>NC_087246.1:51015000-52215000 GCF_037042905.1 Lytechinus pictus
AAAGCGTGCAAATAATAGGACATCATACAGAGTGCATGGAAAATGGTATTATGAATAATATACAGTCAGGTTGTAATATATTCATCATAGTGATTTTTAGGCGGTTAAAGTATTGATCATGCCTCTCCTGTTATTTTTTGCAATGGCATGTTTTTAATCCTCAAGGCAATTGATTAGCGTGGGGTATTTACCTGACTTACAAACACGATGGGGTAAAAATTTGCTGCTTTTTTTTTTCTTGATTAAAAAAGGGGTATTTTGAGAGATGAGCTGTCAGTGGAATTGATTTTGAATATACCATATTGCAAAATCTACGGAAATTAAGAGCAATAAGATGGAATGGTCAGAGACTGGTAAGAAAATGCTGATGAATTATTGTTAAAAAGAAGATAGGAGATAGAAAGAACGAGGGAAAGACAATGAAGAAAAGACTTATATACTGCAATAATGATGTACGAGAAGGAATGTTTGTGTGGACGGAAAAAAGGAGAGGAAGAGAGAAAGAAAGAATGAAAGAAAAAAAGAAAGAAAGAAAGAAAAAAAAAGAAAGAAAGAAAATAAAATCATATTTTTTTCATTATTTCATACTTGTGTGAATAATATGTCTCCCTGATAATGAAATAAGTTGCAGCAATAAATATCCAATGCACTAAATAAGTTGTCTATAGTTTTCCTAACAATATGCCAAACTTTAATCAAAATAATTTTACTTCTTGGGGAATTTCCATATTTAATGCAAAATGCGATTTCTTGAAAAATCGCGTTGAACCGGATCGCATAGTGTGAGACCGGCTATATGTGCATGTAGGGCCTTTTCACATGTGCATTTTGAATCATCATTGTAATGATAATTGCAATTCGTCTTTAGAATCATCGGACCTTTCACACGCTCACTCGAAAATGTGATTTGAATTCGAATTCCCGAGCAAAGGTAGCCTCTTGTCGAGGCCATGTCGGCTGCTTTCCGAGCGAACGTGGCGAAGCAAGGGAGAGAGCGAAGCAGAGCGCCGCGAGACAGGCGGTTTCGAAAACCACCCTAAACAAGGGAAGCAAGGCTTTTTCAGATTATGAAAATGCATCTCTAAACAAGTATTTAGCTAGTGAAACCCTACAAGTATTGAAAACATATTCTCCTTTTCAGTATTTTAAACATCGTTTTTGACACCCTTATAACGTTACATAGGCCTATACGTAACGTACTTGCCCACTCTTTCCCTTTTTACGCGTGGTCGCGCCTGGTATCCACTCTTCAATGGAAGTGGGCCCCCCGGGCGGCCTCTCGAGCTCTGGGAGGAACCAAATGTAGCTTTGGAAAGTCGTCCTAAATCGGATATATCGCTGTTACCATAGTAGCAACCAGAATTTTGCACACGAAACACAGATTGAATGTTTCCGTTCCAGATGCGAAACGAAAACAAATCTCATGTGACACAATTTGCATTGCAGGACAGAGTTTTACGACCATGACGACGGGCCCAAAAGTGTCTTCCAAAATCAACTACCGTTGTAAATAAGCGTTCGCGTCCTCCAACGAAAGGTCGGGATTTTCACTAAAAGAGCACTAAAAGTAGGCCTACCGGTATCGATAAACTCACAGAAGCTTAGCCGAATTCCTAATAATGTAACATAAAAGGCCCAGCAGACGCTAACAGTGGCGCTAATGTTGATACAAATCACTACCAGTGCCAAGGGCACCAATAGTGACGATGTTAGTGAATAATTTCTCTCTTTAAAACTTGTCTCCCTTTCTTATACCAAGTAATTTAAAATATACCTTGACCGAATTAAAGGGGTATTCCGGGCCCACACAACAATATGAATAAATGGAGTAAAATTAGATGAGCAAATTGCTGAAAATTTCATCAAAATCTGAAAAAAATTAACAAAATTCTTGAATATTAAAAATTAAACACTGTATTATGCAAATGATATTACTGAGCAGCATGTGGCCATGAATATGCAATTAATGGAACGATGATGCCATATCCTCTAGCTCTTTCCCCCTTTTCTGATTTTATTGAAATGAACTCGTAATTGTCTCAAATGTGTGTATGTCGCCCGATTAACAAAATGATGATCTTTGAAGCAATATTCTGGGTGGACAAAATTTAAATTAATTTAATTTTGTATGATACAACAGACCCTCATTGCATATTCCTGAAGACATGAATATAAATTTCACCGAAATAGGGCCTAATGCAAAATTTCAAGATACCAAACTTTATGTATCCATTTCCAATTTTTATCAATTTGTCAGTGTTTTGTTTGTCTCACTTTACTGTTCAAACCGTATTATTTTCTTCAGCCTGGATTACCCCTTTAGGAATGGGTATATATCGGGGGACGTTGATTAGTGCCAAGATATGACCCTTTTCATCAAGATTTTTTTTCTTCCAAGATATATCGTTTTTTTAGGTGTTTGAAGACATTTTTATGAATAGACCCTACATTAGAAAAGAAGAACAATAGCTGATGAAATTTATCGCATGATAACCATCATTGGCATATACTTTATCATGAGCATGATGAGTGAAGTCTGTAAAGAGCCTTTTCAAACAAAAGAAACTGATGAAAAGTAGGATTGCATTTTTTTTTTGGTACAGAATCTCCATCGTAATATCATGATAGGCTCATTTTTTTGTTCTTTTTAAAGCTTATTCGATATTTTTTTAAAATAAATTAGTAAATATATATTTACTTTACCTGCTGCCATTTCAAGTTTGAAATGTAATAATAATTCAATTTTGTAGGCCTATATAATAATGAATTACATTCCTTTACCCTTTCCTAGACAAGATTTTAAACTTGAAGGATGTGCACTGAAATAATCATAACTAAATCTTTAGTTAAATCTAGATCACTACGCACAAATTATAGATTTTGCCTAACTCTAACCCCCTAACAACAGCTTTCTGTGCGGTCATTCTACCCATGTTGTTAGGAGCTGATTTGTTAATAAATAATACTATACAGATTATGATGTCAAGCGTTGATTCCAGATGTAAATAATGCATTACTTTGACATTAGCCATCGCAACGACATTACCGGTTGTAACAGGGCCCTTTGTTTAAATAGCGCAGTGTTAGCGAAATGTTAGGCTAACAGTGTTTCCGCGCGGCTGATACAGAACCGCGAGCCGATGCAGACACGGCAATTTTTCTCTGTGTAAACCATAGAGATGTATACTAATAGTATACATCTCTATGGTGTAAACACGAAGCCGAGTCGGCACCGGCAATGAGCGCGCGCGCGTTTCATGATGTAAATTTATTCAACTGACCTGTGTTTTTACTTTTACCCGCGGTGCGATTTTGCACCGCGAGCTGGCGCAGCGTGTAAACGCGACGCAGAATAATCCGCGAGCAAATGCAGCGTGTAAACACGGTATATTCGATACGTGATTCTATATCTATCTTTTAGAGAATTAATCATAAATTATTTGTGAATTTCAGTTAAAGGTTCATCATCTGGCCAATGTTTCAATAGGATGTTGGTGGAATATAAGCTCTTCTGACCATGGATTACCTGCGATCAATGAAATCTAAACTGGTTACTAATCTTGCGTCAACCGGTCTTATTCAACACCCGGGATATGGGGAAGACATCGAACTTTGTCCCAGGGATCGAGTCGTTTCTCGCAAGTAAGTAACAATTTGCCCGTTCCCTTTTAGTTTCCTATACCTATATCAATTTCAAAACATCACAGACGAACTTATTGACACAATCTCAAGAGATATTTTACAAGTTTGTCTGCGAAATAAAGAGTAACTTTGAAATGTGTGAAGAAATGAAATCTGGGGAAGCAATGAGCATTTTAAAACATTTGGTAATTTTGTGGGGGATTATTTGATTACTTGTGTCTCGAAAAGTCATGAGCTGGGAGGTAACGAAATACATTTTATTAACTTTATTGGCGTATCTGGGAATCAGCCCCCATCACCTAACCCTATCTGATTGCACCAATTTATTTCCATTCTGGTATAAGCAATTTCGTATACTCTTTCGGGCATGAAAATCACTGAAGTCGAACGGTTGAGATAATCAAAACTTGGTTTTGGTAAAAAGTATTCTGCTATCTTAGTTTTAAAATCAACGAAATTCTTGACAAATATTCAAGACCTATTTTTATCAGCCACGGCTACAACGAATAAAATGCTGTAAATTGTTATGAAATCCTGAAAGAAGCTTGGCCATTTAAAGCCTCTAGTAGACTAATTTTGATGTATTTACCTTCAAATGGGAGTGGGCGCAAATTCCTCTAAACGTATATGTCCACTTTATTTTCCTCCTTGTTTTGTTTTCTTTTGATTTACCCCTCCCCTAAGCCCCAATCCCACCCTCGATCACCTAGATACACCAATACCGTGTACATGAACATAATTATAAATGCTGCTCATATTTTGCAGTTTTTAAAGGCTTTAAAAGAGGTGTAATTATGTATTTTTTCTTTTAGATTTTCTGATTCAAAATTGCTTGCAGTTCCTAAATCCAAGATATCATGGGGGTCGGTCATTTGCTGGACCATCCTTGTGGAATCAGTTGCCATTTTCCATCCATTGTATTTCAAACATCAATTGTTTTAAAACTACTCTAAAAATCCATTTGTTTAAAATTGCCTTCCAGTATAGTTTCCTCTCATTGTCGTGACTGTGTTTATTTTATCCTTGTCTCTTCCTGCTCCATGCAATTTTTCTTTTCCTTTTCTCAGAGCCTTGAGCACATAAGCAATGTGGATTTGGCGCTTTAGAAATACTCTTTATTATTAGTATTAGTGAAAAGCAGATGAATGAGATTTCTTTTCGTCTTCTAAACTCTGATAAGATACACAAATGAACTGACATCACCTGACGATACCCCGGATGCAGAGACGCCGGACGAATCTATATCCCATCATGCTAATGGACAAGCGTTAGGATCGAGTAAGAGTTCGGATAACCAAGTCGAAAAGCCCTCCAATGAGCAAGGTAAATTATCTCTCACATCGATTTTATTTTTACATTTTCTCTTCCGTTTTTTTCTTATTTTTTATTATTAATTCAAGTTTTATTCTTTTATTAATTGATTTATTTAATTAATTCATTTATGTAAATTGTCTTTAAACTTGTAAAAAACATATTATGTTAATTTCAAGAACTCCAAAACAAAAGTTGATCATTATGCAGAAGAAATAAAGATAAGTGGGATTTCTATTGGACAAAAAAATAATCTGAGATTTTTAGGTGTCATTTTAGATGAGTTCTTAACATGGGATGACCATGTATCTAAAATATTGACGTCTGTATCAAGATGTATAGGTATAATGTTTAAAGTTAAATACTATTTACCTCCCCAAGCATTACTCTCAATTTATAATTCTATTTTACTGCCACATGTAACTTATTGCAATATTGTATGGGGCTCTTTCAAATAAAAAAAATCACCATATCCTTTTACTTCAAAATAAAGCTATTCGTTTGTGTGCCGACGCTGGTTATTATGAAAATACTGGTCCCCTCTTTAACCGTTTCAAGACTTTAAAAATTGATGATATACATAAATTTCAAATTGGTTTGTTCATGTTTAGGTTTCACTGTCGCCAATTACCAATAACATTTGATCATATGTTCCTTTTGAATTCATTTATTCATAATTATCCTACGAGAACCTCAACAAATTTACATTTATCAAACCCGCTAACCGCCTTAGCCCATAGGTCAATAAGACATACTGGTCCAGATACCTGGAAGGATATACCTTTAGCAATACGTGGTGCACCTACATTGAATAAATTTAAGTTTGAGTTTAAGCATTCAATTATTACCACTTATTTGAGTTAAGGTTTTGTTATATCATTTTTTCATCATACTGCATATTGCATTTTTGGGGTATTTATTCGACGTATCTATGTTAAACATAGTGATATTAATCGATACGCGGCTGGTGTGTCATTATCATTAAATTATTCTAAACATCAATGCTTGGTGTGTTTTCCTTTTGGCCCTGCTTTTATTGTAATTTTTAACTATGGACTTATATTGATTTAATTGATTTAATTCAATTCAATTCAATTCATGTATCAGTTAAACAATAATATGTTACCATTCATATTTAATTCTTCATTTAACAAAAACAAAACTCTTTACAAATATCCCACACGTCAATCAGATGAATTCCATTTACCACTACCCCGGGGCCCGGACCATCCTTGCAAAATCAATTGTTACTTTTGAAGGCCCTAGACTCTGGGGAACTATTAATAAAAACATCAAAGAATCACCATGCCTTAATTCTTTCAAATATAAGTTCAAAAAATTTCTCCAAGATAACCATTGAATTTAACTCTTCATCACTCAAACTCTTGTATTTTTTTTAAATCAAACATGATTATCATGTCACGTACGCTTTTCCATCTCTTTCGTTTTCCTGTTGATCAACGAGATCCGTCTGTGAGTGCTGGGGCTGGATTCTGGAGACATTTAATCTCTCTTTTTCTTATTTCCTTTTCTATTTTAATTTACCCTATTTCCTTTTAATTTATTTTGATTTTTATATGCTATGCAACTACAAGAATATTTATTAGGAGGCTGCACTCTACAAGCTCCGCTTTTTAGCAGCCTCCTCCATTTCCAACCTGATATGTAATAAACTTGAATATAATTTTTGTACAGGAATACTTGAAATATGTTTTGTTATTTATATGTTAAAATGTACAAAATAAACTGTAATTGTTGAAAATGGAAATAAACGAAATGAAATGAAATGAAAAATTTATATTCAGGGCCGTAGTCTTTCTTGAGGGGGCGTCCTTTTTCAAGCCTTTGTGCTTATGACTGTCCCCTCCCATGCAATGATTGTTTATTGTTATTTTACCGTGAAAAATAATTGTCAATATATTTTATGTTGTATGATCAGTTTTTTTTGTATGGAAATAAAAAATCAATCAATCAATCAATTTATTTAATTATTTATTTAATTATTTATTTATTTATTTATTTAGATATTTATTTATCTGTTTTTCTATTTATTCAGATTTTTTATTTTTCATTCATTAATTTATTTATTATGATTATTATTTTTGTTATTATTATTTTTTTTTTTGGGGGGGGATGATCATGGACGATGATGAAATCCTACAACCCATACTGGTAGACCATAAATCCGACGCCGTCACCTTTAGGCCGCACACCACCAATCGACGTTATTATTAAAAATAAATGTAAATAAGATTAATCACGCACATCTGAGAACTTGTTACCACATGAACATGAATGGGATTGGTAAATGCTTCACACAACGAATTAGTATAATTTGATCCTTATTAGATGCCCAAGAATACAACCGCGTAGCCAGGATTTCATTTTGGAGGGGGCGGTAAATGCACGCGAAGTGTGCCAACACTTACAGAGCGCGCGAAGCGCGCTCCCTAGCTTTTGGTGTGTCATAAATTAAAATGAAAAGGAGCCGTCTCTCTGTCTCTAGTACCAGTATATCAGCTCCAATTTAGTTGACTTTATTGTGATTTTGAACCTTGTTTTCAAAAGTGATTGTGAACGCACAAAAAGGAATACAATGGAGGAAATTAAAATCATAATAACCCCGCGCGAAGCGCGAAAGCTAAAGCGTTTTTTTCATTTTTTTTGCCATGAAAAGGGTCCCGAGAAAAGGGTATTCTCAAAGATATATTGAATACTTCCCTTGGAAATATCGGATTTGATTACAAACAATTTAGCGACAGTGCATATCTTTAACTCGCAAAACAGAGGAGAAGAAGTGTATATGCCGGGAGGAAGATATTCCTCCCCGCGCAGAGCAATAAAACTCTGAAATTTCAAAGGGCGGACGTTTCATCAAATGCAGATATGTCTAATACCCCATCGGCTCTAATTCAATTGATAACCTAAGATTATTGAACTTCATTACAAGGAAAATAGTGCGCAAAAAGTTGAAACTTCTGTGATTTATTAAAATTATATAAAAAAGGATGCCTAATTTCTTTGACTTATCCTGAAGCGCTTCATTTTGAATTATAAAGAAACCTAAGTGTCATTCAAAATTTCAAACTGAGGGCGCAAAATAGGACAGGAGATGAATGTGCAGGGAAATAACATGAAGATTAATAGAATTTGAAAAAAAAATATTGTACTTTTTTTATTTAATACGACACGAATTTTATACATTCCTCTTTTTAAATTAGGAACCTGTTTGCCCCAAATTATGGTTGTTTAGTAATGGCCTGAAAAGCGGGAGAAGTTGACTTTATGGAGGTGACGGCAGAAATTGATATAGAGATTTTACCCGCCCGGAGCCGACCCGACCAGAAGTTGCGCGATCAATAAAAAAAAAGAGATAACTTCATATACTTCGGCCTAACCTTACTCTAATTCCATGCCCTAATCTATACATTTGAACTTTAACTGGCAAGAAACACATATAGCTGAGGTGGAAAAGCAGGGTTAGAGAAAGGGTGGGGGAAACAATGGAGAACTTCAATATTGTCATTTAACCGCGCGCAGCGCGGAAGCAAAATTCATATATAAATTTACAGGAAGAGTGAAAAAAAAGAATAAAAAGAAAAAAACCGACAAAGCTACCTTTCTTCCCTTTCCTCCCTTCCCTTTCCCTTTTCCCTCTCTTTTTCCCTTCTTTTTTTTTCTATTTGGGAACGTTTTGGGGGGGGCGACCGCCCCCACCGCCCCCCCCCCTGGCTACGCGCCTGCAAGAATACCTATAACCACTGTTGCTGCAGCCAAGTTTCAGAGTATTCTCGGGTGCACACCCCTTACCGAGAAAAAAAAAACCCCAAAAATATATATATTCTCAAGGAATGAAGAATATTTCATGATCTGTTAATGACATAGGTATGAATTGTGTCATTATAAACACTTACTTATAGTTATTTTAACCACACTAATTTTTAAGACATGAGTCTATGTAAAAATAATCATTCGTGCGTTGCCTTTCAAATGTTCTTAAATTTCTTTTATCAGTAACCCCATCTGCTGCTGATGTTGTACCGCATTTTTTCTAAAAATTTTCCCCCAATTCAAGTTTGGATTTTGATTTGTAACAAAAGACAGCAAAGTAATTTCCATGACAGTTTTTTTTATGTGATCTTTAATCGCTAATATATTGACTTATCGACACTCTTATAACAAATCAGTCAAATCGACTAGACCAGTAGTCAGCTGGGTGCACCTCATAAGTCTAGTCACATTTCTGACACATAATTATTCTAGTCAGAAATAACTCTGTTCTAGTAAAATACGACTAGAAAATAGTCAAATATGACTAGAATAAGAGTTGCACCCAACTGACCCTATCAACTAGTCATTTGACTAATTTGTTTTTAGAGTGGATATTTTGTATGGAGCACACACTGTGGTGACCCTAACAGGCCAGGACCCCGTTTCATAAAGCTGTTCGTAAGTTACGAATGACTTTACGCACGACTGGCGATCATTTCTTGTGGCAAATGATATATCCCTATGTAACTGATTTAGCGCCTACACACTCAGAAATTCGGGTTCGATTTTACACCCCTAAGGGTGCACAGGCTTGTACCTATACGAGTACCCCTAGCGGTGCACCCCGAATAGGGGTGTACAGTGTGCACCCCTATCTGGGGTTTCCATCTGCACCTTAGAGGGTGTACGAGTCTACCCCTTAGTGTGCATAATGTACCGTCACCTAAAATGATGAAAAGATTGTCGAGACTTCCGATCCATTCATTTTCTGTATCGATTTTTTAGTTACCTTAGTTGGGACTCGAACTCACCTCGTTTTATCTGTAGTAAAGATTCTTCTCGCTATGCCAGCGAGAAGCGCTGACACCGAATGAGGTCTCTAGCGACGTGATCCGATACTTTTTTGACTTGTGCTGATGGTTGTGATTCAAGTAGCTATATTTACTGTTTGGTGTAATCAAATGCGTTTTTTAAACAATTATCATCACATAAATATCATATATTTAACAAATCATTTTACTTAGGTAAAGTGTGTCAATAGTGCATTGTTATTTCGGGTAATCTTCGATCACAAATCAACTTTATCTATACCATTTTGCTATCAGCGAGACTGGTGGGGTGCGCGCAAAGAGTACAGGGGTGTACAACAGAAATACTCTCGCAAAAGAGCTAACTTGCACCTCAATGGTTTTGCGAGGTGTACGCACGTATCGTACACCCCATTTGCATCGGGATTTTTTAGTGTTTTTAGGTTCCAGTCGTGCGTAACTTTACGAAAAGCTTTATGAAACACCACCCATGTTTATTATTGGCAATATGATCGTGATATAACCTGTCAATAGACCACTTTTCAGATTAAGAATTTAAGCGTAAGCGTTGGGATAGAATTATTATTCTATTTTTATATTACGAACATAATTTATGTCTCCAAACGATATAACGGAAAGCTAAAGTGTCTATGAAATATGATTTTCTTCTGTCAAATTATTATTGATCATTTAAAGGTGTGGTCTTACTTCGAATTATTTTGGTTATAACGTCCCATTCATTGCATGCTCGGGCGTTATTAGACGGTTTGAATTTACATTGGATACACTGTAAACGTTTCGTTTGTTATAACAAGTATTCTTATATTCTAATCTGTATTATTATATCCCTTTATGAGTTTATGTTACTCTGAAAAAAGGGTATAAAGACAATTTTTAAGCATACAATTTGTTTTTCAATTTTGCAGAGAAGGGGAAGAGCAGCGCTTTACAAGCTTGCTGGAATGTCACTAACTGCATGCAAGGCATTGGTATCCTCAGCTTACCATACACAGTCAAGCAAGGGGGTGTGGCATCATTGGTTGCCATGGTAGTTGTACTCGTCCTTGGTCACTATACCAGCAAGGTTAGATACATGTACCTGATTTATACAAATATTATTGAGCTTTTCGGTATTGCCATGGTAACTGTTGTTGGAATAAATGTGTTCGGTCATGATTGTATGTATGGGGATCAAATAGTCACGTCATATGGATAATAAGTTTTGAAAAATCAAATTAATTATATATTCGCATGAAAATTGTTTCATAGAAGCATTATGAATTCATCCACATAGCACACATACTTAGATAGGGAAACGTTTAAAGGTGATTTACCTATTTGCATAATGGTCTCAGCAGTGACAAAGAGTTATCATCATCTGATAACCAGCCCCAAAAATATTGTGAATGTGTTAATTTATTTCTTGGAACATCAAACACAACTGTATTTCCAACCAGCCAGAACGGAGTTATGGGGATTTATGCTTGATAATCTTGATTGTCAATGGAATGACATTGATGATGATGATGATGATAATAATAGTAATAATGATAGCTGGACTTATAAAGCGCTTATTGCCTTAGGATACAAAGGACTGCAATTATTATACCCCGGCTTTATAGCTGTGCTGCCATATTATGATATTGAAGCATATGAAGCATTCAAGGAATTTCTCCCTACCGGGCACCCATTCACCTCTCCTGAGTTGAGTGCAGCAAAATGTTCGTAAATTTCTTGCTGAAGGAAAACACACCACGGCTTGGAATCGAACCCACGTCCCTCAGATTAAAAGACGAGAGTTATAACCACGAGACCCCGACGATTATGAAGATAATAATTCCTTCCTTCCCTTGCTGTAATGAACAGAACGAACGAGGTATTTTTTATTGTTTGCCTTTTTTCTCTTTTTCAGATCTTAGTTTACTGTAAATACAACGACGATGAGGATGATGAAGATTGCGACTCGAGGATAAACGACACACGTAGAAAAGCTCCGATTGAATCAGACCGTCCGGAGGTCGTGCGAGAGACATACGCCGACATCGCTGATGCTTGCTTCAAACATGGAGGCCACGTGATCAATGCTGTACAGATCGTTGACATGCTGACGGTGGCAGCGCTGTATCTTCAGTTGTCGGGTGCCCTACTGGTAGATACCTTTCCGCAAGCTGGATTAAACCGGTTTCTCTGGACAGCCATAACCGTCGTCGTGCTTCTTCCAACGGTGCTCTTCAAGAATCTTACCAGGATATCGTGGTTGAGCCTGGTGGCTTTAATCGCTCTTGCCGTTATGTTATCAAGCGTAGTGTGGTACAGCTTTGGTCGTAGCATCCGCTGGAAGATGGAGAGCATCCCGCCGTTTTCCATCGAGCCCTTCGCCATCAGCGCCGCCATGATATCTCTCAATTTTGGGGCGCAGTTCTTGATGCCGGGAGTGGAAGGCAGTATGCGTGAACCTTCAAAATTCAACACGATGCTCAACTACTCCTACATAGTTACAGGGTTTCTCAACGTTGGCTTCTCCCTCTTCGCCTTCTTGACCTTTGTGGAAGACACGCAGGAGTTCGTCACTTACAACATGCCTCGAGGACCACTCCAAGCTACTGTCAGTTGTCTTTTCGTCATCAAGTCTTTACTTACTTACCCGCTTATGATTTTTGTCATCGTGAGTACCGTCGACTCAATGAAGTTGTCGTTCCTGCCGCGTTGTTATCCAGAACAAGATGAGCGTTGTCCTCCTATTTGGGCCATCATTTTTAGGGTTATCCTAGTAGGCATGTCTTTCCTGATGGCTGTGGCAATTCCGCACTTCTCGTTGCTGATGGGTGTTTCTGGGAGTCTCACCGTACCATGGCTGGACTATATATTTCCGTGTCTGTTTTATTTAAAGCTGAGAAAGACCAATATAGGAATGCTGGAGAAAGCATATCTTTGGTTCATCATCTTGCTAGGTGGAATAGCAGGTGCCGTAGGACTTTTCTATTCGTGTAGAGCTATGGTTAGGGCAATGTTAGGAGAAATCAATGATGGCTGGTAGTAGCTGCTCACTGAACCAGACTGTGGTTACTTTCATCTTTCGTGCACGGATATTCAATTTGATGTTATTCTTAGGTTCAGCCAACAAAACTATCAGTAGACTTACTAAAAATTTAAAATATGATGATTTGTGTGGAATGTACCTTGCATGTGGTGTATGAAACCATGAAGTGAATGGAAGCAGATTCTGATCAGGGGCATGTTGGGCATGAAATTGTACAAAATTATGTCTGAAACCAAGGTCAAGAGCAGTCTGGCAACCACGTTGATGCCGTCTCTAACACCAGACTTTGATTTCATTCAGTGGTTTGGATGAGAATCAAACTCTGTTCAGGTATTTAATGGACCACTCGCCCATGTTTTTATAAAAGTTAAAGACCAAACGAGTTTTTCCATTACCACCACTCCCACCACTCCTATCCTTTTCCCCTTTTTTTCTTGCTTTGAAGATCTTTACCGATCTTAGTCAATATGTGCAATCTTTCTCCACTCTTGTTTGTCACAATCATGATTAATTATTTTCATAATTAAAGAAAAACCAAATGATTTTGCCCCTACATATTTTAGTCAACCATAGTGAAAATTCAACCAATTTGTGAAGCTTGAGTATCACACATCTCATTGGCAAACATGTTAATAAGTCGATTGACTAGAAGAAAATTGTGGCGGTAAACATAAATTTGACGAACGGACAAATTCTTTCGTCAACTCCCATTAGAGGTTATTCGGATCATTATCATCTAGACATTGAATTCAAGAAAAACCTTTGGGCTGGTATTCTGATAACCATGGTTTAGTTAAACCTGGCTTAAAGGGGAATCCAACCCAAATAAAAACTTGTTTCTATAAGAAAGAGAAAATCAGACAAGTTGATAGGTGAAAGTTTGAACAATATTGGACAAACAACAAGAAAGTTGTGAATTTTTAAAAGTTGTAAATATTGGTAATCACTATACCCATGGAGACTTCAAATTGGCCGCATATGGGATGTCATAGTGATGTAAGGCAAGGACTACTCTTCTATGTACTCCAATACATATTATGGCTAAAATGTAATTTTTCCCCAAAGTTTTTTTTCAAATTATATTTTTCTTTCATGAGGACATAAAACAATATACTACCTGGGTATATATTTAGATTACTGCCCCAGGGGAATGGGTTCTTAAGAGAAAACCACATATCCCTAATAATAAAGTACATGGCCTATGGGAAAGTTGTCCTTGCCCCTTGTCATAATTTACTTACCCAGTTGCCAATTTGAAATCTACATACTATTAGTGATCTCAATTTTAAAGCAGCTATAACTTTCTTATTGCTTGTCCGATTTCTTTCAAACTTTCACCATTCTGTTTAATTTATTTTTCTCCTTCCCAACACAACATTTTATGGCCAAGGCTGGATTCCCCTTTAACTTAGACCACACTTTTATGGAGTGTCAGTTGTCAACTCAATCGCCACTTCAAAAATAACCTTACCCTGCTGCAAAAAGTTGTCAAAAAATAATAAAAGAAAAGGAAAATAGATAAAATATGATGAATTTCAATTAATTTATTGGTACATTATCATTTCCATGAATATGTATTATTATGACGCCAAGCATTCCATAAAAGTGTGGTTTGAAATTCTAGTTTGGACTAGGGTTATACCAAGGTTTAGTTATCAGAATACCACGCGTTCTCTTTTCGTACCACCATTGCCCAATATTCCTATGAACCCTTCTTTTAATTCAGGAGATGGATAGATCGACAGTCAAAATGAAAGGATTTCCTTGCCAAACCCTGAAATATAACCGAGCCGATTCACGGCCGTACGCAGATTTTTTTCCCGGGGGGGGGGGGGCAAGACGCATACAAATTTTCGGGTCAAAAGAAACCCTCAAAAGTGAGGGAGCGATGCGACCGAAGTTGTCATAGGGGGCCCCTTTGAATTTTCTGAAGTGAAGCTAAAATGTTAATGCACAATTCCGTGATTTTCTGAAAGTTTTCATAACAAAGAAAAAAACTTTTAAAATTTCTGGGGGCAACTGCGCTACCCCCCTGCGTACGGCCATGGCCCGATTGAAATTTATGATATTTGAGCGAATTCCTTGCCTTCTTTTTTTTCGGGTCAAAAGAAACCCTCAAAAGTGAGGGAGCGATGCGACCGAGGTTGTCATAAGGGGCCCCTTTGCATTTTCTGAAGTGAAGCTAACATGTTAATGCACACTTTCGGTGATTTTCTGAAAGTTTTCATAAAAAGAAAAGAAACTTTTCAAAATTTCTGGGGGCAACTGCGCTACCCCCCTGCGTAAGGCCATGGCCCGATTGAAATATATGATATTTGAGCGAATTCCTTGCCTTCTTTTTTTTCTTGTGGAATTTTTTATTATTTGTGCTATACTCGATATGTGTTTTTATGTCCGAGACACATTCATCCTGATGTAATGTTGTACACAATTATTTCCAATTATCTTTCTTATTATTTGATCTTTATTATACGAATGTGGATATGACTGGTAATAGTAATATGCAATGTGATATCGAAAGTTCAGAACCCTGTTTGAATTCATAGTCAAGGATTCGAAATATTTTAAGTTAAAATAAAAATGATGTAAACTCTGCTTTCACTTTCGAGTCCGAATTCTTTCAAATATATCATAATACACAGAAATGGCTTTTTATTTCAACTAATATTAATCAATAGAGAGAAAACAGACAGAAAGAAAGAGAGAGGGGAACAGATGCACAGAAGAGAGACAGAGACGGGTAGAGAGAGGGGGAGCTAGAAAGATTTTAAGTTTTTAGTGGTACAGCTCAAACAAGATTAATTAGAATACATTGTATTTTGAACGCATTTGTTTATTCACACAGTTTGGTTCTCTAAATTATTCCCCAAGAGTGTTTGACCAAACTTCAATATACAGAGCACACAAAGATTAACAAAGATAAAAGGATAGAGATAGATGGATGGATAGACAAGATAGGTAGGTAGGTAGATATATAGATAGATATATAGACGGACAGACAGATATACAGTGCGTATCAAAAAAAGTTTACACTTAGAAAAAATCCTGTAAAATTATACATTTGTAATATCCTGAAGATTTTTCCACATTTTAACTTTGGTACAGATCAATTTAAGCAAATGATGATATAACTGTCGAAAAATATTTCCGCTTGAGTGAGCACCATTTACTTTTGAAAAGATAGTGAAAAATGATTTGCGCAGAACTTTGATATAGTTATGCGAATAAAAGTAAACCTTAATCATGAAGAACACGTGGAATTTAGCTAGTAAAATTGATTTGAAGATATCTTTTACCTTTCTTAACGTGTTCCCTTGCCCAAAACACTTCGAAGAGTGCATTGCGCCCCACCCCACTCCCCCACACACCAAGGCCATCGTGACGATATTTGCTTTACACTGAGCTGTGATTTACATGAAATGGCTTAGGCTTGATTTTCATTTTGTTAATCATTGTCAAGCTTGGAAAAAGTGTAGAGAATTAAGTATTAAATGAAAAATGAAATGCAAACCCACTTTAAATGATAAAACCTTAGTGAAAAAATACTGGAGATGTCTGATATAAACTTTTGTTCAGATTTATTTATTTCCTCAGATCCAGCTGGCACAAAAAGGGTAAATTTTGTGGTTATTTAGTGTTGAAATTTAAATTTGGGTGGCAAAATTGTTACAAAATGCTTGAATGTATCCGTTTTATTTCAATTGACTAAAAGTGCAAGTGAAATGTATGAGAAATGGTTCGCATGGTAAGTTTGATTTCGCCCTTTCCCCTTGACACAGCGTGAAAACGAGCATTTCTGCGCAAACAGATTTCTGTGAGCTTTACAAAAATGGACAGTGCTCACTCAAGTGTAACATTCTGTCAAAATTTTTACTTTCATTGGATAGATGAGACCCAAACCCAAGATTATATGTGAAAAAATTACCTACATGTTGTATATTTTTTAATTCCTAGGGCTTTTTCAAAGTGTAAACTTTTTTTTGATACGCACTGTATAGATAGATATAGATAGATAGATAGATAGATAGATAGATAGATAGATAGATAGATAGATAGATAGATAGATAGATAGATAGATAGATAGATAGATAGATAGATATAGATAGATAGATAGATAGATAGATAGATAGATAGATAGATAGATAGATAGATAGATAGATAGATAGATAGATAGATAGATAGATAGGTAGGTAGGTAGGTAGGTAGATAGATAGAAAGATAGATGAAATGGAGGATAAAAAGAAATGTGATAATTGAATATCATTCTTCAATGTCTCAACAAGTATCAACAAGTGCATCTCGGATCACGAGTTTCTATTTGTGTTCATGAATCAGATAAAAACTATCTTCTTCCTCTTTTTATTTTTGTTTTCTTGAGTTCCTTCCCTATGTTTTGACAATATACATGTGTGTGTGTGTGTGTGTTCCTGTCTCATTCATATTATTTTTTCATCACCATATATATATACACTTTAAAGGGGAAGTTCACCCTGACAAAAAGTTTATAGTTAAGATCACTAGATGAAAAAGCTGCTATAGGTGCAACTATTCATTTTGCTATTTTCACTTTTGCATTTTATTAGAAAAAAATAGATATTTCTGACTTGAGTATAGCAACAATAATAACGGTACTCATCATTATAATAAGCACCAGCGGGAATAAAGGAGATGTGTTTGTCGATAAGGAAGGGTAGGGAGCAAGCAGGAATATCTGTCATTTAAAAATAAGCAATTTGAACCAAAAAATGTTACACTCACGCTACAGTACTCTGATTACAGATTCAATATGATAATATATATGTATAATTTTTGTAGTTCTATTTGAAAGTCATTTGGAAGAGTACTAATTAAAAATAATTTTTAAAATCAAACAGAAAATGTACAGTAAGTAGTTAAAGCAACAACAATTAAGCAAACAAGGGAACGGACTAAAAGAAAATGTTTGTATGGAGCTTCAATGGCCACTTATATTGCAAAAAGTGTAGGTAAGAAACTTTCATTTAATAATCATTTTTTAACATTCCATAACAATAAGCAAACATTTCTCACCATAATGATTCACATACATATCATTCTCAGTAAAATAGAAATTAAACTTGGAAAATTTCTCTTTTTCAAGACCAAGGCCAATTGCATGCCTAACGCACTACAACACTGCAGCGTTTGTCGGCGGTTTCCCCCTTTCCCCACCAACCCCACCCTGTCGCTCCGTCCTCTTTGTTCTTCCTTATTTATCAATTTTTGCGTCCTATAATTTCTTTCTGGACCCCTTCCCTCCTCACTGGAGTCTTTGTTGTGAAAGTTATTATAAACTCTTTTTACGAGTGAATTACAAAAACGTTGTATTTGAAAGTCCAACGGTATTTAGAAATATCCTAACGATAAATAAAATAAAATATTCCTTTACTTCTACTTTAAGTGTTTTGGCACAAGACCATATCTAAACCCAATATTCCATAAATTATCTTGAGAAGGAAATACGTGAATAAAGAAAACTTGACACGCATACTTGCCCTAATTCATTTTATGATATATACACAATTTTAAATATGACTAAAGGCAATGTTACTTTCGTTATTACAATCAAACTGTGGTTTGTATGGTCTGCTCACATTGTATACCCTGCATGTAATAGCTGTCAATCATTTCCATGCTGTCTGGAGCAGTGTGTATAGGTACGAACTACGAGAGGTCTGATTCTTTGAGTTGTGAAGCATTTTCATGAAAGATCCGGGGTAAGTAATTCTCTTATACTTTGTTTTAGGGTGATAAATTTTCAACTACAAGGATTTATGGTTCAATTCTTTTAAATAGCTACAAGCTGCAACATGTACAGTGGGGATTTGTTTATGGGTTTTTTAGTCAGAGATCTAATTTTGGTGAAAATTAGCAGAGTCGGTAATGCTAACACCATGAGTGATTCAGCTAGTGCGACGTATCCCAATTGAAACGGCCTCACTAAGATTGCGAAATAGTTTTAATAAGAACATTTTTCTCACTTGCTTTTATTCATTCATGTATCAAAATGGTAATGAGTATTGTTATCGTAACTGTTGATATCGGTAAACACATATCAATTAGATTATAATATAGACGAACATTATTTTGTGGCGTTATTCCGAAGGTTCGTTAAATTAGAAACGAAATAAGGTTCTTTATTCCGAAGGTTCGTGAGTCCGAAAACGAAATAAGGTTCGTTATTCCGAAGGTTCGTGAGTCCGAAAACGAAAAAGGTTCGTTTTTCCGAAGGTTCGTGAGTCCGAAAACGGAATAATATTCGTTATTCCCAAGGCTCGTTAGTCCGAAAATGAAATAAGGTTCGTTATTCCGAAGTTTGGTAATTCGATAAATGAAATAATCTGTGGCAAAGCCGAGAAAACAGGAAAAATATCCGTTTGCACCAAAATGCCCATTTTGACATATAAGTGCCCTTTTTGGCTTTGCCCCCCAAACAAAATACGTCCCGCCGCCCCTGCCTTCCCATCCTCATAACAATTGAACAGCAACGGTGTTTCTATCCCCCCCCCCCCCCCTCCACCACACTTGTCCTTCCTGTTTCAAGGCTTCGCCACAGATTATTCTATTTTTCGGATTAACGAACCTTCGGAATAATGAACCTTATTTCGTTTTCGGACTAACGAACCTTCGGATTAACAAACCTTATTTCGTTTTCAGGTTAACGAGCCTTCGGAATTACGAACCATCGAAATTACGAACCTTCGGAATAACGAACCATCGGAATATTCGAACCTTCGGAATAACCGATGTAACCCAGGGAAATATTCGTTAGGGTATAGGCAATTTACGTGTTTCGGAATTACGAACCTTCAGAACAGGGGCGGATTCAGGATTTGCAAAAAGGGGGTCACAATTTCCCGAGGATAATTTGACAAGCCAAAAAAAGTAGGTTTTCTCCTAAAATTGAAGGTCATTTCATGCATGCAATATTTGAAAAGCAAAAAAAAAAAAAAGGTCCTCATTTTTGTGTGAAGGACAAATATATGCTGTGACTTTCGAAAGAGGGGGCACACTCGTGTAAGACCGGCATATTCAAATTAAAAAAAATTGACTGTGGTTCTCAAATGATCCGCCAGTGCTTCGGAATTACGGACTGTAATCTTTTTCCTCACAATATTTCAAGTTACGAATTGTTGGGGGTGAGGCTTACTTTGTCAAAAATGTAGTTTCGTCCACAAAACAGTCGACCGCAAGGTAGAATGGGTCGATAATAGCATCCCCGAAAATCTGACAAGTCCTCAGTGCATCCCTCCTAACAAAAGGGTTATCAACTAAAAACACAGTCGATATTTTCTTAAAAGAAAATCTGACTAAAACAGGTTTACAAAAGAGAAGAAAGGGTATCAGATTATCAAGTCATACAAAATTGTCGGCAGTTTTTTTATTTGTCTTTTCCTTGTCTAACAGAAAGTATGTCAATTTCTTTTGGTACTATAGGTGACAACGAGACAAAATATCCTTCTTACCAGAGAGCCGGCGGTAAGAAGCAGCTGTTCAAAGGCATTCACGGTGTAAAAGTGTCGATGGTATAATATCAGCCTATATTCGTCATCGTCATCTTTATCCTAGTCATGGTAGAACATCTAGATCAAAACAGCTCGACACAAACCACTCAGGTCTTCTCTGAAGACGCTGAAAATATCAGTCAAGACCGTCTTTCTCTCGACCCAGAGATTGATCCTCACGATCATCAAATTGGACCTGATGTAGGAACTAGAACGTCCTCTGGTGATCGGAACCATTGGGTCACTGATCTAGTATCAAGGCAGAGAATCTCCCAGGGAACTAGTGCTTACCGTGTCGTTATGTATGTCATGGCAGCTACAGGACTCATCGTCATATATGTCCCGTTTCTTCCCCGGAAACATTCTGCAAAGACATTCTTCGCTATGCTTTACGTTCTTCGTAATATATTTATGAATTTATTAGTAGTATCTGCACTCGTAGGTATGATATGGTTGACTCTGAGGGTAAAGAAATTGCATGAACGGGGATTGGTGCTGTGGCCTCAACGTTGTAAGCACTGTTTGAACATAATATGTCAGATCAAGTTCCGTGATTCAACCGTTGCCGTCGAGATTGGTGGCTTTTCCCCAAAACTGATTCCTGGTTCACTGAGTGAAGAACAACTTGACAACATCACAAGAGTCAGCAATGTAACGCTGAACATTTCGTATATATTTTCAGGTCTGGCTTTCCTATCCATACCACCTATCATAATGACAAATATCATGTGTTTAAACCAACACTCACCACACAACCCGACAGCCCAGACCAACAAGGAGCTGACAATGCAGTTGTTGGTTGTTTTAAATCAATTTATCTATCTCTACATCTTGAATTTTCACTTCATCCCTACCTTTAAGGATGCCCACTTTGTTTCAGTGCCCAAGATATGGTGGTCTTTTGTCCTCCTAATCCAGGTTGCTATTTGGACATCCATCCAGAAGCTTTTGCGACCATTTGCAATTCTTGCTAATGGTGAGCACCGCACACCCTACCCGTGTCCGATGAATTCCACTTTAGGTGAAGTGCTTCATGGTATCAGTGATATTTCGCTAACATTTACAGTTGAACTTCCGGTTATGATGGCACTTTTGCTAATTGAAATGTGGTCACAGATTCTCCCAGAGCATGTCAAATCCCTGATGAAAGACACAAACACATGCCAATCTACCATCTATATTAAATCCATCACTCGACGTTCAAATTGGATCACTCTAAGAAACTTTACCAACAGAATTCTGAACAGAAGAAAGCTTTCCAAAAACCTATCTGAATTGTCACCATTATTCAGTAATAATATTGAGATGGAGTCTGTACGTAGTTGTAATTTAGGCAACAGAATGAGTCATAATTTTACTTCAAGTTACCATCACCATTATAACAAGACTCTGAGAAACGAAACAGAAAAAGTATTATCAATAACTCTGCTGCTATGCGTCATATACTTTGGAATAAGCAATTACCTTCTATCTGGAGAAAATTACCCCTATGCTGGCATCAACACCCAATGGTTTTTAGAAATGATGTTTTTCACGCCAGCGTTGCTGGTAATCATAAAACAGGCGAAAGTAACTAAAAAGGGCAATCGAAATTTATCGACCAGATATGATGTACGTTCTGTCAACACCCCATCAGAAAAAAATAACATAATGCTTTTAATTTCTCTCTCTGGAGCATGTCTGTTTGATATGTTTTGTTTCGTGTCATCTTTAGGGAACCTCGTGTCAGGTCCTGAACTGTTATCCCATGAGGTGGTTCTTAACCTGATAAGCGTATTAAGCTGTGTCTTCGGTCTTCTTTGTAAATGCATCCAATCTACCTTTATCTTGAAGGTAGAGCATCAGCAACCCAAAGACTACCAGGCAATGAGATGGACATCCCTATGCTTACTGGCTGTAGGAATGGTCAATGCTACACAGTGGTTATTGGATAGTTTGACCCATGAAGAAGAGTGGCCTGTCTTGAGTATGTTCTTTGAAGGAAATGTAGGACTGGTCATCGGGATGATATTTGTACCATTCCTACATTTGTACGAACTCCATATTGCCATCATGGCATATGAAATCTATAAACACAAACGAGAAGAAAAATTGTGCATCTGAATTTCATAGTAGGGGAAGGTGGGGCATAACGGAATTTGCATAAGTTAATTAAGTACGCCCTCTTAACAAATTATTTGCAGTAGACGACATGGCGGTATAACATCAAACATGAACTTTCATCCAGCAACATCTGAACACATCCGAGTAACGTCTCTTAAAAAATATTGCACCCTCGTGATCTAAGATAAGGGGATGATTAAAGAGCTGTAAATGTGTAGTTGCTGTATCAATTTTGATAAGATATATATTAATCATAAAGATATTAACGTTAGACACACGTTTTTGCATGCCTTCTTTGCTTCGGGAATTTTGCACGTAAACCGTTTTTATAAGTAAATATACACCATTAGGGCAAAATTGACTATAAACGTAAGGGACAAAATGAAATGGAACAGGTTTCCGTTTTGCCCAAATCCATTGGACCATTTTACTCCAAGTATGTTCCATTTTGCCCCAATTGAAAATTACATTTTTTTTTTTTAAATCACGCGCTTTAAGATCAATCGCATTGTTTGTGGCAGTTGGATAACCTCAATGATAACGTTTAGGTGTATTTTTTGCAGGTCGCCATAAAGATGGTCAGGAACTACAAGTGGAAAACGACAAGACAGACATGGGATGAATAGGCAATGAAGGGTGTCATAAAAGGGGGAAGTTTCATTTTGCCTCAGTGGTGGGCAAAAGGGATTTTTTTTGGGGGGGATAAATAAATTCGAGTTTCTCTGGAATTTACACCTGCACTGCAAAAACTCCGGTGTTGATTTAACACCAGCCCGGAATCTATATATGTCCACACCAGAGAAGTGTTAAACAACACCGGTTTCGGTATTAGTCTAAAACCAGATAGGTGTTTATACAACATCAATCAGTATTAAAACAGCAACGGTTTGATTCCAAACTGGTGTTGTTTCAATACTTCCCTGGTGTGGACATATATTATATAGATTCTGGGCTGGTGTTAGATCAACACCGGAGTTTTTGCATTGTGGAAAGTCATGAATTGTGGTTGATATAAAAAAGTACAAACAATTTTTATCTGATATTGTCAGTGTCATTGTCTCTGTGTCGGTGATGACGTCATTATGCAAGTTCAAAATTATTCCATTATGCCCCACCCTCGCCTAACTACGGTCATGGCGGTGGTGTTTGTCAAGGCATATTTTGTGTGGTGGAGTACTATAACGGAGGTCATATGACATAATTATTATTACACAAGATTGTTCTTGACAATCTGAAAGTTTTACAGATGCTTGCCATGCATAGCATCAGATAATGTAAGTAAACTGGCATCATGTTTTGTATTCACTTGTTAAAGAAATATATCTTTGTTACGTTCCCAGAATAAAACATTCGTCAATTTGAATCACTTAGTCAAAAGGCGTATTGGGTGTAAACGTTCTTGCACAACATGAAAAGCAAACTGAATATTGGGCCATAACGTATTCGACCCGACGCCACCTTCGGGGCTATCCTTGATCGCTATCCTTGATCCTTGATCGCTATCCTTGATCCTTGATCCTTGATCGCTATCCTTGATCGTGATAATAGAGAGTTTTCGCATTTACTACGGTGCCGCGCTCTCAACAACGCACCAATTCCTTTGAAAATGCAAGTCAAATCACAATGGAGAGCTAAGAGGCTTTTGTCGAAAATGTTGCTGTATCAAAATTGATACAGCAACTGCAAATACAGCTCTATAATCACCCCCTTATCTTCGATCACGAGGGTGCAATTTTTTTAAATAGACGTTACACTGTAAAAACTCCGGTGTTGATTAACTCCAGCCCGGAATCTATATGTCCACACCAGAGAAGTATTGAAACAACACCAGTTTGAAATCAAACCGATGTTGTTTTAATACTAATTGGTGTTGTATAAACACCTATCTGGTGTTAGACCAAAACCAAACTGGCTGTTTAACACTTCTCTGGTGTGGACATATATATAGATTCCGGGCTGGTGTTAAATCAACACCAGAGTTTTTGCAGTGTAGTAGGATGTGTTCAGACGTTCCTGGATGAAAGTTAATGGTTGATGTTATGCCGTCATATCGTACTTTTGCTAATTGAATTGTGGTTCCAGATTGTCACAGAATAGTCAATCTTCTCATGAAAGATGCAATACAACCCGATCCACCATATATCTTACATCCATCACTGGACGTTTTAAATTTGACAACTTTGAGGAACTTTAACCTCAATCAACTAAATTCTCATTTGAAAACCTTGGGATGCAAGATGATTTGAATAAACTTCGGAAAACCTCATCAGCATAACACTGGAAATTTAATCAAAATCGGGTGAAAAGAAACCCAAAAGAGCAAAATGACATTTTGCTTCGTTTCACAAAACTGTTATATGCACGGCATGGGTGATATGCAAATGAAAGAGTTGATCGATGACGTCACACATTAGATACACACACCCACTCAACCCCCCGCGCACACACACCCACACACATATGCGCGCTATTTCACTACAGTCATTATCGTTGCTTTGTATCAACTGCACAAGTATCAATTTATCAAATATGAAATTGAGCAAAGTTTGACCGTGATAGGTGTTACAAACAGGTGGTTCTATGTATAATTTCAATTCCATTCTTAAGATGAAGAGTCGCAAGAGGTTCCAACATTTTGTTTGTATTTTTGTTAAGTGCACACCTAGTGACCAATAATGCATATAGCATTTTCATTTATTTGAAAGCAGGATAAAAGAGCATTGTCGGTTATCTGCCTTGCTCACGGGCATAGGTTCCGCGGACAGGGATAGAACCCGGACATTCCATGTATAGCCAGGCGCCTTAGACCACTCGGCCACGCATAAGAATCACGACCATAATGTTGTCTGTGATCGTAAAAGTTTCCTGACAAATGTTGAAATTACAAAGACAATATAAAGATTTAGAATAAAAGAAATATAAAGAGAGTCTATAGTAAAACTTCTCTCAAACCATATTTCTTTAAGAATATTCGTTCAGAATGTTTAAAAGAGTCCCTAGACCGGATGGTTCTATATGGTTGTATAGAGGTTTCTGTTTTTACCAGCCATTGGCTGATCGAGGGCTGTTACCGTGTTTAATTAAATTCAATCAATCAATATGCATTTGTGTTTATACATAATTTACATAATTAAAATTAATACAACTATTATATCTCAAATGCGTGGGTCTCGTTCACATTAGACTTTTTAAAATAAAACTGAGATGAATATCCGTAAATCATAAGGAATTATTATTATTATTATTTTTTATTTACTAGATACAGTCATTATTTCCACAAGGGGGGGGGGGTTCTGTGCAATTAGAGAATTGTCTTGTTTTTATTTAATTGTTATTTTATCTGTACTAATAAATTGTAGTATTATTTGATTGTTTGTTTCTCAGTTTTTATATTTTTTCATGCCAGTAGCATGATCATTATCGCTATTTCATTTTATTTTAATGTTCACGTATTTTTTTATTGTTACATTTCGATTACTCTGTGTATCTATTGCGTATTTTTAATTTAATATGTATGCTTTCGAATTTCATTTCTTTCATATTGCATGTAGTTTTTCTTTTTAATTAATTATGTTAGTGTTCACCATTGTATTATGATTGTTATATGTATTTTTATCTGTACAGGGCTCTCTCGAAAAGCAGATTTTATGTACTGAAGAGACCACCCTGACTAAAGAAAACAGAAATAAATAAATAAATAATAATAAATATTTTCTTCTATCAAATACTGAGCAAAGACATCTTCGATAACAGTTTGATCTTGTTTCACGCTCCTGAAACAAATTTTAAAAAGTTCATTCGTATTTTTGATAACCATAAACCCTTTTCTTTTATATTACTTGGTCACAAACTTGCTTTCTTATTAGGAATATTAAAGTCTTGAATAAAGATCATTAAAAACTTTTGAAAATAGTGATCATCATATCAATCTTCATCTTAACCACCAATGGAAATGTCTAAACCTTTCTAAATACATGTATTAACCGGCTAACTTGATAAATTGATATCGAATTGTTTGTATAGAAAATAATATTATCAATCATTTTACGTTTCCCAATTCAATTAAATTCAACCTTCTTTTACCTCAAAATAATTGTTTGATTCATTCTTCAATATCCATGTTCCGAAATAATTGCCTTTCATGTCATCTGGACAAACACTAGGCCTTTATCAAAATATTAAGATTTCTTTTTTCAATCACAAAGTAATTAAATTCAGTTTTTATAGATTGTAATATTAAAACAGGATATGAATTTGCATTACAAAGATCTATGGATTAACTTACAATTTATGAATCTAGAATGTAACGGAAAATGTGAGCATGAAAGTTTCAGGACCTACTGGACCTCCCCACCCCCATGGGCGGAAATATGTCCGCAAAGGTAGGGGGACCTGGGCCTGGAAAATTTGACAAGCCAAAAAAAAGGGGTTATCACCCAAAATGTAAGGTCATTTAGTCCAAAATACATGTATTATTTCGATTGTGAAGTGATGTATTTTTCTCCATCATACGAGACCAAAAATAGTAGGGGGGACATTTGATATTGTGTCCCCCCTACTATTTTTGGTAGGTGGACGCGTCCCCCTGGGATTTCCGCCCATGCCCCCCCCCCCCCACGATACTAAAATACGCCTATACTATTCTGGTGAAGTTGATGATGTTGATAGTTAAATTGCGGATGATAACCACCATCTCACTCCTGTTATATATACAAAATAGCTGATCACAAAATAAGTATTAAAAAATGATAACATAAAACCATGGGCGACTTTTGAAAGGACTATCTGGTAAAGTATCTACCAAACCACATTTCCGTATTAAGTTCCTGAATCCGGCAGTGTACTTCAAACCAATGTGAAGAGATTGTGTTACGATGTATTATAACTGTATACTAAAACGAGAACACATGATGTTATGCACATATTGCATATTGCACATAGACTAGAGCTTATTATAATATATAAGGGCAGGACTGCAGTAATGTTGCGAATCTCTACATTGCTTTTGAGGAAGATGTGATAACAATAATTGTGATCAATTACTAGGTGGAAGCACCACATTGTTCGACACGGATTTGGAACAAATCGACGACTTATTCGTAAAATATTTTGGTGACTCTATTAGAGGCTTGACTATATTTCAGGAAATTATGAGGGCAGACAAGTAATTGTGATGTGAGCTGGTACTATCATGGATGGAACAACTGAAGCCAAAATAAAAAAGCGGTAAGGAATACAATAACTATATTCATTTATCTATTTATCATTCGTGCATGTTTGATACAGTGGGCTTTGCTTCCAAAGAATGTCAAATGACTAATACAAATGAAAATATTTAATTTCCTTCTGAGTCTCTTGTAAAGTGTGAAAAATTAGATTTGACGAAGACCCTCCCTCCATTTGCAGGGGATTATGGGGATTGGTTTATTTCCAATTCGTCTAATGCCAATTCGTCTACTATCATTTGACCTACCATCGGTTCATTCACTATCCACATGGTCTAATTGCCAATTCCTCCACTCACCGTTTGGGTCTAATAACCAATTGGTCCAATAGCCATTTAGTCCATATACCATTTGGTCTAATTGGACTAGTGTTAATTGTGCAAAATGAATGAAAGTGAAATGGATATTGGACCAGCTGGTTATAAGATGAAATGGTCATAGACGAAATGGTGATTAGACGAACTGATGATTGGACCAAATGGTTGTTAGACGAAATGTTGATGGACTGAATGGCTTTAGACTAAATGAAAGTAGACCATGTGGTGAGTGGACGAGTAGTCAAATTGGCAATTTACCATGGGGGAATAATACTTTTCGCCTCATAAGCAGTCATAGAATATAGGGTGTTAAGGGCATTATGGATCAGATCATCTATTTCAGATCCTATATCCATTTAAAAAGGGCAACGCCAATTTAATATTCAGCTTGGATATTTTCTAACTTAAAATTAGTACCCGATATTTACATTTGTAAATTTTTGATAATGGATCTTTTCGCCTAAATGACGAGTTAAATGAGTTGACCTAAGCCAGTCATTTATGATCATGTTAGAATGGTATGTTGGTACCAGTAGCGCACCTAGGATTTTCCACAGGGGGGGGGGGCAAAATTGCCCCCCCCAAAAAAAAAAAAAGGTCTTCAACCACAAATAAAGGATTTCGTACCAGAAAAAAATTGACAAGAAAAAAAAAAGGTCCTCAACCAGGATATAAAGGACATTTCGCACCAGAAAAAAAATTGATAAGCAATAAAACAAAATAAAAAAGGTCTTCAATTTCAAACTCGTCAGGGGGGCAGAGATACGTCCTTTGCATGGGTTGTGACCCCCTGCCCCCCCCCATAGGTACGCTAGTGGTTGATACCGATGGACGAGTTGCTTTGTACGATCAAATAAACATATCTTTGGAAATCCATCATCATTGTTTTCGCGAATGATTTCATTGATATCGTATCTTACAATCACACCAACGAAACCGACTACAAACCGACTGATGGTTTGACATTCAAAACAACGTGATAGCGTTGATCGGTCTGACGTAGGTTTCGTCGATATAACTGTCGATGTAATTGTGGTGTCACATGTTGATGTCGTTTAGTAGTTTTAGATCCCTATTGTGTTTTCACTTTTTCCGTTATGTTCAATTTACTTTGTACTGTCGTAAATGAACGGGCGCTTTATAAATGAAATATATTACTTGTATTACCATCATTGTTTTTATCATTATCAAGAGTTTTTTTTTTAATCTTCTTTCCCCAAATTCCCCTGACACTCTCTTTGTGCATATTGAATATAATGACTGATCTTGAAATATGCGTTCCCCTTTTCAAGCACATTGCTGTAGAAATGCAACAAAGCAACAAAGCAGATAGTGCATAAACAAAATGCAATGAGTCAAATTAAGGGATCCAGAGATGGTACACGGGGCTAAAGGTTTAGAAAGCTGTAAGCGAGTGAGGCGAGGGAGCTAAAATTTGGTTATTTTACAAGAATCTAATTTTATAATATATATAATAGATTTTGACACGACAAGAAGGAAATATTATCATACTTTTCATACTTTTTTTCAATTAGTATTCCTTTTTTCGTGAATTTTTTTTGGGGGGCGGGGGTGTGGACGGTCCAGCCCCCCCCCCCCCTCCATCTGTAGGCATACATGTACGTCAATAGTGTAAACACATGTTTTCACTTCAACATCGAAAGCTTGTTATCTAACTCCACGGAAAGAATTCAAGTGCCTTTTCGATTGTGATTTATGGTCCGAACGTTATACTTGCTCACATTGACATTAGACTATTATTCCGAAAGCTTAAAATTGATGCGGGTGTCTGGGTATGATGGTGTATATTGATAGTATTTACAGGAGAATACCCATTATTACGTCATCAGCAGCTGACAACCAGTGACTACATTCGAACTTGACCCGTTGCCTTCCGATCCGGATCATTTTCAGTAATTTTCGGGAAATGCTAAAATTCCATCAGGAAATTTCGGGAAATCAGAAAATTACAATTAAACTATGATTAAACTCTGTGCTAAAATTATGGAGAGCCAAAGTTTAAAAAAAACTGTTTATATTGTATACTTCTTAAGTTTACTATTTTTATTCCTTTTGCTTTCATAATGAGGAAAAATGCTTCAAATACTTCAGTTATCATTCCCATACAATTATGAACAATTCGAGTGTCAAACGAGTTAATATATTGGATGTGTACTGTTAAGGATTCGGGCCCCAATTTACTCTAATGGTTAAACCACAACTTTAAACCAGGGGTTAATTTAAACCTGAGTCCAGAATACCGGCCAAAGAGTTGCCTGCAATCAAACGCACACATTCGGGACGTTTGATAGCTATACACATGAAGTAAAGGAAGGGCAGTGTCTCAACAGATCCAAAAACTAATTTCCCGAAACTGAATCTCAAATTTCCTGAAATTCATAGACATTTCATGGAATTTGCAAATGTTAATATTTTAACAAAAACCGGACAATAAAATTGGTCCAAGGGATCAAAATCAAGGAATGTCTTTTTGTTTATTGAATGCACTTTTTAACATAGCAACAAAATTACAAAATGCGAGCGCGGAGCGCGAGCAGAAAATTTGAGCTACGTAATGAGGCAAACAATTCTTTGAATATAACGTGAATATTTTTTTATTACTTGTACTATTACCCTCCATCCCTTCGACTCGATTTTTTTTTATATTTGAGTGATTTTTTTCCTATGTTGAATTCATTACTGATAGGAGATTTTGTGTTTTATTAATGTTCTGTTTTACTATGTTTTGGCGATCCAACCATACAGGTTTTTATAACCTTCATGGAAAGCCACGAAATTGATTTTGTATCTACTCACATTTGATGTTTCTTCGTATTTTTATCTTATTTGCGAAATAAAGATTGAATTGAATCTACAGACTACATTAACTTCTTCTGCACCCACTACGTTTCTCTTTCCTTTTCCTTCTTTTCTCCTCCCCCCTTTTTTTTTTTGGGGGGGGCGTGCCCCCTGTAGTTACGCCACTGGTAATAAACTTGAACTTGGATCGAGAGGTTTTCTGAAAGGAGCCTCATATCTCTGTGTTCGACGAACCGTTTCACATAAAAATTTAAGCCAGTTGCATATGACCAATGCTAGATTACGATTGTAAAATAACATACAACACGACTGTGTGATTTTCACATTATACTCATTTAAAGTGCCATTAATATATATTTTTTTTTACGCTGTACTTCAAGCTTAGGTGTTCTTGACTTATGACTTAAACTATAATTCAATATTGTTGCTCAAGTGGGTCTCGATCCTTAGTCATTATAGGTCGATTTCATGTCAGAACCCATATAATAATAAATCATTCTGGGGTATCCCAATGAGTTTCCGGCCCTATTATGCCCTAGTTATGTATTTTGCTTTTTTTATTTCATATAGCAGGAAAGAAAACCGAAATGCCGGTCTAATCCATAATCCATGACCAAAGCGGGTCTTACCTTGTCATTGGTTCAAGGGGGTTGATCACACCTGAAAATAAAATCTAGATTAAAACAGGTCATGGGATTGTGCAATATCAAAGGCAACTACTCAGAACTCAGAGATATAACTGTCAAATCAGTACTCATGTGATCATATGAAATCTTCTATATGCCCTTTTTCAAAATGGAAAGTGCCCCTTTTTCAAAATGAAATGTGACCCTTTTCAAAATGAAATACAAATTTTAAGTAAAACAATGCATTTTAAGTTGGAAATCGGGAAAATTTTGGCTCGCGCTTCGCGCTCGCATCATTTATTGTTTAGTAAGGTACTCAATCTGTTCTTGGTTACAAAAAGTGCTTAAAATGTCCAGTTTTCATAATTGGCCAAAAAGTGTGTTTCACAACTTCAGATTTGAAGATTTTTCCAAACCGCTCGCTCGTGGAAAAATAAAGCTTAAAACCATCAGAAATCACTTCAAAAGGGCTTTGCTCAACTTAATTACTAAAAAACACACAACTACTTCACGCACATGATTTTCTAATAGTGAAAATATCTGTTTGCATCAAAATGCCCATTTTTGCAGATAAGTGCCCTTTTTTGGCTTTGCCCCCCCCCCAAAAAAAAAAACAAAAAAAAAAACGAAAATACGTTCCGCCGCCCCTGTGGCATATAGAAAATATCTAGCTTCGGGAACTGACGTCATGTAAGCGTTTACAATGTTTCCTAAAAGCAATGTCAAAGATAATGTACCAAAATGATGGCCATAATCATGACGTCATGGGTCTATGATTACCATGTGTATGCTATTGATGATATCTGCTTTCTATTCGCATATGACCTGTACAGTAAGCACTAGTTTATCACTTCCGGTGTGACCTTATCCGATTTGAATAAATTCCTGTACAACATTAAAGACTAGTGAAGGATTAAACACTGACACATCCCTTTGTTGAGTATCATAGCTTTCACGTGATCTAAATGTGTGATAATGGGCCTTCGTAAAATGAGCTAGGGCGGAAAATATATACATTTTAGTGTTAACCAATTGACTAGGTGATCCCTGTAGGCATACGCAAGAGTAAAAAAAAGTGTATGGAAAATGCATAGTCATGTATATATATATATATATGCTTTTTCCATATATTTTTTTTTACTCTTGCGTATGCCTATAGGGATCACCTACGTCCATTGTCAATTGGCGGTTAACACTAAAATGTATATATATACTTTCCGCCCTAGCTCATTATATATATATTGGGTGCAATTTTAACCAGCACGATGGTAATTATTGTGTCCAACCAATTTGGGGCTGTATTTTACCCAATGCGCAAAGCACAGTATCAAGAAAGGTTAAAAAATAAGCATAAATTACTTTAGAATGGGCAAAATTTTCATCACACTGGAAAGATAGAAATGCCTAATGTTGGTCGCACACATAATTACCCTCATGGAGCATTTCCCCCCAATAATTTTTAGAGTGTAGTCAACAGGTTAAAAATTAGTTAAAATCATACTTTCATTCATGTGGAATTCACCGTAGATGAATCACCTTCATCGTTTTACCTCTTACATTTTTATATTCTTATACAGCTCGCGCGCTGACACTTCCCCTTTCTAATTACAGCCCAAAAAACCATGAAATGAAGTATGTTTCTTTCGTTGAAAAAAAAAGGGTTTTCCATTGTTACCGGTAATACATTGTTTTCATACAGCAAGCTTTTAAACAACATTTCCTTCCCATTCCGAAGAATATACTGTGGACAGGGAACTTGAATGACTGTGTGAAACAGGAGACTGTAATGTTTGATATGATATCATGAACATGGAAACGTCAAACATCAAAGGTGCACTTAAATTGCAAGGATTTAAAATGAATCCAACATGAATGTAGTTAGGGACGAATCGAATTTCGGATTTATTATTGATATGATACTAAAGATTAATTTCTTAAATCTCAAAGAATTTATATTCAAATCCCTTTAGATTTCAAATATATTTTCTTAGGATTAAAACTAAATCAAGAATCCGATTGGTCTCTATAGATAACTACAGTTCACTTGGATTTATTTTAAATCCATGCAATTTAGAGTGTGGGATCGTTAAACTTGGAAAAGTGTACGTGTACGTACGTGTGTGTATGTGTGTGTGTGTCAGGTAGGGGGTGGTAATACAGGCAGTGCGCCTTTGCTGAATAACAGTATGTGTGATCGATGTTAATTCATTTCTATCAATCGTCGCAGACAAAAACCGATAACGACCCTTTTTTCGGGAAGGGGGGTGTATATAGGCCCCTACTTTTGATTATGCGTGTATTAATGACGGTGGTTGTTGAATGGCTTTTTTTCCTTTTCTCTTTTTTTTCTTGGTAGTGATTTTTTTTTTTTGGGGGGGGGGGAAGCGCCCCCAAGCCCGCCCCCATCTCTAAGCCAGTAGCTTCTAATGAAACTGGAGTAATGTCTCCGGTAATGTCTAATAGTAAGAATATCAAAGGAGTATATAGAGCAATTAAATGTTAACGGAAACCCTGGACAGGAGGCTATATCCGGTAAAAGTTTTTAACATTACATTTTCGCATACACTTAGGTCAAATTTAAAAGAACTTTTTATCAGTAACAAATAAAGGGCCCTTTTCGACCCTCTTCGCATTTTGTGTTCTTAGAGTGCAGCCATATAGCTCGAAGACACAAGTCATTGCGATGACTATCCCGTTCAGGCAAGTGCTCCCAACTTGCCATTAGTCTGGTCATATATTTCGCATTTATTCAGCAAGTCCGTAAAAGTATGACTAACAAAATCAAGTAAAAAAAAAATAACGATAGGTCCCTGCTGCAAATCATAACAAATATGCCTATTAATACGAAATTTCATCAATTAGATAGAAAGATGATGTAGACCAAAAACAAACAAAAAACACAAAATGGCGTCCAAATCACGAGTTGCCGAAAATGCAACATTATAGCCCCCCCCCCCGACCTGCCCCCATGGCCTATTATGAGCTACTATGTGCGAAATACATGAACCAAATGGAGGAGTGGCCGAGGAATTAACGAAATTAGTTAGTGAAACTGAATTCTGAAATGTTATCGAACACTCTGTCAAGAACAATATCAAAATGGATTAAGCGAGGAAATGTACAAAAATAAATGCCCATCAATCGGATAGCGTAAGTTGGTTAGCGGTTTGGCTGCCTCATGCATGCACTTGAATATTAACATCCGTCCGTTCTTGTCATGGCCGGCTCAAAAGTATGGGGTTATCATATCAAGTAGTATATGTAGTCAATATAGAAAGATATTTTTTATAATCATCTTCACTGTGTCTTTTTATCAACTTATACCTCTACAAACGCTTAAATCTATTTTGGAGCAGAGGTACATTGTCATAGTGACACTTAATAGAATTACAATATTCGTGTGAAATAAATTCATCACATTTTTTATATGACATAGCTCTTTTTATTGTGACAAGATTTAATAAGTAATGCTTCTAAACATATATTGCCATTTTATACCGATTTTATTTTTGTATATTTGTAAACCCCGACTAGTGAGGAGAGCTTCATAACAGAAACTAGTTTTTCTTTTAGTCATCCTCAGGCACTAGTCGGTGGTAATTTATTCTTATTGTACATATTCTTGTTTTCTTTTGCCTGGAAATAAAATAAATAAATAAATAAAGACATTCTTGATTTCTGTTAAGTTATATGATAAAGTATGGCCTCCATAAATTTAGAGTAGATTGTTTAGAGTGCTAAGGGTTGGGGTGGGATATAATCATTTCAAGATTCATTCAAACATGGAGGTAAAACTCCTTGATTCAAACGAGGGCGTTATTCGTCGACAGGTTCGAAGCTCTCGCTTGATTTTAACAATGAAAAAAAAAGAGAACGTCCCTGGTTGTAATATATATATATATATATAAACACACACAAAAAAGTATGTAGTAATGCATATTGATTCTAATAAAATACATAATGAAATACATTTATATGAGATATATTGTGACACAAAGGATACTTACGCTTTACAAACAGAAGGGTTGCGGCCTTCAATCTATAATAAAATGTAATTAAACAGAGTAGATGAAAATGTGAAAAGATGAAAAAGTTGAAAAAATATATATATTATATACGGATTCTCGCTTTCCGGATATACGGTGACATTCAATTGAATTGATTAATAATGGGAGAGCTCTACATTGTGCTAGTGGCAGTTACTATTTATGTTTGAGTTGCCAGGCAACCGTTACCTCATGAACAAAGTATACAATGACAATACAAGACATCCAATAACCATTATCAGACAGCTCCCACAAAAAACCCTGTTAGATAAAGGTCATTCAATTAATGTAAAACATTATTAAGTAGGAAAAACAGGAGCTATAGGAACACACCATCACTCTCATGTTAAACTTTTTAAACACTTAACATAATAATACATTGAATATCCAAACTTTATTATTCTAAGATCTGCATCGTGAAATGTGAGCATCAAAATGTATTTAACAAAGGATGAAAATTTAACCAATCACGTTTCAAGTTGAAAAACGTAATCATTTTGCATGAGAAATCTATTATTCCGATCCTATTCGTTACCAAGGTTATGAATTATACACCATAAAAGCACTAACTAGATTCAAAGAGTCCACATTTCATTATTTAATCACCGACACAGTCTGATAATTAAGAATATAATCTTGGATATTAAACGATTATACCGATTATGAATCATATAAATTCATATTGCCTGGTTTCATTTTGACAAAATCACAATGCTTTGTAAGTTGTTCTATCAAAATAATCCAACGAATGATAATAAGAGATAAAGGTAAAATGTAAGAATATTTTTTTGGAAAATGAAATATAACAAATATCCCAAGACGACTGATAAAGTATCTCAAAGCACGTTTATGACAATAAATACTAACAATTCGATCGCCAATTCAAATAAATATATTTGAATCGACCAGGCAAAATATGGAAAACACATTCAAATCCTAATAACAATAAGAAATTTATTGAATATTTCATGTTTTTGAAAGAGTGACATGCATATACGAGTTTAGTATAATATATACTTTTTGTCAACTAAGTAAAATGCACCTAAGTTGTTGAATAGTTTATACACTCTTTTAATATATTTATTATCATTATAATACGGGTGAGTCTCCCGATTTAGTACTATCAGGGTAGTCTTTTATTATATACATTTCATCATTGTGAATTTTGGTTTAAAATCATGGTCATATTACTCGAAGAAAACAAATAAGCTGTATAAATAGTGCACAATATAGTATTTAAATATTTTCACAATGTATTACCCTACCGATACAAATGCATAATCTTATTTCTTGATGTATTGTCCGGATGTATTGACACCTATTTTACTGCAACGGCCTGAAATATTTATTGTCTATGACTCCCAAAGACGACTTTCATTTACACCTGTATAGGCCTATAGGTTTTTGTCCTGTAGGCCTATACTCACCACCCCCCCCCCCTTCGTGTCTTAAATCCCATTATCAAGGCATGTAATGAACATCACACGGTGTAGATGTAACCGCCGGTTTCCGGACTGGTATCTGTCGCCGGGTTGAAGGATCCATACAACCGGCAAGCGCCAGTGACCTTTGACCAGGTGAACGCCTTGCAAATCGCGTTGGCTTCTTGTGCGCATGCGCTCGCGCAGTTGAAGGTGGTACGGGTGAAATATTCCTGATCGGGTTCCTGTGTAATCCTATTACCCTTGGAGGAGAAGCTGAATGATGACGATCGGTATACATCATGACAAGCTGGGTACGATAAAAAAAAAGGGGGGACACAACATTAAAGGGATGGTCCAGTCTGGAAATATTTATATATCAATAAATAAAGTAACATTCACAGAGCAAAATGCTGAAAATTTGATCAAAATCGGATAACAAATAACAGAGATATTGAATTTTTAAGATTTGCATTATTCCGGTAAAACAGTTCCTGGCATGTCTTTGTGAATTTTCATTAGGTGGGCTGATGATGTCATATCTCCACTTGTTCTTTTGTATTTTATTATTTGAAATTAGGTTTATTCAATTTTTTTCTACCAAGAGCTAAAACAATTGGATTGACAACTGATTAAGTGCATTAGTTATTTATTGCTGCAACTTATTTCATCATAATGGAGACACATCATTTACACATGTATGAAAAAATGAAACATTAATGCTTTCATGTAATAACATAAGAAAAAGGAAAGTGGGAATGTGACATCATCGGCCACCTAATGAATATTCATGACGATGTGCATATATCTGTTTTCACAAAATATTGATAAACTTTAAAATTCAATAACTTCCTTACTTGTTATCCGATTTTGATGATTTTTTCAGTATTTTGCTATGTGAATTTTACTCTATTCATTTAGACATAAATATTTTCAGCACGGACCATCCCTTTAATATATCAAAATGCATGTACAAACAAATACAACTGTTGGTACACTTAACAGAAAAATTAATGTAATTCAATATCATATTTCATATTCATCTGTGAAGTGCATGATAGACTATACTTTTTCTCAGTATGGCAAAAGCTATTATAGGGGACAATTATATATCTATCATCAGCTTACTAGCTTTTCTTGGTGACAACATTAAATACATATTTTCATAACAAAGAAAACTGTATGATCGAATGTGATGGAAAAAAATGGCCGACGAATTATGACTTTTCGAATTACAAGGCTCGTAATATTCACATTTCGTCTCATTGTTAACTGGCTAATGCATGACATGGCTTCTCCAGAAAGAATAATTACAATATTGTTGGAGAGAAAATAAAAATAAAACATTGGAAACACCTAGTGGGTTATTAATGTTACACCTGAAGTTGGGAAAGGTGCAAAAATGCACCTCTTTGTTATAACTTTGCACGCGAAAAAAAGTTTTTAGGGCGCATAATGTAGCTAGCTGCACCAAAAAAGGTCACTATTTTCTTTTCTTTTTTTCTCTCTCACCTTTTTCAATGTTTTTGTATATTAAAAGCGCTATTTTTAAATATGAAATAATAATGGGAACTTTAATCTACAAGTCTGACTTCCCAGCAGTCCACTCGATCCAAGCTGTTATATAAACTGCCTATTGTCAGTGGCGTAACAGGCGGGGGGAGGCAGGGGGAAGAATGCCCCCCTGGCGGAGCTCACCGGGAAAATGAAAAAATATATATTTATAAAAAACGGAGGAAAAAGAAAAGAGAGAAGAAAGAAAGAATTCTAAAGAAAGAAAAAAGGGTAAGGAAAAGACAAGGAAGAAAAAGAGGAAAGAGAAAAAGAAGAAAAAGTGAAAGGGAAAAGGGGAGAAGAAAAGTGAAAGAACATAAAGAGAAGAAAGGTAAAACGGAAGAAAATAAGAACAAAATGAGTCAGGCGCGTAGCCAGGGGGGCGGTGGGGGCGGTAGCCCCCCAAAAAGAAAAAAAGAAGGGAAAAAAGAGAGGAGAAAAGGAAAAGCGAAGGAAGGAAAGGGAAGAAAGGTAGCTTTGTGGGTTTTTCCTTTTATTCTTTTTTTTCTCAAAAAAGAAACTCCTTCACTCTTGCTCTTAATTTATGTATATGAATTTTGCTTCCGCGCTGCGCGCGGTTAAATGACAATATTGCAGTTCTCCTTTGTTTTCCTCACCCTTTCTCTAACCCTGTTTTTCCACCTCAGCTATATGTGTTTCTTGCCAGTTAAAGTTCAAATATATATATTTAGGGCATGAAATTAGAGTAAGGATAGACCGAAGTATATAAAATTATGGTCGGGTCGGCTCCGGGCGGGTAAAATTATTTTATCAATTTCTGCCGTCATCTCCATATAGGCAACTTCTCCCGCTTTTCAGCTCATTATACTAAACAACCATAATTTGGGGGCAAACAAGTTCCTAATTTAAAAAGAGGAAGGTATAAAACTCGTGTCGTATTAAATAAAAAAAGTACAATACTTTTTATCAAATTCTACTAAACTTCATGTCATTTCCCTACACATTTATCTCCTGTCCTGTTTTGCGCCCTCAGTTTGAAATTTTGAATGACACTTAAATTTCTTTATCATTCAAAATGAAGCGCATCAGGATAAGTCAAAGAAATTATACATCATCCTGTTTTATATAATTTAAATAAATCACAGAAGTTTCAACTTTTTGCGCACCATTTTCCTTGCAATGAAGTTCAATAGTCTTAGAGGGAAAACAATTGACGAAACGTCCGCCCTTTGAAATTTCAGAGTTTCATTGCTAAGCGCAGGGAGGAATATCTTCCTCCCGGCATATATCCTTCTTCTCCTCTGCACTGTCGCTAAATATTGTTTGTAATCAAATCTGATCTTTCCAAGGGAAGTATTCAATGCTGATAACTTAGAGAATACCCTTTTCTCGGGACCCCTTCTTTAAAAAAAATGATAAAACGCTTTGGCTTCCGCGCTTTGCGCAGGGTCAATACATTTTTTTTTTTTCCTCCATTTTATCCCTTTTTTGTGCGTTCACAATCACTTTTGAAAACAAGGTTCAAAATCACAATATAGTCAACTGAATTGGGGCTAATATAGGTACTAGAGACAAGAGAAACGGCTCCTTTCCATTTTGATTTATGAAACACCGAAAGCTTCGCGCGGGAGGGGGAAACTCCCCCTCCCTGCACCCACCCCCTAGGGAGCGCGCTTCGCGCGCTCTTTAAGTGTTGGCACGCTTCGCGTGCATTTACCGCCCCTCCAAAATGAAATCCTGGCTACGCGGTTGTAATGAGTAAGCACCTAATCATCCCGAAATACTAACAAATGGGTGAGAAAGAGAAAAAATAATCATTAAAAGATGGCAAAATGGAGCGGGAATTTATTGCGGGAAAGGGAAAGAAAGAGGCAAAAAGAAACGGCAAAACGAGGTAGAATGGAATGAGGTAAAATTATAAGGGAAGAGCTAAACTGCATGCTCGCTCGGCACCTTTTAGAAAATATTCCTTCATTTCCCATATTAAATGTTGTGCCCAATCAAAATATTTGGTTTGTTACGCCACCGCGTTGAAATAATGTGTTTTGTAAAACATGATATCCGTGATTTGATTGAAAATAGCGGCCACCCTTCAAGGTTTAATGTGGCTAAATCTCGAGAGGTTCCTGGGCTCCGCCCCTGGACACCACCCACATGGCACTGGCGTACAAAATAATGGAAGGGTTTGGTGGTATAGCCCCCAAAAGTTCTACGACCAAGAACAAAAAGGAAAAGGAGAACAGAAATAAAAAGATCGGAAAGTGTAAGATATGATGTTATGTTTTTTTAATCTGTCAAAATATATCACTAAGTAAAATTGTAATGATTTTTTTTTAATTCTCGCTCGCTTCGCTCGCTCGGTAATTTTATTAAGAAACTTTTGCCACACGCGCCATGATGTACCCCTCATTTCTTTTACTCATCACTCTAGCCACTCCGGCATAGAGCTTCGCGCCAACAATCATGAAAAATCCTGTTCATATCGTGATATGACCGGGAAATTTTGGGCTCTTGCCCCCTCCCCGGCCACCGACCCCTGTTACGCCCCTGCCTATTGTACATTACGAACTCATTGTTTAATTCATTTTAATGTCTTACATTATTTTACAATGCATACGATCTCACTAGGATTATTTTTTTGGGGGGGATCTGGAAATGAATTAAATGAAATATAATATGCACCATCATGTTATTTGCACCAATATTATGCATAGTATAGATGGACATAATTGCGCTCATTGGCAACCCTTTGGGTGCGGGTATTGTACACCTTCGGTTTAATTTGAATCCCAATTTCTTTGTATGTGTGCATTGGAAATGGAGATAAACAAGTGGAATAAAAGCACTTACCGTTATCTCCCGTGAACATGGAATCGTAGTCGATACAACGTAGTCGTTTGAATCCCTGGGCACCAACTGACGACCCTGCAGTCTCAGCACAGAAGGAGTTCACGAGAGCAAAGTATGAGGCACTGAGATCAGAGACCATGATCTCATAGGTTGCGTCCATTACCAAATCGTAATATAGGGCACAACTTCCGTTGTGCTGTTTTGATTCATACATAGGCTCAAGTTGTGGTTGTCTGGTATCATTCCATACCCTGATGACATTGAACACTCCATTAAATTCACAGGACGTTACGACCGTGATGAAGCCCGACGAGACGCCGTAAGTTGTGGCGTCTGGGACATAGATGTAAGTGTCGCCACTGATGTATTGCTCCTCGGGAGGAATAGTTACCATGGCAGCGTTCACTGTTTTCAAGGCAACGACTTGGATCGGTTTATTGCTTGTGAGACGCGCCAGAGAGAGGTTTGTGCATTCTACGACAGTTTCTCCCTCGTCGAGAAGCGCAGTGATCACGGTGTCCAAGTTCATGGTGACGGTGGTGCCGTTTCTTCCTGCGACAATCATGACGCAGAAGTCCTCGTCGTCTCCCGGAAACGAAGGAACGTTGAATACTGTACCCCAGCGATCAAACGGGGTCAGTTGCTCTATGACAGCGTCGCAATCTTGATCCCAGTGTTCGTGTCCGGGTGAGAAGGCACAAGGTGTCCCACAAACCACAGACACTGGATGATCAGCCAGGAGGCGGGATCCACTGAAATCATTCGTAAGTATCTTGATCAAAATATTCTTCCACGGTTCCAGGCAGAATTCTTTCTCATCCCCGCGATCGTAGTTTCCTCCGTTATAAACTTGAGCCCGGCCATTGAATCGTATGTTCACTCGAGTTGAAGAGTTCATTGACGAGATGGTGGCATACCCGGGGGTCTGGCCGGTCATCGTAACGAGGAAGTACTCCTGTCCCAAATATTCTTCTGGAATTACACTGAAAGTTCCGTAGGAATCAACAGTTCTCTGAAATATCGGAAGGGTTCGATTGATATGAGATTTATAACGAGTATTTACTTCCTTAAACTCAACACCGTAACCACCACCACCGTCATCAACAACAACCACATCAACATGGATGACGCTACAGGGGGCAGGGGTGACTGTCCGTATGATTCTCCTCGAGGAATATATACAGAATGAGGAAGAGAGAAATGGAAGAAGAATAAAGAGAGGTCTGAGTGTGTCAAATAACTCATTGCCCCTGTTATTTATCTGAAAAAATGATGACGTTACCTTTGAAGTCATCATTTTCCCGCTGTCAAAATATTGAAGAATATATATCCATGACCATAAAAAAGATGCAACAGGAGAAAACCAATATTTGTGTCCTTTTTATAACCTTAAAGTTTAATTCAATCTCAAGTAATTACGTCTTACACACTTTTTGTATATGAATTATAAATGAGTCATTAGTAATAGCTAGTCTGACTATCTAAATGTTTTCTTATAATTATGTGTTTTCTCATTTTAAAGGTGTGGCAACGTCTCATGCATAATTATGCTTACATTGCCATACCTCTGTATGTCTGCCTCTGACATACAATCATTTGTGTAAATGAACATGTACCTCTTTTCATGTAAAAAAATATTAAATTTACTGTTGTAATGGTCACATTGTGTATATTGTCACGACATATGCAGGCACAAACAAACAAACGAATAAATAAATAAATAATATAATACAAACAAGACAATATGGAACCCCCCCCCCCTTCAAATTACAAAATTAATCTAAGACTTTAGTCTAGACTCACCGGCGAAGGAACACCGTTGAATGCATGTATCATGGAGTCCGCCTCAGTTTTGATATGAAATACATCTTCGAGTGCATTCTTTGGAGGTACACCATGTGTATTTGGTATGGGAACCTCTACAAAGGCCAATCCTGATGCTATATTATGAAAGGGAAGGAAAAGATCCAAGCTTTGAAGGCAAGAGTCCAGCTCAAGGGGAGGGACATGTACACCAGCTATATAGGACCCTATAACACAAAGGTTTTCGATTGATCGCTAAATGAAACAGCCTATCAAGATCATCGTTGCATGCACACTTGCTCGAGTAGACTGTCTAGGAACCAATCAGAATTGTTCTTTCAAATACGGGGTTCTGATAACCATTCTGGAACATATTTCTCAGGAGTTTGTCATTTATAGTGTTAAAGAATTAGTAATATTTTTGCGCGGACTTCGAATATAAACGCAAATTAACTTTACTGCCTATAATGAAGGGGGGGGGGTGCAAGAAGCCAAGAATACATTTAAGGTTCGAATTTTTCAGTAAAGCACAAAGTCTTGTGATCGTTTCCAACAATTAAATGATTACTGGTCTTCTTGTTGCAAGAGAAAGTATAATTTAATCTTGTTTGATTGCAATTTGGAATTGGAATTTGAAAATATATCACCAACAAATTCTTCGCCGCACATCTTAGAAAAACTTGAGAGATGGCTCGGAGAGAAGGGATCCGTCTCCGTCTTTCTGAATATTACTTAAGATGTTTCACAACACTTCAGATAGGAACAAAATTGAAGACCAATATTTAATAACTGAATACTAAAAAAAAACCAACAACGTTTGACCCCGTTTCGTTATTCAGGACTTTCGCATTTACTACGGAAACACTCTCTGCAACGCACCAATTCCTTTGAAAATGCAAGTCAAGTCACAATAGTGAGCTGAGAGGCTTTTGTCGAAAGTTGGTGGACCGGGACAGCATCGGAATCTCTTGACTCTGGACAACGACATATTTGCAATTGTTCGTCTGGTGCAAACCTGCGGATGATCAGCTGTCCCAGTCAAATTTCAACAAAAGCTTCTCAGATCTCCTTTGTGATGTTAATTGCATTTTCAAAGGAATTATTGACGCGTTGTAGATTGTTTCCCCGTAGTAAATGCGAAAACTTCCCATTTAATTTGGTTAGAACTGTCTATAGTAACACCCACACTGCTGTAGATTAATACTTACGATTGAGTATATCCACCTGCGGCTGTGTTAGATTTCTTGACTGTATCTGGAAGCCAAAATCCCCTTGAGATTGTAGATCGCGACCGTTTGGAATATAACCAAACACAAAACGGGAAGAGAAGAAAGATGAATTGGCATTTTCTCCAACTAAATGAAAGAGAATGAAGACAGAAGAAAATCATTGGAGACTAAAATTTGGAAAACCAACGAGAATGAAATAACCGAACTAATATTGAACAGGAAAGAAGCAAACTGATATTGCTAATAAAGTATACAAAATCATTCAGATAATAATCTGAAATTGGACTAGACTAATAGTGAATAAGATGGAATCTACCTGCGCAGCTTCTTCCGTGGGTTGAGTCCAGATACTCGGCAAGAATCAAGAATGCTGCAACAACAATGGCTTTCGATGTAACGGGTGAAAAACTGGCCATGATATCCGTCAAAGAAAATTTCCAGAAGATTTATGAATATCATTAGAATAAGATTTGTCTTGCAAGAGAGAGGCTAATTGCCCGATTCTTCTAATAAATGTGACCAAGTCTTGGCTGCTTTCGAGTACAAAAAAAAAACCTATCGGAAATATAGTTCGGCCGAATACATTCGCAGTAGTTAAGGTGCGGTAAATTCTTATTCTAGTGACTAAAAATATGAATGATTCAAGAATATGAGCAGAATCAATTTCCACTGCGCCCATTAAAGAGTGCGTCACTGCTATCTGCGCGGTGATGGTTAGAGATAGAAATTTATCAATTTCCAATTAGATCAGACCCACCATGCCCAATCATAATTATTAACCAATAATATCGGGAATAATCTTCAACGTTCGCTGGTAAAGCGTGACCCAAGTTCATAAACGGTTTTGTCTTTCTTTTCTTCGCGGTCCCGTTACTCGTTGCATTATCAGATTATAATCATTTTGAGTGTCGTTGGAGAGGAATGTATACAAGTTGATTAGTTATAGTCAATTACAATTAACTGTTACGGGCAATTCAATCACACGTGCATCCTTTGTGAATCCGTCAACTTTGTCAATTGGACAAAGAGCAATCATTATTATTCTATCAAACTCACTAGTAAAAACATCATTACGTATGCTGGAAAAATGCAGGATATATTCTACTATTTCATTTAAACACACACGAAAATTATTTGCTGTCCCATTATGAAGTGTTTGGATCAATATTCATTTCCCCGTCAATAATAAAATCCCAAACAGTAAGGGTTACAGTGACTAGGAGTAGTTTTGGCTAGCTGTAACATGCGTTTTTCTTCTAACTTTTGGAACAGAATGATGGCTAACAAGAAAACGCATTTCGCTGCGGTCTCTTCCGAATCTGTTCCACGTTTCTAACGATTTAAAACAGGCCTTATACATGTTCTTTGTCATATTATCGTGCTAGGTCACAGGGATTCACTATCATGCATAAGAAAATGATCACAAGGGGAGAGTTTCATCAACATTTTTTCCGACAACTTTCCTTGATCGTGATTGGCTGGGAAGCACCATCACTATGGTATTTGTCGGATTAAATGGTTGACAAGTTATTTCATGAAACGCCCCCTAGTCGTACGTAAGTCATTCGTGAATAATTACAATCAGTATATAACGATATATACCTCCACATAGCCTATCCAAATTATGATGTGTACGTATTTGACTGAGTAGAATGAATGATAAATTCATAAATGTGACCACATCACCTACCTTTATATTTAATTTTGAATGTTTTTTTAATTTTAAGAGATTCAGTGGAAATTTAATTTATTGCTATCCTTTTTTGATATTATTGATCCTCCAGTGCAAGCTACGTGAAAGGACTAGTCAGTCTGACAACTCCTCTAAGTGAGATCGAACTCTTGAAATTATCTGAAGAGATCAGTCCCAATGACTGGCGAAAGCTCTGCTTCCGACTGGGAATCGATGAACCTACTATAGCCCGAGCAGAGAGGGAAAACCAGGCCCATTTAGCTGGAGGAATCTACAAGACTTTGACACAATGGAAACAAGATCAGCTGGAGAACGAGGAGAGGGCGGTGTTGCTAGAAGCTCTTATTTCTTGTGGATTACGACGTCTGGAAGATAGACTAACAAGAGGTGTTGACTCTCGATAAATTGTCTTGATTTCTTACTTACAAATAAAATAACATCCATCATTCTGATAGTTTGATAATGACATAATTATTTAAGATTTAGTGAAGATGCTAAGATAAGTATAGACCTGGGTCTTGATACAAACAGGCATTTCAGGAGAAACTTGCATAATATTATACATAAGAGATGATCTAAATAAAAATTGGCCATCATGTCATGTACTATATCCGAGATTTTGCGAGCTATAAGCTTTGTTGATTTCACAAAACAGATTACCTTCTTTTCGTGTCTCATAGGTTTCCCAAAGCGCATCGGGAGTGTACATGCACAGGGACCTTTCTGCTCCACCCTCAACGTAGCCCAATGCCGCAAGGAACTTATGAACAACTACCGGACATCGCTTTGTATGATCCTACTAGTTCCCTGGGATCCTAACTCTCACGTAGACATGAGCACCATTTTCACCAATGTCTGCCTTGTCACGGCAGACACATCTACTGCCAATAAACAATGGATCCTTCTGCCAGGTTCCTACAATGATATCCTGAAGGTTAAGGTCAACAATGCTAAACCTCTGCGGATTCTCATCGAGGGAAAGGCTGGGAGTGGGAAGACCACCTTAATGTCTAAGCTTGCCTATGACTGGATGGAGGAGTCGACAGACTCACCTCTCAAAGATGTCCCTCTCGTGTTTTGTCTTCAACTCCGTCTTCTCAACCAGGACGATGACTTCGGGGAGGCTGTAGTTCAGAACCTGCTCCCCGAGGATACTCTCATCACTCCACAGCAGATAGAAGAGTATTCTCAGGCTAACCCAGATAAGGTGGTACTTGTTCTTGATGGATATGATGAGTTCATGTCAGACATTCAGGGTATCAAGGGCCTCGGGAACATCCTTAGAATCATCGAGAACAAGCGACTGACTGGATGTACGGTCATTGTAACGTCCAGACCATGGAAGGCTACAGATTTCAAAGACCATCATCTTGCCAAGCACTATGCTCATATGACCGTTGAGGGCTTCTCTGATGATAGCACCAAAGTCTTCATTCGTAAGTACTTTCAAGACAACCTACAGCTTTCAGACAGCCTTTTGGCTTATCTTAAGGATAACCCTGCCATCCAGACAGTAACACCATTCCCTCTCTTCTGTGCTATGCTCTGCCAAGTATGGAAAGAAGAAAGAGATGCTCATAGAGAGGCAATGAAAGATATTGTTACACTCAGCAAGCTCTTCGATCATATCTTGAGATATCTCTGGGCTCACCACAACCAGAAGCACCTAACTGGACAATCTTCATCAAGGAAAGGTCAGGAATTGTCAAAGAGAATGACTCTTACTCGCAAGAGGGGAACTTCCGCTCATATAAAGATGGATATAGGCGTTTGTCTCAAGAAGATCGGGAAGATTGCTCTTGAAGGACTCATTAGTCCCGATAAGAAGCTCCAATTCAGTGAATATGACTTCAAGAAATGCCCCGATGTCCTCAAGGTAGCATGTTCTGTTGGGCTTCTTATCCGTCAGAAGAGTAACCCAACAAGTTCACGAAGATTATCAAGACAAGATTCCATTCCTCATCACGGGATCACTTTCTTCCATAAACTGGCTCAAGAAAAGTGTGCTGGAATTTACCTGTCTTCCATGTGCACAAAGCAACCGAAGAAATTCGTGCAAACCCTCAAAGATGTCTACATATTGACCAGAGCAGACGAGTTCCGATATGTCCTGCAATTTGCCTGCGGTGAAGACCTTTACACCGCAAAGAAGATCCTCCGACACATGCCGAATATCACGCCTTATCAAAAGTTGGCATTAGAGTGCAACTTTGAGAGTCAGTCTAAGATCAAGTCAAACAAGAGACTATCGAAGTTCTTTGTGACACAACGACTGTTCATGACCGGAAGACCGTCTGTCTACTCATTCAACGCCCTTGAATACTATATGAATAACTGTGAGATTCTCAGTCCGGAAGATGCTCCAGTCGCCTTCACATACTTTTCCACCGATGGCGTTGGGCCAGCCCAGCTTGGTAAGGTCACCAGCATCTTGAACCAACCTCAACTGCAGTTTTTAATCCAGTTTAACATGGAACAGTCAAGAATCGAAGGCCCTGATGTCAAAGGCTTCATTGACTCACTCTCCCAGAAAGAGTTCATTGGTGTCCTAATGATGTCTTCAAACGTTGCTGGTCAACAGTTTGTGGAAAGTCTTCTTGAAATCCCTAAAGATGGCCTTAAATCAATGGTCATGATGTACCTGCCAGTGCTCGATTCCAGGTGGGCCACCGATATCCTGAAGAAACTTCCTTCCATCTGCCCTAGAATCGGAGCACTGGAAGCTTCTTTCACACCCGAAGAGATTGCAGAAAGTGAGGATTCAGATAACCCGGAGGAAGACACAGAAGCTGAGATCTTTCCGTGTGACACAGGAAAATCATCATCAACACAATCAATGGAAGGCAGAGATGTTGAATGCTGCTCATTTTCTGAACTCGCCACACTGTCGCTTAAGGGGTGTGTTCTCTGTCAGAAAGGATCAATGCAACTGGCATCAACCCTGTCGCTGGCGAAAAATCTGGAAAAGCTTCACTTGACGAAGCCATCGTTGCATTGTTCTTTCTACTCTCATCTGACCATCCTTGAATGTCTTCGTGAGTTCTCAGTAATTGATTACACATTCGGAAAGTTCAATCTAGACAAGTTCCTTGAGAAGTGCCCCATCTTGGAAGACGTCTATGTTGCCGCCATAGAGAACCATCCCCACGATGTAAACGGTGTCATGAAGTCCCTTACCAATGCAATAGCTTACACCCCTGTGCTGAGGAGTATCACTCTCTGGTTTCCTGGTGAAGGTAGTTGCCGAGATGGTAGGATAGAGGATGGGGTCTTCAAGGAGTTCTGTGACGCAATCCTGCGGACCTCTCAACTCTCAAAGCTTCTCCTATGGCACGTTCCCCTCGGAACAGAACTGGTTATGAAGCTACTGGAAGTATGCAAGCAGCACAGGAATCTTATTACCATCAGGTACATGTTTAAAACATAATACATTATTTGTGTCCAAAGTTTATGTTATTAAGCACAATGACTGAAAGAGATGTATCAACAGGTATAATCCATGGGGCACGACAATTTTACGTGATACAATTGTCAAAAACAAAGCCTCCAAGCCCAAGGAAGATTTTGTGAAACTGTATGATAAAAAACAACACCACTGATCTCACACACCCTCGTCACAATCTTCTAATTTTTGTCTGTGTAATTTTATCTTTTTTTAAGATATGATTTTCTAACCCCATACTGGTATGGTTTAAAAATGTAACAGCCATTTTGGTAATTTTTTTGTATATTCGGCCCAGCCAATTGTTAAGTGATCTTTGTTCAACGTTTGATAATTTTTCGTTTCTTCTTCATTGACAAAGAACTAACATTGAAAATATATACATGTATATACTTGGTTTGATTGGCGATTATCAAAATGTTGAATATTTTTTAAACGAAAACGACCCCTGTTTATATTTGCTTGCACTTGATCAACTGTAGAAGTCGAACATTCCTGAAGTGAGTGCTAACCATCTTGATTTCATGTTTGGTAAAATCTTAAACCTTTTTAAAAATAGGTATACTTATAATTCATTTTAACAGGCTGAGTCGATGTTACACAACGAACTGTGGTCGAATAACTGAGCTATGTGATGAACTGTTTGATATCGGTCGTCGAGTTTACGTTGCTCATGGGGTAAGCTGAAATAAAAAAAACTTCGAACTTCTACTTCGAATAAAGTAACTAGAGTACCCCTAACAAGCACATCCACAGACACCTGCAATCATAATTATCAATGTCCCTAATTGTAGTTGAGGAAGAAATATTAAGATTAAGAAATTTTGCCACTTATGAGACTTGGTGGATATACATTTTGACAAAGTGCTTGAAACTTAAAACCATCTTCATGGGATAATATTTGTCTATAAAGGCCTGTTGTGCATATCCACTTGCCAAAAGCCATTATATTATATCCCTGATATTTTCACGATCTTAAAAAGTATTAGAAGGTATTTTGATTCAGAAAGTGTCCATAAAGTATAGATAAACCATTTTAACATGTTGAAAATTATCATTTTACCAATTTCACATTATTTTCACTTCTAATACTTCGACTATATAGCTATAGTGAAAAAGAAGAAATATATAGCCATGGAATAACAATATTTCAATGTTATTTTCTTTTAACGTATATTGTCTTCTATTCCATTTCCTCTCCAGTAATTATTTTCAAGAAGCGAGTTCTGAATCAAGATAATTCATCATTGTGTTACTATATTATAGGACGACAAAATTAATTTACAACCTTTAGTTTCCCTATTCTGATACACGTATAAAAGAATAGAGGCAATCCCTTCTCTTTTTAGAGGTGGGGGTCATACCGAATATAATTTATGCTGAAGCCCGATACTGAAGGCATTCATAACATACTTGGGGCAAAGTAAGGAAAATGTCCCATTCACAATACTACGATTGGAAATAAATTTTAAAATAGCTTTGATTTCCATTATTTTAGCGGCATCATGGCCCTATTAGAAAGGAATGAAGGTTGATCTTGTGTTGTCCCACTTCAGTTTATATAGTTATCTCCCATTGATTACTAGGTCAATGAATAACGTTTTATCGTTAAGAGAAGACCCCAAAAATATGCTGATTTTACTCAATTGAAATTAAAATAGCTTGAATCGGGACCTATTTCAATTCTGCATGTTCCAGAGGGTTTTCATCATCTTCATTAAAATGAGTTTAATCTCTAATATATCCGTCGTTATTGATTGATATCTACAGCACTAGACAGGCAACACAAGAGATCATAACTAGACTGGTAACGCGAGAGATCTACCTTACTTGGCAACACACCCTGGAATTGAACAAGGACAAGACGTGATGCCAGGAACGCTCATGGAATAATGTATATTATGTATTCATTGTAGTTTACTATATAAAAGTACTGTTCGTCACGAATATATTATGTTTTGTCCATCCACAATAAATATTCACTACGAGGTAAATGATATGACTTTGTGAGAAAAGAAAGGGGAGACGGACAAGGGCAATCCCTCTCTATATATTTTTTTTGGGGGGCGGGGGAGTGGGACAGTCTTGGGGATAGTACTTACTTGTATCTCTGTATATAAATCGTTATTTTTCTATCATTACATGCTGACAAAGTTAGCGCTAAAGATATAAGGTGAAGAACAAGTATTAAGGCATACAATATTCCGTTGATAATCTGAACCTGTATGTGATATTGATGATACATTGTACAATTTGGAGGCCCATCACTTTCTATCTCTGTACGTCGAGTTTCCGGTCATTTTTATCTTACTATTTAACATTGAACTATATAGAAATGTGTTCCGTGGCCGGGCAAACATGTTTTTTATGTAAAAATTTACGCCCACAAAAAGGTATGTTAAGGTGATCTAAAACCAGAGTCAAGTTGGAAATGACAGACCTAGCACCACTGGCGGATCCAGGGCCGGTCCGTGGCCCCCTTTTGAGAGAGAGTTTTTTTTTTTTTTTTTTTTTTTTTTTTTTTTGGGGGGGGGGGGCTTATCAAATTTTCATCGGAAAATGTGCCCCCCTTTTTTTCCAACAAGCATACCAAGGCAAGGGAGTAATACAACCAATCAGGGGATGGCCCCCCCCCTTTCAAAAGTAAGGTGATTTTTTTTCCTGCACACTAAAAAACAAACTAAGGTTAGGTGGGTGGAGGTATGTGGCATGAATAAGCGAGGGACCTGTCACCTTACCGCCCAAAACGGAATCAGAAATTCAATTTTATCAAACAGAACGTATAAGACGATGCACCTCACGATTGGTCTGGGACCCGGTTTGGAATAAAACGTAATTTGATGCTTATATTGAGACATGGAATATCTTCCTGTGTAACGTTCTAAATCACCATACCTGTCATACGAATACCAATCTGTGCCTATGCTTCCATCCTTATAAGAATAAAAACGAATTTAATATCCAGTCGTCATAGCAATCGTACGATTGGCTAGGGCCTACGATTGAAAACAAATTCGGCCTTTACTCCAAAATAAAGGCTTGCAATCATCCAAAATTGCTATATGAGTATTCTTTCAGTTAATTTGAACTTTAAATTGAAAAAGATACTTTTCATTTACATTTTCAGTAAATGAGCAAAGTGCGATTTGTTCTAAACTCGGATCGTGGACCAGTCGCAAGTTTAAAGGGACGACATCAACACAGGTTGGAATGGAATCCGCCCCCCCCCCCCCGAAATCTTGAAAAACTTACTTTTTAATTACAAAATACTTGCATAAAATGCAAATGTGAATAAATAGTATTGGGGCTAAAATCCGCGAACAGACCCACTTCATTATCAATTTTTCATGCATGTATGTACTTCTTTATCTTGTAATTCAGTTGTTATATTGTTTCACATATGCAAAATTGATTAACATAATCGCGTGTTCTTGATCAGGTTAAAAAATAGGAAGAGATGGTTTTGAGAAGTTCCTCATTAAACCACATCACGTGACTCACAAGCAATATAGGAAAACCTTTTTATGTGACACGCATGATATCTTGTAATTCAAGAACCTAAATCCAATTGTTACGAATTATGTGGAAAAAAAAGTCATGGAATGTTGATTTTTTTTTTAAAGCATTGCAAGGATATCACAAGAGTACCGTTTCAGCTACCGTCAAATCTTTCCAGGCCGGAATAAAGCAATAATAAAATAGCAATCTCAAATATGAGCCAAATTGCTATTTTTTCCCCCTGATGATGCTGATCACTAGAAATGAGGAGAAAGACTGGGTATAAAGAAGTATTTTCTTCTTTATTAGTTTAATAATTATCATATCCAGGGAACAAAATTGATATGGTAGTCATAGCTGCTTTTGTTGTTTCTGTGGTAGTAGTAGTAGTAGTAGTAGTAGTAGTAGTAGTAGTAGTAGTAGTAGTAGTAGTAGTAGTAGTAGTAGTAGTGGTAGTGGTAGTGGTAGTGGTAGTGGTAGTGGTAGTGGTAGTAGTAGTAGTAGTAGTAGTAGTAGTAGTAGTAGTAGTAGTAGTAGTAGTAGTAGTAGTAGTAGTAGTAGTAATAGAAGTAGTGGTAGTGATGGTATCAGTAGTCCAATAATGATCCAGGGGAAAAAATAATTAATGCAACATTATCTTGAGAATTATATGTTTATATATGATTATAATGTTTATGTATTGTGCGTTTGTGACCGACCTTCCATGCGTTCAGAATAGAATCATAAACCTGGTAGATATGTCAACATGTATTATATACTTTATCTTGGATACAATTAAGACACGATTTCAATCAGTCCTGGCCGTTTCTTGCCAACGACTCTGCTCTGCTGAGAAGTTCTTGAAAATCAACTTCTCACAATGGATAATAACAGAATGATCAAGACTATAATGCAATTTTGAATTTCTTTAAAGGAGATTCTCCAGGCTGAATATATTTATATCTCAATAAAAAGAGTAAAATTCACGGAGCAAAATACTGAAAACGTTATCAAAATCGGATAACAGATAACGAAGCTATTGAATTTTCAAGTGTAGTAATATTTTTTTAAACAGTTCTATGCACGTCGTCATGAATATTCATTAGGTGGGCTGATGATGTCACATCCCCACATTCCTTTTCTTATACTGTTTCATGAAATCACAATTGTTTCATTTTTTCATACATAAGTAAATGATGTGTCTCCATTATGATGAAATAAAATTCATAAATGAATAACGCACTTAATCAGTTGTCAATCCAATTGTTTTAGTTCTTGGTAGAAAATTTTTGAATGAACCTGATTTCATATAATAAAATACAAAAGAACAAGCGGGGATATGACTTCGTCAGCCCACCTAATGAATATTCATGAAGACATACCTCGAACTGTTTCACCGGAAAAAATGCAACTTTTTAAAATTCAATAACTTCGTTATTTGTTATCCGATTTTGATCAAATATTTAGCATTTTCCTCTGTGAATTGTACTCTATTTATTGTAATATAATTATCTTCAGCCTGGAGCATCCCTTTAATTCCATAACATTATATAATGAAATCATATATTTTGTCATTTTAACAATGTAAATTCTGTACATATTAAAATATATCTTTCTGATGACTTTTTTACCTTTGCCTTCTTTGACAGAGAAAGGGTGAAATAGCAAGAGAGAGACACAGAGAGGGGACGGGGGTAAAGGGAGGGGAAAAGGGGGGGGGGGGGGGTAGATGAAGGGGGCTGCAATTTAGAGCCCCAAAATATTACAAGAAAAAAATAATTGTTGGCATCTTTGCTAAAATGCAGTCAATTCCACCTGAGAACAATTCATCTATGTATCTATCTTTTGTCACATTTTATCATTGTAGTCTTGAGAACAAAGCACAGGTCCGTGTTATGAACGGGGTAGGGGTATGACGACTGTGCCAACCAAATATTTTGTCAGAAAAGTTTTCTTCAAAATCCATTCCCTCCCCTAGCCAGTGCCCTCTTGTATAAAGCTAACCAGAGAAAAAAAAACGAAAAAAAAACTAACCAGAGAAAACTATATTTATTTCACCCGAGTTATAAACAGAGGTTTTTCATGTGCTAAAATCAATGATAGAATTGTGCCAACACAATTTTTTTTAGCTGATTTGTGTTTATTTAATGCTAAACAGTTCTGTACAATAAACCCAAGAAGATAATCCACAAAAATGGCCATGCTACCTTTCACTTTTAAAGCAGGAATTCAGAGATTTTGACATTTTAAAATAACTCAAAATGCTTCATTGTCTCACAAATCAAATCAACATACATGTCTTACTGAAGAAACGCAAGAAAAGACAAAGTATGACAACAAACTATATCTGGTATTTGTGCAATATGTATTTAAGATCAATCAGATCACATATGTCAATTAATATAACTAGTAAATCATTATTCATCATTTGTTTACAAACTTGCATTCTTTCGTGTATTTGATACAATGAATCCATCTAAAAGATACCATACGGTTTATTGAAAGCTTAAAGGGATGGTCCGGTCTGAAAATATATATATTTATATCTAAATAAATAGAGTAAAATTCACAGAGCAAAATGCTGAAAGTTCCATCAAAATCGGATAACAAATAACGAAGTTATTGAATTTTAAAGTTTATGAATATTTTTGTGGAAAACAGTTATATGCACATCGCCATGAATATTCATTAGGTGGGCTGATGATGTCACATCTCCACTTCTTTTTTTTAAATGTTATTACATGAAATCATAAATGTTTCATTTTTTCATACATGTGTAAATGATGTGTCTCCATATGATGAAATAAGTTGCGGCAATAAATAACTAATGCACTTAATCAGTTTTCAATCCAATTGTTTTAGTTCTTGGTAGAAAAATTTTGAATAAACCTAATTTCATATAATAAAATACAAAACAAGTGGGGATATGACATCAGCCCATCTAATGATTATTCATGATGACATGCCTAGAACTGTTTCACCGGAATAATGCACATCTTTAAAATTCAATAACTTCGTTATTTGTTATCTGATTTTGATGAAATTTTCAGCATTTTGCTCTGTGAATTTTACTCCATTTATTGAGATAGAAATATCTCCAGCCTGGTCCATCCCTTTAATGTAAGCTTATCATTGATCCCCTAGATCCCATGCAGTACAAATTTTGATCAATGGTAATTACATTGATACTACCTTTAATTAGTCCATTTTTATAATAATAATGTCATATTTTACCAAGGGTAGCCATTCAAGTTTCAAAGCTGTTCTCCCAGCGGGCCCTGGTTAACTTGAAAAAAGATTGACGACACGAGCGTCTGAGTTTATATGGACAAAAAAAAATTGATGTTCAAATTCTTTCTGCTTCAGATGAGTAGATGTTCCATGAACTCAGATAAGTGCAATTCATAACATGAAATCAAGGTGGTATTCAAATCTTGAGAAACCACTGCCATTGTGATCAAGTTTTGATTAATGCATACCGCCCTCTATTGCTAACAATGATCTTAGATATCAAATCACGGAAATAAAAGAATATCCCGTGTACCAAATATGCATCACCAAGTGCATGATGGGATTGAAATGTTTATGATAACAAAACGAATCCCTGAAAATCACGGAAGGTAGAAATGGCAGTGAAATCACCTGCTTCCAAATTTTACAACCAAAACAACACAGCAGTACCTACTTTTTAAAGAGGATATATATTTTGTCAAAAATTGAGGATTATCCCCCCCTTTTTCAAGGTTTGTAACAGCCTGCAAGTGTAGGGAATCCTACTTTTTTTTTAAAGCACACCTTAGAAAATAAAGAGAATGTTCTCCATCATTATCTATCAAATAGTACTTCATGATTTCCAACGTACTCGAAATTGAACATCTAGAGCAGCTAATGCTGCCATGATAAGGACGGACCAACAAATAGCATAAAACAAATATGTCATCTGTTCAACATTTTTAAAGACCAATGACTTCATTGTCCAAAATTTTCAAAAATATGCTTAGGATTCATTGCTCAATTCATCGAATTACTTGATGTGTTTGTTTCTCTGATCATATGTAGACGTAAGAAGAAGGTTTGTGTATACTCAAACCCAATTCTACACTTTCAAATATTAATTAAGGCATCATAATTGACTACCCATCTCCCCTGCACAGCATACACACTACTCATGCAATAGCAAGAAAGAGACATTTGATTTACCTTCTATATTTACATGATAAATATTTAGAGTACAGCTCTGTATATATCCTCCTCCATATACCCTGTGCGCTCCTTCACAACACTGCACAATTAATTATTTATCGCAATCTTTATATACAATTACTTCATTTACATCAGTTAAACCTAGTTTAAATTATTTGTCTTACCACTACTTTCTTTGATAAAATAAAAAAAGAGAAAAAAAGCAAGAATTTGACATTTGAAACTCAAATCCAACTGAAAGTTAACTGACAATAATGGTTATCACGAAAATTTATGCTGCATCTTACTTCATAACTTATACAGGATAAGAATGCCAATGACCTAAATCATCATTTAAAATATAAAAAATAGAATGAAGTGTGATGTCGTAAAACAAACTAAGATTTCGCATTTTATTGTTTTTATTATCATGTCAGCAGAACATGATGAAAATATCCAAAGCCCATATTTGCCAGAAATTGGTTCTCCGGGACATTTAGAGCCAGGCTAATACATTGACTTAAATTTGGCTTATTAGGTATTCATTCATGTGGTCATATCTTGGCCCCTATTGAACTGATTCCTACCAAATTTGAGCTCAGCTGTGGGCATTTTCCAACATGCTCCTCTAAAATATGAAGTAAAACTGATAAAATGCCACCCCCCCCCTAAAAAAAATGGACGCAGTCACGTTGGTACTACATATCTTTATTCACTGTGTAATATACAGTGATTCTACAAGTCACTTTTACAATGAACATTTAAGAACTGTGTCACAAGTTTTCTATTTCAGCTATTTTCAGTCCAGAAACAAACATTGTATAAACATGTTTTGTGCTTTTTTAATGAATGCGCGATGCTTAGTATACACGAGGGTGGATAGATTAAGCAAGACTCTTGACAGCATAGTAAAAGTAATGCTTTGAACAAGAGGAAATCAAGTTCACATGATAAAGCAAAAGAAGAAAAAAGAAAATCAACTTAAATTTAAAACTTGAAGATAAAATAGCTCAGTTGATGGAGTAGGGCCTCGTAAGAGAAGACCCTCTTGGTAAGGCATCAACCCTCATTTTTCGGTCCATCGGAGAAGACTTCAAAACATCAGTCCTCTTGTTGTTTTTAACAACTATAAACATCAACCATCCTCAACCAAATCTGAATAATCACCTTGAGGGAAGTGGGACAAATATAAATAAGGACTCTTAAAAATACCTGGTTAAAAATTAAGTACAAGTTCTACAACAAAAACATAACTTTTTTAAGTAAAGGAGAGTGCAGCTGCAGAAAAAGCACAAGTCTTTCAAAGAGTCAGCCAAAAACTAAATAAATAAAACTAATCTAAAACTTAAAAGGACAAAAGAAACACCTAACAGTCAAAACAAATGCACTGAGCTTTCTGCAATTCAAAATGCATTAAAGAGCTAAATATTGTCACAAGATATACTCAAGATATATGTACTCAAAATCTTTCTTGAAAAGAAGTTATTTCAGAATCAAACATACGAGTTTATAAAAGTAATGATAATAATTGTTAACTCACACATATCAAATGAATGTCAGAACATGTCTTTTGCAGCAACAAAGGTCAAAATTCTTTTAAAAAGGTGCATGCATGGGGCTTAGATGCATTTAGATGCATCATGCATCTAATCTCAAATACAAAGAAATTACTTTGCAAGGAATCAGTCTGTTCCTCTTTCACTTTTTATCTTTTACAAAATTTTCACTCAGCTATCCATTAAAGTCTGTATACATTTTCATCCTACGGTTACTTTGAAATTAATTTTTCACACCAGAAAGCCTAGTACAGAAAAAAAATGCATATTCATCTCATTATTATGTACAAAATTATGAATGTACATTAAAAATCAACATTTTTATTCCACAATAATTCAATTTTTCTTACCATAATAAAGTCTCTCATACTATTGATCATATATCTCTCTCAAACCTCTCTTTCTCTCTCTCTCACTTACCTCTTAATCTTTCTGTCTATCTATTGTCTATCTATCTATCTATCTATTTACCTATCTTTCTTTCTATCTCTATTCTATCCATTCCTCCCTCTCTTTTTCATCCCCAACTCTGTCTCTCTCTCTTCATTCTTCTCCTACATCATTCTTTATCATCACTGACCAATATTTCTTAAAAGAATAATTACAAATGTGTAAATAAATCTTATTACCACCAGTCATTGACTTACAAGGCCATTATAAATTGGAAGCACGGCTTTAACAGCAATAGTCATTACCTAAATTACACAATTTAGGGACAAACAAGTTTAAAAAAATCATACGAGCCTCACGGGGCTCATATGAGGCTTGTGATTTCTCTGAACTTCTTCAAAATACTTTAAATTGAACTGCAGCACAAGATAAAAGGTTGCACCGTTGCAATGCACAACTGCCATGTACGCCTTCCTCAATAGCACACAAACAAATGGAGGATATCAATTTGTGAGTCAGTGAGAAGTCTGAATGTAATGTTTTTTCACAGTTCAAAAAAAACCCAATAGATTTTAGTGTGATAAGTTTCAGCGAGTCGTTCTGACAATCAGCAGGGCTTTACAGCAGATCTGGCTATGTCAGCAGAGGCCCGTTGCAGAAAGAGTTGCTATCAATCGCAACTCTAAAAATCATGCGCAACTTGATTTTCAACCAATCAACAGCGCGCATTTGGGACTTGCGATTGATTTTTTGACTTGCGTTTAAACGCAACTCATTCTGCAACGGGCCCCTGGTCATGTAAAACATTTATCCTCTCGCTAATAAAGAGGAGGCACGATAGCTCAGTCAGTCAGTAGAGCGGAGGTTTCTGATTACGCGGTGACCTGGGTTCGATTCCCACTTGGTGCGCTAGTGCCCATTGGTAAGGCAGTAAAATCCTCATACCAGGTCCCTCGGACGGGACCTTAAGATGTTGGTCCTCTGGTTGCTTGCTTACAAGCATTCATGCTTTCTTTATAGCAATCAGGTTTAACAAAATCACCACCATAAACCTTGACATAATTCCATTGGCTTAGAGAGAGCAGGTGTCCTTCCACGTGGATGCAGTTGGATGCGGGTCTTAAAAGTCTTTAAGTACCCATTACAGATTCAGAGAATGCCTTATGAAAATATTTTAGACCTTTTCGTTTTAATCTTTGAAGCCCTGGGGCCAGTAAAGGGTACACCTGAGGTACCTGGTGAATTTGCTGCTCTGAAATTAACGTCTGCTGATTGGACTGTTCATGCAGGAAGAGTCCAGTTTCATCAAAACACAAACCCAGCATGGTTTCCTAAGCTGTGGCTTTGGATAAAGAGTGTATGAGCAATGCATACGCCAGCATTAATACATATTAATTGAAATAATATGGGACTAACTTACAGTCTTGTTGCAAGAAACAAAATATTCTCTCCATTAATACATGATATGGGACCACATATTCATCATTACTTTGCATTCTGTTGCCTACACCTAAATACATGATATGGGACCATACCTTGATCATGACTTGGCATTCTGTTGCCAACATATAAATACATTATATGGGACCACATGTTCATCCGGACTTGGCATTCTGTTGCCAACATGTAAATGCATGACATGGGACCACTGTCCAGCTGCTGTCTTGAAACAGTCTCATTCTGATTTTGTTTGCGGCTCCGGACTAACAACCAGTAACAACTTCTGGAGAAATAACGTTGTCTTGTCGATGGCATTCTGGAACGCGGGTGGTTTGTTCTTCCACCAGACTCCTATCAAGTAGACTGGTATCCCGGATGCTGCAGCAACGATTCCTAGACCACAATCCCTCGGGGATGCATACAAAGCCATCCCAAGAACAAAGAGTACTCCAAGCATGTAAATGATTGGTACAACAATGGGAACCTGAAAAAGATAGTAAATGGCATGATGATAGTAAATGATAGTAAATGGAGAATCTACATACTATCACTTTTTGTTAATCAGTTTATCTCCAGTTACTTTCAGAAGTGGCAACAATCACAAAATTCAAACATAATTGAACACAAGGTGGTTCGCGAACCACGAGTCTCGCCTAATATCGCGATCGATAAAATATGCAATATGATCTTTTGACCTATCATCCTCATGGACACACGTGTGGTATAACCAATGTTATTTGTACCACGTGTAAACACAAATGATGCAAAAATAAAGAAATGAGAGCAATTTTAACAAAAACTTATAGGTCAAGTCCACCCCATAAAAATGATGATTTGAATAAATAGAGAAAAATCAAACTTGCATAACGCTGAAAATTTTATCAAAATCGGATGTAAAATATGAAAGTTTATGACAATTTAAAGTTTCTCTATTTTTCCACCAAACAGTGATATGCACAACAGTGACATGCAAATGAGACAGCTGATGATGTCCCTCATTCACTATTTCTTTTGTTCTATATTGTTTGAATTATACAATATTTCATTTTTTACAGATATGACAACAAGGACCAACTTGACTGAACCATATAATATTAAACAATATTAATTCCACATGTTCAGGGAGGAATTAATTGTTGTTTCACTTGACAATGAGGAGAAAATAGGAATATTTCATATCTCATATAATAAAATACAAAAGAAATAGTGAGTGGATGACATCATCAGTCTCCTCATTTGCATACCGACCAGGATGTGCATATAACTGTTTTGTGAAATTTAACTTTCTTATTTTACATCCGATTTTGATGAAATTTTCAGTGTTATGCTTGTTTAATTTTTCTCTTTTTATTCAAATCAACTTTTTGTTGGGGTAGACTTGTCCTTAAACATTTTGGAACAGACTAACGGATGGACAGACATTTTCCAATCAGATGCCGGGATCATGCCCGTATTTCACTTGCAAAGTTGGATTTGAGATCCTCTTGTTTTGCTTATGTGTAAAGTCTATGGGAAGTGTGTAGCTCAATGGGTAAGGCATGAGACTTGCGTCCTTAGGGTCCAGGGTTCGAGCCCAGGGGGCAGGGGTGAACATGAGAATTGTTTTTTTCTTTTTTTTCCCTTTTCAACATTTCACAAACGGTCCTTTATGACCATTACAATGTTTGTAAAATAAAACATTGGACAATAAGAGATTAAAATCCCTTTTAATGTACAATTTTCCTGTACAATATGTATATGACCTACACTTTTTCAATTCCCTCTTTTTCAAGAGTATTCAACAAGTTCTTTTCTTAAGAGAAGTTCAGTTTTCATCATGATGATCATGTTGATCTCCATAAACATGCTGATTGTCTTCCTGATCATGAAATCAGAGACAGATCACCTAATTCGTCCTCAAGACGAATTAAAATTCTAGTTATTCCTGGTTTTGGTTTCCCTAACTTAGCCACTAGATATTAACCATCTATTCCTGTATATGAAGATATTGAGAGAAAATCATCAAGTTAAAATTAAGGTTAATTGGTTTCATTTCATGTCTGATCATCATATCGGATATAATATACCAATTAACCTTGATTTTAATGTCTCTCTCAGAATTATTGCTGGCAATGATGACAATCACTTGAGTTTGGCATTAAAGCACAACAAAATTCTAGGATTAATAGTATCGGGAGACACTGTTTAACCTTGGCTTGGATTTGAACCTAAATTACTTGGAACAAGAGCAAACCATTCTACCACCATACTTTCATACAATGACAAGTGGAGATCGGCATTACCTTGAAAGGCCGTGGCAGGTCCGGATGTTTCCATCGGTAGTAGGGGATGATGGCTACAGCCAGGAAGTTCATGATCCACTCGATGAAAGCCACAAAGTTGAGGAGGAGGAATATGTCATTGTTCAACACCATCAAGATGGCGATTGGTAGCTGGACAGATTTAAAACAAAACAAATGTGAGAAATTTTGGGAGATTTAACTAAAAAAAGAACTATGAAGGATCTAATATGCACTTGCTTCGAATTTTAGGGAAGGGGAACTAAAATAAGGATGTATTATACACTTGTTTGGAATTTAAAGGAGAAGAATTAATATGCTTTTGTTGAAATACAGTACAAATTCAATTATCGAAATGCAGATACACAGTATTGGACACAAAAAGAATCCCAGCAATGGCGTGTTTTCCTTCAGCAAGAAATTTACCCACATTTTGCTGCACTTGACCCAGGTGGGGTGAATGGGTTCCTGGTAGGATTTATTCCTTGAATGTTTTAGTGCCTATATGGTGGCTCAGCTACAGCCAGGGTAATAATATGATACCAAGTATCAAGTGCAGTAGAGTATATGCAATTATAGTAGCTGTGCTATACAAATGGAACATATTATTAACATGGAAATAATGAGTACAGTGATTTAGCTCCTGAGTATTGCAATTTTTGTAAATGAAAAATATTACAATGAAAATTATAATGAAAATTAATGATCAATAACATACACGCCAGACTTTTTTTCCGAGGGCTGTAAATGCTAACACATTCTGCTGATGAGTATATTCGTTGGATGGACTTTTGGTGACACAGCATTTGCTCCTGCGACAATTGCTCCGGGCTTAATTTCGTCAAAGTTGTAGGGTTAGTGTAAGGGTTGCAATAGGGTTTTTTTCTTAGGTTTAGCCTATAGGGTAGGGTATAGTGTTAAACCCAGGGTTGAAGTTGTTCATTATATGAGAGTGTGGAATTTAGAGTGGAGCAATTGTCGCCAGAGCAAATGTCATGGAACCGGACTTTTCTTATACCAAGGGTTTCTAATCCGAGACATAACGAAGGAAAATGAGCAGAACCGGTACATCGCGAGGTGGTTTTATGAACCGGTTTGGAAAATCACTTCCAAGATCGCTTGGACCGTTCTCATTACACGTTATACTAGCTTCCAAACTAGTTTTAGGAAGGTAGTGAGAACGGTGTCCTATCCATTCATTGATTGAACTGTCCATGCTATACCTCATTACTGGGAACCCAGGAATGAATTTGGATTGAGGTGTGAAACTATGCCCCAATATATAATCAATCTAAGTTCTAACGATCAATTTCAACTTGATCAGTAATAAAATACTACTGTGAAACCTGTATATAAAGAGACCACTTAAGCAATCTTAATGATAAGGTGGTCTCTGTGGACAGGATCCTTTAATATGAAGGTGGACCCCATGTCTGCCCACCAAACTTAAGATTAAACATAAATTTCTTTTTTATTTCACAAAAAATTTTAGTTGATAATGTTCTTTATATTTTTGTAAGTAAATGTGCCAAAAATGTCATAAAAAATTGAAAGAAATATATGATTTTCTTGGAAAAAATCCCGGCCAGTCATTTTCAGATTGAACAAAAAAAATGGCGCTCCATGTCTGCGCACCCATTCACTTTACACATGATTCAAGGATTTTGATGAGAAAGGCCGCATTTTGAGGCTGTCACATGAAATGCCCGAAATTCATTTTTCCACCATTTTGAGTCAGATTTTTTAATAGATACCTTTCTAGGTATTGCATCTGTAAAGTTTCTGATCGTTGCTTATCTTCTTTTACTAGAATCGCGCAGATACGTGTGTGGGGACCGCACAGACTTGGGGGACCTTACCATACATGTTTTGATGTGGAATTCTATTCAAGGGAAACCAAATCTGTGCTCTTTTTGGCCAGATGGTCCTTCTATCAAGATGGTTGCTAAGATAGGTTTGTCCGACAGTAATTACATTTGCTTTACATGGCACGGCACCTAGCATTACTTCATCAGAAGTCTCAAAGGACATTCATCTTTGTAGATAGATGAGACACATGATTTAGATTAAATGTAGGGTTTTTTTTTTCACTTACTGTGAAGATGGCAGCAGGCAGAGGTGTCTTCTTACGTACATGAATCATTGACATGAGCTTTGGCATCAAACCTTCACGGCCGGCCACGTACAGGATTCTGCAGTATAAACAGACCAAAGTAGGTTATCTCATTAGAATTTCCGTCACCATCCAAACTTCAGTAAAAATGCTACAAAAGAATCATCATATCAAACGTTGAGAATAATTATGCACTCTTGTTTTAAATTCATAAAGTGAAATATCAAAGAGTGTAAATAAACATAAGCTCTTGCTGCAGTTGCTATAATCAAGAAAATAACATATCACAAAGCTCCACATTAGCTTTCGAATCATAAAACCAGTCTAACATTGACATCAGAGGGTTGAAGTACTATTAACATGCAGTTTCAATTGCCAATAGTGCACTACCTTGATGTTCTATGATCTACAGTGTTCAATTAAAGGGGTGTAAAAGTAAAAAATAAAAATAAAAAAATAAATAAAATTGGGAAATTGAATGGTAAAAAAATGCAAAAGCCTCATATATTGAATGATTAATTATTATTTACTTCACTAAATACTTGTAGTTATAACTTGTACAGGTATTAGAAGAATTTCTAGAAAAGTAAAATTATCTAGACAACCGTAGATCAACATGACCCTTCAACTTTTCAAAAATGAATTTATCATATTGTATCTACCAATCATTTTCTGAAGATTACAAAAAAAGACAAACCGCTGTTTGATATTGATTCTAAGGTATAATATCTCATAGAGGATAGCTTCTTCCCTGCCATTAATAGTGTCATAAGTCATCTCAGTTTGCTTCAAAATCAAAACCACCTTGACATCTTGATAATTCTAACCATTTCTTGATAATTCTAACCTTTATTAAAAAAAAAAACCTTTCATATTCCTGGTTCCTCTTTTTATACCTCCAGGATAAAAATGAATATTCCACAGACAAGAAGTAGATAGATTTTTCACTGCGGTCAAAATTTATACTCCCACCGTTGCCAGACCGAAGATAACCTCTGTGACTTTTAACTACATGTACGACCTTAATATCCCCATAACTAATCAGATCGTCATCCCTATATGCAACTTGGAGGAAGTTTGAAGTTGATATGTCAAATGTTGTATTAGTTTTCGTAACAAGCAAGCACGATGGACAGATGACCTCATGGGCGGAAATCCCAGGGGGACATGTCCCCCCTACCAAAAATAGTAGGGGGACACAATATCAAATGTCCCCCTTACTATTTTTGGTCTTTTATGATGGAGAAAAATACATGACTTCACAATTGAAATAATACATGTATTTTGGAGTAACTGACTTTACATTTTTGGTGATAACCTTCTTTTTTTGCTTGTCAAATTTTCCAGGCCCTGGTCCCCCCTACCTTTGGGGACAGATTTCCGCCCATGGATGACCTGAAAAAACAATTCATGTAGGCATGAAAATAAACTTCCACAAAGTTGCTATAACCCTTTAAGACCACATAACTGACATCGCAAGTCTGTTCATAATCACTTCACTTACAACTAAAAATTGAATTGCATATGTCTTTTAATACCTGAAAATGAAACTGTTTTGATAATATATTTATAGTCACATGACATGGAAATTGTCACAACAGAAAAAGCAATCCTCCTTTATAAAGCGCTTCATTATGAAGATTCTCTTTCATGAAGTATGAGCTATCTCCTTGGTTTGACTGCTTTTTCTTCTGGCTTAAAAGTACATTTTAGGGAAATTTCTGATGAATTGACCCTACAGGATTGAAATTTGAAGACTTTTCTGTAAGAAATGGCTGCCGGTATATTATGCATCTTCGCTTGCCTAATTCTTTGGAATGTTTGTCTTGGAGCAGATAATTTTGCAGATGAAAGAAGATTTCTCCACCTTCAATGTGCTTCTATTTCTAAGACTACAGCCAAATGCTCTCATCTGAACCTCACTTCTGTACCCCAATCTCTACCAAATACCTTAGAAATACTGGACCTGTCATTTAACAATCTCACAGCACTTCACAATGCATCATTTGAAAAGTACGACCTTCTTCGGATTCTGAATATCGCTCACAATTTCATCCACGTCATCGAGAGCGGATCTTTTGCAAATCTCCGGGAAATTGAGACAATCATTTTGAATAACAACGTCATTCACGAACTGTCTGCAACTTTTCACATGAACGATTCAAAACAAATAACTTTGATTCTGTCTCATAATGAAATGAGGGGAATCGCCCATCTGAATGGACTCTGTTTTACAGAGACAAAGAAAGAGAATACTGGAGATTCAGGGTCGAGAAATATAACCCTGATTGATTTCTCACACAACAATTTGACATCAGTTGAAGAAAAAGACTTTGCCTCTTTCAGTAACTGCTCTATTTATAAATTCAAAATTGGGAATAATAAGCTGACACGTCTTCCAATGAATGTGTTTTCTGGATTATCTAGGGTGAGAAAACTTGATGTGAGCCATATAAACCTTCAACAGTTTGAAGTTTCTTCCTTCTTAGGAATTGAAAGTATAATAGAGATTACATTGGAAGGATCACACATAAGGTCTATTGTACCGTTGAATGACTCCGCTTGCATCTCAAGTGGACAATTCACTAAACTTGAAATATTAAATCTGAGAGACAACAAAATAGAACAAGTTCCTGACTACACATTCTTGGCATTCAAGTACCTAGAGATCCTTGATCTGGGTACAAACAGAATAAGTTTTATATCAAACAAATCTTTCTGTGAAATGAGAAAGTTAAGGGTATTGAGTTTGCCAAGAAACAAAATCAAAAGTCTCCAGGATGGTGCTTTTTCTTGTCTTGGAAATTTAGAATACATCACATTGGCACAGAACAACTTGTTTATCTTGGAACCAGCTTGGTTTGCTCATTGTAAATCACTCAAAATTCTGAATCTTTTTCGGAGCAACATCAATGAAATTAAAGATGGTTCCTGGATCACACCCAATTTACGGATACTTGACTTATCATACAACAAGCTCAGTTCTATTGGAAGACTCATGTTTACAGGTCTATCTCATTTACGCATTCTGAAATTAACGGGAAATAACCAACTCTACACCATCAAAGGTGATACCTTCAGTAATATGACGGCTCTCAGATCTCTTGAAATGGACAACATAGCCAGGCTAGTTCTGAATGACACTTTTGCTGAGTTAAGAAGCCTAATCTACTTGGACTTTTCTTTCCTTTACTCCCATGGGGCACAAATTGCCTCTGTACACCAATTTACACACACCTCTGCATTACAAACATTAAATATGTCATTCTGTTTTATCCATTCTCATGATTTGGTGAACACTAAAACAAAAGGATCACTTTTTGATGGGCTAACATCCCTTCGCACTCTTCGAATGGTAGGAAATAATCTTGTTGGTTTGCCCAATGTCTCTTGGATGTTTTCTCCCCTACAGCGAATGGAAATCCTTGATTTAGGCCATTGTCAACTGCATTCACTGACATCAGAGTTATTTAAGAACCTGAGTAGCCTACAAGAACTCAGACTCACTAACAACGAGCTGGTGGACATATCTGAACATGCATTCCAGAATTTGCACAATTTGCATAATCTTCTTCTCCAATTCAACAAAATAAACTCAATAGGTAAAAACTTGTTTAAAGAAACCGCTAATCTACGACGGCTGCTCCTAAATAGCAACCAGATATCTATGGTAGCACCTAATACAATAATACCATCACACTTGAAAGTGTTTAACATTGCAGGAAACCAACTGATCTGCAACTGTCAACTAACTTGGTTCATGCAGTGGCTCCGTTCTACAAATGTCTCGTTGGGACCACAGAATGAAACATTGTGTTCCATTCATTCATTCAGTGAACTTAAGAACAAGCCAGTTTGGACATTTCATCCAGAAAAATACTGTGGAATCAACACCCTCCTACTTACTGGTGTTAGTTTTGCAATCATTGCAGTCTCCCTACTCTGTCTTCTGGTCTATTACAAGCGCTGGTGGTTCGACCACAAGATATTCCTTCTGAAACTAGCCATCATTGGCTATGATGAAATCACAGAGGATGCTGATCCAGATGACTATGAATACCAGCTTAACATCATGTTCCATGACGATGACACCGAGTGGGTTAATGAAAATATGAGGCCTGCACTGGAAGAAAGGATGCCTCATCTGCAGAACATTGCCTTCGGAGATGAAGCCCTTCATCCAGGGATGTACTATCTCAATGCCTTAAATCATAACCTTGATAACAGCTTCAAGACAGCCTTGTTGATCAGTAACAAGTCAGTGGGTGATGCTTGGTTCATGACCAAGCTACGGATGGCCGTTGAGCATGTGAATGACACCAAGTTAGACAAGATCATCTTGATATTCCTAGAGGACATCAAGCAAGCCAACTTACCATATCTTGTAAGACTCTTGCTAAGTAGGAACAAACCTTATTTGTTGGTTACAGAAGATGAAGATGGTCAAGAGTTGTTCTGGGCTCAGTTTGAAAAAGAAATGAGGACCAACAAGGTTCTCAACAGTGTTATTCCAACTTAAACCTGATGCAACACCAAGAGTTAAAATCCTGTATATGGGGTTTCTCAAAGGCTTATGCTTGGATTTTTTTCATGAGCATGAAAAACTTAACACAACTTCAGTTTTTAATGTTACTGTTTCTGAAAGCACTGGATTAGCAATTTTAGAAAATTCAAAATTCAAAATCCTATCATTTCATCTTTTTTTAAAAGTTGATATATTTTTATTGACTCCCAAATGACCTTTGACATTGCCTATTGACAACAATCATTCATTTTCTGATACTCGATAACCATTACATGAATATTTTATGAAATAGGGATTCATACTTTCAATATCATTTTGAAAATTCGAAATATTAACCATGGTGAAGTTTTTTTATATTGATTGCATATGGTCAAAATTCATTGATGCTCAATGACATTTTACCTTGATCATGTGACCTGCAACTCATACAAGATGACCAGTGATACTTGATTTACCCTTATGCCCAATCTTCAATAGGTCCTTAATATACTTCCAAAAATTAAATTCTGGTAAAGACTTTCAATATTGACGACGACACAGGTGCCACCGCTTTCCGCAAAGGTGTGCCTATAATCTTGTTTTGATATCCAGAGTCCAGTAACACAAAGGTTAGCGATTAATCGTATGCTTGTGTTTAATGATTGATTGTACATTGTGTCCAATGCAATCAATTGTAAAGATACTCTTCTACGATGATTGCTAAGCTTTGTGTTACAGGCCCCAGGAGAGACAAAAATTTGTAGAATAATAGACTTAGAAAATTTACACAAAAGTGCCAAGCTAAGGCACATGAGGCAGCACTTCTCACACTCCATAAAATTACAAGTAGTAACAATTTTTGGCTATGTGTTTTATAATACCAAAAAAATATCTTCTTTTCAGATCTTTTAAAAGGAAGAGGTCTGGTCATGAGAATAGCCTACTAGGTCAAGTGTACATCAACTTATCAACAAATTTTCAATAAAGAGATCAGGTTCTGCAAAGACAAATCCAACATGTGGTCAAGATCATAAAATGAATACTTATGAATCCAACAGAATGGCTGCCAAATGCTCAAGTTTTTTAATGTGTCAAATTAATATTTTCTTGGTAAAATAAGCAAGACATTCTGTCAGAAGGCATTTCCCCCCAAGCTATCACCAATGGAAGTACCAATGTGTGCTTATACGTGCAGGCAATTTTCAGCCTACTTGGTTACAGCTGGTTTTCATTAATTCACAAGGTTTGGCTTGTTAGAAAGTAAGTTGGAACTTACTAGATAAATGATAAGAAATCACACTAATTGAAAAGACTTTCTCTAGAATTTCTTGCTCACTGTACTTACACTAGCCTTAAAATGTCATATTTTGATAATCATAGATTGAATGATCACTGATATATGATAATAATCAAATAAGTAAGAATAATATTTAATTTGGTGTGGTGTGTACTACTAAATAGTGTATAATTTGATCGAAATGGTGTATGTATTTTGAAAATGTTTCACAGAAAAAAAAATTGTCGCACTGTAGACAGATAGTTACAACACATGATCAAATTTATTTTTTGTCACTGTATGATGTATCTGGTGTTTACTAATTATTTTGTAGAATTACGCCAAAATGGTCTCTGTATTTTGTGTTTCAGTTTGGTGTACTGTATGCAAATAATTAGGTTTTGGTCATTGTATGATGTATGCAACATAACTTTTAACAATACTGATTGATATTGGTGATACTAAGCTCAATCAATTAATACATGAAAGTATTGGGGATATTGAGATACCTGTAGAATACAATTGTTTTAACAGTAAATCAATAATAAATTTAGATTACAATGCATTAATGAGCCATATTTGTAATTGATCAGTCAATTTGATTTGAATCTTATCTGAATCTGCTTCGGAAACCTCACCTTGAGCTGCCAAAGAGAGCGCCATTGACGGTACCAGTGCAAGACAGAGCCACAAATATTGACATGATCCAGGCAAACACCGGGAACAATCGCTTAGCAAAATCCTGTGAGGAAGGTAAAAACAAAAAAAATAATAAAAAAGACTTAACCCTAAATAGACTGGGCTATTTCGACGCCTAAGAAGACTGGGGGGGGGGGGGGGCTGATTCAGCCCCCCTTATGATCTCGGCCGTGGATCGCGCGATCCCGACGAAAATTCGCACGCGTGTTACCCATGGCATTATCTACAAAACTTTAATATCAAATTCTGCAAAAAATCTAATTTCTCATTAATTATGCTAATTTATGCGTAAATCATAAGTTTGCTTTAATTAACAAAATAATGCCCCTAAAATGCTAATTTTTGTTTCACATACTCTTTATAGGCATCTGATCAAATTTATTTTTTTTGAAATGTCAACATCACATTTATTTTCTTATGTATTTTTTTGTTTTCTTAATTTCTTATGTATTTCTTTGTTTTTTGACTTTTTGTTTTTTATTGTTTTTTCAATGGAAACTGTCGGGGACTTTATTTTGACCATAAACAAGATAAAATTTATTGATTTTAAGCAGTAAAAGGAAAAATAATGATACATTTTAAGAATTTTGGCTAAAAACACTTTTTGCATTGGATTTGTACACAAATTCACGTTTTGAGCAATTTTTGGTCTGCATGCACTTATTTGTTGCGTTATTTCCGAACCGCGTATCCGGGGGTCACAATTTTGGTCTCAAAAGTTGCGTGAGACTTGAAGTCAACAAGCGACCCAGTCAAAAAATTTCGCGCCGCGGATTTATCGCGAAAAATGTCGAGGGGGGGCTGGATCAGCCCCCCCTCCCGTCTTCTTAGGGTTAAGAAAGGAGAAGAATGAGAAATAATCATGTGTATTATTTTAAGAAAATATTTATTTATTTTGTAAACCTCATCAATGATCAAGGATCAATGAAAATGACATAACCAATTCAATTCAAAAATTTTCAAGGCAGTATGACAAGACTGAACGAATGGATCATAGTGCGGTTTCAACATTTGATATGCCTATAGCAAATTTGTTGCAGAAATATTGCACCGTGTTATTGGAAACAACTTTCACTGAAACGACCAAGAATATCTGCACGTTTTGGAAGTACTATGCCTCTAAGCAGATAATATGAAGATGCCATAAAATTCACGTTGTTTAAAAGAGAAGGCTATAAAAAGAAATTTGATGCGCTTACAATGGCGCGCACCGCATTTTATAGCTATGCTGGTGATGTCATAAAAGCAGACAATGGCTTTCCTGTCTATGCAATCTGTACAAATCTGAAACATTTTTCTTTTAATTATGTAATAGAAAAAAAAACAAATGATGCACAGGTTTAAGTTATTGACACTAGCTGCCATGTGGGCATCTCAGGTAGTCTCAATGTTGTACAAGACATTTGATGTAAGCACATCATGCTGATTGCACCATCTAAAATCCTTGAGTGTCTTTTATCCATCAGCAAGACACTCACCTGTGCAATATTTGCATAGAGAAGATGACAAAATGAATCCTTATCAAATGATAGGTTGCACGTGCACATGACCAAACATTTATTTCACATAAACACATAAATTTGTTCATGACTGGTGATTAGGTGTCTTGGGTCAAAATGACCTCATTATTTTGAGATGGAAGACAGGTTTATCAAATAAGAAGGATCTACATAAAACAAATAATACACAGTGTTTTGCTTGAGCAATGTACATTACAATAACTACCCACAATAATCAGCATCGAAATGGTCCAGTTCTCAAGGTATGACATGTGCATAAGTTTTACTAATGCCCTTGTTGGTGTATATCATCTCTGTAATCAATACCACAAAATAATTTAATAGCTGGATACTAACCACTGCTACTGCATTTGAATTGATGATTTCAGGAGGGCTCAGGACAGTCAGGTAACTAACATTGGTCAAGAGATAGATGGACGTCACAAGGATCATAGAGATGATAACACCTAGAGGAATATTCCTGTCACAGAAAAAAACAAGAAATTCACTCATAATAAATTATAGAAATACCAAATATAAAGTTCGATGGAAAACAGTAGAGACCAAAATTTCCCACACATTTCAAAAACATGATTTATTATGAAAAAAAAGAGGGGGTCCGCATACATGAACAAAACAAGGGAAGATAATTCCAATGAGATGACTTCTGATAAAATAAAACAAATAATCTACATCACGTGTAAAAATATTTTTTAACAGAATCTAAAGATTTCATAGTTGCTTTTGATATGAATAATAAATAATGGCGCAAGTTTATATCGCACCATGCCTTTCAGAAATTATACTCCTAGCAGTTTAGAGAGAAAGAGAGAGAGACGGGGGGGGGGGCTTTTAAATTTTATCATCAAAGCAACAGAATCAAACACCATAATGCTTACCTTGCAGGTCTCTGCACTTCCTCTGTAATGAACATAAGATATTGCCTGAGGAGTAAAAAAATATTTAAAAAATTTCCAAAAACTGATATTTAGTATTGCATTAAAGCTTCATAACATATTGGCCTATTAACCCCCTACTGTCTTGGGCGATTCCATACGTGTCGTACAGGAAATTTTGAAATTTTCTAGTTTCCTAGCTGAATGCTTGAGCAATAAAATATTATTTTTTGTCACTGATAAAGCTATAGCGGGTAGTCATGTGAAAAACTCAGAAATGTCCTGTATGACACGCAACATTTTAACCTCTAATTCACCAATGGACGACATATTCTTGCTGGTTGTCAGTTTTTGCATGCCTACCCAGTAGCACTTTAATATTACCACAAAACAAATTGAAGTTCTTCGTTCTTTGGACAGCAGGTTGAAAAATATTGTGAAAATGGCTGATTTTTCTTGCATGGAATCACCCTCTTTATTAAAGACCAAATTTGATTTTAGACACAGAAGTGATTACCTAACAGTATGAAGTAACTACCTGATGTTATAATATGTGGAATGTAAAATATCTTTCAAATCAAGTGACCAATGTGTTATTTTTTTAATTCGACCTATCATTCTGAACAGTAGTAGTAGTAGTAATAGTTAGAAGTAGTAGTAATAGTAGAAGTAATAGTAGTAGTACTAGTAGTAGTACTAGTAGTAGTACTAGTAGTAGTACTAGTAGTAGTACTAGTAGTAGTACTAGTAGTAGTACTAGTAGTAGTACTAGTAGTAGTACTAGTAGTAGTACTAGTAGTAGTACTAGTAGTAGTACTAGTAGTAGTACTAGTAGTAGTAGTTAGTAGAAGCAGTAGTAGTAGAAGTAGTAGTACTAGCAGTCGGAGTAGTAGTAGTAGTACTAGCAGTCGGAGTAGTAGTAGTAGTACTAGCAGTCGGAGTAGTAGTAGTAGTACTAGCAGTCGGAGTAGTAGTAGTAGTACTAGCAGTCGGAGTAGTAGTAGTAGTACTAGCAGTCGGAGTAGTAGTAGTAGTACTAGCAGTCGGAGTAGTAGTAGTAGCAGTAGCAGTAGCAGTAGCAGTAGCAGTAGCAGTAGCAGTAGCAGTAGTAGTAGTAGTAGTAGTAGTAGTAGTAGTTGAATTTATCATCAATATGACAATGACAATTATTATCAAAGAAAAATTACAATGACAGTATAACTAGACATACCATCCTGAAAATGCAAATATGCCTGCATTGAGAGCCAATGGGAAGCTTGTTGGGTTATCATAACCAGAGAAGGCATTGGCAAAGTGCTCAGTTTTTCCTATAATAAAAAAGAAAAGAAAAAAAATGAAACCAAATGATTTTTAATGATCTTTTCATCAAACAAAATGGAATTTTCAAAAACTGTTTCAAAAGGATGATGTAAACATGAACGTAAAAAGGATTGTTAAAATAATATAGGAAAGAAAAGATTGATATCAAAGTGGCACAGTTTGTGTAATTCAACGTTTGGTTTTTTTTGGGGGGGAAGGCAACTTGATAGCAATCTGATATTTCATCAGTAACATTGTAACAAGTGGAGCCCCCCTGGCAGTCTCGCCTGCATTACGCGATTCAATATAGCAGCAGTGCTGACTTTGTAAATGACTATAAAATAATTATTCACAAAAAACACAATTCATATAATATGCCACTACGTTCATTGACCCTAAATGACATTTGACATTGATCAAGTGACCTACGACTTGTGCAAGATGAGCAATGATACTGGATTATCTTTATGTCCACATATCATTAACTATATCCATAAACTTTCAAAGTTATGATGGCAATTCAACAATAATCTACAGCATGGCCAAAGTTCACCAAACTTAAACAAGCTTGGTCATGTGACCTGAAACTCGCACAGGATGTTCAGTGATACTTGATTACTCTTATGCCCAGGTTTTATGAACTAGCTCCATAAATGTTAAAAGTTATGACGGAAATACAATAAATACCCCCAACATGCCCAAAGTTCATTGACCCTAATGACCTTGGTCATGTGACCTGAAACTAAGGCAGGATGAATCAGTTATACTTGATTACCATTGAGTCCAAGTTTCATGAACTGGTCCATATACTTTCTTAGTTATGTCATTTCAATAACTTAACCTTAGGTTAAGATTAGATGTTGACGACACAGCCGCCGCCGTCAGAAAAGCGGCGCCTATAGTCTGCTATGCAGGCGAAGCAAAAACCAATAGGGAAAACATGAAGATGTGATCGCGTGCGTATGCCAACAAATATTGCGGGAATTTGGGGAACATGCCGAGACTTGTGATATTCTTACTGTTAGATCAACTCCCTGGTTAGATTGCCGTTCCACAGTTTCCGCCATACGTTTTAGTGACGGATACAATAAGGAGCTAAAAGGCGGATGCACGAGGTTTATACAGGGTGTTTCTTTAAAAAAGGTAACTGAATTTCAAAGGTCAGCTACATCAAGAATACATGATTTATTCTTGTGATTTCTATTTTTCATATTCGAGTAAGTCATCAACTAAATTTGACACCTTGCTTACGTCACAATTGTCAAGGGTCACGGAGTTTTGGTCCATCGATGGTGAAGTGTACAAAACCTTCTTTTTCCAAGTGTTGGGTTTTTATTTACATGCAAGGAACCCACTTTGTTGTAAGGTTTTAGTTTTCCCCTGCAAATTTCAGTGAAACTTACCCTTCTGATAATTTTTTTGCGAGTGAATGTTCCGTAACTTGTGTCTAGCTGTAATATTGGTTGAGCACATCTTTGGTGACTTACAAGCACATATTTAGCATAAGATAGATATTCTTCATCACAATTCTGCAATGCAATGACTAGAAGAGCAATGCAAGACATGTGCAGCGTCGACAAGGGAGGTACTGTGAAAACGTTGACGGTGTTGGTGCAAAAGATAGGTAAATGAATGACGTGTTCAACAGAGATTGAAGCTAGGCAGTTGATACGTAAATGCCAGTCACTAACAAAAAGTTTACAGAGGTAGCATTTCACTAAAATTTGAAAGAAAAACTCTGATGAAACTAAGTGGGTTTCGTGCATGTACATTTTTTAAACCAAAAACTTGGAAAAAGTGGGTTTTGTACCCTTCGCATTTTATGGACCATAACTCTGTGAACCGTGACAATTGTGATGCAAGCAAGGTGTCAAATTAAAGTTGATGAGTTACTCAGTTATGTAGAATAGAAATCACATGAGTAAATTATGTACTTTTGATATAGCTAACCTTTGAACTTCGGTTACCTTTTTTTTTAGAAACACCACTCGGGAATGAGGATGAGGAATCAGCGGTACAATATATTTTTACTATTTTAGGTCTTTAATCACTTAAATATCGGTAGTAAAACTCGTTCGATCTATGCCATCTGATTGTGCGAAAGGTCCCGTGAAAGTAACCTTCAAAAGGTGACTTTCCACGGGACAAAAGTAAACTAAAGTGATCATTCCATGCCCCGCAGACGTGATTTCTTCCAACAATTTATCTGCTAAATGTTTAGCATTGATTTCATCAATTTTTTTTTTAGTCCGACCGTGATCCCGGCGTGACCGCCGCCATCTATGAATACTCCGTAATGAAACCAAAATCTTCCCATCTCACATATCTCTCAGAATCTCGCAACTAGAAGTTACGAGATAAAACTAGATATATACCGAGGTTGTTTTACCTGACTGCTAAGAAAGCACGAATGCCTGTGAGTAAGCAACCAGTGGACCAACGGCTTAAGGTCCTCTCCGAGGGACCTGGTAATGAGGATAAATGCCTTACCAAAGGGCACTAGCGCACCACTTGGGAATCGAACCCGGGTCACCGGAATCCGAAACCCCCGCTCTACCGACTGAGCTATCGCGCCTAATTCGTTCCTCCTTAATAATTTTGGCTCCTTTTGAATGTAGGCCGAATTGTCTCAACACCTTCGCCATTTTAAACAGTTGATAAATTCTTTCCAAACTCTTTTATCAAACAGTGGTAACTTTCAATAGAAGCTAAATCTAGACCCTCCGATATAAAAGAGAGATATGAGGGATGAATCGGGTATACATGGGTTATCTTTTTTTTTTTTTTTTTTTTTTTTTTTTTTTTTTTTTGGGGGGGGGGGCGTTTTGTTGAGGAGCACGTTACAAAATAGGGTGGGGCTATAATGACCCCCGTCTCCATTCCTTCGAATGTGCGGGTGTTTTATTATTCTTTTTGTTCTCTATTGTCTGTATTATATTCCCAAAGTTCTTTCAGTGAATTAGAAAAAGGAATGGATCAATTGATTTTTTAATTTATGTATGTTTATGAGATACTTATTTTACTGGTACCTTGATGTATTATTTATGAAGTTATTATGATGCTTGTTTATGATGTTATAAATTTATGAAGTCAGTCTACGTTTGTATTCACTGGAAGAAGCAACAAAATAATACTTAAAAACACAAAAAAGTGAAGCAAAGTACTTTACCAAAAAACATCAATATCATTTACTTTCACCGATTAGCCGACTTCACCTCTTGCCTTTCTCATACAAATTTTAATACAAAATACTGCCTCTCGCTCTGACACGAATAATGAATCTGCCTACCTGATTACACTTATCTCTGCTCTATTTTTTTTTTTGAAAAATCCTTGATTAACGACTAGACAAAGTGTCTAAATGTCTTTGTAGATCGATTACTACGGCAGCTAAAACAACAGACTTCCATTACGACTGCTTTAATTATATATCAATTGCCCAAATAAGGAGTGGAATCCTTGTAGAACAGGCGTTTTCCTTCCTCCATTCTTTCTGTCGCAGAAAAAATAACGCAGGGTTGGATTAAAAGCCAGATTCGTTGCCAAAGCATGGAATATTGCGATGAAACGATCACTTTCATACTACGACTAACGATCGCTAAAAAAAATCGTTACGTTATCAGAGTATTGTAAAATTCATTCAAGGAATTATTTGCCACAGTTATTAACAAGACAAACAGCAGTGCAGTGATCACCATCTTTTGTAAGGAAATGTAACGGGTAGAATAAAAATAATCACCCTCGAATATGATGAACCAAGAAAAAAAATAAACGTTTTAAACTCTATTTTTTAGAAGGGGGGGGGGGCGAGATGCGGCAGTTGCCTCTGCATCTTAAGAATTGATTGATCTCCACAATGACAATAGGTACATCGGTCCTTTTAAATGGATGGGTTTAAGTCTCAAGTATTCCATTAAATTGTGATTATCAACTTCCTATTTTGTAAGATTCACGTTTCAAGTTTGTCTTGAAACAATGTAACAAGGTCATGGATCAAAGCCCTGTATAAAAAAAATCCATATCGTCTTGTATAGCAGGTTATACTTTGAATCTGATATCTGAAGTCACAAAATATCCAAATAAAAAATGGTATGAAGAACAAGAAACGGGAAATTAGAAATCTATTTAGAGTACTGACACATTCAATCATTTTTATCTGGGAGGGATATTCCAACAGCAAGATATCACTTAGGAATGTAACGTATCTCGTTTGACGCCAATACTACGTTCTAATTCGCGATACCAGAATATTTTTTATATGAAGGCGGAAGGTGACCCCCCCCCCCACCAAAAAAAGAAGTTTTAATCATAGAGGGCATTTGTCAGTGATTGGCTACCCCCCCCCCCCCCCCAAAAAAAAAGGGGGGGCTAATACTACTCCTGGTAGAAGGATCGGAACAAAGAATGGCGATGGGTAATACTAACCTCTGCAAAGCTGGACGACACCACCAAGGATGATAATCACCAAACCCGATACCTTAGCTGCAGTAAAGAACACCTGAACCCGTGTCGTCCATCGAACACTCACGCAGTTGAGATAGTAAATCGCACCTGTTAAATGGAATCGGTATGATGTCAAGACACAATCGAGTGGTGGATGGGAGTGGTGGAATGGTGAGGTAGAAGGGTGTGGTGGGTTTGGTGAGGTAGAAGGGTGCAATGTGGTAGAGGGTGGAAGATGGGTGTGACGCAGTGTGTTTCAAAGGGGGTGTTTGTTGAGTGAGAATGAAATGGGTGAAGTAATACGGTAGAAGCGTATGTTAGAGGGGTGTACTGGTCAGGCATTGTGATTTTTTTTTGCGCTTTCACAATGAAAAAAACAAAGCAATCGGAGGGATCACTACTGGACATCAATCAAGGGTTGTGAATATATAACGTGGTACATGGGCAGATGCATGGAGGTTATTTCAACAAGTAAACTAAACAGGAGTTTATATAAATATTTTGGGTGAAAAGTGAAACGTCAGGAAGCAATACAGGAAAGACATTGCAAAACAATAGGATGATAGACAACCAATGAGATCGCCATGAATGGAATTAAAATATCAGTGTGTTGAAGATTCAATGCAGAGAAGGTCACTTTTTAGGGTTTTAGGGTCAAGGGTCAAATCAATGAGCTAGGTCGAACGGTGATTCACGTGCAGATCGTGTCGGGACAAGTAAGGTCAAAATGATATAACATGGTTAAAGGGATGGTAAGTGCGAGGGCTTGGGACCGTTTCATGGAAGTTGCCAGCACTGACAAGTTGTCTTTCTCCGACAGTTACCATAGCAACAGTCACAGGCAAGTGCCTCTCAGCAAATCAAAAATCAAGGATTTCACTGAAATTGTCAGCGCTGACAACTTTCATGAACCCCCCCCCCCCCAGATGGTTACCATAAATTGTAGAATCACAGACCAGGGTGTACTGTGGCCCACGAAAGTTGTCAGCTCTGACTAAACTTGTAAGTTTTGACGATGTCGGTAAAATCTTTGGTAACTGTTCAGAAAATGACAACTTGTCGGTGCTGACAACTTTCATGAAACGCCCACCAAGGAGGCATTTTTAAAACAAAGAGTGATTTTCACTATTTCGGTCTCTGCCAATCCGAGGCAAAGATGTCGGGAGATTATAAGACGTAGTGATTGAAGAAAATCACGAATTATCTGTTTCATGAAATATTTCCCTGATTAGATGAATCAGTGGCTAAAACTCAAAGCCTCTTTCAATGATTCACTGTACTTCCTGTTGTCATGGTTATCATTCTATCCATCCAAGCATATAAATGATTCATCACTCATCCGTGTATCTCCATGATCCATCAATCATTATAACATATACACATGGATTGCATTACAAGTGACAGGTCTTTACAAAATCTTGTAAAAACCTTAACTACGCTGAAATTAAAATGACCAGTTAGAGAGCGACTTATACCTTGGTCACATTTGCTCTACTGCGGCCCTACGGCGAGTCGAAAACAGACGTTTTAACATTTTTTTTGGTCCAACTACATATAGGTGGGTTGAATTAAAATTGATGAAACGGCTGCTTTCGACTCGCCGTACGGCCGCCGTAGAGCAAATGTGACCAAGCTATTACTATACGCCACAAACGTGTTATCATTATCTACCAATAATAGGGACTTTTCGCACAGCCACGCGGAATGAACGCTACAACGCACCAATTCCTTTGAAAGTGCAAGTCAAATCGCGATGAAGTCTTTCTCGAGGGTCGGTGAATCTGAACAGCAGTTTCGTCCGTGATTCTAGACAAACGACATATTTGCGATTTTGCGTCAGCTCAGAAACGTCCAACGAACTGGCCCCCGTTGCATAAAAGTTACTATTATGGTAACTTTGCCATCCAATGGTAACTACCACGGTAACAATGATCGACAGCCAATCAAAATCAAGGATTCCATGTAAGTTACAATTGGGTGGCAAAGTTACCATAATGGTAACTTTTATGTAAAGGGGCCGCACGCGTCGCTGTGCGGAAAGTCCCTAAATGTCAAGTAACAAATACTTGTCCTATCCAAAGTTTTGTTCATGTGATTATGAAAAAGCAATTTTTAGCAAATGTTCCCTGTCTCTATTTGAAATGTCGGATAACGTACAAAGAATGACCATGGTAAAAAGCTGGATGGCCACTTGTGGAAGGTCATCGCAGTTGGCCAAGAACGGGCTGACGAGGTACTGAGACGCGATGAGGATGATGATGGCGTATTCGCCGGGGTAGCTGATGAACAGACTCATCCACATCCGGATGAAGGCCACGAACGGGCCCCATGCTTGAAGGATGTAGGCGAAGTCGCCCCCGGACAACGGGATGGTGGTCGAGAGCTCCACGAAGCACAGGGCTCCGAGGCTGGAGAAGAGACCGCATATGATCCAGGCGAGGAAAGAGTAGCCGATGACACCGTCTGTGTATACTAGAATGACCTGTAAAGACATGTAAAAAAATCAAATTTGGTTGGTAGCAAACCGCGAGGCTTTGAAAGATTTTGAAACAGTTTTATCTATCTCGCGCTTAAGACGGGATGCACTTTGAATTTTAAAGACACCTATATCGACGGATTTATATAAGCATTTGTTAGCTTTATTCTATAATTATCTATTTTTGTATCATTCATGGCCTGATAATGTTGTTCTTGCGCACATCGCATAAGGGAGGATCCAGCATTAACCAATAGGGGGGGCGGCGGAATTTTTTCAGCCACATTTTCGCCGATCGGCCGCTGTTGACTTTTGTTTCTGTCTTTGAAGTGGTAGTCCTAATAGTCACTTAATAGCTTTATTCTTGTAAATCAACAGAAATATAATCTCATAAGCCTTATCTAAATAGTGCGAGCTTTTTTTTGTTGTATTTTGACCTAAAATTTGAACATTCTGGGCAATGTTTGTGATCCTGAACAAGATACGTATGCAACTAAATAATTACTGCGAGCGCGAAGCGCGAGCAGACATATTTAATATACGTTTTGATTTGATGAAAAGGTGATCTTTTAAGGACTGCTTGCAGTTAGCCATGAAGACGTTACATATTTCAACAATCATTTAATGCGAGCGCGAAGCGTGAGCGAATATAGTGACATGTAAGATTTTTTTTTAATTAAAGGGATGGTCCGGGCTGAAAATATGTATATCTTAATACATAGAGTAGAATTCACTGAGCAAAATGCCGAAAATTTCATCAAAATTGGATAACAAATTATAAAGTTATTGAAGTTTACAGTTTAGCAATATTTTGTGAAAACAGTCGTCATGAATATTCATTAGGTGGGCTGATGATGTCACATCTCCACCTTCCGTTTTCTTATGTTATTACATAAAATAATAATTTTTTCATTATTTCATACTTTGTGTGAATAATATGCCTCCCTTATAATGAAATAAGTTGCAGCAATAGATATCTAATGCACTTTATCAGTTGTCAATCCAATTTTTCTAGTTCTTGGAGGAAAAAATATGAATAAACCTAATTTCATATAATAAAATACAAAAGAACAAGTGGGGATGTGACATCATCCGCCCACCTAATGAATATTCATGACGACTGTTTTACAAAATACTGCTAAACTTTAAAATTCAATAAATTTGTTATTTGTTATCCGATTTTGATGTAATTTTCGGCATTTTGCTCAGTGAATTCTACTCTATTTATTAAGCTATAAATAATTTCAGCCCGGACCATCCCTTTAAGCCTTCCCCTCATCTTATTTTATTCACTTGTCTTCCTATATTTTCCCTTCTTTTTCCTCCTCTCTTTTCCCTTCTTTTTCTCCCCCCCCCCCCCCCCCCCCCCGATCCGCCTATGCATTACATGTACATCTATGTCATAACTGCAGAACTACAGCATTTTCCCAGTAATTGCAGTAATGACAAGAATAAATGTAGCACAATGCTTGTAATTTTTAATCAATCAGCATACATGTGTGAGGAGGCTAGTGAAAATAGAAGTGAAAATGGATATTTCGACGATTCGATGGAGGCACATTTCCCATTCCATTTGCATAATTTGGTGGAAATGCATTGCATTTTGGTAATAAACTATGATACAAAAATAAACTTGTGGCGATGAGGAATGAGGACAGGCAAATGCAGAAGCACAAATTCAGAAGATCAATCTATTGATTTTAAGTTTACAATACTTTACATATTAAAATGAAGCAGTCGTAAGTGCCGAAAAAATTTCTTCTGAATAAAAGTTTCACAGGGTCGAATGTGATCCTAACCGGACCATGTTTTGAAATAATGTATCATACATGTCATAGCAGAGTAATGTCACGTGATGTACCCCACATGACCCCAAGAAATCCTATAACATGCTCATCCGCGATCTTCTGTTCATCATTGAGTTTGACGTTTGCTTTCATATCGGGGTCCCGTTTCATAAAGTCTTATCAGACATTACAAATGCACAATTTCTAGAACAAACGTACTAACAGCCAACCAGAGTGAAGGATTTCAGTAGCTTTTAATTGCTATTGCAAATTGCTTGTTATAAAAAGTTTCATGAAACGGGCCCCATATCTATCATGAACGAACTTTCTTTTGTACAGGGCAGGAAAAGGGTTCGTCTGATAAGCGAGGTCATCATCAGAGCAGACGATCATCTTTGCCAGCGAATGTTTGGACTAGAATATCGATTGTATTCTGGCGCGCACAACAATTATGATCCCCCGATATGGGTACGTCTGCTTTGTTCTTACTTCAATAGATGGGCACCCTAGTTGGAGTTACGTTTCTGGCTACTTTCCAAAATATTTCAGATGTACAATGAACTTTTTTAAAAGTCTTTCACACAAGCTACGTCTTTAATCACCATGAAAACTGCCTTTTTTTAAAATCATATTCTACTTTTTTTTCGATTTTATATTATCAAACATTCCATTAATCTACACATACATTGAGTAACTGAAAAGTGATGAGTTGTGACAATTTAGGGTGGTAAAGGTGGATGGCAATGTTCCAACAACAAAATAATCACTACATTTTGAACATTTTCACGTTGTCTAGCATTGCAATTTCTTTAGTGATTCGTTTTTCGAATATGATTGGACTTAATACAAGTTTCTGCCATGTAATTTTCCGTTTTTCTCTATAGGATATTGTTCAAAGATATGTGACTATTATGATACTTGGTGACCTTAGATGTAGTGAACCTAACCTATCAAGATCTAGGACAATGTAAGGAATACCAGGCCAAGCCCCCACCATACCCACTTCGGCCTATAAACAAAGATATGATATCGTTGTCTCAAATGTTCAGAAGCTTTATAAATAATGCATGTTTGACCCTCTTCCTAATCACCCCCTCCCCTTCTCCTTCCAACCGTCTCATGCCACACATATAATCTGAATTTATTCCACATTTGTCTAAACTTTAAAGTTTCGCTTGATTATTTTTTTCGTTTGATTTTGGTAACGTTTGATAATATTGTAACGGTATGAAGAATTCGTAATTGCAAGTGATGCCTTGACCGAGAACTACTACACAGTTATCGACCCCATGCCAAGCCCCCTTCATCCCCACATAGCATGAATATATTAACACATTATTTTTGTAGTAGTTGGCCCGTGTTCAAGTGCGTCACTGTAACGACACGAGGTGATATTACATACACATGGGATTCCCATCTAATGCACTTGTATCACATGTAAGTAGTTATCTCATCGAATTCGTTTATAACGAGTACGACATAGACCTATAACATGAGTTGGCCCAGAAGATCGACATCCATTTGTTTAAAAGGTAGACAAGAATCACACAAAAAGACCGATATATTATAAGTATGATCTTGAGCATCAAAATATATTTCATCTTTCTTTTGGGGAATTTTTTATTATTTATTTTTCATTAGCCTCACTTAGCTTTTCGATTTTAAAATTCATATGTTTGTCAGTTTGCCTCCGACGAAGATTCTGCTAGGATCGAAAGCTTAGGCCCCTTTTGACTTTCGATTTTAAAATTGACAGAAACTTAATATTCTAAATATGTACACTTATACGAAGTTACACCCACAAATGCCCATCTGGGTATACTGATAATAATAGTCAATGTTACGTCCAAGGTGGTACAACATTTTTAAAAATTATTTTCCATACAAGTACGATATTTTTTTAACCAGAATGTCATTCGTTTCTATGCGAACGTCAAAAGTCATGTAAACAATCGACATGAAAAGTTCGTTGAACCAATCGGTCTCCCGATTGCTCGTATTGCAATTAAAGACGGCAAAGAGAATACCAAAAAAATACTATATACCGGTAAGCCATTTGTATGAATGATTTGGTTTTAATCGTAATACATAATATGTGTACCCACTGCCTTCGCAAAAAATAACCCTTTTGAAGGTTGTTCTTCATAATTTACATTCAGGGTCAATTATTGAGGTCATTTGTCGTGGTAACGTCCCCGTGGAACAATAGCATGGATGAGCTCAGTGTGGGGAAATTGAATTAGATGATCGGGAGGCTTCACGCAACAAATGTTTCCAACATCTCAGCAAAAAAAAAACCAGGCACTCAAGCAAACAAAACATGATCCATATGCCTCAGACAGACATAACTAACAAAACCGGTCTATACCAGAATTTTCCGGATAAGATTGCCCTACCGCTTTTTTATCTTGTTAGTTTCTACAAATGAACTTGAATTCCACTTTGCGATCACGTTTATAGTTATATATTATCTCGAGTTTCATGAAATATTTATCACATGAACATCGTCTGGGTGCAGGATTTAGTAGATGGTCTCATGCGTTGTCTTACGTAGGAAACAAATAATAAATGTTTTGCAAACGTTATCTTTACTCAAATATCTTCCATATTCCATGACCTCGGTTTAAAAAAATTGCTTTCTTGTTGAAAGATTGTAGACCAGACGAATTTCAAACCTTAAAGCATTATTGTCTTTGTAAACTGCATCTATTTCATTTATATTCTCGATTTTTTTTATTCAACGAGTTTAGACTCATCGGAAAACTACACTTCCGAACAAAACTTAGTGAAACTGTCAAAACCGTTTCTGTATAGCAAGAAAACATTACCAGAGGATAAACAGACGTTACTAAAATAAAGCGCTGTTTTGACTTCCGTATATGCTTAAACCTTTAGTAAACCTTCTTTTACAATCGGAGAACAATTAATTTCCGTGGGTGTTAATGCAATTAATTCTGTGAAAACTACACTAGTGAAAACAATCGCCAATCGCTATCGGGGAATTCTACAGATATTTCCTTAAAGACATTTTTGCTGCAGACTCGTCTCAAAAAGCCGCAATCTCTCATTCACATGGTTTCAGGAATAGACACATGTTTAAATTCTCAAGGCCACTTATCGGAACACGTGCAATTAGCCCATTAATGGTTTCTAAACAAGATTATGATAAGCTTATTATTTTGCTCAACCCGTGATCTGATTTAACACTATAATATAAAATATTTCAAGCGACTTTGGTTTTTTTTTCTTTCCCGATATAAAGCTGAAATAGAGCAGTTGGAATACCGGGATATTTTAATGACAGAATTATGTATTTAAAAAAAAAGTTTACTCTCAGAATTAGGAAGGAATTGCTGACTGAGCGTTTCGGGAACTGCATCTTCCCGTCACTTAACCTCCCCTTTCCACACCGTATCCGACGTCGTATTTCTCATTCATTTTAAATTCCTAGGCCGATAATAATTGATTATTTTCACTTTTACTTTTATAAATGCGATCGATGGACTTCTACTAGAAATGTACGTTGGACATTTAGGCCTATATTTCAATGATTCAGTTTTGGATTTTTTCAATTACTTAAAGTTGTTCGGCACCTTCATCTATCAATGTATAATTGTCCTAACTTTTCTTGTACCTACCTGCGGCGATACGAAAATTCCCGAGCCTATGATGATGCCGACCACCATGGCTATACAACCAAAGATTCCGACTTTCCTCTTGAGGACAACCTCTGGTTCTCCTCCTTCTCGAATGTCCGTCATGGTCTGATTCGGTGTTTCCGAAGAGGCTGCAGGAGGTACATCTCCACCGGGACCCGTATCCGCTTGGTCTGCGGAGGTGCTGTCTGGAGCCATTGCACTTCTCGCTGTGGATGTCGACGTGAAGGGTCTTCAAGGTGTTTTGTGAGTCACGGTTCGAGCCCGAAAAGCGTGATGACAGCGCTTCAGCTCAGCTGAATACGAGTATGTATGCTCAGGAATATAATGGGACTATGATCTATACCGATGCCTGCCTGTAGAAATGAGAGAATAAGTATAAAAAATACACGAATCAATAAATAAACATGATCGAGTCACATGGAAAAAAAAGAAGAAAACTTTGAACAACCCAACGTTGATGCTTGCTACCCACACTGCTCATGAACCATGGATCGACTCGCAGTAACATGGCCAACTCTTGATTACTAAATCGCGAATGTGCAGGCCTACTGATCACACATGCACATGATGTAGTCAGGACATGATGCCCTGGTTCATCGGCTCTCCGATCAAGATAGGGTCGACCCAATAGAAGTCTACAGCGAACGAAAATCAAAATTGGATTTACCACATTAAAGGTCTATTGACCACGTGTGTATAAAGGATAGGAACAGCTTCTACTTCCAACTCCCTGCTCATATCAAAACAAACGGCGTTGATTACGAATATTAAAGAACTTGACACAGGCTGGTGCCTATATAGTATTAGTAGTAGTACCCAACTCCCAAGAAGTTGATAACATGAGGGAAAAACTGCAGAGCCTTGTCAGAGATGATATACCATCGGGAATGAAAGAATATTCCAGGAACATCCAAGCATATAGGCTGCTCTTCTACCAGACATACTACTATACTGTACAGAACATACCGCGAGAGATAATTCCAAGGATAATTCACTCTCTCTCTGTATACGAGGCCAGACAGGTCACGCAGCGGGCATCTACGGCAGCACTGTTCCCACGTGTTATTTTGGTCAACTACTACATGTACTACCCATTGTATGCGTGAACTACTGACCAAACAGTGTTCAATTGAAGGTCATCTTGTTATAATTCGCTATGAATTCGGACAAAACGAGTCATGTGTAACGGTATATCATACATTTAGGAATATGTGGTCATCCAGAGTAGTATAGTAGGTCCATCCATGAAGCCATCCATGGTGTAACCAGTAGGTCCATGGTGTAACAAATTCGAAAATAACTCAAGTCTTGAGTAAACTCTCTACGAAGTGAAGTACAACACCTGAGATAATACACATGTCTACCTGGATATTATTTTAGCAATGAGAATCGGAAACAAAACCAACTACCAAGTGCCATGTATGCCAGCTCTATGCAAAAAGCGACAAAATTAAAATAACAAAAAGTCATTAAATATGTATAGGACCGCGTCCTTCTTCTCCCCCTCACGTCCCTGCCCTAACATATTGGTTGCATGCATAGAGGTATACATCTCTATGGTTGCATGTCATCAGACAGAGCAAAGGGCAACGCATTATGAATACAGTAATGTGTGCAGATTTGCCTAATATTACGAACTTAATTCAGAGTGCAGACTGATTTAGACATAAAAATGTGATATCTATATCTAAGCACAATTTTTAATGAACAGGGTGCGTACTTACGAGCGCGAAGAGCGGGCTGAAATTTTCGATATACCCGAAAAGGGGCATTTTTAAGGACAATTTTATAGGAGGAATTCATGAAGAGGATTCTTATCTAATTATTCAAAATAAAATTTCAGTATTCAGACCAGAAAATGGAACGTTTCTACGTTTTTTTAAAGTTTTTTTTAAAGATTATCAGGAGGCATATCTTACTATTCAAATTAATGGAGACTTGACGGCGCGAGAAGATAATTATATAGTGTTTATACAAAATTTATTAAAACGGGAAATATTTTTTAAGCGCAATTAACCGGAAATTTGCAGTAATGTGAGCGCGAAGCGCGATCGGAATTTAGTGACCTATTTTTCATTTTCTGACTCTTCCCGTCTCCTTATGCTTAACTTACCTTAATATCCTCATATCTTTCTCCACCTTTTTTTTCTCTATCTCTCCTTTGCGCTGCTTGTATCATGTTTACAATGGGCGAGTGTCGCCTTTTCGTCCCTACCCCCCCCCCCCCCTCGATACGTGTATGATTCTATTAGGTCTATGAAATAAACTCTATATACAATTCCACAATTTCTTGATGGGTTCTTCGAACCTGGTGGAAACATTCAAGAGATCAATTCAATTTGAGGGCAAAGGTGAAACTGCCAAGTCCCAAGTAAAAGTGTAAGAAAGAAAGCGTGATGATGACTTGAACAGCTGACCAAAGCCATTACCAGGTACCGTAACCACCGTGCCTAAATCGTGCCCATGCATGCCAGTTCCACAGCTCCTTCAAATGTCACTACATGCAGGATAATACCATGGCTATAAAGGGTTTGTAAACTCATGATATAATAGGCCCTACTTAAAGGGATGCTCCGGGCTAAAGATATTTATATCTACATGTAGATAAGTAAAATTCTCAAAGCAAAATGCTGAAAATTTGATCAAAATTGGATTAACAAATAACGAAGTGATTGAATTTTAAAGATTTGCATTGCTCTGGTGAAACAGTTATAGGCATGTCTTCATGAATATTCATTAGGTGGGATAATGATGTCACATCCTAACGTTCCTTTTGCTTATGTTATTATGTTATTTCATGAAACCATAATTGTTTCATTTTTTTTCAAAAATGTGTAAATGATGTGCCTCCATCATGATGAAATACCGTAAGATGCAGCAAGAAATAACTAATGCATTTAATCACTTGTCAATCCAACTATTTTAGTTCTTGGTCGAAAAATTTAGAATAAACCTAATTTCATATAATAATAATTTTATATAATAAAATAGAAAAGAACCATTGGGGATATGATATCATCAGTGTGCTCATTGAATATTTATGAAGACATGCCATAACTTTGTTATTCCTTGTCCGATTTTGATCAAATTTTCAGCGTTTTTGTTTGTCTGATTTGTCTAAATCTGTTCAAATCATATTATTTTCAGCCTGGATTACCCCTTTAACACTCTTTGGTGTTGTGTTCAAACTATAGGAAGTCATTTCGACTCCTCATGGTGTGATCCTCTGGGGATAAAAAATTGTGTCGGTTTTAATATAGTGCACCACTGTAGATCCTGCCTGGTTTCGTGAAAGGACTTGTCGGACGTTTTATCTGTCATGTCCCATTTTATCGGACAGTTACCATAGTAATGGTGCTTCTCAGCCCCAATCAGATTCAAGGAAAGATGTCAGATCTGACAACTTGTCAGACAAAAATGTTGAAACGCTCCCCATGTTTTTTTTTTCAACTCTGCACTCTCTTGGGATATTTATTAAGGGGGGGGGGGTGTCCGACCGTTTAATAACTTTTGTTACAGTTGAAATTTGTTGGTTTTCTGCAAGGTAGCAGATTTCTGGCTGGGTTTGAAGTCTCAAACTCCTGAAAAATGAACTCTTCGTCGTGGCTATGTCCTCTTTATATCAATTAAGGACTTTTTTAGCATGTTTAGTGACAAAGCAATATCCCATTCGATTTCCGAAATAAACGCGCTGTTAAAACAGATGAGGTCGTTTTGGAAAGCAGAAATATGTTATCGTATAAACATCCATCGATTTGTGCAATAAACTTTATGAGCATATAATTATTTTGATGAGGTGAAACGAGTGTTTTCCGAAAAATAAAAACCTGAATGAAAACGACATCCAGCTTTTATTGAAATGCCCTTGTACAGTGACTTTCACGAGTCATGGTCAGTGGCGCCGCCAGGATATTTCTAAAGGGGGTGATACGAATTACAGCAGACATCATACCCCCTAACAGGTGAATATGTATTATTTTTTTATAAATTTATACCTACAGATTACACGACTCAGATCCATCTTTTTAAAGGATTTATTTCTTCCTTTTTCTTTTACACGATTCTTTTCCTTTTCCCTCATTTTTTTCGCTATATACTTGAAAAAAAATGAAGGCATGCAGTTGCCCTTTGCATGGGCTTTGCATCTCCTATCGCACCGCCCATGATCACGATCTAGACCATCTATTGTAAGACTATTGTAACCGTGCAGTTGTTACATTTTTTTCTTTCGATGTTTATCAGTAATATCTCAGTCACATTTCCCCTACCACCGTCGTATGGCGAGTCGAAAACAGCCGTTTTAACATTTTTTTTATACCAGCTACATAATTATGGGTGGTTTAAATAAAATTAGATAAACATCCGTTTTCGACTCGCCGTATACGGCGGCCGTAGAGGAAATGTGACTGAGGTATAATGCGTGTGAAAAACACTTCAGCGCACCAAAACCTTTCATAGTTCCCGCCAAATCATTCGACCTGCGCTGGAGTTTTGAGGTTATGCAATACCATCATCGATGGCATCTTTGTCTACGAGTGGATTCGTTCTGTCAATCTTTCTTATTGTATTTTCAATATGCGAATGTGAGGAAGTAATTCCTCCCACAATTGACATCGTGTATTGTACAATTCAATGGCAGATAGATCACTGCACTTTTCACAATTAACGACTCGTTTTACAATCAATGATGAAAGCGCATACCAAGATCCGTGGATAGACATGCATTGATGAACAAAGTTTGGCAATAACACTACACACTACGGTGTAGGGCCTACACAATTTCATTTAGCTTTAGTTACACGTTTAACATGAAAAGCTAAGTGTCGAATATTACACAACATATAAGTTTTTGGTGGGCAGGACGGTGGTTTACTCTGTGGTTGGATGATATACATTTATAAATCATAGATAATAATTCTCTAACATAATTACACAGAGAATCACCTTATTCATTACAGAATTATAGCCAATATGCCAATATGTCTATAATTATGTAAGCCAATATTGTAGACGACGCATGTCAACGATTTGATAAAATTACATTTTTTCATAATACATTCACCCATTATCATTTTATTAATGTCCAATATGATCTAATTTCCTTGGAATACACATGGTCTATTTTACGGTCATTTTAATTTAATTAAAGTAGACCATATGGTTTCATTGCAAGGGAGTATACACCCGAGTAGACGAGACGAGTTAACCTATTTTTCTTTAGTGCTTTAACCGTACAGGTCTACATGTACTCCATGGGTGTCGATTTGTGTTGTGAATCTATGGTTCAAGGGGGGTGATGATGATCTATTGTTTCATCCCCCCCCCCCCCCCACTTAAATAGTATGATGTCACGGATCGACACAAGTGCCGACCCCACCCCCCCCCCCCCTTCCCAAATCCCACTGTTAATAGACCAGTTCGGATTACCTCATGTGCAATTTTGGTGAAAGGACATTTCGTTTCTTTCATTATGATAGACAGATTTCAAACTTTACAAATGACATTCTTCCGATCATGCGCAGAATGGAACTCCGAATTGCCTTTTTTTTCTGCCCAGACAGAGAGACGTAGACGTGGACATACCAATCCAAGTTTATAGTACATCATTTACCAGCGCTCCACCACAGTTCTGGCATCTTGCCAAACAATGGATGCCTCCATCTAATCTGTATGTGAGATGGATACCCGATGGATACTGGTTGAAGACAATATGCGTCATGCATTTAGTATCCATATCCCTCTTTCTGATAAAGGTAATTTCAGCAACAAATGATGCACAAACCAATGTTATCGTGGTCGATGCATACATAATTTACAACTTCATGTGAGATTTTCCCCAAATTTTATCAAGTCGATTCCGATCACGGTGAAGTTACATTGTACAGTGCATACACGAAGGAATGGAAAAGTAATGTTGCTTATTTCCTCATCCTTGCCTACAATGTAAGTAATGGGCAGTTCAACCTATAGCCCCTTGGCACCCGGTCAACTTGTCAAGTTTTTTTTTTTTTTTTTTTTGGGGGGGGCTTCTTTTTATAACTTACTGCATCTGCTACATTGGGTAAGCTTTAACATTGCAATGAATGTGAATTTCCAGGGCACCTTTTTTTTAGTTTCCAAGGCACTTTGTCCATTTCTAAAATCGTGCCCAGCCCCGTGTAACTTTTTCCTAGCTAAACTACAGTACATGTATTGTAGGTCCTATCTATCAAAAGAAAGATACGTGTTGAAGGGGGTGTACACTTGTCTCCTAACATTAATTCCATTTCCCATGTAAATGAGAAAGATGACTTTGATAGTTAATGACATCCATACGTTATGGTACACTTAAAGTGCATAATATTCCAGATAGTCAAGGACTTGTATTTATTTAAAATATTTACCATTTTGAACTACAGTACCTCCTACCTAAGCACAGTTTACAAATCAAACTAGTACTGAAAACCGGAATGAAAAGCAATTTGTACTGTGCACCATTGTTGAAGTCTTAATTAAGTTTCATAATTTATTCATCTCTGAGTAGTAAAGCTCTTGAGGTACTAAGGTGCACAGATGTAGAGGGGAATCACAGCTCCGCCTACTTTTCAAAGTCACTTGCACTTTAATATTTTAGTCATGACCCATTTGGTCCATTGGTTTGGTCTACACTTGACTTGGTTGAAATTCTAATAATATTGAATACTAGTAATGATAAGTTGACAAGAATATGAATAGTTTTGATGATTTATTAGAAATTATAATGCACCGAATCCACTCTGCTGGGTGCTTAAGGCATAATGAAAGTCAGGAGAAAAAATATACACCAAGATAAATTAAACTTGGGCAAAGACAGTTAAGAATAGGAAGCAATGAATAGTAGTACATGTCGGCACATCTTCAGGTAAAATTTAAATGTGTAAAGTAACACAAGTGCATACAGTAACTGTAGTCTAATGCCCGGATGGATTTCCATTTTGTCTACTGTAATTATTTTGCATTTTGTTAAATAAGAAAAAATTGATTCATAAACACTTCCAATTCCGTTTACATACATACTAAGTCTAGACCCGATGCCTGGTGTTAGAATATCAGAGAAAATTTGAATTACCAGACCCCCCAAAATAGACAAAATGGAGACTGAATAGGCTAAATGGAAGTTAGACGAAGTGGTGACTACCGGTATACAAACTGGATGTAAAACAAACTACATGTAGGATTATGCCATGTGAACTGAGACCAAATGGATGTGCATGGAGAGGCATACATGGAGATCAGTGGTGGATGATTGCGAATCCAGGGGGGGGGGGCATTCCGGCCAATGCCCCCCCCCCCCCCGAGTCAATTTAATGTAAATATGTCATTCATACAAAAGTGTACCCCCCCTCCTTTGAGAGTCACAAAAAACATTTTAATGAGAATATGTTGTTTATACACTTGAAGTGAGGACCTTTTCACATACTAGTAGTTATCCATGTGGCTGTTGAAGTTGAGTTTCTGGTCACTGTGGATACCAAGATACCTGGCAGTTTAAGCTTAAACAACTGTTTAAACTTTTTAAACAAGTTGTTTAGAGTGACAGTCTTATTTTTTTTATGTGTAGAATCTATTTAGTTTTAAACTAGTGTTAGTATACCAGTAGCCTATAATCTAGGTGGAGGCTGCAGTTTTTCGCATCCACAAATGCGTAGTCTTCGCCAGATCAGCCGTATCTCTTGCGTTCAGCTTAACAGCAAAGACAATAACTGCAGCCTCTGCCTAGATTATAGTCTAGTATACTGGTAGATCTAGTTTAATAGACTAACTGGCCAATAGAGTCACAAGCCCATTCACACAAAGACACACAAGTATGTATTTGGTAATTAGTAACCTCACTAAACAGACTGTAGTGTAGAGTGACTTGGCTCATGTACATTCAAATACATTATGTGTCAAATGATCTTGATTTAATATCATTTTGCTTGTTTGCTTATTCTACAGATAAAGTTAGACCTCTAGTAGATCTAGATCTATCTGTGGAATACATGTACACACAACTATAGAAATCAAGAACATAATGTTGCTTTCTTACACACTTTAAGTAAAGTATAGTTTGATGTCAGGCCTCATGATGGCCATATGATGTCAATAGACTACATTTGCCATCAACCATATTCTCAAACATATGTATCATCTTGTCTGTTTTTCTCTGTTGATAGTTGGAGAATTTGACTTGACCTTGTCTGCAATGTCTTACTGTCTCCTCCTCACTGTGGCCATTGATGCATTGATGATATTCTTTTGTGTATTTTCTTTTCTTACTTTCATTCGTTAATTTCATCTGAATAATACATGTAGGGTCATGCGTAGTGTAACTGAATAATACTACATGTATATTGTCATGAACATCTACCATGGTTTACATCTACATGTAGCATTATCACAAATGCGACAACAGATGCAGTATGGGCCATGGCACTAAACCATAGCATAGGCGTTCCTGGCTCCATTTTTTACTGCATGATGCATCACCACTCTCAGCTCAGACATATGCAGTCCAGTGTGGTTGGACTCTTTGGAGATACATGTAGATCCAGAGCTCCGACTGAAAACTTTATCTTACTTTCTCCACTGACATGACTGAAGTTAAGTTAGACTTATCATGCCCAAAAGTAAACCATGTTCTTGATTGTTTTGTTCTTCCACTTTTATTTTATCATGAAAACATGGTCATGAAAAACAAGTCTAATCTAACATCTAGGTCTAGACATAGATCTAATTCTAGGCAACATCTAATAGATCTAGATATCGACCTCTAGAATGGTCTAGATCTAGACTCTAAATCTAGTTCACAAAGCAAAAGCCAAGCCCAAACTTAAGGGATGGTCCAGGCTGGATATATTTATATCTCAATAAATAGAGTAAATGCTGAAAATTTGATCAAAATCGGATAACAAATAACAAAGTTATTGAGTTTTAAAGATTTGCATTATTCCGGTGAAACAGTTCTAGGCATGTCTTAATGATTTATAGATGGGCTGATGATGTCATATACCCACTTGTTCTTTTGTATTTTATTATATAAAATTAGGTTTAGATTCTCTTCAAAAATTTTCTTTCAAGAACTAAAACAATTGGATTGACAAGTAAATGACAACTGATTAAGTGCATTAGATCTAGTTATTTATTGCCGCAACTTATTTCATAATGGAGACACATCATTTAGACTACACATGTATGAAATAATGAAAAATTTATGATTTCATGTAGATCTAATAACTAATAACGTTAGAAAAAAGAAAAGTGGCCGAAAAGTGAATATTCATGACAATGTGCATATAGATCTATAGAGATCTAACTGTTTTCACAAAATATTGATAAACTTTAAAATTCAATAACTTTGTTCTGTTATCCGATTTTGATGAAATTTTCAGCATTTTGCTCCGTGAATTTTACTCTATTTATTTAGATCTAGATATCAGCCCGGACCATCCCTTTAAAGGTCAAGTCCACCCCAGAAAAATGTTGATTTGAATAAATTGAGAAAAATCCATCAAAATTTCATCAAAATCGGATGTAATAAAAGAAAGTTATGAAGTTTTTAAGTTTCAATTATTTGTCACAAAACACCGATATGCACAACTCAGTGACATGCAAATGAGACAGTCAATGATGTCCATCACACACTATTTCTTATGTTTTTCATTGTTTGAATTATACAATATTTCATTTTTTACAGATTTGAAAATAGGGACCAACTTGACTGAACCAAATAGTATTATGCAATGCTAATTACGGTACACATTTGCTCAGATAGGAATCAATCGTTGTTTCACTTGACAATGAGGAGAAAATCAGAATATTCCATATTTCATATAATAAAATACAAAAGAAATAGAATCTAGTGAGTGATGTCATCAGTCTCCTCATGTGCATACCAACCAGGATGTGCATATAGATCTAGATCTGTTTTGTGAAATTAAGCTTAACTTTAAAATGTCATAACTTTCTCATATCACATCCGATTTTGATGAAATTTTCAGTGTTATTAAATAGATCTAAAGTTTATGCTTCTTGGATTTTTCTCTTTTATTCAAATCAACTCTTTGTTGGGGTGGACTTGTCCTTAAAGGGCAAGTCCACCCCAGGAAAAACTTGGTTTGAATCAAAAGAGAAAAATCAAACAAGAATAACGGCTGAAAATGTCATCAAAATTGGATGTAAAATAAGAAAGTTTTAAATTTCGGTTATTTTTCACAAATCAGTTATACCTTGTCCTTGAACCTTGAAGGAATAATCCCTTACCCTTAAGCAGCTCTTCCAAGCTAAGCTGTGATGGGATGTGACAATTTTGTTGGAATTCTATTTACAATTATATACACAACTCAGTGATATGCAAATGAGTTGGTGATGTCACTCACAATTTCTTTTGTGTTTTATTGTTTGAATTATACAATATTCCAATTTTCAGAGATTTTACAATAAGGGGCCCTCTTGGTTGAGCCACAAAATATTAAAACAGTGGTATTGGTAATTCCACATGTTCAGGAAGGAATACAACTTTGTAACTCATGACAATGTCAATGAGGAGAAAATTGAAATAGACCTATTCCATAAGTCATGTAACAAAATACAAAAGAAATAGTGAGTGGCCTACATCATCGGTTGCCTAATAATATTATTTGCACACCTACCACTACCACTACCAGGATGTGCATAGACCCTAGGCTATAACGTTAACAGTTTAAGTTTTGTGAAATTAAGCGAAACTTTAAAATACTCATAACTCATAACTTTCTTATTTTACATCAGATTTTAATGAGGTTTTCAGTGTTATGCTTGTTTTATTTTTCTCCTTTTATTCCAATCAACTTTTTGTTGGGGTGGACTTGTCCACTATAGATCTGTCAATGTCATGTCTATGTCTATGTTAGACTTAGTCAATTGAACCACATTTCTCCTTTCTTCAAATTTATGATAATTACAAGCACGTGTGTACTACAACCAGGTGCATACTTCCTTGCATTTATATAGATCTAGGCCTACATGTAACAGACTTGTAATCACGCTACTCACCGGCAGGCCGAAATATGTGGTGGAAACAATTTCCGCTTTCGTTTCGTTCTTCACTTCTGGCAGTTCTGCAGCACGCACGTGTCGATCTTCAACACAATATATGGCCGTTTTATGACACAATTCATGTGCCAAATACAACACACTTAGGCTGGCATAAGCAGAATAATCCAAATCAATATCTGAGAAACTACTCCTTGCCCTCCTCCTTTTCTTATCGTCGTTCTTGGACAAATTTTGTTCTCAAGCAAGCAGTTCAGCTCGCTGATAAAAATACTACGCATATGGCATGTCAACAATATGTTCCCACAAAAGCGCGCGCCGGAGATTTCATTCATTCATTTAGGCCCTGGCCTAGCCCTCAATATTTTTTTATGGTGTGATGCTGTATGAAAATCTGTATATTTCGTTGTATTTTTAGCTATTTCAAATCTATATCTTCTCCTGATTTTAAATAGGATTAAATTATTATAGATAATTTATTTCAAATACTTCTTTACTTTGATATATATTCTAGATATTCGTAAAACAAAATGCGAGGAAACCCCAGGATAACCCTTATCCAAATGGATTCGTCCATCCTACTTCCCGATTGCTAAATTAACGGCGGGATCATTGAGTAATCAACATGCCTGCACCTACGTCACAAAGCAAATACATTACGAGCCAAAATTCCGCTACAATTGCACGTGGTATAATGTTTTGTTCGTATACAGTACAGACGAACATGAATATAATGTAAGTAGGTCCATGGTTATACACATTATTTGCCTGCGTATACTGAGGTCGATGACCTTTGACTAAAATACAGTAAAAACAAAACATCGCACACGGTAGACATAATTAATAGGTCTTCTCATGGGCGGAAATCCCAGGGGGACGTGTCCCCCCCCCCCCCCCGGGGTCCCCCCTACTATTTGTGAAATACATCATTCAAAATCGAAATAAAACATGTATTTTAGGACGAGATGACCTTACTTTTGGGATGATAACCCTTTTTTTTTTTGCTTGTCAAATTTATTTTCGTCGAAATGACCTAAAATTTGGGGTGATAACCTTTTTTTTTCCCAGCCCCTTGTCCCCCCTACCTTTTGGAAGGGATTTCCGCCCTAGGTCTTCTACAGGTCCTGAAACATAAATTCCTTTCAAACGGGAGACAGTTTGGTGGTCACTTTATAGGACAGGTTTCAATCACAGGCATTTAGCAGCCACTTATCCGGGCCACTTATCCTCAGTTTTCCAAGGAGCTTTCGGTTTTTCAGTTCAGTTTTAGTTTTACGTATAGCAGCAGGCGCGGTTCTAGGGGGGGGGGGGGGGTATAGACTAAAAATTTTGGTGGGGATTCTGTGAGCTTGTTAAATTTTCAACGTTGGTTCATTCAATAAAGTATGATGGGCAGCATTTTGTGTGCCTTGGAGATTAATGTTCTAATTACCATGCGGCTAGGCCTCGATCCGCTCACCCCCATGCACCGGCCCTAATATTATGCAAGGGAGCTTATTAGCGACCTACCCCCAAAAAAAAAATCACATATATTCAAAATGCTTGATAATGATGGTTGTTGGTGTTATGATGGTGTTATATGATGTTGATGAGGGCAAGTGATTTCACTTCACGATAACTGAGGGACATCATGAAGAATGAATGTTACTCTTTCCAGACTTTTCACAGGGACTTTTCATTTATTTATGTCGGGAGTGAGCTGGTTCTTTCGAGTAGATTCTGACAATTAAAACGACGCACTCTGCTCAAGCAAAAGAATAAAATGTGAAATTGTGGGGGTCAGTTTAAAATGATTTTTTTTTAGGACCGACGTGATAGGCGTTCACGAGTATATGGTGGCGCTCTTCATAAATTTCTTCGAGGGAATGCAGCAGAGCTTCAGCCGTGTTATCGCAATTTCATTCATGTTGACAGAAAATGTGGCATCAGCCGTTCGAATATCCAATGCCCGATCCAATGGTCAACATTTTGTTTCTTATCGTAATGCATTTAGCTGATCTCTTCCGAATTTCAGTTTGCATATGGCGGCTTCCAAATAAGAAGAACAGAATAAATTATAATGAAGATAGATAAAGTCTAGATCTCGTGCTGGCTATTCCGGTGGCTATTTGAAAATGCTTTTGTAAATTCCAAGGAGACGTGTCACGTCCGTGGAGGGTGCGTTCGTTTTTCATTTTCTAAAGGGATACCCCCTACGAAATTTGAAAGAACGGAAAAGATATGACAATTGATTAGTAAACTCACTCAGGCATCCACTATTTAAGCCGTAGGCTAGTCTGTTGTGCAACCATTCACTCGAGTTAAGTTAATTTAAGGGTCTGAATATGCAGCCTATCTCGCAAACAGCAAGTTTTTTATGTGCTAGTCTTTGCGTGGAGACACACTTGCTGATCAATGTTTCAATCAGGGTCTGTGCCGGCAGACTAGCCGTAGGCCTAAGCGGGCCTAAGCTAGCCTACTTGCTCCAAAATACATTTTCACTGATTTAAAGGTCAAGTGCACCACAGGAAAACGTTGATTTGAATAAATATAGAGAAAAATCAAACTAGTATATAACGCTGAAAATTTCATCAAAATCGGATGTAAAATAAGAAAGTAATGACATTTTAAAATTTTGCTTTTTTTCAACTATAAAGAAAAACAGTGATATGCTCAACTCACTGACAAGCAAATGAGGTAGTCGATGATGTCCCTCACTCACTATTTCTTTTGTTTTTTATTGTTTGAATTATACATATTTATTTAATTTTTTACAAATTTTACAATATGGACCAACTTGACTGAACCATATAGTATTAAACAATGCTAATTCCATTATGTTAAGGGAGGAATTATTGTTGTTTCACTTGACCTATGAGGAGAAAATAAGAATATTTCATATTTCATATAATAAAATACAAAAGAAATAGTGAGTGGATGATGTCATCAGTCTCCTCATTTGCATACCGACCAGGATGTGCATATAACTGTTTTGTGAAATTAAGCGAAAATAATACAAATAATTACATGATAAATTAATTCAATTTAAATAAAAGCATGAACAAAATTCAACATTGAATAAATAATATACATATTCAATAAGTGATTCAAATATAAATTAATATGCATGTCAAATTTAAATCAATATAATCAATATAATTAAATATAATTAAATCAATATAATCATATATGAGAAGAATGGAGGGGTCCACTGAAAAGCAAAGCTTGTAAAATGTGTACCCCTCAAAAAGTTAGGATAGAAAGAATATTGAAATATACATAAAGGAGTACATGAAGATAACGAAAGGGGCAAAAAAAATCTTGTATAACGGGATTGTGAAATTCAGAGACAAAAGACAATTCAATTCAATTCAATTCAATTCAATTTATTTTCATTCTTCAACATAATACAAATAATTACATGATAAATCAATTCAATTCAAATAAAAGCATGAACAAAATTCAACATTGAATAAATAATATACATATTCAATGATTCAAATATATTTAAATCAATATAATCAATATAATTAAATATAATTAAATCAATATAATACAATAACACGACACAACACAACACAGGTAATGAGGGTGGACAATAGTACGATGACAACTGCCTAGAATATAGAAAGAAAAATAGAGATAGGGAGAGGGATGCATGCTATTTTTATTTTACATCCGATTTTGATGAAATTTTCAGCGTTATGTTTGTTGGATTTTTCTCTTTATATTCAAATAAACTTTTTGTTGGGGTGGACTTGTCCTTTAATTACCTACATGCATGCACAAGTGTAAAACTGCAATATGCCCCAAACTTGCTACTGAATCAATAAAGGTAAAAGGTATATCACCTAGAGGCAGCGATCCTGGGGAGGGCGGGGGCACACTGCCCCCCCCCCCCTTGAAGCACTGAAAACATGTTCATGCAAGAAACTATGCCCCTCACGGACGTGTACTGTGCCCCCTTTCACCTGAGGAGGACCCGTTTAGGTGTTACTAAGTCTAAGTGCCCTTTCTCGTATATAGGCCTAATAGTGCCAATATTTACACACAAAAAAATGCCCTCTCGAATGTTTTCTGTGCCCCTTTCTCCCCACTTTCAACTTCGCTCCGCCGCCCCTGATATTATACCTCTTTAATTCCTCATATTACGTATGCTATTTTGTTATTTATAGACTCTTGAGTTATTGTTGTAGCTACTGTAGATGGTATAAGTTTAGTTTACTATATTTCATTGTAAAGCGCATTGTAATTATTGCAATTATTATGCGCTTAATAAATCTAACATTATCATCATTATTATATTTACATATTGTTTCGTTTCTAAAAGAGGGCACTGAGCCCGAGGTGACTACCACAAATAAATCTTGAAATAGTGATATACCTCATGATGTTTTCTCTCTGTAATGGTGTGAGGCCAAATGGAGGAGAGATGTATTTCACATATGTCCGAGTATTATACCCCTATACATGACGTCATCGTTAGGATAAGTTAGTTTTTACTTTCATAACATTAACCCCGCCTGGTGGATCGAGACTAGGCGGCTACCCTCTGATCGAGGTCAAAGGTCATTCACGTGTATATTATAGCGCTATATTATAGATAACGGAAATGTAATTTTACCATCCGGCTTTACCGGCACCAGCTGAGATGAGCGCCTACTTGGCCACATTTATCTGTTTATAAGGCAATTTCTGTTTGAAAACATCGATCGATATACACTATCAGTATCATGGCATCTACAAGGATACTTTTCTTCATGCTCATCTGGTTTGCCTTGCTGTACTTTGGAGGAATGTATCTTTTCACGAAAGGTTTTCTTTTAACTCGAATAGAGATTGCTGAAAAGAGCGAGAGCGTGTGTGGTAACTCCGCCAGAGCTCCAGGCGCGGGACATGGCAGTGGTCCGGGTGAAGCCGCTGCGGATTCGTGCACCCATGTTCGATTCAAAAGAGCTGTAGTATTGCTTATTGATGCTTTGAGATACGACTTTACACTGTTTAACACGAGCCTCCCATCATCAGAAGCTGCTCCTTTTCAAAATAAAATGCCAGTAATTCATGAAACGGTTACAAACTTTCCCGAACAGTCCATCTTGTTCAAGTCGCTAGCTGATCCTCCTACCACAACTTTACAGAGACTGAAAGGTATCACAACTGGTAGTCTTCCAACATTTGTAGATGCCGGACAAAATTTTGCTAGCTTTGAAATATCAGAGGACAACATCGTTGACCAACTTGTGCAAGCAGGAAAGAGAGTCACATTCATGGGTGACGATACATGGATGACGCTCTTCAACAAGAAATTTAATAAAGCATTTCCCTTTCCTTCTTTCAATGTTAAGGATTTGCACTCTGTGGATGAAGGAATTCTGACTAAACTGCTACCTGAAATTAGGAAGAAAGACTGGGATGTGGTGATCGCTCACTTCCTCGGCGTGGATCACTGTGGTCATTCTCTTGGTCCGTACCACCCTTCGATGGGGAAGAAATTGACCCAGATGAACTCTGTGATTAAGTAAGATTATTGTTTAAGGCACTTGGACTGGATCCATATTATCTAAAGTTTGACTCATTGCATTTTGATTCTTAGACTAAATAATGGTATTTTCACAGTAATCTTTACTTCTTTAGGTCTACTGAAATTTCTCAAAATTGTAAGTCTTTTAAATAATGTCAGGGTTGATAAAGATTTTCCAAATAGTTATTTCTGTATACATGTAGTCATTCCATAACAGCTTATTAAAGGGATGGTCCGGGCTGAAAGTATTTTTAGCTTAATAAATACAGTAGAATTCACTGAGCAAAATGCCGAAAATTTCATCAAAATCGGATTTTAACAAATTATAACAAAGTTATTGAATTTTAAAGTTTAGCAATAATTTGTGAAAACAGTCATCATGAATATTCATTAGGTGGGCTGATGATGTCACATCCCCACTTGTTGTTTTGTATTTTATTATATAAAATTAGGTTTACCGGTATTCAAATTTTTTCCTCCAAGAACTAGAAAAATTGGATTGACACATGATTTAGTGCATTAGATATTCATTGCTGCAACTTATTTTATTATAAGGGAGACATATTATTCACACAAGTATGAAATAATGAAAAAAATATGATATTATGTAATAACATAAGAAAACGGAAAGTGGAGATGTGACATCATCAGCCCACCTAATGAATATTCATGACGACTGTTTTCACAAAATATTGCTAAACTTTAAACTTCAATAACTTTATTATTTGTTATCCGATTTCGATGAAATTTTTGGCACTTTGCTCAGTGAATTCTACTCTATGTATTAAGATATAAATATTTTCAGCCCGGACCATCCCTTTAAATCAATCACACATGTTATGATGTTTCAATTACACAAAAATTACTCCAAATGTAACTGAAGATATATACATACATGTACTTTTGTTCTGGGGGAAAAACCCCAAAGAATTGGATGATTCTCCCATTTCCAACAATTGGTATATATTGTTGGATTGATTCAAATCCCTTATAAAAGAGAAATTTTTAGTGTAATTGTCAATACTTGTAGCCCTTAACTTACAATGTAAATTAAGACAATTGGTACTTTTGTCATAATACTCCACTCAGATGAGGTACAATTCTTGCAGACTGATCAATGAATTGAAGTGCCTGCCCCTTATTTAACACCCATGCTAAATTGCAGAGTATCAGAATCGTTTCTTATGTACAGAAAATGAAAGCCAATTATCAGGCCTTAAATTTCAATACTTTTGAGGCAAGGCCTTGTACCTTATATTATAGTCATATTACATATATAATCATTATCCCTAAAGACCTCGACCACAAGTTCCCTTTCCGTAAGTCCTCCACCAGCATTGGATGTTACCGTATTCAGTGCTGACAAGAGTGGTGATATTATTCTTTTAAGTTTAAGGTTTTGGAAGTAATGGTTACCGTTGTGAGGCCCTTTTTCTATCTGGCAAATTTCTGTGAATACAGTACATATATGAAAAAATGAAAACAAAAAAAAACCCTGACATAACCAAGGCCAATGGGAGGGATTGCAAGGTCAGTCAATGAGGCGCCCACTGCCATGGTCTCCAATGGCCAGGGATTGATGAAAGCCCTGCTTTATTATTACTGATAATCAAAAGTATTTTTGTCATTGTATTTGATAACAGATCTGTAATGCAGAGCTTGGAAGATGACACCATCTTGTTTGTTCTTGGTGATCACGGAATGACAAAATCAGGAGATCATGGGGGAGACACTCCAGAGGAACGCTCTTCTGCAATTTTCATGTACAGTCCAAGGAAGATCTTTGCTAAGAGGGATATCATGGCCAAGGTAGGTTGTCTTTCTGTGACTGCTTTTTGTATTCGTAATCGTAAGAAAAAAAAAAACCAGGTAGCTGTTTGAAAATGCAGTTAATGTAATCTTTAAGCTGAGTGCAACACAGTCTAACATTCATTTTCCTGATCTTTGTATTGAAACCATTTCCCTGAAAGCATTCTCCTGATTATCAACTTAAGGAAGAGTGGATCATCAGCCCCTTCTTCAGACATGAAATAAATAAATAAATACATACTGTACATGAATAACGTATATCAGGGAGTAGTTTTAGAATGCAATGCAAGGTGATTGTTCACTTTTAGGATGAGACATCAGATGTATAATGAGAAACTGTACCCAATTTCATTTCATTGTCAATTACTCAACGATACTGTAGCTCTACTAAAATTCAACCTTCACTGTCATGTGGTCTGTTTAACAGGTGGTCACTAATGTAGATTAAACTCTATTGGTTAAATTTATTTCTGTTTACAGAGGATACCTGATGTTGTCTCTCAGATTGACTTTGTACCAACCCTCTCCCTTCTGCTGGGTGTCTCGATCCCATTCTCAAATCTTGGAGCAATCATTTCTCCTCTTTTCTCAATTGGTCCACCATCAGTACAAACTACTAAAGCACCCAGCTCTCCAGACAATCAACAGTATATAAAACATAGATTATTTGCATCTAGAATCAATGCCAAACAGGTAGGTTGATCAAAAGATTCATATTGGAAGATTATCAGTTATGCATGCAGGCACCTTTAAGACCTCAACTAATACTCCTTTTGCTTGGAATAGCTCAAGGAGAACAGTAAAATTCATGGGGTATTGCAGATGCAAACATGTTCTCCAGGTGATGCTCTGAATAGATGACTTGTCAGTCTTGAAATATAATTATCTGTAAAACTTGAATGGAATCATATATTTAACTCTTGACATAGTAAAGGTGAATGCCACTTGTAACGATTTAAAAATGAGTTCGTACAGAATCCAGTAAAATGACCACCCAAGTGTATGTATGTATGAATTGAAAATATGCATTATATGTCAAAGGATTCTGGAAGAATCTTTCTCATGAATCAAGTGTTTACTGCAACTGATTTTACTTATCTTAAAACAGGACAAAATTATCAAAGAGACCTTTGAAAGTCATTTTCTTGCAACTCTGAAGTGGATGCTTTTTCTCTTCAAAATCCTAATTGCTGCAAAGAGATATTAGGAATGTCTTTGCTTAATATTCTTGCTTTTTTTCTAGATTCATCATTACATTACAACCTACAACAAAGTAGCTGGGGATTTCCCTGCGGAAGTTTATTCCCAGCTAGAAACTCTTTATCAGAAAACAGAAGATCAGATGGACCTCTTGGAAGCTCTCATGGCTGCAGAATCTATGTCGGCAGTCACAGAGGAGTCTCTACTTGACTTGGAAGAACACTTCCTGGAGTACATCCTCGGTGTCAGGGAGATGTGTCGTAGTGTATGGGCCAAGTTTGAGATGGTCTTTGTCTATCAAGGACTTGGTCTTATGATACTGACCATCATGATGGGTGTGTCGATCGTCACCTTGCAACATTATACTGAACCAGAAAAGATGGATGATCTTCTGCAGAGTCTGATCAAGCAGCTAGTCACCTGGACAGTGTGTGTTAGTGTTTCTGGCTTTCTGCTCTCACAGAGTACCATCTTGTCAACAGCCACTTGTCTGATCTTCATCCCAGGTTTCACATCGATTCTCATCATGATGCTTCAACTGTTTTTAGAAGTGTCCAATATCAGTGTGTCCAGGTTATTGGGGTCTTTAACATTTACATCTGTATTTAAAGCCTTATTAGTAATATCACCAATAGTTTTGCACAGTGCTTTCCTTACATCTAATAGTCATGTTATCAATGAGGGACGAGCAATAGTGTTCTTTGTACAATCAATATTAACATTTTACGTGTTAGTGTTTTCACTTCAAAACTACAAGTCATTTTATTCAGAAAAAGAACATGGATATATGAAGAGTAACTTCAGATTAAAAAAGTTTATATCAAGTCCAGCTATGCGTATGATCATGCTTGGACTGGCAGCGTTAGTGTGTGTAAGATGTAGTAGTTTGTTTGTCTCCTGCCGGGAAGAGCAGTATTGGTGCTCTCCCTCAGATTTCCTTCCACCATTATCTCTCATACCATCGGAACAGTCCAGTTTACGGAGCTACCGATTCTTACTTTCTATTGGCTCTGTTGCGGCTATTCCATCTGCCCTCATCTACCACCTGTCGCAGCAAGGTAACTTGAGTAACCTGTCAGGACAGGTGTACTCCATCCGCTATGCAATCCCTCTAGCCAGTGTCTGCATCTGTATGTTCTGGGGACAACAGGCACTTCCTGAGAAGCTGCGAGAACAGTCTCCAGAATGGCAACAGGTAGTATTTCCTCAGGTCGCATACGTTATGATCGCAGTAGCTGTCATCCTGCAGTGGGGATTTCCTCTAAACCTTCTCCTTGTGAGGAGACCATCCAAATCTACACAAGGAATCCTTTCCCAGAGTGATGTCTCAGTGCACTCAGATGAAGATACAGTTTCTGAATTCGGTGATACTGCTAATAAAGGAGTCTCAGAACGTTCTAAATCTTCAAGGACTGCTGAAGACTCTGACACTGAGGAGCAACCCCCATTGGTGTATGGACTTGGAACAGTCTTCAGTGCCACGTATTTGCATATTCTTGTCTCAATGGTTCTCCTTTTATCTCTCCTGAATGCGGATGGCATAGCCAGCTCTATACTCCTTATGGTGGTTGAGATGGTTCTTTTCTTGGAGATTTATGCTGCTACAAGGAGAAAGCAATTGACTGCACTAAGAGCAATGCCAGAATTGTATAAAATGGGTGAGTAAATCTCATGCACATTTAAATGATAGAGTTTTGTTCAGTCCTTCATATTGAAACAAATATAAAACAAGGAACTCTGGTGCCTTTATCATTAGTTTGCCCCGAATAGAGAAACAAACAATGAATTATATTATGTACTGTTATACAAATGCAGATAAATTTACATATAGAGAACAAACAGTTTAGTTTTGTTTTGGGGCTCAGATAAGATTGACATTTGCTTTTTGACTTGGTGTAGCTGATCCACTTTGGTTTATTTTAACTACAAATGTGTCTCAGGTAAAGTTCAAAATGTGGTTTGCTGTGTTATAGATGAAGTGTGAACACCAAACAGACATTTTAATATGCACATAATTCAGAAAGTAATTAATGAAAAAAATACATACTAACATGTGGATAAATATTTCTTGCAAATCAACACAAAGTTGAGTTAATTTATAATGAAAACTACTATTTGAAGTATAGTTGATTCCAGTTTTCATTTTCAATCTTCCTATATTTTCCCAATTTGACTAGGATTCTATGTAGTCCCATGGTATGTTATAGGTGTCTGGTCCCTCATTGCATCACAATACTTCTTTGCTACTGGACACCAAGCTACATTCACCGCTATCAAGTTTGAATCAGCTTACGTCGGATTTAACAGTGACTTTCCTCGCTACCTCTACTTCATTCCAGCTACATTAGTCAGTCTCAATACATTTGGCTCACAGGTATGATTAATGTTCTACTCCTTTAAACAAATCCCCTAGAATATAAATTACACTGAATGTTGAATTGTAGGAAGGCAGAAAGAACTATTATTTAATCCAAACTTCATTTGGTCCTTACTTGGGCCTCTTTCCAGTGTTGTTGATTGAATTCATTCTTTGTTCCAGTTGAATAAATATCTAAGATTGATTTAAATAAAATCTTATGATTTGCATAAGAGTACCTTTAATATCCCAGAAATGCCTAAATGTGTGTCAGATCCCCCCCCCCCCCCCCCCCCCCCCCCCGCTCCTGGAAAAAAAATCCACAATGATGAGGAAAAATTGTGTAAATGCATAAAGCCAACTGCAGTTTACCAATAATTTTATTGGAAATTGTAGAGGAAAAGAAAGAAACAAAGAATCTTAAGTTAACTAGAACCGTGCTCAAGATCAAGCCCATAACCTTTCCATGCCAAGTTGGATTGGTTTAAATTTATTGTGGCATGTGTTCAAATGATCTGATCTGAAAATTCTATATATGTATGTTTCTTGTGAAAGATTTTCTTTGCTGCCATGCTTCCTCTGATTCTCATATGGCCGTTCACACGTGGTCTCTGGGTGACAGGGAATAAAGTCGTCACTGAGGATGAACAACAGGGAGAGCTCAATCTTCATACTAACTCAGATCAAGCTATGAGGGCGCTGTTTCAGATATCTACCATGTTCCTGATCTTCCAGGCTTGTGATGTGAGTATTCCCCCTTCCCCAGTAAGACATAATTGTACCTAACTTGATTGAACTCACTGAAGAATTATTTGACAGATCAACTTTAAATTTGGTCCTAGTACTCATATAGAAATGTAAATGATCTGAGTAGTTAGGGAGGCATCAAAGGTCACAGGTCATTATTTATGTAACAGAAATATCTCATTCTCACATAAATTTAAAGAACTATTTGAGTGTTCAACTTCAAACTTGGTTCATGTATTTATGGGAGTGCCAATGATCTTAGCTTTTTTTTTTTGGGGGGGGGGGATCATGAGGTCAGTGTACGCATTACTTAGAATATATTATTCTCGCAATTACTGAAGTACTGTTTAATCGATCAACTCAAGTTTGAATAATAGAGGCCATTGTATACATTAAAAATATCCCTTTCTAACTTTGATTGATTGAGGTATCAATTTCAAACTACTCAAAACAGCAGTGTCGTCCTGGAGTCTGGACAAACAACATATTTGCAATTTTTCTTTTTAGGACGATATGCTGTCCCGGTTGCGTGTTTTTTTTTTCCGTACCGCTAACGCGTCATATTCTCTAATTTAATGCCAAAGTGCGACTTGAGCAGAGGCCGTTATCTGTCTACAAATGCCTCAGCTATCTCCATCTCGCGTGTGTGCTATACAAAAGTACCTTAGCTAGCTACATGTAGGCCTATCTTCGAGTTCAACTACGTCATAGATACATTCCTCTCTATTCCTGAGTTGATATTGAAATTAGTATAACACTGCCCTTAAAGGGGAAGTTCAGTATATGGGGTAGAGGGTGCTTCAGGTTGATAACTACTTCGGGAGGGAGGATGAAAACTACCATGGGTATTGAAGCAGAACTATCATCTATTAAGAAATATGCCTTTGGTTTGAAGAAAATCTGTTCAGAAATGGCTGGAATATGAAGAAAAAACTACTGTAATTAACAGTTGGGTATACCCGACAATAATTACAATATGAAAATAACCATTATTTACATGCTATGCGCTGATTGGCCTATTTTGGGGTAATGCATATGTTTGAATTATGTTAATTTGTCATTAGCGATCAAGAACTTATGGACTAGCTATCATCCTTATTTTGGGAGAATTTTTTTTAACCGATTATAATTATAATCGATTGTTAATTAATTTAATCAAATTCATCTCTAATAGCGTAAAGAAGCAATCTATTTTTTTATGGTTTCTGAAATTGCTAAATAATATTCCACTCCATAAAAATGCAATGTTAGCATGATGGTTGAAAAATCAAAACCACTATGATCTACCCCTTTAAATTATGAGATCTGAGACAATACATAGAGCAGATTATTTACTATGGGTAGTTTAGTTTTTGTTTCTAAGTATATATATAGAATAAATCTGCACGAATTTGGAGATTGGGAAGGGCTTTTTGCAAACTACCACTACAATACACCCCAATTTATCCTCATTATCAGGTCCTTCGGAGAGGACCTTAAGCCGTCGGTCCCCTGGTTGCTTGCCACAGACATTCGTGCTTTCTTAGCAGTCAGGTAAAAACCTCGATATAAATATAATTATTATACATGTGTACTCGTGTCAATATAATGACTGCAATCACTAACAAGTGGAATGCCTCTGGCGGTCTCACCTGCATCACGCGATTCAATATAGCAGCAGTGCTGACTTTGAAAACTACTATAAAATAATTATTCACAAAAAACACCATTCATATAATGATACAATACTACGTTCATTGACATTTGACATTGATCATGTGACCTAAAACTTGTCAGTGATAAGATGGTAATTCAACAAATACCCCCAACATGGCCAAAGTTCATTGACCTTTGACGTTGGTCATGTGACCTGAAATTCGCACAGGATTTTCAGTGATACTTGATTACTCTTATGTCCAAGTTTTATGAACTAGACCAATAAATTTTCAAAGTTATGATGGTAATTCAACAAATACCCCAAACTTGGCCAAAGTTCATTGACCTTTGACCTTGATCATGTGACCTGAAACTCGCACAGGATGTTCAGTGATACTTGATTACTCTTATGTCCAAGTTTCATGAATCAGATCCATAAACTTTCGAAGTTATGATGGTAATTCAACGCCTACCCCCAATTTGGCCAAAGTTCGTTGACCTTACATGACCTTTGACCTTGGTCATGTGACGTGAAACTCAAGCAGGATGTTCAGTAATACTTGATTAACCTTATGATTGATCAAGTTTCATAAACTAGGTCCATATATTTTCTAAGTTATGATGACATTTCAAAAACTTAACCTTAGGTTAAGATTTTTTTGATTGAGGCAAAGTCCACGCGCATGCGTATTGCACAATTCTACTTCCGTGGTATTGCACTTTTTTGCGTACCGAAAGCAATAATGGCCTCTGCTCAAGACGCTCTGCTGCATGAAATTAGAGAATCTGACGCGTTAGCGGTACGGTAAAAAAACACGCGTCCCGGTTCACCAGTTTTCAATAAAGACCTCTAATCTGACACAATTGCAATTTTTTGTCAGCTGAGAATCTTAGGATGATCTGCTATCCTGTTTCACCATATTGGACAATGACCTCTTATCTTTTCATTGTGATTTGATGGGCATTTTCAATAAATTCTCAATGTTCCAGAAAGAGTTTGTGTAGTAGTTGCAATAAACTCGCTATTGAATGGACAGAAAACTTTAACCATATTGAGTATTTCCTGTACAACCTAATGGATTACAGAATTCGATAGTCAACAGGTTGATCTGTAATAAAGCCCACCCACAATTTTTTGTTCTATATACACAGGTTTCCAGACATACATAATTATACTCACAATACTTACACTCTTGGCATTTCATTTCTCATTTCTCATTTTTGTTGCACCTAGCTTGTAGGTACAATGGTGGCAGCAGCCGTCCTTCGTCGTCATCTGATGGCTTGGAATGTCTTTGCTCCAAGGTTTATCTTCCAGGGCGTGGCCTTTGGTGTAACCGTTCCATCCGTTCTCATCACATTCCTCTTCTTCGCCTACATGCAGCGGTGTCTGGCCACATGGATCAGCAGAATCCAGTCTTGAATGATGCCAAAGCCCCCTTTTCTAAATTTGTTCTCAAGCATTTCACTAGCTCTTAATTGCAGCGCAGTAGAATATATGCACATAGTTTCTGCGCTATATAAATCAGTATAGATTAAAGAGACAGAGTTATCTACCTTTGTTCTGTTGTGCATGAACTACATCTATCTTTTAAAATAACTAGATCCAATATATTGCTATACACACGCGTGGCCAAATTATTTCCAAACACCCCTAAACAAGTTTTTCTCTGTGTGCAAAATAACCCCCTAAACAAGTGTTTCGCAGGCTTTATTGACACATTTTGGCCCCTAAACAAGTTGTCGCCAGAATATGACCCCGGGAAAAAAGCTTAGGGAAAAAAAACATACCCTAAACACGTTTGGCTAGTCTTAAAAAAAGCTTTGGAAAAAAACATACCCTAAATACGTTTGATCCTGCGATTGACCATTGACCAGTCTTTCAAAACTACCCCCTTTTTTTTTAAATTGGAGTTTTTGATACCCTTAATGAGTAAACGCGCGGCCCTCGTCCAAAACTGAAAAAACACCCCTTTCAACACGTTTTTGTTGGTCACGCGCAATATATATTTGACTGCCCCCCCCCCCCCCCCGGGACCATGCTGTGATCATGATTATTGTATTGATGAACATGAATTGAATGATCGTCATGTTCATAATGATATTGCTCTTGGTGCTATTGGTGATGTTGATCATCGTTATACTACAACATAGGGTCATTCCATCTGGATTCACCCAGTGGTTGCACCCGACCGTCTCAGAATTTGTTGTAATTTGGTACATATAAAATTCACCATGGCCCAGGTACAAAACAAAAAAATAAGTCCAATTGGTCCGTCGGTTCTCGCACTACGGCCCGCCCTTTTCTCCTTGTTTTGACAAAAATGGGCGTGACCTTCAACTTTCAATGGCCACTGCGTCGTAATGTGTCGACCAATTTTCATGAAACAGGTACCATTTATTAGGAAATTCAGAGAGGAATCCAAAACATGCATCAAATAATGTATTGGAGCGATTTATAAGGTCATGACCTTTGACCTTTACTTTGACCTTGAGTTTGACCCCCGGACAAATAATTTTTTAACTTGATTTTCGTGTATGTTAATAATTTGTATGATATTGACAAAATATGTTAAAACCAATGATGATATTTTATGTCTTCACCTTTTAAAACTCTTCCAAAGATACCATGAAATTTCACTCTAGTCCCACATACTAATATTCATGTTAGTAAAAGTGTTTACCAGTTACATGATTTCTTCCAATCTTAACTTACAGTATGCATGCACATGAAAAGAAATTAAGCTCATCAGTTCACAAATGAAACATTAAACATTTATGCTCATGAATAGGTATCTGTTTAGGCATTTTGATGTTCAGCAATATATATCATATATATATATATATTCTTGTTAGTAAAGTGTTTACTTTTATCATCAAATTGTTGAGTATATGCCTATTTACTAACAAGAATATATATATATATATGTACATATATGACATATATTGCTGAACATCAAATTGCCTAAACAGATACCTATTCATGAGCATAAATGTTTAATGTTTCATTTGTGAACTGATGAGCTTAATTTCTTTTCATGTGCATGCATACTGTAACTTAAGATTGGAAGAAATCATGTAAATGGTTAACACTTTACTAACATGAATATCAGTATGTAGGACTAGAGTGAAATTTTATGGTATCTTTGGAAGAGTTTTAAAAGGTGAAGAAATAAAATATCATCATTGATTTTAACATATTTTGTCAATATCATACTAATAATTAACATACATGAAAATCAAGTTAAAAAATTATTTGTCCGGGGGTCAAACTCAAGGTCAAAGTAAAGGTCAAAGGTCACGACCTTATAAATTGCTCCAAAACATTATTTGATGCATGTTTTGGATTCCCCTCTGAATTTCCTAATAAATGGTACCTGTTTCATGAAAATTGGTCAACACGTTACGACGCAGTGGCCATTGAAAGTTGAGCGTCACGCCCATTTTTGTCAAAACAAGGAGAAAAGGGCGGGCCGTAGCGCGAGAACCGACGGACCAATTGGACTAATTTTTTTTGTTTTGTGCGTGGGCCATGGTGAATTTTATGTGTACCAATTTACAACGAATTCCGAGAGGGTCGGGTGCAAAATTGCACATTCATTGGGTGAATTGGCATGGAATGACCCCATAATAGATGTTAGAGATCAGAATCATTTTGATCATTGATATCATGATTATGATCACTTTCAATTCACCCATTTCTTAATATTTTGTTTCATATTCAGATCATTATGTATTACATTATTGCATTGGAGATGATCATGATGATATGAATTGATCACCTAATTGTTCAGGACAAATTAATCTTGCAGTGTTCACAATTATATTTTTCCAAGTAACATGATTTGATGGAAGTATGAGACAGATTACTTAAGACAAAATATCGCTACCATGAAAAGGGGATATCACTTTTCTCTAGTAAAAGAGTGATATTGGACAGTAATCAGAAATTTATCTTTTAAAACTTGCCATTAGAACTGATGATTTCAATCATAAAGAGGATATGTACCTGCCTACTTGGTATGTATTACATTGTCGTAATGCATGTTCAGTTTTAAACATTAAAAAGAAATGATTTATTCTTTTATTAGCCATGATGATTGGATAACAAAATATATTTTTGTTTGTAATATTTGTGGTTGTTTTTGTCATTGAAATAGAAAGAGGTGTGTGACAGAAAATTGTAGTTATTGTGGTTGTAGTTGTAGAAAAATAGCCTTATGACCTCCCAGAAAAAAAAAGTTGTTTGGAATCAACAATTTGAAAATCAAACAAGAATGAAAAAAAGAGGAAAATTTCATCAAAATTCAAATGAGAGAGTTATTTTAAAGTTTCACTTATTTTTCACAAAACATTTCCACGAAATGATAATAAATAATAGTTGAGATTTATATAGTGCATACTTATTTTTCACAAATAATGATAAATAATAATTAAGAATTGAATAGGGCTTTACAACAACACTGATATGCAAATGAGAGACTCTATATCACTACATCTATTTCTTTTGTTTTTTATTGTTTAAATTGAACAATGTTTCAATTTTTCAGATTTGACAGTTAGAACCATCTTGATTTACCCATGAAATTTTGTAACAATGTATTCCACATTTTCAGGGAGGATTAACACTTTGTTTCACATGGCAATGAGGAGGATATTAAAATAACTTGTTTTTCATCTATGTATAAAGTGATTTTTTTTAACTTCTTATTTTCTTATTTTACTCTTGATTGTGATGAAATTTTCAATGTTATGTTTGCTTAATTTTTCTTTTTATTCAAATCAACTTTTTGTTGGGTGGACTTGCACTTCAACAGGTAAAAAAAGGTCTCATGGCGTGGTTTATACCTTTCTCTCGAAGCAAAAGTGTTAAGATCTAACAAGATAACAAATTAGATCTTTCAATTTAGATGAATATACATTGTCTAAGAGCAGCGAACAGCATAAGATGTCACCTTGATTTTAAAAGTCTGAAGGTGAAAAAACCCATATAGGAAACTGGAACTAAATTTTTACTAAAAATAAAACAAAACCAATAACTCTGAATCTCGAGAAGAGCGTCTTCCCAATTCATCTAATGCCAATTCGTCCAATAGCCAACTCGTCTACTATCATTTGGTCTACCATCAGTTCGTCCACTTACCATATGGTCTACTTTCATTTAGTCTGATGCCATGTCGTCTAATAACCAGTTGGTCCAATAGCCATTTAGTACATATACCATTTGGTCTAATTGGACTAAGTGTTAAATTTTGCAAAATGAATGAAAATGAAATGGATATTAGACCAACTGGTTATGAGACGAAATGGTCATAGATGAAATGGCGATTAGACAAAGTGATGATTGGACCAAACGGTTGTTGGACGAAATGTTGATGGACGGAATGGCATTAGACTAAATGAAAGTAGACCATGTGGTGAGTGGACGAGTTGGCAGTAGACGAATTGACAATTTACCCTCTCAACTACATGACAGCACTGAAATTATGTAAGGAATGAAACTTACAGATAAATAACTAGAGTTTACTCTAAAATGCCATCATACTTGAAATGTATTGAAGGGGAAGAAAGTCGAATCGGGCATAGGAAGAGCCAATAGTCTGGATTCCAATGTGATAGAACAGAGGCAGGGGAGCGTAGGGGCAACTGCCCAGTATGTTTTTGTTTTAAGTAAAGGAGAAAAAGGGGAAGGAAGAAGAGTATTAAAAGGAGAGATATAGGCCATATTACTTTATAATACCTCCATACTTAAGTGTTTAAAAATAACATCAACTTTTAGTCACCTTGCCTCCCCCCAAAAAAAATAAAATAAAATAATGATAATAAAGATGATAATTTTTTTATGTCTTGGTATTGACCTCTGATAAAGGAATAATAATGAGTGAGAGAAATAGAGATAGGAGATTGGAAAGAGTTGAATATACAATTGGAAGAAAGGAGACGTATGAAATAGAGATGGCTTACTATATACCACTCCTCTTCATCCCTCTATCCGATGACCGGGGTAATGATATATCTGTAAACCTCTTAACAGAAACGCTTTTCTGTTGTCATCTTGGTCGCGATCGTCTACTCATTGTTTGGAATTTGTGATCGCAAATAATTATAAGTCACTCTATTTTCAGACAGCGTCGCTTTTAAATAAAATAAAAAATGATTCCAGCTTCTTTGGGAGAGTGAATGAATAATTGGCATGTAGACCTGGCGATTCTATTTCTGTACATTTCTCAAAAGGATCCTATGATATTATGCACCACTGAATAAAGGTTTGATGGCCCTGGCCCCCACCAATCATGATCACCAAGGAAAAAAAAGAGAAAACGAAAGAAATAGGAAGAGGTGATATATAACTTTCTGAATATGCCAAAATCTATCACAAAATTTGATATTGTACTAAAAAAAAAGGCCAGAATTTTTGCTCCCTCGTCGCTTATAATTTTTTCTTGCCCCAGGCATACGTCGTGTTTGGACCCCTCCAAAATTGTTTGCGCATTTTTATACGCCACTCTGGTTTGTGATATCGAGAGAAGAAGTTGATAAAAGATTCCTCCCATCTGAAAAGATCAATCTCTTAGCGCAATAACAATTTGGTATCATCCTGGACCCTAGGTATCAGGATCCAGTCGCTTATTCAAATGAAATGAAATCTTCAATTCCTTATAAAACAAAAACACTTTTCGGTTTCCCCCCGAAAAAAAATTAATGGCTCCGTTTTGGACATCGGTATATTCTGTTGTACCGGGACTTCGTTAGAAATGGACACCTACTTGAATGAACATATCGCCCTTTTGATCGAACCAAGAAGGTTAAAAAAAACCTTCTTGATCAAATTGACTACTCGCGCCTTAAATAAAGTGATTTGGTTAAAATTTGCCTGCTTGTTTATCTTTGTAAGTAATTGAATTGAATTTATTTCCGTAAAAAAAAAACAAATAACAATACGTATAAAATGATACAAGTGAAATTAATAAATGAAAACGGGAGGATGGCCCTACTCAGCAGCATCAATCATGGTGCTGCTGGTCTACCGAGGGGTCCTCATTATATTTTTTGGGGGCGGTCCTTCCAATTTTATTTGTTGGAATAAATTAATTGATGAATTGAATTGAAAATCGTTTGAAAATGAGATTATATCAGAAGTTATTTCAATATTTACAACTTGTTTAGGGGCCAAAATATGTAAATGGAGCCCACGAAAAACTTGTTTAGGGGGTGTTTGGAAATAATTTGGTCACGCATGTGTACAGCAATACATTGAGTTGGTTTCACCGAGAAAGTGAAAACTTGGAAATGATTTAACTTCGTTCTCCTTTTTTAAAGTGATTTCCCCTTTATCTATTTAACGGTTGAACTTGGACTACTGTTTTAAATTGAAAGCTTCCTCGTCTAATATCATAAAGAAAATATTCAAACAGAAATATGTTTTACTTTGTTCCCTGTTCTTTCTCCTCCTCTTCCTTAATTCTTTACCTTTCTCTTCTTTTCTGTATCTCCTATTCAGTCGGAAAGTATATAGTATATAGTTGCCATGTTTTTTTTAATTGTCCCCCTTTGTTTTTTCCTCTTAATTGTTTTGTAATGTACTCTGTTCAGATAAGATTTTTTTATGTATTATGCATTTATTGTCTATGTCACGGTGCACTTATCACAAGCTGTGATTTATATACCTCCAAAGTTGTTTTGTTCAAGTTCTTAAAAATATATTAATGGTTGTATCGTTGGAAATAAATGTACTTTCATGCATTCATAGGCCGCATCTTCCCCTCAGTAACACAGCCCTCAGTGGCGCAAGGGGCACAACATGGCACAAGTCCCCTTTATGGGAATCTTAAAAAAATGCGAGTGAACGCACAGTTTTGCCTATATTGAAAATGAGAATCTATAATATTGCGACAGATTTTGACATAATATTCAGCAAATCATATTTCATCCCTTTTCTTTCTTAATTCCCCCTTCTAATTCTTTCATTTCTAGACTCTGTTTCGGAACTTTGCACGCCAGTCCCAGTATAATTACAAATTAGAATAAGAGTAGGCCTATACTCAGGGGCGGATCCAGCTCCCGCCAATAGGGGGGGGGGGCGAAAAAATTGTTCACCCATATCTTCCCCGATCGGCCGCTTAAAGTTGATGCTTTTTTGTTTCTTTGAAGAGATTGTCTCAGTAGCGTGAGCCAAAAATTTTGAGGGGGTTTGATATGGCATATATCGCGTAAAATTAATAAGTTGTGAGCGAGAGAGGAAAAATTGTGACATTTTAATTGCAAAAATCATATGCCTATATATACCGTACTAGTATTTCACACTTATCCCTTTCCTTTTTTCCCCATTTTCTTGGTCGTGAAAAATTGGGGGGGGGGATGCCGATGTCCTAACATTCATTTCTTAGCTTTATTCTTACAAAAAACATTTTTAAAAAATGTAGAGCCCTATTTGAATAGTGCGAAGCACAAGCTGAATTTTTTTGAAATTTTATGTATTTTGTCCTGAAAATTGAATATTCTGGAAAATGTTTGTTTTTTCAATATGGGATCTGGCTTGATCGAAAAGGAACCTGTTAAGGACGATTTGCAGTTAGCTATTAAGACGACATGTTTCAACTTTTAGATAATGCGAGCGCAAAGCACGTGCTGAATTTTTTTTCCATTCCGACCTAAAAAATTGATATTCTAAGCACTTTTTAAAATAAACGGTCTAGTTATAAAACTAAACTATAAATTGATGCAAGCGCGAGCGGAAATAAATTGAGATTTCAGACCTAAAAAACGGGACACTCTATTCATTTTTCGTAAAAGGAGTTCCTACATTAATAATGCGAGCGCAAACTGGATAATTTTAGCACGTTTTCAATAAAGATCAAGCTGCATATCTCAATAAACTGTGTGCGCGTGTTTTCGAGTTAGAAAGAATATGAGCATTCTGATTACATTTAATATCATGAAATCAATAATGCGAGCGCGAGCGGAAAATATTTGATAGTCCGGTATGAAAAGGGTGAATTTAAGCACAATTTTAAAGTACTGTGTAGGGAAATTGTGAAGTGTATGTGGATAGCACTTAATAAATGATGCGAGTGCGAAGCGCGAGCCATATTTTTATTTTTATTTTGACCTATATAGGACCTGGACATTCTAGGCCTAGTTAAAATTAGGAATTCATGATAATTTTATTACCATATTTATTTCACTCACTCATTATAGGGTTATTACATGTAATAACCCTAATGAGTGAGTGAAATTTGTTGACATTTGAGGCCTGACAATTGGATATTTTAATTACATTTGTAATCATGAATAGGATTTATGAGTTAATATATTTTAACTATTAATGCGAGCGAAAATCGCGAGACGAAATTTTTGATAAACTGTCATAAAAGGGGGATTTTAAGTAGTTTGTTTTAGAATTAGTATATAAAAAATTTGTATGGAATAAACAAAGATAATATGTAGGCCTACTTGGCAAATCAAATAATGCGAGCGTACAGCGCAACAAGCTGCAAATGATATTCACACCATAAAACGGACATTTTACAATTTGTAAATCAAACAAAATATTGAAAGCTCGATGTCGAGCTGAAATATATTTTGTATATTGACTTCAAACTTGATATTTCAAGCTACATATCAGCCTATTGAGCAAAATATGTATTTCATCGAACAGGCTATGCGAGCGCGAAGCGCCGGAGCGAAAATTCAATAAAGTAACATGAAATATATATTTTTAAATCATTTTCCAAGTCTTCCCTGACCTTATTTTATTCACTCGTCTCCCTCCTCTTATTTTGCTCTTCTTTTTCCTCCTTTCTTTCCCCTTCTTTTTCTTTTTTTTTTTCTTTCTTTCGTTCCCCCTCATTTTTTTGCTCCGCCAATAGGGGGGGGGGTCCGGGCCCCTCGCCCCCCCCCCTGGATCCGCCTATGTACACTGAATATAATACTGAGTGAGTGAACCCCGAACCCCGGAGTGATCCGAACTGGTGATCGCGAGAGCGACCCAACTCTCCATTCAAGGTACTCCTTCACCTGTCAGAAACCTGGCAGTTGCATGGCAACTGTACGCCTCCCCGTGTGATACATTTTGCCAATCAACACTATTTAAAGATTTTATTTGTATATCTATTTTAGATGTTTATTTACATCAAACTATCAACAAAAATATTTTACATTATGAATCATAAATATAATTGGACTATACATACAACATTTTAAAGTCACAATAGGTTGATTAAATTTTTCATCAAATCAAGATTATTGATATTGTTTATCAATACTAGTACCGGTAATTGATTGCCTAGCTAGCTATACAGCTATAGGTATAGTCTACTATACTCAGCGCGCGCTACAGCGATATATAGCCGGTACGTGTTTTCAAGGAGGTCGATGGCGGCTTGCCGGGGGAGAATTGGAAGCACTCATCCTCGAAGTCTTAAAATTGATTGGGTGAGTATGGTCATTGATACAAATACATTCTTGGATACGAAACCATTGTCTGTCCCTTAACAATCGATTTTGTTTGTAGAATTTAGTTTAATATCGAATGAAACACAAAGGGGGTAACGGGTCTCTCTCATCTGGTTTCATTCAAAGTGCTGGTAACTCGAGTCCTTGCACTAATTCATTGGAATATATTTGGTCTGTCTACCAGTGCGCGGCCCACACGCACACAACAGTCAACATGTTAAAGTCAAAGAGTTATTTTTTAAGTCGTAACATTGAACTTGCTGGGAGGATATGTTGATTTGGATGTGGAATTGAATTGTGGCACCTATTTCAGATATTGTTGAAGACCAAGTTATAAAATGATGAGCCACCACCATGGATCAAATTATCGGTAGAAGCATCCGACTTTATCAATTGATGTGTTCATTTTTATTCAAAGCAGCACTCTTACAAGTTGATGCAGAGCCTGGCACATTTGATAATACACCGGTTGAAATTTTGGATGTGGAATGTTAGGGCAATTACCGTAACTCAACTGATGGATGCCTAGACAATTTAATTTCAATGCCCTGGGACTGCTTGGAAATATTTTATTCCTAAAATCTTGCCTTTCGTCTTGGTTCCGGGTTTAATCTTTGTTTTTGTTTTTTGTCATGCACGGTGGTGGTTGTTGTCCTTGAGGATCTTTGGTTCACTGTATTTGTAAAAAAAAAGTATCGAGATGTTCTCGTAAGTATTTTTTCACCAAACCTTGTTCTTTTCAGGAATATGAAAACATTTTATTATTAGATTTGGGTTCAAGATTCTAACAGTGAATTTGAAGGAAAACAGTAGTGTTTGCATTTTATTTTTGTTAAGATAATTGACATGATGCAGACTATCTTCTTGTTTATCCCTTATTGATGAGGATGTAATCACTGAGATGCATCACTTATATTTAAGTTGTTATAGTATAGATGTGATGTGTAGTAGCATAAGAAATTATTACCCTATTTGTTGGCTGTTGCATGAGGAACACTTTTTCCCTTAATATGTAATATTATAACAATATTTCATGTTAGCATTGTTTCAGGACTTTTCATTTTAATGAAAATTTTTTCAGTTATGTTGTAAAAAATTATTACAGGGTCAGGATGTTGAATTTTAAAATTTATCTGCACCTGATGCTATTTTTTTCTGTGAATTCTGATTTATGTTCTCTTTAATTACACTCTTAGACTATTTTTTTTTCCTGTTTGAAAGTTCAGAGGTCGTTCGTTTATACTGTGAAATAATTTGAAAGCACTCACATTCATTAATTTAGGAAAATTATTATGTCATTGAGATTTATAACAAAACTTAACCCCCACTTTTGTGGACTTCTCTCATGTCTTGTGTGGAAATTAAGAGTGATATAATTACTTGTTTTGAAAACTTGTTTCCATTTGACAATGCAACATTACAATCAAAATGTTCTTTCAATATCGACCTACAAATAAGTAATAGAGCTCTAATAATCATTTAAAGAATGGAAGTTCTTGCATTCCTAAATTTTTTTTGCGATATTATGTGCTAAAAGGGGAAGTTCACCCCGATGAATTTTTTTTTTAAATACCAGAAAAATAATGCAAAATATTAGTGAAGGTTTGAGGAAAATTTGTAAAAGTTATTAGAATTTTTTTTGTTTGCGACGTCAAATACGAGCAGGTGCCCCATAAGTTATGTAATATGCATAGGGCTACAATTTAATTTTTGAATGGTTCATGATGCCAAAAAAAAATTATTCTTTCAGGAGAGATGTGAAATATTTTGTCTGTTGATATAATGAAGGTACAACAAAACCCATTTTCAATTTGTTGAGAAAATTACATTTTATTGCTTTTTAATTCATGATACTGTACATGGGGAGCTGCTAGCATATGACGTCACAAATAAAAAAAAATAAAACTAATAAAACTTTGAACTATTTGATGGAGTGTCCTCAAACCTTCACTAATATTTTTTATTTTTTTTAGAACTGCTATTTTTACAAGAAACTTTTTATCAGGGTGATCTTCCCATTAAGGGTGGATTTCACATTTGTAAGTTATCTAGCTCATGTATATGAATGCTTTCAGTTATGATTGTTGTCCATGTACATGTATGTTTGGCAGTTTTCTGCTAAATAAATAAGTTCAAGTAGTGAATCTCAATTACAGAGTACACATCCAGAAAACTTAGTCATTACATTTTAATCATTCTTGCATAACTTTTAATGAATTTAATTGGTAACGAGTTATCAACATTTTGTGGTCTCAATGAATGTTTGGTACTTATTGTTTTATGGAACACTGACTATGTATTTCCATATTTGTAATGATTAGTAACTTCATTTTATCTCTTATCAGATCCACGAGGCAAGAGGTTGAGAAGGACGAGTTTGCCAAAGAGCGGGCCATCATGAATGATCTAGATGACAATGGATGGAGTCACATCCATCATGCTGCTTTTCATGGCTATATCAAGTCTATAGAGAAGTTTGTTGGAGCCAGCGAAGACCAGCTGGAGTTCCCTACCAACGATGATAAGCTGATGACCCCAATCCTCCTGGCTGTTGATAGCGGGAAGCTGGACACCGTGGAGTGCCTTGTGAAGCTTGGATCTGATCTGCGTTACCAAAACACCCAAAACCAGGGTCCAGTTGAGATAGCGGCTCTGAAGCAGTACATCGATATCCTGGAATACTTCATCAAGTTTGACCACAAGGACCTGCCAGTGTGGCCCAAGTTGATGAAGTTCATGGGTTCAGACATGGATGATGAGGCGGAAGCAGCGGGGAAGATGCTGGTGATCTTGACGAAGCCTTCAGAAAAGGGATTGAATCCATACTGGGAGCCTATTGTGCAGAATAATGGGGTTCCGGTCATAATGAAGGTCATCAAGTCCATGATTTGTGACAAAGCAAAACTGTATGCCTTCACAATCCTCTTGAATATAATTGAAGAAAAAGTGGTTAAGGAACAGATAGTGAAAGCTGCGGGCATCCCAACAGCATTGAAGATGATTACTTCTACTGACAGAGAGATGGTGTATGCCTCTTCATGCATATTGTGTCATTTATCCATGGTGAAGGACTACATTGACAGCATGGTACAGAATGGTGCAATCCCAATATTGGTTAAACTATGGCAGACGTGCACTGACACAGAGATACTAGTGCAAGTAACAGAAACTGTCTCCCAGATTGCAAGTTCTAATGCAGATTATCAGAAAACGATAGGTAACTCATCAGGTGCATTGACAGCTGTGGTTGGACTGTTTGAAAACAAAAAGTCAAAGTCACTTCTGCTAGCACTCACACGGGCTGTACGCAATATAGTATGTAAGAACGTGGATAATCAGAATATGTTTGTCGATGAGGGAGGAGCGTCGGCTCTGATATCCCTTGCCAATGAAAAGTACAATGACCTTCAGCTGAGTGCCATCAGTGCCATACACATGTTAGCACAGGACAATCCTCACACTCAGAAGATCATCTTAGAAGAAGGTGGTGTTATACCTCTAATGCAGCTCCTCAAGAGGAGTGGCTCACCCAACGTCCATGTCTGCACAGCCAGTGCTTTGTGGGCACTGGCAGGAGAAGACATCGATGAGAGGCGGTCCATGGCCAGCATGATTGGTGTTAATCTACTCATAGACTTTCTTAATGCGCAGGCTGAAAATGACATTCTCCACTACATAGGAGCGGAAGGATTGGCCGTCCTTGCCCAGGGGGCCCTCAACAAGCAGGACACTATCGCCAATGCAAATGGAGTTCAACCCTTAGTCAGACTGTTGCGTTCACCAAAGGAACACATTGTCCTCAGCACGATAAGAGCTCTGAGACATCTATGCATAGGAATAGGTTTCATACCGCATGCGAAGAACCAGGCAACCATCCTTGGAGCTAGGGGAATACGATATCTAGTTGCTCTCATGGTACATTCTAGGAACGAGCTGGTCAGAGTAGAGTCAGCATTGAGTCTTGGTTACTGCAGCATTGGTAAGTTAGCACATGTGACATGTAAAATGTGACTCTGCTTTCATACTTGGTAGAGACAAAGATATCCTTTTATCATGGATCATACTCGAGTCAAGAAAAGAAATGAGATATACATAAGGAATTTTAATTTTTGGTATTTAAGAAGTATTGTTGCACATAATCACGAGAAGATTTACCAAATTGGTTTTACAACATTTTCACTAGGCTTATTCTTTGATGTTGGATTCAAATTCAAGGTCATATAACTTTTGTTAATGAACAAATTTGATAAAGGAAGTTAAGGAACCAAGAAAACTTGTCCTGAAAACCTGAAAACCTGAATAATCTCATTTTCTTAGAATGTTTTACTTGAGAAAACATTGAAGTTTCCCTTTATTTTCTCATCCTTCCTTTACAGGCAATTCTGAAGTGATGAACGATATCAGTGAGAATGTAGACTTTGATTACATCCATATCCTGCGTAGGCTTCATTCGAGTGACAACCTTGTGCGTTTACTCGCTGGGAGCGCATTAGCTGCCTTTGCATACAACAACGTCACACAACAGAAAGAGATTGCCGAGTCAGGAGGGATTCGTTACCATTCCTTTGTCCCATTTCTGGAGTCTAATGACGAGTTCTTTCGCTGCAATGCTGCTTTTCAGGTTTGACTGTTAAAAATTATTTTTGTTTTTGAATAAACGTTTATTTCTTGATTGCTCCTTTTTCAAACAAATAATGATTTCAGTCTGATATTTTGATATATATAAGTTTCAGGGTCAACATTATATAAATGATCTCATTTAAAACCTTTTTTCCAGGACTTTGAGACTTTTTATAAAAGTTATACCAATATTGATATGGTTATCATTGTCATCATTATCACAATGACCATTACCATTAAAGTATATCCCCTGATTTTGACTAATCTACCTTAATTCTTTTATACTAATTGTTGATCTCTCCTTTGCTCCTCCATACAGGTTGTTGTATTGGCTCGCATCATCCCCGATGAGGACCAAGCTACAACATCAGCGATTGGTATCAAGCTCCTCGTAGACCTTCTTCAACAATCCAAGAATCCTCTCATTCTAGCCCTTACAGCGGAATGCATAGCGAGGCTTGCTCATACAAGGGCAGGTATGAACACATCTGGGCCTGATTCATAACGAGTTACAACATTGGTATTTTTGGGCATTATGGCAACTACCATGGTAACAGGACTCCACAGCCAATCACAATCAAGGTTTTCATGGTAGTTGCAATAATGGCAGAGTTACAATAGGTGTATGCCTTTATGAAATGACTTCATTTCAAGTTGAACAGGAAGGCTAGTATTGGGAGAGATGGCACTTTGGTTTTTGCAACTGGAATGAAATCGAGTTCATGATACAATCTTCAATTACTAAATTAGAATATATTTATTTGATAAAATTTAATCCAGAAATGGCTTACATTGTAAGTATATAAACAACAAAGTTTGTCTCTCTTGACGACGGTGTATAGTAGCAGCATAAACATAAACACAAGAGGATTTCCATTTGCTCGCATAAATAATGGAAGCCATGTGTTGTGTAATTAGTGCTGCAAGTCAGGCGCCATGTTCGGGTTCGGTTCGGTTCGGCAAGGTTCGGCAGAAATTTGCCGAACATTGGTTCGGTTCGGGGTTCGGTAATGATAGACTGATAAAGCTATAGTTCATTCAGGTATACGTAGCGCGCGTACCGGTAGACAATTTGTACTTGATTGACTGCATGTGCTCGCGTGTACCTCTGTACTGTCACATCAAACCATTTTATCTCTATCTTGTTGACATGAAACTACGAAAGTTATAGCGCTCAACGAATCAACTGTTATCTCGAATTTGATTATCTGATGACAGATTAATTGGGTAACTCACAGTTCTAAAATGGCGACTCTTCCTAGTCGTCCATACCTGGACCACACTTTGGATACTTGCCAAATTAACTACGCTCGCACTCGTACCAGTACCAGCTAGGCCAGCGCATGCAGTCCCTATAGCTTGTAGCGGGACTCTGAGCTCATGAATATTTATATATGCAGTCCGGCCAAACGTGATTGGCAAGAGGCGGCCAGCGCCAGTGCACTGAACTGTAGGCATAGTAGGGCCAGGGGCGTGTCGAAGAAAGCGTGCTTATGTAATGCGCCTTTCGCTAATTGGCTCGATGGGTGAACTAAAACACCAATCGCATGTCGCTGATTGTCGCATCGGCACATACAGCCACGTGCTTTGTCTGCTCGCGAAACTCAGCTCACTGATTGAAGAGCAATTCCCGAGATTTCTATGATTTCATTGGTCAGATTTCATTCGACCATGAACATACAGACCAAGTGGGATGCAAAGTTTTATGACTGTAATGGGACAGGGGGAGTAGTGTGATCATCGAATTGTTTATGGTTAATTTGAGAAGTTGATAAGAAAGGAAAACAAAAGTAAAGATTGGGGGTCATTTTCCCCCAAGAGATGAATGTTTCCGCATGGCTTTATCTTCATTCAACTTGTCAACGAGGGGAAGGGGATCTTGCTATATGCTATACCGTAATCATTCATGAGTATTTGATTTTTATTTTCATCTGATTGTTAATAATAAAAAAGATAACTTCACCTCATCTCATTTCTATATTATTTGTTTTGCGTCTCTCCTTTCCATCTCTAACAGTCACTCACTTTATTTCCCACTTTCACTTGATCTCTCGTTTTCAAAACTCTTTACTTCTCTCTAAAATCATGAAAACTAGACAGTAGCGAGCCAACACCTCAATAATAATGTCAATCACCTCGATCAGATCTTTATTCTCCGCCGCAACAATACACGAGTTACGATCTTAATCACATCGTATCGTAATTCGTAATATTAATGGTACTTCATCTTTCACTTTCAGTTTATTGAGCTCGTTCATTCAAAATACTTTGAAGATTTTCAAACAAGAATCTTGTTCGCCACCTAAAAACAACAATATTTTAGATAATTAGATTTAACCAATGAACACTCATACAGTTTTGGTTTTCTTTACCATGCTTCGGCGATTCGGCCACAGAGCGAGAGATGATGAAAGCCAGTAAAATGATTATAGCGCAAGCTCGCGCAACATCATTCATCGGATCTCCTTTCTTAATCAGGGCCGTAAAAACCACAATGTCAACATGAAAATGAAAACAAAATCTAGTAACCGCAAAATATGCGCATACTTCCAACATAAAATTGCAAAGAAGATTCAATAGAGAATGCGCAAATATAATGATTAGAAAGGGTGTAAACTTATAAATTTATTAGCTGAAAGCCGTTTTTTTTTTTTTTTGCCGAACTTCCGAACCAAGTCTTAGTGTTCGGTTCGGTTCTGTTCGGTTCGGAAGTGCCATGTTCGGCGAACTACCGTTCGGTTCGGCTGTTCGGCTACAGCACTATGTGTAATGCCCAGCTTATAGGTGTAGAGGTATCTGGACCTATTGCTGAGTTTGACTGTTATACTCCATCGAGATCTCAGACAGAAACACTTATTAAATTTGCCAGAATTTGCAAAAAATCTCATGCACATCTTTTGATGCTTGCAGAGTAATATGATACTTCTTTCAATAGGATCTGTTCACCATTACCATTAGTGATTACTTACTCACATAATATCATCACTTGCTGCAGTTGTATCCATCACAAGAATTGTTTAGGAATGAATATGTTTGCGTACCTGGTTTCGATGATGATAAAGATTTGATTTTAATAACTGCTAATTTGTGGTCTTGACTCTTGATGCACTTTGTGTAATTTTGATCTAATTCTCTTCTAACAAATGTTTCTATGTGAAAAATTTTCCCCTATATATTTTGTTTTTAAATACTTTGTCCATAGATTTATTTGAAATCATCTCAATTAGTTATAAAGGTGAACCTTTTATTTTCTTTTGCTATAAATCACATAGGGACATTCTATTGTAATGTGGCATGTACTATAGTGTTTTATAGACCTCTAAAATGAACAAATAAGTTAATGGTTTTATTTGTAGGAGTTCCTGCTGCAGTTGTATCCATCAAATCTGTAGATGTTTTATGTCAGTTGATGCTTGCCGAGAATGAGCAAGTGAGAGGATCTGCTGCCATAGCACTAGGATATCTGAGTTTCAACCACAAAGCAGAAAGAGAGATGCTCAACAGGTTAGTTTGGTCTTCTTCCATTCTCTCCCTTATCTATCTTATATCCCTTTCTCTTTCGATTATTTCCTCATATTAGTTCAACTATTTCAGTGTTTTTTAAAGCAAAAAGAGGCTTCATGATGATTAAAATGTAGATAAGATGTTAATCATTGTTTATCTCTCTTATTCCCATCCTCTTTTTCTTTGATTATTTGATCTTTCTCTTCTGTATACATAATCAGTCTTCTCAACTCCTTATATCTTTGTGACAGGCAAGTTAATATGTTCGACATGAGTGCAATGATAAAAGATTTTGCAAGAGGTGAAAGGAAAACTCTATTCAACAAGACTGAGCCGTGTTGAATTGAATGTCTCTCTTTTACTGAATCTTTGCAATTTGTTTTTTACAATGCTTTTAGAAGTTAGCAAAACTGTGAATATTGTGAAGAATAACCAATATTTTTCCCATGGTAATCCTTGAAAAAGAAGAAATCATTGTAAAAGAGTATAATCCCAGAGTAGCATTGCGCGTTTGGCCAGTGTATGCATTATTGCACCTGCGTGGCTATGCAATGGTCTATGTACATTTTGAATAGTATGTATGGGATGTTGCACTTCAGCCTACCATTTGCTTAAATGTTCAACAAGCCTGCAAGGCATTTTGCATGAATTTACAACTGCCTATAAATGAGACAATCAAATGTTGAATGTGAAGAGACTATCAATAGGAGGCGCGATAGCTCAGTCGGTAGAGCAGGGGTTTCGGATTCCGGTGACCCAGGTTCGATTCCCAAGTGGTGCGCTAGTGCCCTTTGGTAAGGCATTTATCCTCATTACCAGGTCCCTCGGAGAGGACCTTAAGCTGTCGATCCCCTGGTTGCTTGCTCACAGGCATTCTTGCTTTCTTAGCAGTCAGGTAAAAAAAAACCTTGGTAAAATCTTTTTTGTTCCTCCTTACATCCAGATGTAGACAGGATCCTTACCTGTTCAAGGTGTTGAAGTACTACACTCAGAACTACAGACTCTCTCAAGCATTCCTAGAGGCTTGGAAGCATTATCAACACATCGGTCTTCCTCCCATAGAGTAAGTAGCAAACTTTATATATGTATATTTGATATTAATAATAATAATAATAACAGTATATTTACCCAGGGTAGCCACTTCAGTTCCGAAAACTGTTCTCCCAGCGGGCCCTGCTATTATTACCCTACCTATTACCTATTCGGTGCACACAGCTTTTTGAGGAATTACTTCCTGCCGGTACCCATTTACCTCACCTGGGTCGAATGCAGCACACTGTGGATGAATTCCTTGCTGAAGGAAATTACGCCATGGCTGGAATTTGAACCCACAACCCTCTGTTTCAAAGTCCGGAGACTAATCCACTGGGCCACGACGCTCCATTGGATACTACAGTGCGTATCAAAAAAAAGTTTACACATTGAAAAAACCCTGGGAATTAAAAATATACAACATGTGGGTAATTTTTTCACATATAATCTTAGGTTTGGGTCTCATCTATCCAATGAAAGTAAAAGTTTTGACAGAATGTTACACTTGAGTGAGCACTGTCCATTTTTGTAAAGCTCGCAGAAATCTGTTTGCGCAGAAATGCTCGTTTTCACGCTGTGTCAAGGAGAAAGGGCAAAATCAAACTTACCCTCAGAAACATTTATCATACATTTCCCTTGCACTTTTAGTCAATTGAAATAAAACGGATACATTCAAGCATTTCGTAACAATTTTGTCACCCAAATTGAAATTTTAACACTTAGTAAGCTCAACCTTTACCCTTTTTGTGCCAGCTGGATCTGAGGACATAACTGAATCTGAACAAAAGTTTATATCAGACATCTCCAGCATGGTGCTCACTCAAGCGGAAATATTTTTCGACTGTTATATCGCCATTTGCTTAAATGGATCTGTACCAATGTTATAATGTGGAAAAATCTTCAGGATATTACAAATGTATAATTTTACAGGATTTTTTCTAAGTGTAAACTTTTTTTTGATACGCACTGTAGTAGTTCAAAATGGGATACCAGAAATATTCCACGTGTAGCACGGGACCGTTTTGGGTGGGGGAGGATCTTTTACTTTACAATAACAACAGTGCAGCGGAAGGATTTTTTTATACGAAGAATCCCCACCCTGTCCGTCTACAGAGGTAGAAATTAAATAAAATACTATTAGGTTGTAATTATTTTACAAGGTAATAATCACACATTACAGAATCAAACACCATCAATCAACAACATTCACACTATGTTATTAACTAATGTAAATAATAATACTCAATAAAATAAACTAGCATACTCATTATATAAAGGATATATGTTCCTTTAATTCTAAACTAACAAATGAACATTATATACATGATATTTACAAAGATAAAAGATGATGTAACTCTTGGCTACATAATTATTTGAATGAGTATGAACATATAGTTCAGATGATACTTAAAAACTTAACTGGACATAACTTTAAAACAGTTGTTGAACAACTACTGTTATCAAGACTAACATAATGACATTGAAACTAACATAGCATTGAGGGTCTCACTGCAGAAAGAAATAAAATGTGGATGCCGTTCATGATCAGAAGACCAGTGACCTGAGAATCAGGAAAAAGAGAAGTTACATGATAGTAACTTCATGGAGGATGTTTCCTCTTCATCTCGAAAGTTGTGTATTCAGTTTAATCAAAATATGATTTTACTATTTCTAATATTAAATTCAAATATCAAACTTCATGTTAAATACTTTATAACAACTAGGATTAGTAAATCATTTTACAATAGTATATCAAATCAATACTGAAATGGTTTAGCACAATGAAATTCAGGAAAGTCTTTAATCAGATACATTAGAGTCCGCACAGTATTAACGCGGCAAGATAGGGAACTCAGCCTATCTGCTTGACCAGAATAATACCGTTTAGTTGTTTTGGATTCGCGACTTTCTTAAAATTTGTAATTCGCAAAGTTCAAAAGGCTCAACTATAAAACTCGCACCATGCTCGTGCTGCTAGACAATCATGAATAACAAGTGCTTTACCATGAACAATAATCGGAACTGGTTAGTAACAATTATAAGAAATTCAAACAATCAATAAGATGTAGATTATAGAATAGTATCTATCATCAGATATGTAAAACTAAACTTTAAATATTATTAAATCGAAGATTGATAATACACCAAATGTGTAAAAGCAATTGTGGACAAATAACTTTAAATCGAATATTAAATTTATAAGATCAATTATCCAATAATCTTATAAACTTTGTATAACAAGCAATCAATTTAATATCAAATACAGTACTGAAATATAGGATGACTTTAGGATCTTACCTGAGAATCAGGAAAAAAAGAGAAGTTACATGATAGTAACTTTATGGAGGATGTTTCCTCTCCATCTCGAAAGTTGTGAAGAAGATGCCTCCAGAACTTCTATATAAAGGTATTTTCGACAGTACCATTATTTTTTAAAAGGGGTGTGTATATTTATAACTAGTAATACTTGTTGATCCTTAGTCATCTCTTTTAATAAACAAAAACCAGAAAACAATAACTGCTTACCCCTTTAGGGTAGCAAAGATGGAAGAGTCCATCAACTTTTCCCCAAAATACTACTACGTCATTCATGTCATTCACGTCATTATTTCTGAGAATAATGACCACCAGACCCTGACTCATACTACCCAGAACTGACCATTGGCTCTCTCTTTCGCTCTCTCTCTCTCAGTCTGTACAGAGGTCATAAAAACTCTCTGCTCTGACCATCCAGTTATAGATGTTCAATATCCATACATGGGGGGGGGGTATTACAAGGTCTTTATCCTTTTCACTACATATAATATGTTATGTAGCACCAAAAGGGTGCTACACACAGGTTAAAGGATATTGCACGAATGCAATATCCGACCTAATCAGTGACATATTTCTAGTATCCCATGAAGAAAGACCAATTAATGTAATTTTTATCTTGATCATTATGCATTAGACATTGTGGTAGTGTCCATGATTAGACCAAAGTCGTTCACACGATGATAAAAGGTGTACATCCAATGGAAGGGTGAGGTACATAGAGATGTGCTACTATAAGAGACCTCCAAACTATCCCTGCATAAACTTAATTAGAGTGAACTTTCTGTAATTCTCATCAAATCTTGACAAATAGATAATGAACAAACATACTATTTAAAGTCCTGCTAAACTTACAAACAGCTTAGTAAAATGGCCCTATGCTGACTCATGCACTAGATGTGTACATATAATGTCATAGAATAGATTTACACATGTACATGTACTTACCTGTATAATTGGTTGGAATTCTGTAAATTGACTTGCGTTTCATTTGTTCATCCGCAGTACTGCACAGAAGCCTTGTCTGGTTGGCAAGAAGAATATTCCATTCCTGAGCAATATCAAGAATCCAAATGGTATGTTTTTCACTCATCTTAAATTAAAATATGCTAAATATCTTAAGTTCATGAAATCATGGCAATGTCTCATGTTTCTTTCTTCAGATATTAATATTTTAATGTATTCAAATATTTAAATCACCAAGAATACATTTTATTTTCATCAGCCTGGGTGATCATCATAATCTTCCAACATTGTAATAATCTCTTTTCAGACCCCCCCCCAAAAAAAAAGAATTTATCTTATTTTATATTAAGTCCATTTAAATTGATATACTTTGATGATGTTTAAGTGGTGGTGCATAGGTGAATAGTGAATTTCATATAATGAGAGGAATCTGCGAGATAGCCTGTGGCCACCCATAATATCAGATGCTATTGTTAATATTGAAGGAATAGTAGAATCTAGACAACTTATTACTAGATTTATAGGACCAATCCCTTATCTTGGGAGCAGATTTTACATCATATCTCTAGATGTAAAAAAAAAAATGATTTATATAATGAAATTTTAATTTTAAAAATTTTTTTTTTTTAAATCATGGCTTTGCATGAAACTATATTACATACTACGCATTTATATTTTTTGATATAATGAATGCAGAGGAGTTTATATAACCATGTCTGATCCTAAAAGCCTTCAATTTTATGAAACATTTGTATATGTCCTGTGCTTTCCCAACTCTCATTAATGCTTGTGCAGCTCTTGATGGGTAAGTTTTTCAGCTATAGTAATTTCACATACGTTTATGAAATCACCTCACTAATCACACCATACGGGCTCGCTGTGTTCCATCACAGCTTTATCTGGTTTGCGTAAATGAATAATTAAACATGTTTTATTCACAAATTAAGGGTGTGCCATATTTGTTAGCGACACTCCATTAATTAGCAGGTTGATGGTATTATAACAAAAGATTGAGGACAGAAAACTATTAGCAATTACATGTATTTGATGAAATCACAATTTTTCTTTGATATCCCAAGTCCATCCAGCTTACAAAACATCTTAGCTACCTGAATTTATTACAAATTTTTAAAACAAAATTCACTCCTGAAAAAAGAAACCTTACAGAAACTTTAAAAAATAAAAGAGATGTGTAATTTTGAATAAATCTTAATAGATATTTGTTTTTTTAATTCATGATAATAACGCAAGTTTTGAAAAAAAAAGTGCATTTTCCTTTGATATTCTTTAAAGGTCTGTCATTGATATTTATATGTATTTTGGGGAATATGCATGTTGCAATCCAGCAACAAAACAAAGATCAGATGGAACTAAGTGAGCTCATTATGAGTGTTTGCTAGTGTTTATATGTAGTGTGTATTTATTTATTCCACTTTTAACTATTTGGCTCGTATTCATTAAAGCATACTAATGTCTGTTGAAAACCTTATAACTGAGAGAACATCATCCACCGATATACATTTTCTTTTTCATTTTGTTATCATGTGACGATATTGGAACTCTCAAGGTTTTGAGGGATGTTATTGTCAGAATTGTGACAGTGAAATTAATTTGTCATGTAAATTTCATTATTGGATTCATTTGATTGGTCTGCTCTTTTGGATATGAGCCATTGTGATTACACCCAGTATTTAATCAGTTTTTTGACACCATTGTGATATTGTAGCTTTATTAATAAATGCCTCATGTAATTTACAAGGGTTATCAAGTCATTGTAAGTATGCAAATGAAAACATTCATTGACCAAGAAAGCTAGATAGGCATACCCCAAGAAGATGTATCCTATATTTAGAACCCTTTTAGTGCGTGAACTTCCAGAGTTCTCTGAGAAAGGTGGGTTAAGTGGTCAATTTATGCAAGCATTAATTGTAAATCTTGAAACACTTCAGATAATAAATTCAATTCAGTTAACATTTAAATTCATTTTTTCAAACTAATAATATTGTAGGATTTTACTTTTTTCTTCTTCATAATATAAAGAAGAGAATTTTGTGCTTATTGTGCCAAACATTGGCAGCGATGGGGGGGGGGTGGCAAAATATGCCCACTTCTGAATTATTCTATGAATGTTTAAAAATCATGCAATAATACAGTGTATAGTTGTATAGATTGGCTTTGCAAGCTCATAGTTTTTGTGCCTATTTTATGCTAGCTTTGTGGCTGTTATTTTGCTGAGATCAGAAGTCGGTAGTTGATAAGATTTGTTGAGTATGAAGTAAATGTATTACATGTAGAAGTTCTACAGAATTAGGACATGTGTCTGCTACATGTACTATTCTGTCGTAGAAATTTGTTGTGCATTGAATATTGGGTCCAATCTATTGAAAAAGATTAATGTAACTTGGTTGTAACCACAGTTACATCAGTTCTGACATACTTGTCCAGTTAAAATGTGAAAATGAGTGTTGATTTAATGGCTTTAGATATTTTGAGTTGTGCAGTGTATGCTGTATATTTGAGTGTTTAAACAATAATATAATTTTAGATTCTACACCTTTAATGTACATATCAATGTATTGCAGGTATCTGTTTAAAGGTGGAATATAACATTTATTGGAGAGGAAGAGGGATGGGATGGAAAGTGTGAAGAGAGGGAGGGAGAAAGGAAAGGATAGACCAGACAGAAAAAAAAACTTTAAAGCAAGTCAACATCCCAAACATCAATTTCATAATCAATAATTACGGTTTTATGATTGCATTTCAGAATGAGATATTACTACCATCAATTTAAGTCAATATTCATGCGTGAACAATGCATATATTGTTCAAATAATGAGGTGTAGATATATTTCGGGCTTATATTGTTAAATGTGTTAATGAACTATAAAATCATTTTTATAGCATACTACATTCATTACTTTTACAAAGTACATTGTCAGTAGGATTCCTCTTAATGTGGGAAACTTTACAAAAGAAACAAAAAGCTGATTTTTTAGATATTTCCAATAATAAAGATTATCATGTAGAATAGATAGTATTCTTAGGTTTACTGATAATATTTCACTTCACTTTAATATATAGTGATTAATACATATATGATACATCTAAGCGCTTTACAGATAGTATTACCCATTAACAAAGATATGATCAACAATCAATCCATTATATATAACAGTTTATAATTCAACGGACTTTAACATCATGAAACAACAAAATCAGTACCAACTAAAATCACACATTAACATTTCCTTTACCACTTTCATCATCTGAGAATTGTAATCATGATTTATAGTTGCAGTGACAACATGGCCTATAGAATAGTATCCCAATTCATGCAGGGGGAGGGGTTTGATTTCATCTGAGCTTTTTTTTTTTAATAGTCAAGGCATTAAGAAATAATGTGCCTTGTTTTCCACAAGCTATGACTATAAAGTCACATGGGTAATGCTATTTTTAAACACAGAAGTTTACATGATTTCGAATTTATGAGAAACAAGGCATTTACATTCCCCCAAGAGCTTTGCTGGATATCAAGCTCATGAATAAAGTATCTGTCCTACTTCTTTTATATTGTCTATAATTCAATTTAAAAGTCTGTGATATACAATATATACATAGAAATGTTTACTCCACTGGATTATATACATGTACAAGTACTTAATATTAAAGAGGTACTTTGGCTGAAAATAAGTATATTTTAATAAATGAGTAAAATTCCCTCGAGCAAATTGCTAAAAATTTCATCAAAATCAGACAAAAGAAATTAAGTTATTGAACTTAAAAGTTTTAGCAATGTTTTGTGAAAACAGTTTAATGCCTGTCATCATAAAGACTTGGTAGGAAGGATTTCACATCCCCCTTTTTCCTTATTCTTATTTCATGAGATCATAATTATTATATGTGTGTAAAATATATCTCCTTTGTAAATAACATAAGTTGCAGCAATAAACATCTATGCATTAGATAAGTTCTAAATCCATTTTATTTATTTTTTTAGGAAAAAATTTGAATAAACATAATTTCATGTAATAAAATCCAAAAGAACAAGTGGGCAGGGGAAATCATACATGGGGGCAAAATGGGTCAAAATCTCAAACTAGCCCATTCATTGCAATGTAAGACTTATCCAATGTTGCAGATTTCAGCAGTAAAAAAAATATATTTGTGAAAAGTAGCCCCTGAAAATAAAAAAGTAATTTTTTGCCTCCAAGTGGGGATATGACATCATCGGTTTGCTCATTGAATATTCAAGTAACTGTTTCACCAAAATACTACAAATCTTTCAGATGTCAAAACTTTATTATTCCTTGTCCGATTTTGATCAAATTTTCAGTTTTCCATTTGTCTGACTTTCCTTTTATCTGGTTTTTTTTCAGCCTTCAGTACCCTTTTCATGATGAGTTAATAAATTAACCACAATGAAATGCAATTGTGTATGACATTAAATACGGTATCACCAGGAACCACCTGTACACCACACTATAACAACATTACGAAAGAAGATAGACCATGCCGGAAACCAAATTCCCAACTTTGCCATCACTAAGACATTAAATTGTGCATGTTCATTATTTGTTTTAACAAAATTATGACTCATCAGGTATTGATATGATTGTATCTGTTGTTGCTTTTCAGGACGTCGGTTCACGATACTGAGCTCTGGGGAGGAGAGTGGACTGAGTCACCATCTAAGTTCGCCCATGAACCCGTCGAGTACCAGCTATCCTGATGACGCTACCGTCATAACCGACAATCCCACCAACAGAGGGGGTAGTGTCACTTTCGCCAGTGGGACGGAGTCCCGTAACCATCGCAGTGTAAGTAATTATTCCCATAGAGCGCCCTCTTCTGCCAGTAATCATCACAAGCAGTGGAGTCACCCATCGACTGCAAAGAGTCTCATCTCGGAGATCTCTGCAGGAGGAATGTCTATGACGTGACAGGTGATATTTAATTCTGATGTATTTGTTAAAATATATATTTTATTTTTTTCTGTGCTGTTATGATAACTGCTGCCCTTACCAGTCCTCTACATTCCATATATCACCTGTTTCACACAGCTTAAAGGGGATGTCCAAAAAATGTCAAGGTAATTTGATAAAAGCTGAAAAGGAGAGAAGCATATTAGAGGTTTAGAGAAAATCAATCAAAGAATTATAGAATTTTATAGAACTGTGGATTTTTAAAATTTTAATATGGTGATATGCAAGCAGGTCTCCCGTTTGTCATATATTTTTTAAACATGATTTTCTCTGAGCATTTTCACTTGAGAATTCAAGATATCATCAGACACAATGTTCGTTGTTTCATACATGCTTCAATATATGATAATAATGTTTTCAAATCAAAATGTTTTAATTCATCTTGAACCATAACAGCGTTAAATTTATGAAATTCTCATTCCCCAACATACGGGAGAGGAAGTTGCTTCAGAGCCTTGACAATTCATAAATGTTAGTATTCGATGGATTTTTTTCATCAAATGTCCATGAATATTTTTCTTTATTTTTTTCCTGTTTTTATTAGCACCAACTTGGTGTCAAGGTGGAAGTCCCCTTTAAAGCTATCAACTTTCCCATTTTTTCCCAGGTGAATCACTGAATCATGTAGGGTGAATTCAGTAATGTTTTAGTCATGCACATAAAAAATTCATTGTATTACCCTAAAAGTAACTATAATGACCAGTGCTTTGTTAAATAAAGCTGAGCGACTGATCATTAAAGACAACATTTAGTTCTTGTGAATTTGAATAATTGAAGAATATGCTATAAAGCGGTTGTGCAAAATTGTCTGTAGTGCACCAGTGATTTAGTGATATGCATGCGACTTCTGTATGGTAGTAGTGAATTGTATTACTGAACACTTTTCATACATTGTCATATCATACTCAATATTTTCTTTAAATTCATCAAACTCCACCAAAAATACACAAATATCTACAAATAATAAAGATGTAAAATTTTTGCCAAGATCAGTTCCCCTTTTTACGATATCAGCTTCCGATCACACCCCTCTTTACATGTGAAAGATTTTGGTCACATGAAAATGGTATTGTATTACCGAGTATGTGTTTTCTATGGGAAAGGTTGGGACATTTACAAAATCACTGACACAGGACTGATTAGCTATTTTGTTTTGAGAAAATAAAGACTTTGGAAATGTGTTTTGATCCTTTTTCATCACTTTTCTATTCAAATTCTCTTTGGAAGGCTGTTGCAAACCTTTAGCAAATTGAAATTATTTTCTGATGTGTAAATGCGCACATTCGGTAAAACAATCAATAACTATACTATTTGACCATCAATCTTTTGCAGTAGACCATGATTATGTTTCCAAATTTAAAGGGGAAAAATGCTCACTCATTGTGATTTTCGACACATTATTTTCATTTATTTTTAATTGCACAAGGTGATCATTATAATCAATTGTAAAATTTGGTCTTAAAATCAATTGTAAAGCTTTGTCCCAGTTCCCAAGTGTCAGTATAATGATCAGTAATGGAATGAATAAGATGCATATGAGCAGTCACTGCATTACTCTGCATTATGCTACTATTTATGCTTTTAAAAACATTAAGATTCAGTTGACCATTGGGTGATAAATAGCAATACATTTTTTTTTCATGGAAGAAGAAATTAGGATCTCAGATCTTTGCTTGCTAGGGGTTGAATCATTGATGATGTGCATTGTGAATTTCAATTCTGTAAATGGGATTTTAAATCTCATTCATTTGTTGAAAGAGTATGTATATAGTTGTAAATGATATTTTGTTAAATATGTATATTTAAATGAAATTTAATTTTCATGATATTTTTTTTTTTTAATGTGACCTTCGTCATCTCTGCCTTGAGGCTGTCATAATTGTGTTGTGACATGAGAGATAATATTTTGTGTGTGTGTGTTTAGCACAAATAAAAGACCCCCTTCAAACTAATAGATAAATTAAAGAAAGTAGACAATAGTAACAATGATAATGAATAAGTAATAATGAGTATATAAGGTTATAATAATGGTAATAATAGAGATAGCGCATAGAGAAGGTTTTTCTATCATGGGCTCAATAAATCAATCTTTATTAATTGAAATAGTTTTGAAATAAATAATAATAATGATAGTTAGTACTACACAGACATGTGGAATATGTAGTATGAGCTTTAATCCAAAACAGATCAGACATTTTAGGTATTGAATCTTGAGAGATTTGAAGAGCTTGTGTTTTTTAAGGTTGCAATTTTTACAGTGATACCAATGCTGACATTAGAACAGCATGAACACTAATTTTAAGTTACATGTACACATTCAACTTTCATAAAAAATTCATAATTTTTCTTGAATTTAATGTTAAAAACTGTGTAGTGCCTTTTAAGTGTGGGTGCTTGTTAGTGTCAAATGTATAAATTGAGTATTCCATGAATAGCAATAAATATTTGATAATGCTTTACTAAAGTCTCATCTGTCAGGAAAAGTTCAGCAATATTAAATGAAAACTTCCTATCAATAACTCTGAGTAGATCTGCAATAATTATGAAATGTTTGATATTCGTATTTGATCCGTCCACATATTCATTCAAAATCTGCTTTTCATGATTATTTTGTATCAGTCACCATGTATGAAGGTATTGTCTCTAATATAAGCATTTAAAATAAAATCGTACACTGTATCAGTGTATGTTAAAGATGGTATTAGAGACAGAATTTCAGAATTGTCAAAAGTTTTATCATGTAAATTATATATTGTCACTGACATTTCTGTCAGTTATTCTTCCATGCATATATTTGCACCTCATTCCAATGTCACTGGATTTAAAATGTAGTAAAATTGAACTTGTCATCTTTCATCCAAACTGATGTACCCGGATGTACCACATTCTGACAGTGCAAAACATTTTTCAAGAAAATTGAGTTTGAATTATATACATTGCAACTGTTTTCCCAAGCCATCTAAGATTTTCATTGTAAGGTAGAAAAAATACATAGCAGGGATACCTCAAACAATTTAACTTTATATTTCCCCCCCCCATCTCAAGAATATGAGATGTTGCAAGAGAGTTACCTGCTTGTAATATTATTGAGCAGTACGAATGACTGCGTGTTTTTAAAGCAAATAGTTTAATTATTCTTTTACATACAGAGTCAATGCATCTAGATACATTAAACAAATTTAGAATGCATACTATACATTTTCTGAATACAAATGATTCCATCCACCAAAATTATTAAGATTTAGAGTTGTTACATATGCCAACTGCAACAGCTTGTTCATTCCATCTATATGCAGTGCAAGTTTTGACTCTTGAATTTATGCTTTGAAGTACAGAGGAGACCTAACATTCACTGAAAAAAAAGGACTTTTGGTATCCATTATCCAGGCAAGTTACATGTATATGAATTGACTTTCATAGCATTAAAAAAAAGTATTTGTTCATGCAATACTAGAAATGAGAGTAATTTGGTTCTCTGATTTTGCCTTTGATGAAAAGTTTAGAGTTAGAGCTTCTAGTTTGGTAGGGTTTACTTTTGATAAAACTATCTTTAAAAATCTGTGATAAGTTGGAGCTTTTATTTGTTGATTTTAGAGAGTTGCTTCACAGACCTTTTTTTTTAATTTGAATTTTGGAGTGTTTTTAATAGCAGAAATGTTTTTATTCAGTTTGATCACGCCATTAATATTATTATGTGAATCAGTAGTGTATTATTTTGGAGTGACAAGAATGTGTAAAGTTAATGTAATTTTAAGAAAAGTTATCAAATTAGGTAACTCATAATGCAAAGTACAATGAGTACATATTCCTATGAAAGAATATAGTTTCAATTTCCATAGAAAGAATAAACCAAAATTGATTACTTATATAAGTACATAATTCGAAGTGTGCATGACTTAGATTTGCATGTTGTGTTTTAGTTTTAACTGACTACACTAGCCATATAATAATTTTAGATCATGTAAAAGTCATATTAATTTTCACTTCTTTAATTTTTGAAGATTGGTTTCCTAGATGCAATGTTTGATATTTCTCATGTTAAGATGTCCTTATCTAGATTTCACATTCAGTAGATGTAGACCTGAACAAGAGAGAAAAATATTAGGGTATTTCCATGAAAGCCAACACCACCAACTAACTTTGAGTTCTGACAATTTCAATGAAATCTTTGATTTGATGTCTGTGAAGCAATAATCTCTGCATGTTTCTGTGGAAACTGTCAGAGAAAAAAATATGTTGGTGCCAACAAGATAGTTCATGATAAACTTCATGAAAATTGGTTCATATTTTCATTTTCTTCAGAGTGCTGACCTGAATATCATGCTGTATTTATTATCATTTTTTTGTTGAATGAGATTCATAGAAAATATATTTATTAAAAGTTTTATGTAGGCATTCTTTTAGCACTGACTGAAGTGTACATAGTAAATGTGTTACTATCATCATGAAGTAGAAAATAAACTTTGATTTGTCCATATATAACTTGTCATTTGAGGCGTGATTGCATGTTGTTGACCTAAGCTCCTTCCTCATGCTTCTGTTGCTCAGTCTCTGTACTTATCTTTACTCCCTTTCTATCCTACCCCCCTTTCTTTCCTTGTTACATTGATTATCATTATCTCTTTTTATCACATGGGGAATGTCAACACATACTTCTAGTAATGACTAGGAAGGCTAATGAGGAAGGTTTTACCTTCAAAGCGGCAAGAATGATAGAGACGCAATGTTTTTTCTCATGTCAAACTAATATTTATCATCCATAATTGTGTTTAGTTGATTGATACGTGCATAATTATAGTGAAAATTGTCTGCCAGCATTCCAAAGAGGTTATCAAAACTTTGGGAATATTGGGCTGAATGCAAAGCGTTAATATTGCTCTTGCTTTTCTAGCCTTTTGCAAGGATTACACTCGAAGTATGCACTAAAATAAGCAATTGCTTACAAGTTATGAGAAAAGCTTCTCGGGGTTAGCTGTGACTGAATTTACTTCAACCAAAAGCAAATGCAAGTTCAAGGCAAGAAGTGGTAAACCTGACCGAGCAAGTGCTTTATTGCGAGCGTAAACATTTGCTATTGCTTGATTTGAAGTAGCATTTGATTTTGGTTTTTGATTGAAGGCAGTCACATTAGCTACTGTAAACAAAATCAAAGGTAACTTTCATTTTCCATCAACACAAGTTGCAAGCCTTCCTATTTTCTCCTTTGGAGTCAAATTCCCCTTTTGTAGTTTACGATCATGTAAAAAAATGTGGGCTAGAAACTCTTTTCATCCTTATTATACAAAATCTAGAAACTTCTGTTACATCAAACGATCTCAAATTATTCAGTGGTGATCTTCTGATAGAAGCAACATTCGTATGATCCTAGCTTTAAAAAACAAACAAACACACAAGCATATTAAAGTTTATGCATATCTTTTCAAACAAACACTTGATCCTCCAGCAATTACACTGGGACGTGCATACAATATTTGTTTTGCAGCAGCATTTGCTTGTACTTCTGCTTAAAGCAAAATGTTGCAAGCAGCTGCTATTTTTATGCCATTGGCACATTAAATTATAAATTCTTATCTACTTTCGCAATATGAAAACAGCTCCACCAAATTAGATTTCAGCTATTTCACAGATCTTTAAACCATTAAATACATAAGTCTGTCAACATGATCCATATTATTTGCATTTGGCTCATGAAAAGGTCATTTACAGTGCATTGATATCCCATTATCTGACTATAAATGGGGTCATAGGCTATATAGTTCTTTTCATGGTATTGAAAAGCATTGCTTTCATATTAAGAATCTGCATTCTGGCAGGAAAATACAATGGTAGCTCTGGGACAATAAATGCATACTCTGTGGGGCCGCTAATGTGACACAGGTAATATTATTAGTGCTTGAATAGACAAAGACTTGCAGTTTTTGTGACTTCTGTTCGGCTCTTATTTGGCCAAGATTACTGTCAGGTAACACTGTTACACATAATCTGAATGAAGATTCAGAGATGGAAAGCTGCACCAAATAAGTGGGAAATAAATTCAGTTCAAAAGTTTATCCAGGTTTAAAGTATATAACAAAATTTACCCATCAATGAAATAATATGACAAAAGCAAAACAAAAAATCAATTTTATCTGTGAACAAACCTATGAAATCACAATGCATCTAACATATTTGGGTCCAGTAAACATGTTCCAAAGCCTGCTAATTTTAGTTATTCTCAAACAAAATTCTCATCTGGCAAGTGGTGAAAATACAAAAACCTTGCATTGCTAATCTTTGTAGCTTTAATAGAATATAGAAGTTTTTGTTATACATATTTCATTTGCAATTTTGCATATAATTTGTCAATTTGCAGGTACTGTAGTCTTTTATACCAAATTATCAGGGTTACTTGGTAATCTCTCCATAATTGGATGCATATTATTTGCAGATATTTACCCTTTTTGTAGGGATATGCCTTAAATGCCTTCATGTTCTTTAGGGCTATATTAGCCACAATGCTGAGCATTAAATGGTTAAACGTGACTACCAAAGACAAGGAAACACTTTAATGATACAATATTTTGTAAATGTTTTGATTGCTTGTGATTGTTTGTGATTTGTTTTGATTTGTTCAATAAAAACAAAGAAACACTGAGGATAATTTTTTTTTATCTGAATTCTAAATCAAGGGCAAGGAGATATTTCCCCATTTCATCTTCATTTTCATCTATGCTAATAACAAATAATTTCTAATGATTTGTATAATATAAGGTTTTTTTAAATAGATGAATACAAACTGAATTGAACTGTTGAAAATTTTTCAGATATCAGAATGTCAATTTTAGACTTAAAGATTTTAACCAATTACTTTATGTGTTTTATCACCCCACAAACTGCAAGATCCACGCCATTCCTACTATGATGGGTTCTTTGGCTCCATGACAGTTGCTCTGGCGACAATTGCTCCGCTCTAAATTCCACACACTAATTGAATGACCAACTTCAACCCTGGGTGTAACTTGCCAACCTATTTCCAGGGGGGAGTCAAATATATTGCTGTACACATGTGTAATAAAAAAACACGTTTAAAGGGGTTTTTCAGTTTGGACGCGGGCCGCGCGTGCACTCGTATAGGCACTGGCGTAAATCCGTGTTGATGGGTGGGGGGGATGACTGAAATATTTTGGCATTTTTTTGCGATCATCATGTCAGGAATTGTCATTGATATGTCCACAGTGGCGACCGTGGGTCACGGCATTGGGGGGGGGGGGGCACCAGCAAAATTTTTGAAGGACTGAGTGAGTGACCTAATAGAGACATTTTAAGGACAATGTCATTAAATGGATATGTATCTCACTGATCAAATAATGCGAGCGCAAAGCGCGAGCTGAAATTTTTTTATTTTCACACCTAAAAAGGGACATTATAATCAAATTTGTGTAATCATGATAGGTTCCTGTCTCGCTTAACAATGCGAGCGCGAGCTGAAAACTTAGATAATTCAGACCTGAAGTGGGGCATTCTAAGGTTTCTTTGTAGGAATTAACTAGGACCATACGTATTTCATTAACCAAATGGTGCGAGCGCGAGCTGAAAATTTTTGATATTCAGATCAGAAGAAGGGACATTTTAAGGACTGATTTTAGGAATTCATGAAGAGCAGACATATCTCACCAATCCACCAATGCGAACGTAATCACGGACAGGAAATGTTTCATATATACGAAGACCTTAACATGGGGCAATCACTTTTGAGTCATGAAAAAGAAGCATATGTCACTACATAAAACAATGATAACTCAAGTGCTAGGAAATATATTTGGTTTATATTGACTTGAAAACGGGATGTTTTAGTACAACAGGATTATATATCTTGTTAAACAGACAATGCGAGCACCAGGAACAATGAAGACGTAGGCCCTGGGCAAATTATGTTTCATAAAGTTATGATAAAAATGTTTCTTATGTAATGTAACTTAACATAGTTATAATATAATATAACATTCTAATGAATAATATTTTCTTCTTTCCCACTACGTTTCTCTTCCTTTCTCCCTCTTTTCTCCTTTTCCCCCTTTCCCCGTTTTTTTTTTGTCAGCCGATGGGGGGGGATGTGCCCCCCATGTCCCCCGTAGTTACGCCACTGTATGTCCATATGGCAAATACCCCTCCAATATTATTATCTTTTTTACCACATGATGGTTTAATGGTTTTATTAGAGATTACATTCAACAAATTTTTGACATTCCATCTTAATCCCTTCCCAAAGACCCCAACATTGATGAATTGGAAGAAACGGGGGTTTCTCTTCAATGTTATAATAAGGACATAAGTATTTCGTTTGGAAATGGTGAACTGACTCTTTATTTGCATTTTATGATTCAATAATATTATTTTATTTGTTAAGCGGTATTTTTGGAAGAATTTTCACCAATAAAACAATTATCTCTTGTGATTTTTTTTCATTTCTTTCGTAAAAAGTGGGGGGGATGTTTGTACAGGCCATCCCCCCCTCCTCGAATAGTGGGGGGGGTATATCCCCCCCATCCCCCCCGGGATTTACGCCAGTGCGTATAGGGTACCAAAAACCCTGATTTAAAAAAAAAGATGGTTTTGAAAGACTGGTCAATGGTCAATCGCGGGGTCAAACGTATTTAGGGTATGTTTTTTTTTAAGACTAGCCAAATGTGTTTCGGGTATGTTTTTCCCCCAAGCTTTTTTCCCTGGGCTTTTCAAATTATATTACCTGATGAATTTTGGATGACACTTATTTAGTGTTCCTTTGTGGTATTTTAACCCTCAAACTGCACTGGGGGGCATGTATTACCCATGAATATACATGTAGTTTTGTCTATTTAAGCTTTAGGGGTCATATTCTGGCTACAACTTGTTTAGGGGCCAAAATGTTTAAATGAAGCCCGCGAAAAACTTGTTTAGGGGGTTATTCTGCACAGAGAAAAACTTGTTTAGGGGGTGTTTGGAAATTATTTGGTCATGCATGTGTACGGCAATACACAATGCTGCCCCCCCCCCCCCACCTATTTGAGGTCCCCAAAGCAAACAATTTCATGCAATCAATTGATTGCTGGGTCTCATCTTACAAAGAGTTACAATTGATCCGATCAACCTCAAGTATATGGAAATCCATCAATGTCATATTTTCTTTAGGAAAATTGAAAGCTGTCATTTGAAAACAAGAAAAGCATACTGAAATGTCAAGAAAATGGCGAATGTATGAATATACATCATATCTAGAAAATATTTTGAACAAACATGTATTTCAGAAGTTGACGTTGCTGGCTTTCCATAGTTGTGGTTGATCAGATCAATCGAAACTCTTTGTAAGACGAGGCCCATAGCTGCAAGGAGTGTAACTGATAACTGTTAGGTTGGAGTGCACTCTGTTGCTCATGAAACTAAATATTTGCATCTAGATTTAAACATGATACCAATCTCTAGAGTCGAATAACAAACACATATAGGCCTACTGATTAGTCTAGAGAACACTGGTCGGTTTCAACTGTGTGATTCCAGATGTGAGGATCAAGGTGCAAAATGTCACTGACATTGACATTGCAAATGACCATTTACAGTCCTTAAACTTGCATTTCACAAGCAAAATCTTTTTGAAACCTATACAAATAAAAGAAAAGGTCCACATCTATTTTCCATGGAAATTTGATACACGAGTATCAGGTGTACATGTGCGATGTCGTAAGTAAAATATCTTGTCAGTTTCCAGTATGGAAAGGAAAAAAAAAGAGGAAAACAAAAAATAGTAATCTAAAATTTGCTATCTTGGCATCCAATTTTTCCCTTGCAAATTTAAACCATACATGTGTGTCACCCTCTCAAGTCTCAACCATAGCGAATAAACAACCACACATTTCAAACGACCCGTCAACAATGAAGAAGTACACTATACAAAAAATATTTAAATTAAAAAATTATGCTTTTAATAGAATAACAATCCATTTTCCCTCAAAGAAACACATTCCAAATACAGACAAACATATTTTAATTCCAGGCATATTTCATGAAGAAAGAAGATTTTCAATCCAGTTGAGAAAGGATAGTGAGAACTCGGTATAAAAAGAGATTGAATACTAAAAATCACACCCCCAATCCTATATCTAATTGTTTGAGAAAAAAGCACGATCAACTAGCAAGACCCATGTCTACAAAGAAGTTTTTCTGAAGATTTCAATGACTGCATGACAACTGAGCTTCCACTGTTCTGATGTACTGGTACATTATACAATTTATACTCATTTCATGGCAAAAAAGGGCATATAAAATGTGACCATTACAAAATATTTTCACTATATAGGTAACGTAAACTGATTAAAGAAGTTTAATTATAAATGTACATGTAAATGACATTATACACAGGGTGCCATATTGTATATCTACCAATAGGGGGGGGGGGGGGTAGCAAGGAAATATTTGCATTTAATTGCATATTACAGTTGTAAAAAAACAAGTAATCAATCAATTCCAACTAAATCAAATAGACTTATACATGTACGTTGATACAAAAAGCAAAGCACTGATCAATTGCAAATCAGCAATTAATTGCATGTCTTACGATTGATTTTGGGACCTACAACTGACTCGCAATTGATTGCAAGGTTCATGCAACTACACTCCATTCATCTCTTACCCTGTGTGTGTTTAGTATACCAACACTGCAATTTATTATAGTAATGCACATCGGTAAGCACTTTAAAAAATACAAAAAACCTCATGTTCATACAGGGAATAGTTGAGAACTCCTGGATCAAATTCAAATAAGCCTTAGAAAGAGAATACTGCAATATTATTAGTGGTATTTTGACTGAGTTCAAGAAATGACAGGAGTCAGTTACATGTAATGCATAACAAATCTTTAAGTAGCAAGCATTCATCTATGTCAATGACTGGAAATGACCGCATACAGTGCTAAAATGATCTCTCATGTAAAGTGTAAATCCAAAAAAATAAATAACTATAAGTCTGCTTTAACACAATATGTCAATATTACAGTATTTTGTCTTGGGTCCTAAAATTATTTTTCAGTTAGGACTCCTAGCTGAAAAATAATTTAAACAAATAGGGGTTAAAAAGAAATAAGGTGAATTCATTATCCACCATTCATTAACATGTACATATTCAGAAGGATTGCATCCAGAAAAAAAAGTAACAATATAGGTGACTTTTTCTCCATAAAACTGGTAGATAAACCAGGAAGTTCTTACTTGCTGGATAATTGACAAAATTAAATATGACATTTTGAAGTATTTTTCAGATATGAAATCATTTACTTTGTAACTTATACATCATAAATTTCATTTACAGACTTTGTTAGCAGAGTGATACAGGTTTAGAAATTTCAGTCACTGTTAATTTAATTCAAAGTGTTAAATCAAAGGGTTACATTCAACTCATCTTTATACAGGTATACCTTCTAAAAAATATCAACATCATCAATTCATCCAATACTCCATGCAAAATCACTGATTAGTTACAGTCAAAGTTTTTTGTTTTTTTATTAAATCACACGTTTGTTGAGTATGATTTAAATGTTCACCATTTCTTCATAATATCCTAGTGAAAAGGGTGTATGAGTTTTACATCATACAGGGCCCTCATGAAAACATTGAACTATGACAAATTTTCCCTAGACTGCCTCTCAAAAGTTTTCTTGCAGCATATTAGGTTTGTTGAAGAATCCAAAATATATACAAATTTTATAAAATAAGTTAAGTACATTTAATACCGCTAGAAATTCACAAAATGTTAAACAACCCAAATGCCATCTCAGACCCCACTCTTTAAAATTTCATGAGCGACTTTTGAATGAATATAAATATGATGACTTGGTGAAGTATCTCAAGCTTTATAGCGCAACAGATTGAACAATAATGCACACTCCGCTTGTCCTGTATTGCAACATGTATGTACAGTATGTAGCCCCAAAGCCTAACTAATGACCAATGGAATAAGGAATAATTAAATACATGTAGTTCTGGGTTCATATAAAAAAAACATGAATGATCAATTCAATGAATGCCATGGTCTATTGTGTGCACTGTGCATAACCTAAATTATGTTCCTTCTTTTCTGATTGGGAGGCTATTAATCTCCAGTCATAAACAAAGTACACTGTACATACATGTAGTAATGGAGACATGACAGTATGCAGTGGGGGGGGGCGCAGAAAATTTTGAAAACTTAAATGCAAAAGAGCCCCCATGATGCTCCCTCACTTTCGAGTTTCTTCAATATTTTTTAAACATCTGGCACCCTCGTCCCTAAAAAAATTTAAAAAATCTGCAAACTGTATGGCCATGAATGGGGAGAATAAAGGAGACTTTGAAGAGAAAGATCTAGCACCAGTAACAAATTTATATACGGTACACAGTCTTAAGGTTTGGTCCCACTGCACTTACGGATGCAGAGAGGATGTAAAACGGAAAAGAATCATTCTTGCCATCCATTGGAAAACGTTATACTGTATGTATCCATTGTGTACTCTTTGCATACGTGTTTCGTACCCTCTATATCCATTGAGCATCTGTCCACTGTGATTTCATTATTCGCCCATTTTGTCTGAAGCGGATGAAAACGGATGGAGCCACCCCAAAATTTTGCTTGTCTGCTGTATCTGTTATGAATTCGTTTTGTGTCCGTCGGCAAGTGGGACCAGGCCTTTACATGTGCATTCAAAGGTCTCTCAGGATTAAATTTTCAAACATTACTGTCCTTTAATACCATTCTTCTCATTGTCATGAGGTAGATATAAATGAAAGCTTTGTGAATACATGTCTCAGAGCTCAAGGAAACCTCAAATATCACTGAATTATAACTTTTCTTATACTATCAAAATATCAATAAATAAGGGCCGTGAAATACACAGGTTTGCAATCTACTGCAAAAAATGGCGATGACTTTTTCATCAATGTAGAATTCTTGAGCACTTTACTCAAAGAGTGAGAAGTAACTAATAATATTTATAAAAATTTGAATGCCTCTGGCAGTCTCGCCTACTTATGTGGTTCAGTATAGCAGCAGCGCTGTTTTTGAAAACAACTAATTACAAATAATTATTCACAAAAAAACACTAGTTAACATACTAAGTTAATTGATAAATTGAACATGAATGACCTTTAACCTCGATCATGTGACCTGAAAATTTGGCAAAATGATCAGTGATACTTCATCACCCTAAAATGCAATAGATCTATTTACTTTCAAAGTTATACAGTACTTATCGAAAAGTGACGTCAGTTGCCATGGTGTCATGGCAGGCTGGTTCTAAACAGTCACAGCTGAAGATCATCAGTACACATTTGTATGACTTTGGCTTGTCTGAAAAATTGGTTGCAAGCAATCAATTTCCCATTATCCCATAGCAGCCATTTTACCTATGAGAAACAAACGCTTTCATTCGGTTCATTTGTTTAGAACCAGGCTGCCATGACACCATGGCAACTGACATCGCTTCAGTACTGTATAGTAACATTGATAAAACTTGACCTTGGTTACGGTTTCAATGTTGATAAGTCCATTTACCCTACATGACCTTCGACCTCAATCAGGTGACCTGACACTTGTACAAGTGACACTTAATTACCTCTATATCCAGGTTTTATGAACTAGAGCCAAATACACTTTCAAAGTTATGACATTAAAAAGTACAACATAGTCAAAGTTAACTGACCCTAAATGACCTTTTACCTCGGTCATGTGACCTGAAACTCGTGCAAGACGTTGGAAAAGCGGCACCTACATGTACATGTATAGTCTCTCTCTGCTATGCAAGAGAGATAATAACAGTTTCTTTCAACTTTGCAGTTGTAGTTACATGTACAGGATTCTGAGGACATGCTAACCTGCATGTTTTGTTGTGGTAATATTTTCTAATAAATTTTACTTCTTTCATAACTGTAATTTAATTAGTGATTATCCAGATTGCATATTATTATTACCTTTGGGCACTGAACATTACCACGAGATGTCTCGTTAAAAACATTCACTTACATGCAAGGATCCCATTCCTTAATAAATTCTGGATTTGAAAAAAAATGCAAACTTGATAAAACTAGTTCCACTATATGCATCAGCTGTCTCTGAAAATTACAGATTGCAATTCAGGTGCAGTACAAATAAAATGCAATAAGATTCATGAATTGAAATACACTAGAACTTCATCAGACCTTTAAAATTTAAGTCTCTTCTGGGCTCCATAAAATATGCTATTGAAAAAGCGACCACAACAATCTAATTATGCTACTAAAAAGAATTTATACTTCATAGAAGCTGTAATTTGTCAAAAGGGTTCTGAACTTCTGACCAGCATGTTAAAGTATTTGATAGAGTTTAGACTGAGTCAGAGAGAAGAGAGATTGTAAGATAAGCTTTAACTCACACACCTACACCTACACCATCACCACAAAAATATTGGTTTTCAGGAGTCAAAATAAATGACAGTGACAGTCATGTCATCTCTGTGCTGCCTTGCAATAGCATCTGGAAGACTCAGAATCTCGGCCAGTTTGTTCAGATCAAAGTCATTTGCAACTCCGCAGAGTGCATAGCGAATCAGATGTGTAGCAGAGTTGGTGTCTAATGACTTGAGGATGTCCATTCTTTCTTTGAGATCTGCCATGATGTTTTTCAACGTAGAACCTTCCTCTACAGAATAGCTGCTTGAAGCTTTCATGGATTTCATGTGCTCTCCAACGAGCTGAACAGCCTTATCATTGGTCAGCATATCCCAGAGACCATCTGAAGCAAGAATAAGGAACTTGTCATTGGGAGTTAACCTGCGATAGGTCACCTCTGGTGTTGTTATAAGATACGGAGGAGTGTGGTAACTCTTGGGTGGGACATAACCAATGAATGTTCGCATCAGTTTCTGTTGCATCTCGGCAGTCCATTTGAAACGAATGTTACCAAAAGCTCTGAGAGGCATCAGCTCACCAAGAAGTCGTCCGTTCTTGATCACAGTTGTAGATTCATGAGAGGGGTGCCCTCCCTTTATTCGCTCCACTTCACCTAGATTCTGCACATTGTGGTCTACTGTTAAAGGGACTGCTTCCCATGTACCATACTCAGATTTACGTCCCAACACTGCTCGACAATCACCTACATTGGCAACATACAGATCCTGATCATCCACATATGCCACACAAGCACATGAACCAGTGACAGCTGTTAAAACAGGTTCAATACCAAGAGATTCCGTTGTGGCTCTCATTGCTTCTGTTGAAAAATCATTATCCAATCGATCAAATGCAGTTTTCAGGACATCTGCAGTAGAATCATCATCCAAAACATCTACAGAGAGATTCGCTTGGACATATTTGATCAAGCTTTCCTTGTAGAGGTCGACAGTAGCTTGTAATTTATAATCATTTGGATGCCTGTGCCACTTTACTAATTCATTCGCCTCTCCACTCTGAAGTTGGGCTAGAATCTTTGGCAAGGTGTGGAAAGGAAGTGTCTCTGCCGCTATGTAATTAAACAGACGTTCTGATACTGCTTGAGCACAAGCTGTTCCTCCATGTCCATCAAAAATGCCAAAAAGAATCCCATTGCTCAGCAAACACTCTGCAATGGCTCTTCTATCCTCTCCTGGCTTGTTGGAAAACAGCTGATTACTGTCGTATCTCTGCACATCTTTTTGTGACGATTCCTCATCAAAATGGACACTGACTTCATTTTGTTGCAGGACCTCACTTGTCTGTTCAGGGGTAAGCACTGGGTTCACACGCCATGGGTATTGAGATTGAGAGCTGGTTCCTAAACTCCGTGTAAATGTCAGCCATTTCCCATTAAATGAACTGAATCTCTCATTCCTATCCTTTTGTACAAAGGATATCAGTTGTGCGCTACTTCTATGGACTTTTCGGCAGTTGCTAACAAAGTTGGTTTTAGTACATTTCAAACGAATCAAAGTCAGACTCAATCTCATCTGACATGCCATTGCAAAACAACCCAACCACAAAAAGTGTGATTTATTACTCTATGATTCTTCCAATTTGTCTCCAAGCTCAGCTAATCATGTCATCTAATATTCATTTCAAACCGACCAAGGCCAGGTCAAGTTTTCGTGAAAGTAATACTAGTAGTTACAATGTCAATGAGTTAGGTCTGCGCGCCGCAGCTATTCCCGGCCCTGGCTACAGCTCACCGAAGTCAGTCTTCCCATACCGGGAAAGGTCAGGCGTAGTCACCGTTGACACAACCGATCAAATGGCAAATGTCAGCCGGATCGAATACGGGTGCTTTTAATCGCTATGAACAACATGTTTTAGTGAAATATCCTCCAAATGATTCAGATCCTGCTGCACAAACTAATATCCCTTTGCAGTGTGAATAACGGTTCCTTAATTTAGATCGAGGATATAAAGACAATTCCAGCTCCAGGCCAGGGCCAGGTCCGACAAACAAGATTCTTCGACTTTGTCGCATACCGGTATGCCCTCAACGTCATGAATTTTCAAGTTTTAGGCATATCGATATCAGATCAAAGACACTATGTACAAGAGTATCTCAAAATTTCGATTGGGAAAAGGTACACTACACAAATTTTTTTTGTACCATTGAAACTAAATTAAGATCATTCTATTTTAAGATTTTTCATAAAGCCGTTTTTTCTCGTTTTTTGCCTTTTTGTGTGATTGTTCATGTGTTACTGTGTGTCCTGTTTTGTCTTGTTTTTTGTGTAACTGTTCTTCACATTCTATTCCACTTTTATTTCCTTAACTATGGCTGCTAACACCAATGCTCCATTTCACTACTTGGATAATGATGAATTATACGACGCTTTTCAGTCTGATCTAGATACCAATTTCAATGAAAATTCAAATAAAGCTTTTCACAATTTAGTTGCCCAGTCCATGAACTCCCAAAACAATAATCTTGAATCTGTGTCCGATCCAAATGTTAAGTCAAGTTGCAAGTAAACATTTAAACAACAGTAAAGATGATTTTTTAATGTTACATTGCAATATTCGCAGTGCCAATAAAAAATTTGATGCTTTGCATTCCCTTCTACTTAATTCGAAACTCAACTGTTCAGTTATAGGTTTGTCAGAAACCTGGTTTACTTCTGAAACTGATTTAACATTTTTTTTCACTTCCTGGTTATAATTTGATTACGAATAATAGGACAGAAAAAACAGGTGGCGGTATATGTTTGTATATTTCTGAACGGTACGAGTATAGGCTGAGGCCAGAATTGAACCGCATGAATAACTCTATAGAAAGTTTATTTATTGAAGTAGTTATTCCAAATGATAAAAACATTGTTATTGGGGTTATTTCAGTAGCGTACCGTGAACCGCAGGAGACAAAGCATTGGGGGGGCAGTGCATTGTCTGTGAACAATGCTTTGCCCCCCCCCCCCCCAATGCTTTGTCTCCTCCGAGTCACGGTACGCTACTGGGTTATTTACAGACCTCCAAACTATCTTCGTGATGACTTTTTGAACAATTTCAATGAATTACTAAATCACCCCATCATGCTTCATAAAAACTGCTTTTTACTAGGGGTTTTAATGCAGACCTCTTAAAATATGATTCAGATGCATTCATACAAAAATTCATGGATTCATTTCTTACTGCGGGTTTTTTACCAGCAATTACTAAACCTACCAGAATTTCTACCAACTCGGCCAGTCTTATTGATAATGTCTTTACAAATGTACGACTTGCGCTGTCATCTGGCATAATTCTTTCCGATCTATCTGACCATTTTCCAATATTCCTCCATTTCCAACTCAATAATGGTTTCTCGGCAAACTCGGCTTCTTTTCACATACAACGTGATTTTTCTGAAAACAATATAGAACATTTTATGCAAGAGCTAGAAAACACAGACTGGTCTGGAATCTACACTATAGAAAATGCAAATGATGCCTTTGAATCATTCATGAGCATAACATCTTCTAAGATGGATCACTGTTTTCCTTTAATCCGAAAAAAAAAATCTAACTACAAAAAGATTCCAAGGTCCCCATGGGTCTCCAAGGGTATTTTACGATCCATTAATAGAAAGAATAATCTTTATTTGAAATCAATTGTTAAACCATGTGATAAGAACAAGAAAAAGTACAAAGATTACAAAAACATTCTTACTGGTATACTTAGGAAAAGTAAAAAAAAAGTATTTTTGTAATCAGTTTCAATTATTCAAAAATGATATACAAAATACCTGGAAAATAATTAAGAATGTTTTGCATGGTAATTTAAAAAAAATCTATTGTTTCAAAAATAAATGTTGATGGCGAAATTACAGAAAATCCACTTACTTTGGCCAACACTTTCAATGATTATTTTTCCAGTATAGGCCCAAATCTTGCCAGACTCATTCCAGACTCTCCTAACCACTTTACTGATTTTCTTCATGACCCCAACCCAAATTCAATATATTTTTCTCCTACAGATGAGGCAGAAATTGCGGATATAATTCATGGCTTAAAAAATAAGCAAAGCTCGGGGCATGATGGCATCAATAACATTTTGTTAAAAAAGAATTGTAATACCATTGCTAAACCCTTGGCATATATCTATAATTTATGTATGTCTACTGGGATTGTTCCTTCATCGCTGAAACTAGCTCGAGTTATACCTGTATTAAAAAAAGGTGACAGTACTGCGTTAGGTAATTATCGACCCATATCACTGCTGACCTGTTTGTCTAAAGTACTTGAAAAATTGATATTTGTTCGTACGACGAAATTCTTTAATTTGCATGATTCATTTTATCCCTTGCAATTTGGTTTTCGTGAAAATCATAATACTACACATGCATTATTAACAATAGTTGATAAGATTGCCAGCGGAATCGACAAGTTCCAACATACTGTTGGGGTGTTCCTGGACTTCTCCAAGGCTTTTGATACCATTAATCATGACATTTTATTACACAAACTTAATTACTATGGAGTCAGGGGAATAGCCTTGGAGTGGTTCAGGAACTACCTAGACAATAGAAAACAATTTGTCTCTTTCGAAAACTTTAACTCCGAAACAAAACTTGTTACTTGTGGGGTTCCGCAAGGCTCTATTTTGGGTCCCCTACTTTTTCTTATATACATAAATGATTTTTGTAAGTCCTCCAATAATTTATCATTTATTCTGTTTGCTGACGATTCTAATATTTTTTTCTCCCATAAGGATCCACGCCATTTGCTTGCCACCATTAATCACGAACTAGTACATGTATCTGAATGGATCAAAGCTAATAAACTATCCCTTAATCTCCAAAAAACAAATTATATGCTCTTTAGTAATATCATAGATGAACTTCCAGGTAATATAATTTTCGAAAATACTAATTTACAAAGAGTTGGCAGTACTAAATTTCTTGGGGTAACCATTGATAATAATCTTTCCTGGAAAGAGCACGTTGATCACATTTGTAAAATTATTTCGAGAAATATTGGTATCATAAACAAAATAAAATTTTTCTTTCCCACTCATATACTATTTAATTTGTATTCAACTTTGATCCTGCCTCATTTAAACTACGGTATAACAGCATGGGGGAATTGTGCTGACTGCCTCCTGAACAGAATTTTACTTTTACAGAAAAAGGCTATTCGTATTATTTGTCATGCAGATTTTCGTTCACACACTGACGAACTTTTCTATAAATATAATATTTTGAAGATTGGTGACTTGTATCGATACAATCTCGGAAAACTCATGTATAGTTTAGATAAAAATGAACTTCCAAATATTTTTTATTCCATGTTTACAAAAAATGTCGATATTCATCATTATCCTAATAGGTCCGCCGGGCTCTTTCATCCACCAAGAGCTAGAACCATCCTTTTAAATAAAACATTTATTTTTACAGGTATCAAACTTTGGAACTCCCTTATAGAATCATTACGTAACAAGCCAACACATTTAAGTTTCAGTCGAGGGTTAAAGAAAATTCTTATCCTTGGGTATAAACCCCAGAACTTAAACATTTCTGTATAAGCAGCTACCACCTCTTGTTCTTCTTCCCTTCTTATTTTCTTCCTTCTTCTCTTTCCCCCTCCCTCTCACATTTTTTTTCTCTCTCTCTCTCTTCCTATCACCTTAATGTCTAGTTCTATTGCTTTTCTTATTTTCCTGTTTGTCTATGTTTTGTAGTTTGTTTTGTTTTGTTTCTTTTCCTTTTTTTTCTGTCTTGTCCTGTTTTGTTTTTGTTTGTGTGCCTTTTTTGTTTTTGTCTTTGTTTTGCTTTTAGTATCTGTCCTGTCTTGTCCAAGTGATTGTCTGTTCACACACTCCTGAACTCATGTATTTTTTTTTATACAGCAGGGGTATATATGATATAATATTTTTTGTTAATTGTAACATAGTAGGCTTAAAAAGCTTGACCCCACTAGTATTATTTTTCATTGTACAAACCTTTTTAATTTACGATTTGAATTTCATTGATCAAAGATATACTTTAATTAACTATTTATTGCAGGGAACCCATACTAACAAGCTTTGCTTTCCAGTGGGTTCCCTTTTTTCATTTCTGTATATTATACTTTTGTGTTTTGCTATACATTGTAACTTTTGTTAAATTTTGGAATGAAAAAGAATAAATGCAATCAATCAAAAGCCATAGCATTAAATGATTTTTTATATAAGATTAAATCTAAGGATTCACCCAATTGTGTTTTCTGTGATAAAAGTGAGGAAACAATAGTCCACCTGTTTTGCGAATGTGAAAGGGTAATCCCTATTTGGCAATCCCTTTTAACGATAATTTCCCAAAATAATGTTCAAATAAATGGTTCTAATTTTGAAAAAATGTTCGGACTCCCAGCTGATAAGTTCATTTCATACTTTTTCTTACTTTTGAAGTATTATATTCATACATGTAAATTTAAGAATAATCCTCAAAGTTTTAGGATTAAAAAATTTGATAAAAAACAACAGGACTTGGAATATTTGATAGCTAAGAAAAAAAAAAGTTGCCCGCTCACTTTAAGAAGTGGCGATTCACCTTATAATTTGGTTTTCAAAAATGTCAACAGGTTACATGATAACTAACAATGTATATTTTGTATAACAGGCTTAGTGCCCCATTTTTAAAATAATACTGCGCTGTATTGGTTATATGGTTGTAGACATCAGTTCCCATTTTTTCATGCAACTTGTATCTCAGTTTCCTTGATATACTTGTTCGTTTAAAATCCTCCATAATTTATTATGTCGTCTTGGATAACCAGTTGTGTTTTTTAATCCTACCAGTAGTTGTTCGGAAACCATTTTATAATCATAGCTGGTATATTTTGTTTTGTTTACTTTATTTATACCAAATCACCTATCTTTGTTTAGATAACATTGATATTAAGTCATCACTCTGCCACATTCCTTTTTTGGGGGGTGGGGGGATAAGTGGATAGGTTCTTTTTTTTATTATTATGGTTGTTATTTTTTCTTTTTTGTGTAACTAACTTGTGTTTATGTGATTTGCAATCACCTAATAATCATTTGTAAATTTTGTGATTTTATTTTAATTTATTATGATAAAAACAGAAATATAAATAAAGAATAAAAAAAAAGTATCTCAAAATTTAAATATTTTGATGACAGTTCTGAATAAAGTTATAAAATGGGTAGCAACCTTCTTTTGCCTCGAAAGAGTTCATCAAAGGTATCAAGGGCCTTTTTCAGACAATATGAGACTGCCAACATTGCTATATTTTTTAAATACAGCCCTTTAATACGTTCTAGTTATCAGCCGAGCCACGGTAAGTCAGTAAATTAAAAAACAATAATGAAATATGGGGGATAGGGATAAAAGGGATAAATATAAGAATTTAGAGGATGCAACTGGAGCCTGGTTCATAAAGAGTAAACACTGTGCTAACTAACTACCCAGGCACTTCAATTGGGCCTCGGAACCGGATGGGGGCCTGGTGGGGCTTCAGCCACCCCCCCCTTCCAAAAACGTGTACAACCACGTATAAATTACCATCTGATTGCGATTACTTCCAAAGGCTCATGAATTTTGGCAAGAAGAATCTGAAATTTCAATGTCAGAACCAAATTGTACAGAAAAAATGGGTCAAGATTTAAAAGCGATACGACGACCTGGCGTGATAAAGTGGTCATCAGATATTTCTTTTGTAATTCTTAGTTGATAGATTTTCTTAAATAATCTATAAATGAAAGTTGATTCAGATTCACACGCAAGTTTTTGAGATGCATAATTGTTTGCAATCAGCCGTGTGTAAATGAGTTACTATGTATTTGGTATCAAATCAATTAAAGATTACAATCAAAGGATTATAGTGTCAAATTTGTTTTATTAAAAAATTGTTAATGATTGTGATGATGTTTATCTCTGGTTTCCCTTTTTTTCTGAGATGCAACGAACTTGTCACTAAAACAGTTCAAAGTTTTCACACTTTCTTTGATCCATACTTCATATCGCGGGATGTTATCTAACTTCGCTCTTCTGAATCCAATTGAAATATGGGTCCCGTTTCACAGAGACCTTTTCTATACAACAAATGCACAATTTCCACAACAAGTCTATCAGCCAATCAGATAGAAGGATTTCAATGTCTTTAAATTGTTATTGCGAATTCGTTACTATAATAAGTTTTATGAAACGGGCCCAGCACAATCTGAATCTGATATGCATGGTAATGGATCTCGTTTTATAGTGACTTATTGTAATAACAAAATTAATTATATAACAAGTTTACTATATCAGTCAATCAAGTTGAATGATTTCAATGACTTTAAACTTTAATACTGCATTTTATTTATTTGGCCTGTAACTGAAAAAAAAATTATGAAACGGGCCCCAACGGTATGAACAAAAATGGGTTCAGTGACCCCAGTGTACAAATAACTTTATGTAATCTATTACGTTTGCACAAAGAGAACCTCAGTGAAGAACGCACAAAAAATGGATTCACTATCATCTGTTTATATAGGAGAATTGACCCATGCATATATAAGGATTGCCCCCGGCCTTTCTTAAATTTTAACAAGAGTTAGTGCCTTAACACAACAGTGCATTCGTGGTCTTGATCATATATTCAACATTTCATTTTTTTAAATCGCAGTTACTTCCATTGGGGTCGATCGAGGGGGGGGGGGGGAGGGGTGAGGATATGAAGTTCAGGTGGGGAGATTTGAATTGAATTGAATTGAATGGTCTGTATTATCATCCTCCAAGGAATCACGGTAGAATATTATAATGATAATGTTTATTGTTATTGAATGGAAAAAATGGAGAAAATAAAAAAATCATGATGCAATAGAATAAGATCTTCATGTTTTATTTTTTTATAAATATCATACACTTTTCAAAATTTACCCCTCTCGCAACCATGCATGCAATGCAACTATGCAAGCGCATGCATGGAATGTGCCCCGTTTAATGCACCCTCTTGATCACTTCATTTTCGCATTCTTTATTCAGGTTTATGAAGTAAAAAAATGAAAATTTACATTTTAAAGAGGGTATGAAATAAAAGTTAACGAAGTACCAGTCTTAAAAAAAAGAAAAAAAAGCTAACATGTATTTAAAATTTGATTCCTAACGCCTTCCCCCCACTGACATTACAAATGGGGGGCACGGACCCCCAAAGTTTCATGACCAAGAAAGAAAAAAAGTAAAGAAAAGAAAAAGGGGTGAAATATGATATTATTAGTGTTGATATCATGTTGAATCTATCACAAAGTTAGATTTTAAAAATATTACTTAAAAGGTCAAAATATTTGCTCACTTGCTTCGCTCATAATTATTCGAAACCTTTAAAAAAAATAGAATTTGCCCCAAATGCGATTTCTGGCCCCCTAAAAAAGTGTGGCTCATTATACGCCACTGACCAACTCCCTCTATAAACTAAAATAAAATCTCTCACAGAGAACAATCAATCATCCCCAAGGCATCCCCCCCCCCCCCACATTATGATATATACCGATCGACACCTATACTTCAAGTCTCCAGTAGAATCAAGTTCAGACTGTGCCAAGAGGGAATAAAGTGCCATTATACTCTATTGCACTTTTATCAATTAATGAACCGCGCCATCTTGAGAGCAAAGGCACGAATCTCGTATAGCAGGTGCATCTGTCTTCTCTAGCTCGCTAGCTCGCTGCAGTGCAATCTACGACCGAAAAAGAGATGTTGCGTCCATGGCCAACATCTGACGCTTTAATTTCTGGGCCGATTGTACGCAGATCTACAAACTTCCGAATGATTTTGGAACTTTCTAGGAATTAGCTCAGGATATATTCTCACAGAAACATTACAATCATCAGGAAAATTGATGCATTGACTGATGTGGGAGACCCATATCGAAGTGAAAAATATAATATTTGATGTTTCAAAGTGTAGTTGTTGATACCGGTACTTTGAAAATTTTGAGGAGCGAGGAGTGACATTTATTATCGCACGGATAATGTGCCAGGAGTAACCCGAAGCTTGGCGGGTCAGAGAAAGCCAAGTTGTGGAGGAACTCGCCGTGACTTTTGGAAACGAACTTAAAAAGCTGCTGATTTGGGAAGTTTATGTGGGTAGGTTGAAAATGAAATATTTTTAATATTTTCATATAATATTATGTACTGTTCAGCTGTTTGCAAACTGCACATTTTATTTCATAAAGTATCAAAATTGTATCTATATTGTAGTAATTAAATTAGGCCGAGATCAGATCAGGTCTTCCGACTCGACCTTCTATTCAACTCCAGTTTTTCACTTGGGCTGGGCATCGTGGTGTCCATTGACTGGGGGAACTCGGCAAGTGCAAATATATGTATTTTTTATGGATAGCAATTCATCTACATCATACATGATCTAGTATCTAAGTGATAACCAATGTTTATTATTGACTTCACTCTCACTCAGGACTGTCACTCGGCATGCTCAGGGAGCTCATCAGTTGCTATGGTGATCAATGTGTTCAATTTACTGTTCATGATTATTTTTTATTAATTCATATTATAGTTTTCATTATTTGATGATACTAGAATTAGTTACTAAAATGATAATGATGATAGTAACAATAATAATGACAATAATGATAATGAATTATTGTCATTGTTATCATTACTAATAGTATTAATCTCATTACTACATATATCATGTATAAATATAGGATGGTGGGGGGGGGTAATATTATTTCCTCCCCTCCTTGGGATCAAACAATCCCTTATACTGATTGAAAACTTGAAATTTTGCTGCTTGTTATATGAGGATCTGCATGCACAAGCTTTTAACAAAATAACGATATACATGTAAATGATGTAATACACCACCAGGGGCGGCGGTGCGAATTTGAAAGTGGGGGGGGGGGCACAGGGAAAAAGGGCATATTTTTTTTAAAGGGGCACTATCTTAATTCTAAGAAAACAAATGACTTATTTACAGTGGCGTAATGAGCCAAAAATTTTGAGGCAGCTAGATATGTTTTATCACGATTTATAAGAAGTAAATATTATGACCTTTTTTACGAAAGTTTTATGATAGATTTTTAAATAATATTCAGAAAATATCATATTTCACCCATCTCTCTTTCTTTCTCTTTTTTTTTCTTGGTCGTGAAAAATTGGGGGGGGGGGGCAAGAGCCCCCAAGGCCCCCCATCTGTACGCCACTGCTTATCTACCAACTCACATGACTCGTGAAACTTAAGACACGTATGATTATTGCAGGTTTTTTCCTTCTTAAGTAGTAACATTAGATTGTTTTTCTTCTTCTGAAGGGGAACTCGTAACTAACATATAAAACGGGTCCTTCTCAGGTGAAAGGGTTACAGAACACATTGTGAGAGGCACTTTTCTTGGGTAATTTTCTTACTTATGATTTTTTTAAATAAAGATTTGATATTTTGTAAAACAATTTTTAACAGAGATTTATGGATTATATTAGAATGAAAAATAAATGTGGGTTAATGATAATGACATGCCTACATGTAGTATGTACCTGGGTGGCTTGCCATGTATAGCCAGCATACATGTACTGTGCAGTACATTATTGAAGTATTCAGTAGTGCAAAGGTTTTGACATGTGTTAGTTTTAGGATTATATTCATGACTGGAATTATCAACTTTTTGATACCATACTTGTATGGTTCTTTAATTAAAACAATATCAACCTGTTTTAACTAACAAACAGAACTAAGCATTTTAATTTTCAATTTTGGGCTTTGCCTTTTTAACTGTTTTTAAGCCTCAAGCTTTAGCGGCTCCTTCTTCAAGAAACAGACTGCCTTAATAATGACTTGTGTTTGCACCCCTTCTACACTTTTATAAGTTATAACTTTTTCTTGATATTTTTAACTTATTTTTTAATGTATTTATTTGATAATGTATTTACAATATGATATAATTACAAAGATCTTCATGAAAAGGTACAATAGATGTATGTAACTTAAATATAAAAACACACCACAGGGATACATCACCACACATCACATGACAACTAAATACAGCACAGTACTACACAGGACCAGTCAGTACTTGACAATAACACCAGACTTGTCTCTCTAAGAGTTACACACCAGTGTTCCGATGTAACCAGAACTAAACTAATGGGTGCTGATAGATATAGGCTTAATTCTTAGAGGAAGAAAAGCAGTAAATTATTGGATTAAAAGGCACTTTTTCTTGAAATTTGAGACATCATACTTGTACATGCTGCTATGTATTCATAATGACTGGTTAATTGATTGTTTTCCATTAATTAAATGTTCGTTGCATTGGTGAGGAAACCGCAGTGTACCAGGGCATGTGAGATAAAAGTCTCTCCATTACAACAAGGTGTGCAGGGTTTAATTAGATTTATTTCAACGAATCACAAAGCACAGAGGAAATCAGCTGGCTCTTAGTGGTCAATTAAAATGGCAGGGTCAAATTTTTTACTCATTATCTATTTAATGGGCTATGGAAATACATACTCCATCTTTAGAAATGAGAAATTTAAAGCTAAATTACAGTAGTTGCAGTAAAACACTAATTTCGTGAGAAAGTCTGTAAAACCAAGGTTAAGTATGACTATATCATCGTGGATCTAGTTACATAAACTGAACTTTGTGAAATCATCAAATCTAAGCTGAAATACGATCACACTTAAGATCGCCAACACAGATAGGCACACGTGGGACAGTGTATTATTATTGCTGGAATAAAGACCCGACGGAAGTGACCGAATCCGTGATTATTTTGCTTATTTCTCAGCAATTACACAATTTCTTCCAGAATCCTTTGGCACATATTTTTTATTCATACAAACAGACACTTGGGTGGTCATTATATTAGATTCTGTAAAAAGTCATTTTGAAATCGTTACCAGAACTGGAATTTACCTTTAATGAAGACCCAAGTTGGAAGAACAGAATCCATGAATGGTATTTCTACCCCAGCCAGTAGGACTGGAACTGATAAGTAAATAACCTGCTAGTTCGGTGATCTCACGTTTTTCAACGAAGTCGGCGGCGTACAGCAAGCCTACATATTCCGACTTAAACCAAGACAAGACGAGAAAAGACAACTATGTGTACATAGGTATACTTTAGGATAGGAATATACTTCCTCTGTTCATATACCTGTCATGTTCATATGGATCATACCTTTTTTAACAATAAGTTACTGACAGGGTAAAACAGAAATTGGATTACATTTTTATGGGCACAAATTTTCTAACTGAACCTGTTCAGCAGTACTGTACTTATATAAAGAGCAGTCATTGAGATACAATGTACATGATTTGTTTAGCTTTTCTTTATTGTGTAAATCACAGCAGGTACATAAACATGAAATTACACACGTAATGTCTCATCTGGTAATTCATGCAGATTTAAACAATTAGGAATTTTCAATACTATATGTGCATCATTTTTTGATTTTCTTCAACCGTGCATTATTACTTAACCCATTAACGATGCCCTCCATGCCTAAACTTGACAAGCAGGTTGTATTGTGTCTGCAGAATTTGGTTGTTGACCGAGTTTGATGGGAATGGGCCACCCATTTCCTCCTCAGGGAAACTCAGTAGGGTGTCCGGGGGACAAGTTCCTCACATGGATTCAATCATATTGTGTCATCCATAATGTCTGCACTGTCTTGTTTCTCATGTGTTCTACAGTACTGCTATCATGGACCTACTGGTAACTTCTATGTAAAGCCATTAATGTAGAATGAAACCTTGGAACAAGTTAGCCTGTATGAAAACTGAAAAATCAAAGAATAAGATCAATGAAAGTTCCAGAGCAATGACATAAACAATCCTGAACGCTTAATGTTGAAATCAACAATGCTATGGAGATTCTCCTTTCGGCAATTCGACTAATATTTGTGATGTGAGTGTCACACAAGTACAACTCTCCCATTTGAAGACCGACAATTTTATAGGCCTACTTTTGTTTTGCTTTGTATAAGGATGAATTGTATGGCATGTAAATCTTATACCATTCAAATGTGCATTAAACATTGATTTAGCATTCTTGGTTCCTGTCACCATGGAGATAAATATAAAATATCCATGCTTTCACAATCTCTTCACCAATATCAGTGGATAAAAAATACAATTTCCTGTTGTATCATGGGTTTCCATGATCTTATTATTCACATTTCAGTTTTCTTGCTTGCACTAAATGTTTTCAGTTTCCAGCTCAGAAAAATCCTCTCTGAAGGTTAGAAGATGGATGCCGAAAATCGTAATGTGCCATGTATGTTTCTTTGATGGTTTTGAAAGAATTCCAAAAGACATTACTAATTGCTTTTCTTTGGGGCAATCACTGAGTGAGCATACAGATTTCGATGGGAATCCCTTTAGAACGAGGTCCTCTTGTAATGCCATAATTGTCGTCTATTCATGAGGAGAACAGGATGGAACCCATTGTGACATGGTATTAGTCTGTTTTATTACATCACAACCTTGTTCCTATACATTCCAATAGGGATTAGGGTAAAGGATTTCCCTTTCTTGTCACCCTTTTAATCATCTTTTTAAACCAGGGTTATCATGTACTTATCTCCATACTGGGATGTCTCCCAAGAAAGTGGAATTCACAGCCATCTTCTTGTGCCGAAACATTGCAAGGTTTCAGTACAGCCTTCCTGTATGCTTAAAGTTAAAGCTCTTTGAAGCTGTATTACTGTAGTTCAATTTCTTTAAACAATTATACACATTTTGGAGGTAACATTTGCATATATTGTAGGCAAAGGTCCATAGATACATCAATATTTTGTATGCTTTTGTGTTCAATATAATCTATTTACAGAGTTGATTGTGTCTGTTTTTACACCAGGAAACTTAGATTCAGGATTATGTGCTTTCCCTTTTGATTTTATATATACATGTAGGCCCTATAGATTTTCAATTTGCAGAAAAAGTGCATTTGTTTACTTATTTGTTAACTCATTTGGCAGCTTACTTATATATATGCCTACTTACATATTTTTATATATTACTTTCTGCTCACCGGCTTATTGACAGTAAGAAATTGAAAGTTATTTTTAGTGCTTGATTTCCTATTTACCTAGCTCTACCTTTTTAAGGAATAAGTCTGAATTTTGAACTAATCAAATAATGAAAGGATAATACTTTTGTATTAATTATGAAATAGTTTTCTTTCACCTGATGCCTTTTTCTATATCATTTGACCAACCATGGACCTACAAGCTATACTAGACCAACTGACCAACCCATGTTTTGTTCGACAGGCTTGGGTTTCTGGCAAGGGGAGAAAAAGAAATATACAACTTCAATCCATGATGGAGGCATTACAGAGTAGAGGAATGCCTTCAGAAAGAAATGAAAACAAGCGTACATTAGGGCCGTCTGCACCATCCCGAGTTTTCAAATTAGCGCGCTATTACTGATCCGGCAAATTATCCCGATCTGAAAAATCTCGAGATAGTTGGCGGTGCAGACGCAATTATCGCGCTAGTTCGTAGGATTAATCTCGAGATTGCAATCCCAAGTCAACTCGGGTTTATTTGCAAAATAGCGCGCTATTTTACGAATTATCCCGCTAATTCGTCGGTGCAGACGCACTCGAGATTGGACTCGGGGTAATTTATTCATGACGTCAGTCCATAATGCAATTCGCGTTCCACTTCCGCCTTGGTCAAAACATAAACACGTATATTTCTGTGGCGGAAGTCAACTTTATACATGCGAATAGCGTTCATAAGCAACGATGATGTCCCACCAGTGAATGGATTTTGGGAGAGACCAGACCGAAGGCCAAGGGGGAGGCGCTCATCGACGATGGTCATATTCAATAACAACACTGACAGCAGTGTTGTCTTCCTTCGCAAAATGTGAGCAAATAGCATTTCTTTCCTCCTTCTCTCCCCCTCTCTCTCTCTGTCGTTGCCTCCTACTCCGCCATCATATTTAACGAAGAATACATCACTTCTTCGCTCGCTGAGCTGAGAGGATTGTTGCATAACACCGGTTGAATTCGGCGAAAGTGCTAGTGAAAGGAGTACATTGCTTGCATATCGCGGGAAGTTATTCAAAAGCGCGGGCCGTTGAAACTCCAAGATCCGAAAGTGCGCATGCTCGTAATATCGGGCTTGTTGCCTCGCTCGAGCAGGAATCGCTCTTCGTGGGATGGTGCAGACGGGGTTTCTTGAATCTCGAGATTAATCGCGAAGAGGGCTGATCGGGCTAAAATCTCGAGATTGAGCAAACTCGGGATGGTGCAGCACCGCCTATTGTAAGCAATCTGTCCCCGTGGGTTCATTCTCACACCTGCATCGGATTTAGGTTATAGGCTGAACTCAAGTGCAAAGAGGACATTCACTTTGCTGTACCCTGGCTGTACCTTCTTGTAAGTGTACAATCCTTTCCTTGTAATAGAATAAGGATTGCAAAAAGCTCTTTGGTATTTGTGACATTCTTTAAAAATCCACTGTCAAAAGGGGTTTTGTACTGTACTTGAAGAAAGCAGAAAAAAATAGAATCATGAATAGCATGATGTGGACAGGTTAAAAATCTGAAGTAGAATGTGATTGAAAATGGAAAAAATTAAGAGTTGTCTGTCTATTGGTAAGTTTAAATTGTGATGGGTATTCATTTTTTTTGGTATGAATGCAAAAATCTCCAACACATATTTTCAATGACACAGTGGACAATAAAAAATAAATCTCTAGATGAAAGTAGAGTAGGCCTATACGAAATTAATTTGTTTTAAAATCATGTCCAGGTCCTGTCAGTGTGGTGAAAAGTGGAAATATTGAAATGACTTTCTGAAAAGTTTTGATAGTCTTTCATCACTTTTATGTAGGCCCTACTTATATATTTACCTGTAAGCCCTATGTGATATAGACGAATGTAGACTTATGAGGTGATGAAATAAGATTTTTTTTTAGTCTACTGCCAAGTTTAAGTCCTGCAGTGAATTCATGTATTTCTCGTTGTGATGGTCACATGAAATACCTGAAAGGACAGGAATATCACGTCCATGGACATATCGGCCCTGAAACAAAAGGATTTAAGAAATCTAAGATTTTCACAATTCTTTGAGCTTGAATCCTCACTCGTACAGAACTCCTGTATGTATTGGTTTCAACCCCCTGGATTGCCCAATCAAAAAAAGCTAGCATGATGTGATTACATCTGCTTTCATACCTACTTGATAAAAAATACCAGTATATTGCGAGAATGTGTCAAGACATATATTGAGTGATAATTTATTTTGTTCATTCGCAACCATTTGGACTGGTTAACAAAGTTTTGATAATTTCCATAGGATCTATATTTCTTCAAATTTGCTTTATAAGCTTCAAAAATCTGTGTTACCTTGGAGAATTCCCAGCGAAAGTTTTAGAAGTACATGTATGTAGTGTACGTGCTCACACTGTTTTTCTGATCTTGGTGGAATTCCTGATCAGAGAATAGTCTAGGGACCGTCCTTGTTGCTGATACTATAAGTTACAACATGTGTTATATAGTATCTTGCCATCCAGTGGTACATGTACATGTATTTTCATTGAAATCCTTGATTTTGATTGGCTGTTGATCATCGTTACAATGGTAGTTACCATTGGATGGCAACGTAACAAGGCCCCTCGTATATCATTTTGTGATAGAGTGGGTATGAAAGCAGCTTGTATTCTACCTGTGCATCTATCTCATTCTCAAGACAGGTGACAAATCCATCAAAACCACTGAAATCTAGAAAAATATTAATGTGAGTGAGCTCCACCAATATTACCCACCATGAGGTGTTTTTTGGCACTTTTGTTTTTCATTGAGCCGTGATAATACAGGATGGGAATCGCATCCAACAATGAAGAAAGTAAGAAATATTAGGACTCAGGGATTTTTTTTCTGGCATAGGAACTAATTCCATTAGCTACCAATAAGGTTCAGGATAGACAAAGCTTTCAATTTTCCCTTCTTTGAGGCATATTTTAATATGAACATGATAAATAGGCATGCAGAGGCAGAAAGAAGAAAAGAAATTGATGTTTTGATTGCGATATTTTATACTATTATTATTATTATTATTTGTTTTGGCGTCACCTGTGCCTGGGAAGAGAAAAGCGAACTTAATCACTATGACCCGCAGGTCTCTCCTCCCGATATAACTGATTGGGGGAATGCAGGTGGACCACTACACCGGGGTTTCCCCCTACTCTTATACGAATAGTGCAGTGGGTTCTTAACGTGCAAAGGTGGTTACTCTCCTCTACACGGGGCCTCCATTTAACGTCCTATCCGAGGGACGGAGTGTTTTCCATTGTAACATAGCCTGCATCTATGAAACATGGGAGAGACGTTTACACACAACGCACTGGCTTCAGTCATCCGCCCGGGGTGGACTCGAACCCACGATCTTTGGTTCGACGGGCAGACGCGTTCCCGACTGAGCCAACACCGCTCCATTGAAAGACTGCTGATACTATCTTTTAAGCCACTGAATTACAGTATATAGCCTTTAAAAGTCCTAACTAAAATACCAATAAAGCCTCGTTTATTATGAATTCAGTTAGAAAGTTAATTCTGATCTTGATTATTAAAAAAAAATCAATATTATGAATATGAAGACATGAACAAAACATAGAAAGCCCTTTATGTAAGTAACTTGTGTAGGTTTTTCTTTGCACATGACTGTTATCAGCCAACGAGGTTCACGCAGTCTTTAGCTTGAAAATTCCTACTGAGTTTGGACCGCAGCACAGTGTGATTTTCATTTTCCCAGAATATCATCTTCCCACTTCTTGTCTACAGGATCTTTGCAAGTTCAAATACTCCTACCCCTGTCCTTGGAATAGAAAGTAGTGATTGATTTTTTATGAACGATTCCATTGCATGATGAGTTTCTGTCCTTTGATCAGCCAATAAAGAGTTTTTTTAACATGGCCCAGGATTACATGTACATAATTTCAGTCACAGGTAAAATAGTTACTGATGACAAAAAAAGTTATCTTTTCCATTAAACAATAGGGAATCATTTTGGATCTTTGAGATATTAAAAAAAAGAGTGAATCTGATATTGGTTCTACATGTATTTTTTCACTTTCTGATAGGCCTACTGATACCCCTTTCATAAACCCATCCTCCAATTAGCCGCCTAAGAGTAATGCGGATAATTCAATAAAAATTGTGTTCACAAACTCCGAAAATAATCCGCACTATTTTTACGAGCGCCCGTCCTGAAAAAGGCGGATAATCATGACAACTGCACACGCCCCCTCCGATGCGGTTGTGTTGGAAAAGGGTGACCTTGTGATCGCACCATGGCAATTATCCGCATTATTTGGAAATGCGTTCATTAAGTAAAAATCTGGTCCCGATGCCGCTATTATGCGGATAATTGCAGCATCAAAATAATGCGGATAACTCTGGTCCTCCTCCGATTTTACGACCAAATTATGCTGCTATTAGCCGCATAATTGGGTTTATGAAAGGGGTATGAGCTCATTAAAATTATTGTACATATTGCTGTGTAACTTACATAACTGTAACAATGCTAGTACATCCATATGTACAATTAATGTGCATATTGTATTTTTTTTAAAGGCACATAATGTACATGTGCTCATGTGAAATATGGTGTATTGAGATATGGCCAATAATATTCATGAGATAAGACGGGTCTTTCCTTCAAAATCCCCTGAATCATGTTATAGCGGTAGTCGTGGCACGTCTGGCTCACGATGTCTCATCTCTACCTCACCTCCACCCTCGTCATCCAAATCAAACAATTTTCTTGGAAGTCGGTTTTTCTGAAAAGAAGGGATATTTTGATATATATGCAGTTTGAAATCAGGCTCCAGCAAAATTAAAAATCAGTTAGAAAATTAGAGTTTTGGGAGATTACTTTCTATTAAACTTCTCATGTTGGTCTCTTTAAAATGGCAGACTTTGTGAATAACTCTCAGTACAGTATGTTATGTACTTTACAGATTACTCCTTTAAAGAAGTACAGAATACAGATATTACTAATGATATTATATTGATAATGTGAATATGTGATAATGTAATACACTAAGTCCACTCAATGCAAGTAGTGTGTTAAATTGAAAGGTTATTTGAAGATTCTTTGAATGATCCAACAGTACAGTACATTTCTAGTGGATATGCTGAAAGTCTATGTACATCTCATATTTTAGTTAATTGCTTTAGATAGTTCATTTCCCAGAATTGTTGAGTTTTTTCTTTCTTGAGGGGAATTGATAACATGTATGCTGTTTTAATATTTTTTTACAGAGGACTGAAGAGAAATCTGTAATTCGGAACCCTTTCCATTTTTTGTTTTGTTTTGGAGAAAATAATCTTTTCAGGACTTTCAAAAATTCATGACAAAATTTAGCAAAGTTGAAGAGTCTATAAATGGGATTTGTTCTATTATTCCAATTAAACCGTTCGTCGATTCTTTTCATGTTATATCAAAATTTGCACTTCTTTGCTCAACACATAAAATGTGTAATTTCTTTTGATTTTGTCTTATTTTTTAGATGAATGAGGTCATTTGCCTCAATCTCATTGCTGTTTATTATGAAGGAAATTAGTGCAACCAAGTTTAGAGAAGTTCCAGGCTCCAAAAGGTCTTGTAAATTTGTATGTAGGAAGCAAAAAGTGACATGCTAGCCACTAGGTTTCTATCTCTTAATCCTTTACAGAAGTGATGGCAATCTTTGTTAATAAGTGAGGAAAAAAGAGTTTGATGTCGTTGCTATACTGGTCAAAATGGCATATTTGATCGTCTCTTTATTGGCAGTACAGAAAAGGAAATCAAAGGTCGAAGGCAAGCTAAACAGCACTGCTCGAAGCATAAGAAATGGATCTTATTAGGTCCAAACAGGGAATATGACACTAGATCTTTTTTTAATAAAAATACTGAATTTAGTCAAAACCGATGATTTTTTAAATCACATTCATAATACCTCCTGTTTAATACCAATTATTTTGGCAGTGTATATCGTTTTAGTGTTTCCACCAACTGTGTCACATATAGAATGTGCTGCTAAATTGGATCAATGTTGTGTACTTGGTTTGTACCTATTTCTGCAACAAACCTATTAGCAACTACATGGCCACAAATGCTTTGTCTTTGACCCTGAGCCTGCATCATGCCACTGTCATGTGAAACAGTAAACACGTATACACTGGATATATATATATAAAGCATTGGCTTTACATCTTGTTCCTATTGCACGAGGAGGAACGATTGATTTGGAGGGTGAGCAAGAATCCAACCTCCAAGTCAATGTCATGAACCTCTGCAGTCACAGCAGGAGACTGGCTCCCCGTCTGATTCTATGTCATTGATCCACAGCCGTAGCTTGTCTCTTCATGCCCTATTTCTGGTTCGGTAAATAGTCCTCTGTACATGTGTACATGTGTTTATAGTCCGGTATGTCTCCAATTACAGCCAGGGTACCCCAGTCCCCCTCCCCCTCCCCTCCTTCTGCGCGTCCTGAAGTTTTGGCAGTAAGCTTGTGACTTGACAAACATTCTTTCCTGTCAAATTATGTGGCCCCTCTCTATCTTTCTATCTGTCTCTCTCTCATTCTCTCACTTCCCCTCTGTCTACATTGACCGCCCCCCCCCCTCCCTCTCGCTAATCTCACCCAACTTCAGTTTTTCTTTCAAACCTTTTCTTTCTCCCTTTTAAACATTTTTTTCCTTTTTTCTTTTCTCCTGCATTGCATATATACACATCATTATATCTTTGAAATCCTATTTCATGTTACAAATTTGACAATGAACTTCTTTATTCCTTCCATCTCCCCTCACTCGCATTTCGTAGAAATATCACAGTTCCTGATATCCAATTTCAAATCTTCAGTGCTTCAAATGCACAATATACATGGAGGTCCACGTCTACACATTCATTTTTTCCTGGACAGATATTTTTTGCTGTTTAGAGCTATAGTCTTGGTATAGGGATTTATTACTAGATGTTGGATTATTTAGACCTACATGTCTCGCTACATGTATACGAATTTGATATCTTTCTAGCTGCAGCACAGCAGGGGATTTTGCTGGTGATATAGTATTGCATCAGTCATTTTGGCATTATTAATCTGTCATCAAGCATAGTAAGTATAGGCATAACTACATTCGCTTTCAGGATTCTATACAAAAAACAGAAATTTGCTCTGTATGGTTTATTCTCCAAATATTTAGGAGAGAAATTTGTTTTCATCTAATAAATAACGAAGGAACTCGCAACTTTTCAAGTTTTGATATTTCTGGTTGCAGAAAAATGGCAAAGAAATCCTTAGAGCTCTCATCTTGCTTCCATGCGGTGAATTTAATATTTTTCCTGCTTGTATCCACACAGAATAAAAAAAAATGATGATTGCAATATTGATATAGAAAAAGTTTTTATCAGTAAGGGGTGTAATCATGCGATGTAGTTTAAGTTTTTACCACCTTTTATTGTCATGTGGTGAAACTACAATATTGCCAATGTACATGTACTCTATAATTGAACTAAATGCTGGATTGAAATTGAAATTTCCCATTGTTCCTTTCTTTAGAACATTTAAAGAACCTGTATCTCATAAAATCATTCATTCTACTTGAGTACAATGCTGATGATATATATCATTCAGTCTTGATAGCTCTGCACAGGTGTTCATCCTTTTCATCAAAATGAAAAACGATGCAATCAAATTGATCTCATTTTATCAGATACATATAGCTGAAAAAAGTAATCAAGTTTTATAATTAGGGGGGCAGATTCTTTATCATTCCTTCACCTCTGTGGATGGAACTTATTTGTTGGCAAAAAGAGCAATCTCTTTAGAAACTTCCTCACCACAAGCCAGGTCTGAATGCTTTTCTCATTTTAGCTGCATACCTTTTATAGAAACCTTGAATGCTTTTATGGTATCTGGCTGCTACATGCATTTTGAAATCAGCAAGTCTCTGCACTGAAGATTTCAACAGTTTTTGGTCAAAATACATGCAGACGAGATAAGCCAACAAATTTATGAGCTGCATTTATGCTTAAAAAACTGTGTTGTGAATGTTTTTTTTATATATTTTACTGACTACATATATGATTTTACATTAATTACTTTCCATGATCAAGCCTTTTTACTTAAAGGACAAGTCCACCCCAACAAAAATAGAAAAATCGAACAAGCATAACACTGAAAATTTCTTCAAAATCGGATTGCTCGATAGCTCAGTCAGTAGAGCGGGGGTTTCGGATTCTGGTGACCCAGGTTTGATTCTCACTTGGTGTGAGCTAGTGCCCTTTGGTATGGCATCAATCCTCATTACCAGGTCCCTCAGAGAGGACCTTAAGCTGTCGGTCTTCTGGTTGCTTGCTTACAAGCATTTATGCTTCCTTAGCAATCAGGTAAAAAATCACCACCACTTACCATGTAAAATCGGTGTGAAAGTTATGACATTTTAGAGTTTTGATTAATTTCACAAAACAGTTATGTGTATATACGTCCTGGTCTGTATCCAAATGAGGGGACTGATGATGTTATTCACTCACTTTTTCTTTTTTACTTCGTTATCTGAAATATACATGTAGATTTATTGTGATGCCATAGTGATGTAAGGCAAGGACTACCCTTAAATGTACTCCAATACATAAAATGGCTAAAATGTCATTTTCAATAGTTTTACATGTACTTCAGAGTATATTTTTATTTCATGAGGACATAATCAATATACTACCTGAGTTATATTTAGATTACTGTCCCAGGTAAATGGGTACTTTGGAGACAACCACAAATCCTGGTAATTAGTACATGGCCTGTTGGAAAGTTGTCATTGTCCCTGGTCATTATTCATTGCTAATTTGAAATCTACATAGTCTTATAACCCCGTTCTCATTACACCTTCTAAAACTAGTTTACTGGAAACCAGTTCAGGAAACCAGTTTGGAAGACTGCTTTGCTAGCGTTCCCATTTGATCATCCGAAAGTGGTTTTCAAAATCACTTCATGTAAAGCAATCTTGTTGCTATGGGAACTCTCTCAGTGTGTTGAAACATTTCGCATGAAATTTGAAACCGCAGCGAAGGCATTCTTCACACAGCGTGTGGAGTAGCGCGCTCAAAATGTGCGAAGATTGCTTCCCAAAGAATGGTTGTGTCCTCACTTACGCTAATGCAGTTTAACGAAGCAAAGCAATCTTGAAAACTACATCGCGATGTGGTTTTATAAACCGGTTTGGAAGATCGCTTCAACTGTTCCCATTACACGTTAAACTAGTTTCCAGTATAAAACGAGTTTTAGGAAGGAAGTGAGAACGGTGTCTTAACGATCTCAATTTTAAAGCAGCCATAACTTTCTTATTGCTTGTTCAATTTCTTTCAAACTTTAAAAAGTTTAAAAAGTGAGAAAAATTAGAAATGCAAAGACTCGTTTAACACCAAGCTTTTAATACCAAATTTATAACATGAAACCCCAAAATGATCTTGTGTCTGGTAAACAATAATCCCACACTCTGGTAACCCTGAGATGTGAGAGGCAACTGTTTGGCGCATTTGTCAAATACCACTTGACCCATGCAACAAAGGTGAAACAGTGATGGATTTCTGTGGTTTCTGTTTGAAATATTGCAATAGATCAGTCTGAATTTTGCTTTCAATCAACTGCATGAAAAAAAAAAGAAATACCGGTCAATCAAGAGAGGAAATGGTGGACAGTTGTGGAGATTAACTTTTTAAGTGTGTGATTTTATAGTTAAGGTACCAAAGTTGAGATGCGTGGTCATTGTGGTTTAAAGAGATGGATTAATTATGATATTAAAAATGAAAATTGCTTGTGAAATAAGAGGTTTAGTGTATCTTTTCTTTTTATTTATCTACTAGTAGGCCTATAGTCATATATTATATACAAAATGGAAGCCATTATTTCAGTATCTTAAAAACTGTGAAAAATATTTGAACTTTGTTTTTTCATGCTTGAGTACATAGCGGGTACATGTACATGAGCCAGGGCAGTGCACCCCATGACACAGAGAGATTATGCCTGTGAGAAGAATTTGTAATAGTATGAAGTTACGCTTAAAATGTTGGTTCCATGACATTTGCTCCAGTGAAAATTGCTCCGCTGTAAATTTCACACATGAATCGAATAACTAACTTCAACCCTGGATTTAACACTACATGTAGGCCTATACCCTATCCTAAACCTAACCCTAACATAAAACCCGATCGCAATTCACAACCCCAACTGTACATCTTACTCGAAATAAAGCCCAGGGAAATTGTCGCCGGAGCAAACGTTGTGTCACCAAAATTGTTTTGTGAATATCTTGATGTTATGTTATGTTATACTGAGGTTTTTTACCTGACTGCTAAGAAAGCACGAATGCCTGTGAGCAAGCAACCAGGGGACCAATGGCTTAAGGTCCTCTCCGAGGGACCTGGTAATGAGGATAAATGCCTTAAGCCCCCATCACACTTATTCCGAATCAAGCAGAATTGGCCTGAATGAAAGGACTATTGTTTGACCACCAGTTGGTCATTTAAATCTACTTCGAACACTGTTCGAAAATATCCCTCGAATGTTTTGAACATGACCAAAACCTTCGGGACGGCCAAAAGAAATGACAAAAATATTTCGAATGCACTCAGAATGCAGTCAAGATATTTAGAATGTCCAAGAACGTAGCACGAATTATCAATCTGACTCCATTGCGGTTCATTTTGACTAGTGTATGATGATACACATGGTCAATTTACTGAATTTCAACTCCAGTTTAGTGAATTCATAAGTTCCTCCAAAAAAATTCTAGATTTTTTGAATATTTTTTTCTTTCCAGCTTCTGCTTGATTCCTGCTGATTCCGAATAAGTGTGATGGGGGCTTTACCAAAGGGCACTAGCGCACCACTTGGGAATCGAACCCGGGTCACCGGAATCTGAAACCCCCGCTCTACCGACTGAGCTATCGCGCCTCCCTAGTCCACAAAGCTCACATTTTTTGCAGTTTACAGTTTTACAAGGGGAGCTGAGACAAGGATTTTGATTATAGAATCATGTACAAGGTTGTTCACGGTCATTTACTGTCTTATTAAAAAACCTTCACCTCACAACTGAACAATATGCTGTATATATATCGGACCAACATCCTGAACTATGTATTTTTTAATAACTGATGCTTGTCTGCATGTTTGTTTGACATGTAATGATTCATGACATAAGAGTAATGTAAATCATATTGTTCTTTAATATGCTTTTCACATTGCATTTCCTTAACCCCATACTATCCTTAACCCCGGACTATCCTTAACCCCATACTATCTTTTTATGGATTCACACTGTCTTTCTTAACCCCATACTATCTGCTTAGCCGGGGTTAACGCCTTAACTCCAGACTATCCCACAGCTCATGAATATTGATGATTTTACAATACAGAGCGTGATTAACGTGCAATTTCGACTTCTGTGATTGGCTATTTTTTAGCCCCACTTTTTCTTAGCCCAGTTTCGTTTCACACTGCATCTCTTAGCACCGCAATTGTGGTGCTAGCACCACAATAAGCCGGCTAACCCTGCTTTTGCAGGGCCAGATAGTACTGTACTATTTACCATGCTAGCCCACTTTGCTAAAACGTATTGTGAAAACGAAGTGGGCTAAGCTTAACCCCGGGAAATTGGTGGGGCTAAGGCCCCCCCCTTAGCCCCACCAATTTTCCGGGGTGAAGGAAAAAAAGTAGTGTGAAAAGCATATTATTTTACCAGCAGTATACATTTTGCAATTTCAACCGAATCCCTTGTTAGCTGTGTCCTTTATACTTTATACATATCTAGTATCAAGCTAGTGCTGTATTTTCATCCAATCTTTTATCGGCCTGAAGGGGTCCTAATAGGGGACCACACCTGTACAATAAGAATGGATGAGTAGAAACTTCATATTTGATTTATTCTCCAAATCACAACATAGGAAATACTGGCATGTCATTAACTATGACCATTTCCTGCACCGGCTGAGTCAGTCCATCTTTTCATTTTTGAGAATAATTGTGAGTTTCCTCTCACGAAATGATTATGATGAATGATGGCCAGATCGCTGACTTATAGACCCAACCCAGAGATGGATGTAAATGAAAACAAAAGTCAGGAATCTTCTTTAATTAGAAACCTCTCCTTGTATCAGTTCAATGCCGAGGTAATAGGATGATACCATAATATGACCATTGAAATGTCTGGCAAGGTTAAGAACTTAAAATGATATATCCACAATCTCCAGGGATGATTGATATTAGTCATAATGATATTGGTCATTTCAAAGATTTACATGTAGGCCTACAGGTATTACACTAACAATCAAAGTTGATGTCAGGCCCTTGATAATATTTGTGAGGTGCAATTTCATACTAGAGTTACCATTTCATTAATCCCTTCTGTACGAGTAAAATCAGATCAAGAATGAGAAAAGATTTATGTGAAATAAACTTTAAACTAATTGGTTGCAACAGTTTGGGAATAAAATGTCTTTCCATGACAGTGCATGCCCGGGGGGGCCACTTCCATTCACGAGTGGATACCATGCGCGACCATGGGGTCTCGAAAAGCACCCTAAACACGTAATTTCCATATTCTGAAAATGCACCCCTTAACAAGTATTGGCGCGTGAAACCCTACCCTTAACAAGTATTGGAAACAAAACGATACTCTTGGCAAATATTCCCTGAAATGAACCCCTAAACAAGTACAGGAATGTTTTATTGTTATGGGTCCATCGGTCGTCGGCTTTACCTTATTTGGTTTAGTACGACCCCACTTTCTACACCTCGCGCAAATCGGACTCTAAACACGAAGTGTTGGGGCAAAATGGACATCCTTTATAAAAACATTTTAATTTTGTTTTATCATTCCCGCAAATTCGACCCTAAACACGTAATTTTCCTAGCGAAATAGACACCCTTTTTTCATTATTTTTGTGTTTTTGACACCCTTATCACGTTACGTACGTAACGTGCCCTATCGTGAAAAGGACATCCTTTTTACGTGTTTTTTTGGTCGCGCATGGTATCCACTCGTCAATGTAAGTGGCCCCCCCGGGAGTGCATGCCATGAAATAGAAAAAGGTCTTCAACTCGTTAATCACCCTACTTGGAAATATTATTACATTGATATATATTGAAATATTTAATGAAGAATTGTAGAAAATGTATAATGGTAGTGAATTGAAAGATATACTGCAGGAAGAAAAGTACATGTAAAGGGAAATAAACATGTGTTTAGAAAATGGGTCCCTGTAAAAAAAAGTCTGAAGGGCAATCATGAATGAAATGGATGTCAATTTCATTTAGATCCACCCATCAGAGAAAATTTGTAAAGGAAGGACTGATGACAAATCTAAATGTTAGCATGTACTGTTTTTTGTTGGTTTTGATATTAGTAGCAAGGAAATATGAATATCGAAACAATGTTCATGGATTAAGACTCAATATGTGTGTCTTGTCAGTCTGTCCGTTAGAAATGCAGCCAAGAGGTTCTGATTTCTGAAAATATTTTGATGAAGATGAATTGAGTATGACATGGTCATCTGTCTTCTCTCTAATTCTCAGACTTTGATTTCCTCCCTTTCACACCCTATCCACATGTTTTTCAATCCTAATTTGATTTGTATTTCGTGGATAGAAAATATGAAATATATGCCAATGGCAAGGCCCAGCGGCAATGGCACAATTGAGAAAGACGTTTGTGAAGTGATAGATTATGTTAATGGAGAAGATTTTGCCTGATTTCATAAAGTTATTGATCTGTATTTCAAATCAAATTCAAAGAGAGTGGATTAGCATAATTAATGAAATAGTTACATGTAGGCAAAGTATATAAATACATGTATATTTTTTTTTATCTGTTTGACATATTTCTACAGTATTCAGTTGACTGTTTATTTGATTTCTTGAGAAGTCTATGTGCAATCATGATTCTTTCATGTTTCTCTTTTGCAAAGACTGTTTAAAAAAGCACCTACTTTTTTTGATATTGGCAGGAAAATCAGATTACATGTGGTTCACCCTGATCAGAAGATATTACAATGTTCATTGAAACATTGAGAGTAGTACAGAAGTTCTTATTGAATGATTTCAATGATATGAATTTATTGAATTGGTGTGTTGATTGTCGTTGATTTTTTTTTTTTTTTGGTTGTAGCTCTTTTCAAGTTGAAGGAATGATTGATGATATGTTCTGAGCCTTTCTTGAGATAATAATGATATAAATCTTGATATAATAGGAAGCTTACAATGGTTAAATGAACTTATGATATTTGATTCCTTTGAAGATGTAATTGTTACCTCTTTTTTTACGAATCTCAAATTTTTCATCCTGATTTAACTTGACAGATCATGCTGAAGTTGAATCGAATCATCAATTTATTATGTTTTGTTCCTTTGAGCCTTCGTTTCTTTTTGATGTTTTTTTTTCAACCCAGTTTCATTTTATTCAGTTTGTTACTAGTTTTGAATAAATAATTTTTGTATTACAAACAGATCCACATACATTTACTTTTATGACGTTAGTATACTGAATGTCAAAATGATACATGTACATGTATAGTGATTGCATATTCAATATGTTTCTCTTTTTTTTGTTGTTGAGAAGTACATGTAGTTCTGATCATCATCATTACAAAATGTATGTGAGGGGATTGTGGCCTCTTTCAATTTTCAATATAATGTAAATAAGGTTGAGTCACTCTTTCCCATACATATAAATGAAGTTGCAATTACCTAACCTCATTAACTTTTATTGCTGATTTGTTCAGATGGAAGTTTGATTGCAAGCTCTGATTTCTACAGGTTTCATCCACAACATTTTATATTTTGGACCTAAGAGGAGAGACTTGACATCACAGATCTTGTTTGCATTGCCAATGGGAGGGTGTCCGTAGCATTAGTGTTCTCGACATTCAAAAGCTCGTAACTTTCTTATTGTTAATCCAATTTTTCTCAAACTTTCGCTAATCTTATTGTTTAATGTCTATGTGTTAACACAAGCTAATCTATTTCACATGTTTCATTCTCCTTTAATATGTGTAAATGCTACATTTTGTTTGTTACATTTTGATCTTCACAGCAATGTATGCTTTATAACCCATTCTGCTTTTACTACATACGAGTATCCATGGTAAATGGTATTACATTTCATTTATTCTCTTGCAAACAGTACAGCTAAAATAAATTCAAAAAATTTATTTTGTCTTTTTTTTTAAATCTTCCAGAAACAAGGATAAACTAATCCTGCAAAATGAAGACGACAGTATTCATAGCAGTGATGGTAGCTGGGATAGCCTACGCGGTGGGCGTCACCGTCTTATACGAGAGGTGCAACGAGAACAAGTGTGTCTCACGAGTCAGCAAGTGTCAGCTGACTGGGGCTTGCGGTTGCACGCTAGACAACTGTACTTGCTGCGTTAACTGCACTCTCTGTCTGGCAGAGCTGTGGGACGATTGCTGCTCCTGCGTCAGTAAGTTCTCCAGTTTAAATGTTTCCTTCTTCATATATCCAGGGAAATCTTTTTGTTCTGCTGATTCGCTGAAGCATATCCTGAATTGATTCTCGTGACATTCAGGTCATTAAACATCTACCCACAACAGTTGTTCCATTCTATTCCCTACAAGACATGCAAAACCTCAATGTTAATCTGCATCCTCATGTGCAGAAAGGCAAAGGAGAATATGGTGGAAACCAATGACATCTCAAATGAAAGCTGGCATACTAGTCAGGGGCCGCGGAATGGTTTTCAAAGTGGGGGGGGGGGGGCTGACCATGCAAAAAATCACAATCATATGGTAATTTTTACGTTTTTGTACATGGTTTTGGAAAAAAGTGAGGGGGCTGAAGCCCCCCCAGCCCCCCCCCCCTTCCGCGGCCCCTGCTAGTTTCTTTCGATACATTTGCAAAGTCATATTTTTTATTGAAACTACCATGCCACATTTACTCATTCATTGCTTTTTGCTGTTATTTTTTAAGTACATGCTTTAAAATTGATGAATAGCAGAATGCAATGGACTAGATGCCGGAATTTCTTCTGTCAAGATATGTGTATGATTAATGTATCTAATGTATTGTTTCCTGCACCCCCCACATCTGCTCTCATTTATCATTTTATTTGACATTCAATATGATTCATTCTGTCATGATTTACATCCATATTTTGAACCTTGATGTTCAAGATTTATGAATTGATTTTGTTTAACATGCATTTCTAAAAGTTTTATAATTTTGCAGTTGCATTTTGCAACAAATGCATGTAAAAGAAATGGATGATAGAAACCAGGTTAGAAGAGGGTTCATTTCATGGCAAAATTACATGATTTGGTTTGAAGAAAATAGATTACTGGTTAATTTAAGAACAGAATTTTCACAGTCACAGTCTGATCAATATATTTGACTTTTTCACATAGTCCCCATTCCCCAATATTTCAAATCATGTTTACTCAGTGATTTAATTTATTAAGTTATCTACAAATTTACATTCTTGAATTTGTTGAAATTATGGGCCTACTCCCTCCAAAGTAAATTGTTTTGGTCCACTTCAAAAGGAATGTGATAGGGAGCTAGAAGGAAAAAAGGTATCTTCAAAATGATTTCTGCTGTGCTATTCCCCACTCCCACTTCAGCTTTTTCAGTATCACCAAAAGTGCAGGGTTTTGTAGGATGGCAGAATATACATTTTTTTCCTCAGGAATGGGAATGAGGGCACCTGTTAAATCAAAAGGTCATCACAATAATTCAAAAATTGAGCTCCCAGAGGTGTCCTCTATATCTATTTTGTCACCTCCTTAGCCTTGTTCAAAGTTTCAAACAGCTAAAGCAAACCAGGGTCCCATTGCATAAAAGTTACTATTATGGTAACTTTGCCATCCAGTGGGTATCTTTCATGGAATCCTTGATTTTGATTAGCTGTTGATCAGCGTTGCCATGGTAGTTACCATTGGATGACAAAGTTACCATTATAGTAATTTTCATGCAACGGGAACCAAATCTGGGATTAATTCACCAACTTGTGTTCGATAATGAATGCACATTATAGCTACCAGCCCTCAAAGTTGTTATATATCACTTTATTTGCAAATCTGCATATTAAAGGAATACAATATACACCCAGGACACTTCCCTTTAATGAGAAAATTATTACAAATCTTTGTCCACAGTTGTAGTAACAAATGTTTCACATCATATTTTGTGTGGACTTATTAAGAATTTGACATTGATGGATCCTATCTTTTTCGGAGCCTGGTAATATTGTTTTCCTAAGAGCTACTGTGGCACTTTATTTTTTTTGGGGGGGGTCACTTATTCCATTGACTTTGTTCAAAGAATGCTGCTGAGCTTATTTGTTAACCTTTGTTAATCTTTGTTTCACCATTAGTCCATTACCGTGTGTGAACAGCTCTCTACTGAACTCTACCTATTTGTGTTCTTCTGAGTATTCATTGTTCATAAATCATAAGGGGATGGAAAAACAGCCAAGATCATAATTCATCTTCATAAACACTCATAAAATATTTTTATCCCAAATGGCTTTGAGAAAACCAACCAAAATAGGGTAATGTTATTTTACCCTCAAATGTGGAAGCTTTAAATCTAGTTTTAAAAAAATAATGAACCCTGTACTGTGTGAAATACAGCCTAAGTTACTGTATCAATTCTCTCTGATTCTTTGAATTGATATGATCTTGTACCTGTTGACAAAAGAATAAGGGTAACAGTTGAAGTGTCTGTAAAATATATAATTTTTAATATTTGTGAATATATCATTCTATGATTAACATACATTTTGTTCATATGTATTTGTATTACCCCCGCCCCCAGATATGTGCAAACCACGCAACATGTCCGCAACGGATATGGCTAGCTACAGTACCATTCACGACCTCCGGGTGGATTCTGATATGGCCGATATCCTTTTTAACGCCCTCACCGAGCACGACAAGCCACACCCTGATGCTCATTGGACGGTGGAGAGGGTTACGCCCCAGGAAGAGGGAGTGATCCTACCAGGCCTCGCAGGACCCGACAATAGTGGTTCGTATCTAGATGTCAAATTAACAATACCTAACTTTATTTTGGAAGTAGCAACCATTTTAGCATTCAATCAGATTTTGTGAGATGAAATGCATTAATGCAATATCATTTGTTCAGGGATTCATGCAGATCATTTGTTTTTTTCTCACTTTATTTCAGAATAGATCTGAAAATCATATACTGATTGACTTTCAGAAATTTTTTTTGAACAATTACACTTTTGGTGAAAAGATCGTTTTGTTTACAAGAGCGACCATATGTGTTTGTTTTTTATATTTGATGGGCTGCAAAATCAACAAAAAATATGTTTCAAACGTTAGTGTTAACTTGGTAAGTTACCATAGGTGTGATTAGCAGGGTGTATTTTCCAGTAATGTGTAGGTTTCTAGAATGATGCTTTGGTCATCCAATCTCTTTTTCCTCTCTCAAATGCTTTATAATTGCTTATCAAGCAGCAATTTTTAAATCCGGCTTGTCAATCCATTTTTTGTTTTACAGAATCAAGAGATAACGCACCGGTGGAATCATCACCGAGCACCAAGCCTGCAACATCAACAGCCGCATCAGCCAACGAAACCATCGTGCCCATGGGCACCTGTACAGTAGCTTATATCAACATTTGCCTCGGACTTAAGAAGTGTGAAGACGCTTGCGAACACATGGGGGCGGCAAAATATAGGTGGTTTCACACGGGGTGCTGTGAGTGTGTCGGAAGCACGTGCCTCAGCTACGGCAAGAAAAAAGCTCTGTGTAGGGATTGTCCCAATGATTGAAAACTGCCATCAATGTACTTTAGATCTTGGAAAAGATGTGGATTCCATGCCGAGTTGAATGAACATTGAACAAAGGAAAGATGATTTTGTTTTCTTTTTCACTATTGTGTTAATAAGCATTGTGTATTCATATAAAATGGTAATGCAGTGATTTACAGAGGAACATGACATGCAAGTGACCTTATCCAGTTTCTATCAAACGATATATTTGGGGGCAAGAATTGGAAGTGACTCTTAAAAATAATATCAAGATCTTTGAGAATGACCGAAGTAACTTAACAAAACCTAATTTTACCTTTAAAAAAACCCAAACATTTTTTTTTATGATGTAGTACATTCTTGTAAATAAGATGATTCCCATATGTGTTGTATGTAGCAAAGTAAATCAAACTTGAACCAAAGGGAAAAAATATATATCTTTAAAACTTATCTTTCAAATTGCAAAATAAATCACTCTTATTCTGGTCTTGACACAATCCATTTTAGATAAACTTGCATTCAAGAATATACCCTTTGAAGTTTGAACGTTGGCTTTCAAACAGAATTTCTTTTTTGATATCTTCTACTTAGTGCAAGGGGTATTTTTAATGACCAATATTCACTTTCTTCCTATCTTATGAGGGTTTTTTTTACAATCTATTTAAGACATTTTAACTCCTATTTTGTACATATGTGATATATTTATTAGAAATTGTCTAGAATGTACAGTTTAATAACTAATAATGTGAAAAAAAATGTGAAGAAGTTTGAGGTAAACTTAATAATTAATATAATATTGTGTGGACAAAGCTTATGATGCTTTTGCCCCAAATGATTTTTGTTTATGTCAATGATTTTGCAGTCTCAAACAGATGATTTTTTAACAATTAACTTCTAGGGATGTTTTTAGCTTCATGTTCCATTCATTTACAAGTAACATGTTTGGAAAACGTTTTGTGGGAAAAATGAGGAAATCATGTTCTTTTACAAGTAATTCAGTATAAGTTATACAGTATATTGATCCAAAACAAAGGCTTTCATAAGATGTATTTCAAATAAAGATATTTTTCTAGATATTTGTGTGAAGTTCTGTTTTGGTTAAAGAAAATTGAAAGAAAAGAGAAGAAACCACAATTTTTTTTATTTTTTTACAAATGAACAACTCATATCATTTTTTGGGGTCTTATTCGAGATGCTAAAATAGGGAATATGTCTTGAACAAAATACTGTAGATTATTCACTTATAGTCATGTGATTGCCTCAAGTAATATGAAATGACACATGAAGGATAAATTGTGCTTGTAATGCCAATCCAACTCATATTTCTTGGTAATTTTTTTTAAAGAATTATTAATGTTCATCATGATTTCAATAATCAAATATTGGCATAACAGCTCAAGGAAGGTGGTCTCACAACCTGAAATTATTTGAAACAAGTATGATTATTACAATTACATTATTTTCATGTTCTTTTTTTTAATATAAAGGAAACTCACTCATGATAACCATTAAAATAAATGTAATAAGTTGAATATGTTTGTGACCAATGGGGTTTATAAGACTTACATTTGATATATTCTACCCTCTAAAGAATATGATTTAAAAATAGATTAGATGTTCACCTCTGGTAAAAGAAAAAAAAATGGTGCTGCTTGTTAAGTTTTGATTAATGAAAGGATCTTTTAGCAACTCTTTCACGTACCCAGGTTAATGTTTTTGAATCCTCATGATGGAGACTCGCCACAAAATTATTTTATTGCAATAGTTTAGACCAAGGCATTTTAATTATTAGTTTGATGTTTGGTGTAACCATCCTAGTGTCGGAGCGTCGTGGCCAAGTGGATTAGTCTCCGGACTTTGAAAGAGAGGGTCGTGGGTTCAAATCCCAGCCGTGGCGTAATTTCCTTCAGCAAGGAATTCATCCACAATGTACTGCACTCGACCCAGGTGAGGTAAATGGGTACCGGCAGGAAGTAATTCCTCAAAAAGCTGTGTGCACCTGAATAGGTAGCCTAGCTTAGCCAGGGTAATAATAATAGCAGAGCCCGCTGAAAGAACAGTTTTTCGGAACTGAAGTGGCTACCCTGGGTAAATATACCATTATTATTATTATATCATTAGTATTATTCAGCTCAATATTGGTGGAAAGCAGTAAGTGACCTTGCAAAGTTTCCACCATGACATCTTGCTTCTGTACAATCTGAACAAATAATTTTTTCTAAAACTGTAGGGATATATGATATCTTTTTGTATGACACTCTTGGCTAATAATATCTTTAAGAAAGAAACCGTTTCGTTGAAACGTTTCCTACAAAAGTATTGGAATGATTGTTTCCCAGCATTTCTGAGAGCATTATGTTGTAAGCTTAGTCACCAAGCAGGTGTATACTACCTAGGTGTGTAGTTCAAGCTTATCTAATTGGACAATTTATGAAGGAAGCGCCTGTTGGCTCGGGCCAGTCAGTTGTCGCTCAAAATTCAACGATGGCCGCATTTTGGGCTGGTTATTGTCTCTACTTATGACAAGTCTAGGTCTGATAAACTAAACAGTATGTTAGTTAGTCAAACCGTTCATGATGATATAGGGATGTTTATCGTTTTTATTGTCTTATATTGTATTTATGTCAAGGATATTACATATGTTTTTTATTTATTTTAGTTTTCAAGGGGAAGTTTTATACTCAAGGTCTGAAGAATGGAAAGGCTGATATTGTTTAATCATGTATCGAAACTGCTGAATATTGACTGTCAAGTGTGATCTTGTCTATATTTGTTACAATCTAAATCTGTATGACCAGATATATAGTAACAGGAAAGTTTATGTTTGTTTTGAAATTACTCTTCGGGCGATTCATAGCTCTTGAGCATATGGTCAAAATCAAGTGATTTATAATGTTCAGCAGAGACCGCTATTACCAATTAATTTTTCTAGTTTAAAAATGCCCAAGAATCATGAAGAAAACAAGTCAATTTTACAAGAGCTATTGATGCATTTGTTGATGGCTGTTTATTTCTAAAGGATGCCTTTTTAATAGCACAGTTGAACTCTTGAAAAGAAAGACTGGTATCTTTTTAAATTACCAATCTCTAGAAAAGTGAAGATTTTAACTACAAAGGGAAATAACTTCATTAAAATTGCACCTGTGCTTCTTTGTTTGCTAACTATTTTTGGTACTACTTTTGTTGAAAATGTCTGGTCAAATTAAGATTGCTTTAGATTAGATACATATCACTGTTTCTTTTGTTTACACACTTCATTGCATGCATTCGGATATTGCCCTTTTTGTTATAAACAGAGTTCCTCGGTTGTTCACATTCAGATTTCACCCATTCAAATCTATGAACTATTTGCAGCTTTATTTGATAACATTTCATTCCTCAAATTGGCAACATTGATATTTTCCTTTCATTGCTACATTTTCCTTATAAATTTTATTTATTATAATGAAATGGAGATAGATAGAGAATGCCTACAAGTTACAAATTTGTGAAAACATTGAACTTGAGGTGGTTTCAATCTCATCGCCAATTTAGGGATTTTAGTGATCATTTTCATTCAGAATTATTTTACCTTTGAGTTAAAAATAATGATGCATTAGAAATGGGCCCAGTGTATTCTTCTGATGTATTCTGCGTGTTTTTTTAAAGGGTTGTGCATTTAACTCTTTGGGCCAAACTACAAAATGTGGTTAATTTTTCTGAACTGCGGACTTTAGTGTTCCACATAAAGAGAAAATTATATATCGGAAGTAACTCGACATACACAAAATGCATTTCAGGATTTGTCACTCCTGCTCAATGCACTTGGAACCAATATGGGGAACGACAACGACAGAGGCAGATGTTGAATGCATTTAGACCAATTTATAAGGCTTATTGACATACCTGCGTGGAACACTCGTTTCCTTTTCAACAACCGATCCTCTGTGCACTAAACCTAGTGAATGACTTTGGATGACAATCAAGTCTGGGTTGGCAGACTCACCCTAGCCAAACCACAGCAATATTACCCCCTCTCCTCCATGGTCAACGCTCCACCTCCCCTTGTTTGTTTTGAAGTTTTCTGGCAAGATTTTTTTTTTTTAAATATATAAATTCAATTTTGGGGTTTCTTTTTAAGAACACTGAAGCAATAACTTTTCTAACACAACTTTTGTATTTACTAATTTTAGTCTCTTATTGTTTCATTGGGGAGGCTATGAATGCAAGCCATTAATGTTCTTGAATATTTTTGTTACATATGTTTATATATTTTCATTAATCCTAGAAAATTCCTGGAAATTGTATTAGTTCCAAATAGATGTGCTTCCATAGGATTTATTTTTTTCCATTTCTTTTCTTTTTTAAAGCTTTATGCTGCTACAAATCTTCATAAAAAAATCTTTTTAGTCATTTACATTTAGGATGATTAATACCATTGTGACTTGATAATCAAGGATTCATATTTCTTTAACTCTAAGTCATATCTCTGTGTGTGGCATTTCTTATGTGTCATCAAGTTCATTTTTATTATTGGCAATGTTAGCAATATTAAACAGCGTTTTAGATGAGCAACAGATTAATGTGGCATGTGTCCAACGAAGAAATGCTACAAAGTACGTCGGTGATTTGTCGCACACTGAAATTTTTATGAAAATGACTCCCTGTGGTGAAAAACATGCCTATCTGGTTAGTACATGTATCTTTGCAAGAATACCATTATGGAAACTCATGGTCATATGAGAAACATTAAGGTTGTGTATGCATTGCCATGCGACATACATATGGAGTTGTCACTAAGTCGATCAAAGTAGTTGATTTTATCACAAATCAATCCCAACATGATGGCCACTGATATGGTAGTTAGTAGTCAGGGGAATATTGTCCTTATTTTAATGCTTTGGGGAAAAATCTGTCATTTTGATGATTAACTTAAGGATGGGGCCTTACCAATGTTAAATTATTTGTATGAAATTAGATTGTCCATAAATATTTGCTTTATTCAGGATGATAACAATGATGGTGGTGATTTCTTGTCTGAGTGCTGGTATCCACCTGAAGAAAATCTACAGAGAAACTACAAATGGGTGGAAATTCTCTGTTAAGAAGTATTGAGTGCTCTTGAACTTCCTCTCCAATCTGCAAATTATGATTTATCTGTTTCATTATAAGTGATCATTTATTTGCATTTGATTTGATAACGTAAGATTTTTAACCAGACTTTTATAGAGAATGATATGTATCCCCCCCAAAAAAAAAAAATAATAAAGAGATTGTTAGCTAAAAACCCATCGAATACAAAATAATAAGGCATATTTAAAAACTTATCATGGAAAATAATCAAGATTAAATTAAGACTTTTTGTTTATATTCCCACAAGAAGTCACTGGCATCAAGCAATCTGTATTATCGTGGGTTCGAATCCCAGCCATGGCGTAATTTCCTTCAGCAAGAAACTGATCAACAGTGTGCTGCACTCAACCCAGGTGAGGTAAATGGGTACCGGTAGGAAGTAATTCCTTAAAAAGCTGTGTGCGCTATGAACGCCTAGCTTAGCCGGGTATTATAGGAGCGCCTTGAGCACCTAACAAGGTGGATATGTGCGCAATATAAATACCCTATATTATTATTATTATTATTATTAGTTTGATAGCATGTTGTAAACAAACGTACCTTAGCCTCATTGGCCTGTTATTTCAGCTTGGAGGATCAATATAGCTGGTAATTTTCAAGAAAATAAAGGTTTCTTCATCTCATTTTTAATTTTTTTTTATTAAATGGAGTGAGATATATGTTATTCATGTTTATGGTCCACACACATTTCACTGATCATGAGTAGTATGTAGACCACACCATTTGCCTGATCTATCTCTTGATCAAACCAATCCCATATGTAGAGGATATCCAAAGAGAACCTGGGGGGAGAATGTAGTAATTGATTGCGAGGAAGCCATCAAGCTCTCGAGTTTCAACAGTAGAAACATTTTCATTCGCTGTCATCAAGAATCCAACATCCTGTGATAAGATTTGAATCACCGGATTGATTCAGTCAATGCTGGTGATGTAATATCATTATGGTATTGTTCTAATAGTAATACTCCACATTCAATTTCATGCCTCGTTGGAAAGAAGTCATTTTTTTTCTTAAAGGAGAATGAAACTCTTGGAGCAAGTTAGCTTTTGTGAAAGCAGAAAAATCAAAGAATAAGATCAACAAAAGTTTGAGTAAAATAGGACTAGCAATAGAAGAGTTATGAGCATTTGAATGTCGAGATCACTAATGCTATGGAGATCCTCCCATTGGCAATGCGACCAAGATCTATGAAGTCACAGATGAACAACTCTCCCCTTTTGGACAGTGAAAATATACCCCAAAACATCTCTTTTTGCTCATTCTAATCATATGACAAACGATTCATCAATGATATAATGTTGTGAAACCTCTGTACTTGTTCTCTCATAAAGAGAACACCTCACCTTGTGATAGACTCTATAAAAGTGAGAATATAAGTGAAATAAGTACTAAAGTAATGAGGGAGTTGTACGTGTGTGACATCACAGATCTTGGTCGCATTGCCAATGGGAGGATCTACATGGCATTAGTGATCTCAATATTCAAATGCTCATAACTTTCTTATTGTTCATTCAATCTTCCTCAAACTTTCAACAATATGTTTCTTTGATTTTTCTCTTTGATATGAATTCAGCTGGTTTCAAGGGTTTCATTCTCCTTTAATCACATTTGTTGACGTGACGGAATCAATCTTATTGGGAGGAGGGAAGGAGTCATAGAAGTCCCCTGCTCATATTTCCCAGAGCTATTTTCCTTTTACAACTCAACTTCCCTGGGAGGGTAGCCACTAATGATGCATGCATGACCTCAAAGCAGATTTTGTTCATGTATTGAGACTGTGATGCGGAGCTTCAGTTTGGTGAGCACCTGTCTCAAAGAAACCCCTCCACCCTTCAAATTGGTTTTGCTCCTTCAGAGCTGGACAATATCAGGTCCTGTATTTGATATGCCTCTACTTTAGCAAAATAGGGAAAGGAATTACATCACTCTGCGCGAGGAAAACTTGCCCATGTAGCTGTTAAGCTTACCAATTGATTGTAGGACTAATTTGTACAATTGATCATATACATTAAACGATACATTCAGTCCCTAGATCAGTCACAAAGCTTTACTATTACAGGCCCAGGTTTTTTTTCAACCACAGGGTGTCGCAATTGAGATCAGCAAATGAGCCCATCCCTAGAAATGTTGTACAACTACAGGGCCCTGGTGGATGTCTCATGAAAGTTATGAGTGGCTTTACGACGAATGGTGACCATTTCCTAGGAACTATATCAACCAACACCAAGTCTGGTGTGTATCATTTACCACAAGAAAGGATCATCAGTCGTTCGTAAAGTCACTCTTAACTTACAAACAGCACCATGAAACACCCACCAGGACAGTCAAAACCAAATATGAGGAACCAAAGGAAGGAACATGGATTCCAGAATACCTAGGAACTCCTCATCTCTGGTCACCCCTTCTACTCGCAAACAGCCATGGATGCCAGGAGGACGATCATATATAGTTTCCTCCCATCACAGAATTAAAGTAGACAGCTCTTATTAGGAGCATATGGCTGGCTGAACCATTACATCTCTTCTCAAAGAACCCTTTGATCTAGATAGTAAAAGGGTGTGATCAGTCAGGGTTTTGTTGTGGGAAGGAATGGGTGGGGCAGGGCTGTTTGGGAAAGAGCTGATAAAGGCTTTAGTCTGGATGGGGCAACAAAAAGAAATGTACCGTAAATATAATTTGCTTGCCATTTGATCTTGAGTGAAATAATATCATTCTTCATTTGATATGGAAAGGGTCTGACCAGCTTGGTTCTCTGCTGTTGGAAGAGGGATAGGATTGATCTGGGGGAGGGGTGACCACGCTCATGCGTTGGGGGCAAATTATTATGAAATTGCATGTGATAGATCTGAATGAATTCCCATTATCTATATCATATTTTAAAATTTTGTTTGTGAAGTTTGTTACTAGGCGTCATTGTGACAATGGAAACTGAACTGGTCTGGGAGAGGGGGTCGGGTTGTTAACAGGGAAGGGTGATCAAGGCTTTTGAGGGGGGGGGGGGTTGTAAGAGGCAGTATGCAATGAAGTACTGTATGTATTATCTGGTCATATGTATTCATACTCGACAAAAATGATCAAATACAGTGGTTTAATTATGACTGCTGGACTATCCAGACGTAGCAAGTATACAGATGTGGATAATCATTTGGAATGATGATTCCCCATCACCATTATGGACACTGTGACTAGATACACCCCTAGCAGTTTGTACCTTATTGTTTGAAACCAACAGAGTGTCTCTTTGTTTCATGGTATTGAGTATATTGGTATTATTTTTCACACGGTGAAGCACCGTGATAATGATGTTAATTATGCGGTCTGTAACTTTGTATGGGTGTGTTGGTAATGACAATGCATTTTTGTTCAAGTGCAGAAAGAATGGGTATCTCATTAATGGATTGGCTCTAAGATCTCCTTATATGATTTGGTCAGTTGCTGTTTATAAAGCCAGGGTCCAAGGGCAAAATAGCATTTTATTATATTAGAGTTTTTAGTCCTAACAATATTTTTGATTAATATTCCACCTCAAATTTGCTTTTCAGTAAATATGGTTATGGTCATGCATCATTCTGATATGAAATTGTGATCTTTTACTTCTGATCTTCCTACACTGACATATTACATTTAAATAATTGTTATATCAATATGCAAATAATGCTAAAAATATTATTTTGACGTAACTATGCATTTTTCTTTTTTTACAATCATTGTATCCCTTAACAAAGGTTTGTATGATATGCAGTATTTTTGTACAAAACAGTACCATGTTAACTTAAACGGTGAATTAAACATTCTTGAATGTTTGATAAAACAGCTTCTTTTCTCCTTGTATTTTGTTTCCAAAGTGACATGTATTATCAAAGTAATTCTATCCGCATATTGTTTATGCATCAGGGAAATATCTACTTGCAAACTTACATTGATTTGATGTGATGGGTGTAAAGATTTAAGCCTCAAATGAAAATCTAGGTCCCGTTTCATTAAGACTTGTTATAATAACAAACGCACAAGTTCTAAACAAGTTTACTATCAGCCAATCAAATGGAAGGATTTCAGTAGCTTTTAACTGTTATTGCAAATTGGTTATTGTAACATGTTTTATGAAACGGGGCCCCTGATAAAACTTATTCTACTTCTGTGGTATTATCCTTTGTGACGAATGTTTGTTAAAGTATGTTTTGGCTCAATGTATAGATTTCTATCTTCAAATTTTAAAAAGCATTCTTTCAAGTTACAAACACTTGCTCGTTCCCCGAATTATTACCCGTCTAATTTTAGAAATGGATGTGCAAGTTTCCAACCAGTCTAGTACCCTAATGAGGGAACAGAACATCTCGCAATATCTGACTGCAATCTTGGCATTCACAGACACATCATGTACAGAAAGGAAAAGAAGGGGGACATGGGGGGCTGCTACATGTCATGTTCAATACCGTGATGCCCCCCTCAAAACACATCCCTTAAGATGGGATTTAACAGCTGAGAAAGTGAGTCCACCCTCTGGCTCGGAATATGGGATAATGGATGGTAATAACTAGATCAAACAAGGTCAAGTTAGCAGCATTTTGTCGGTTCTTCTTCCATGATTTATACCCTTGAGTATCATGTATAAACAATGTGGTTAAAATTATGGTAAGCAATGAGAGAGCCTTCTACCAGTACAATGTATTGGACCACAACCTCAAATAACTTTAGTTTAGTTTACTCCAACCATGTTGTAGGACTAAGCCTGTTCATCGATCAAAGTAGAATGCCCATTGCTGCTCTCCTTCAAAGCATGGAGGTAGAAATTTCTACCTCCATGTTCAAAGTCACCTATATGATAAAATGTCTCATTTATAATGTACAAAAATTCACCCAGTGCATACCTGTTTACTATGTGATTCAACATGAATATGAACAAGCCTACAATATTTGTGATGATAATAATTCTTATTTACCCAGGATATTATTGGCACATAATTATTATTATTGGCACATGAGCTGGTCTCCCAGTGAGCCCTGCATATATGACTATACTTTCCTGGGAACCAAGCAACACTATACTTTATAAACTACAATATTTATTTTGTCCAGTATCACATGTTGCTATAGGAGACAAAATTCTAACAAACTTTCTAGATTATCAAGAACCTTTGTAAATTAAAGTCAACGTATATTTGAAATATTGCAAAACATGTCTCTCGTTCAGTTACATTTGAAAAAAAAAAACACACAAGCAGAGCCCCCCCCCCCCCACCCACACACGCACACAATAAAAGCACAAAACTGAGCTTCTGAGGTTCAAATCTAAGTCATTATGCTATAACATATTTCCATAATCAGCCTCATGACCATCATCGTCACCCTCATCACCACTCCGGGTCCCCAAATGCCGATAATGCACTGGTTCTCTTTGTGATGAACACGGGGTTTACCCCCCCCCCCCCTTCTAGAATCCAATACAGTGCTGCAATTATTCAATATCTAATTATGACATCGACATTGAACAAAAATGAGAGAGGTAGGACAAAAAATAGTTCTTTTTATGACAATAAGAATAAAGTCAGCTGTAATCCATTCATATCATTGGGAAATAAGGAAAATGATTATCAGAAAACAAGATTGGCATGTTTGAAACTGAAAGTGATAGAAGTATGATGATAGATTCACATTCCTTTCATACCCCCTTGTCTCTCTTAACCGCCTTCAGAAGAGCTGCGTGATAACGAAAATAATTCCTGCAGAGTTAGACCCATTATTCCTCAAAAATCAAAACCATCTGCCCTTCCACATCTCCTGCAAGCAAAGAGTGATGAAATGTGATTGCATTTGGAACATGAGAACAGTGATAAAACATCATGAAAGTTGCGGCACATGCAGTTTGCCAGTTTACCCCGCTTTGCATGCCACAATTATGCCTTAATTTAGGATCAGAAACCAACCTGTTCCGAAATATCTTTGTGGTTTTAAGAAGAAACGATGACTGACATCATTATGAACTTCCGGACAAGATAAATCATTTTGTCATATTTGTCTTGAGTACAACACCTTTTCGAAAGATCGATTTTTCCGATATCGAGAACCCCCCCCCCCACATGCACCCTTCATCGGAATCCTTGAAACATCCTTGTTTCACCTTCCCCCTCTTTTCTACATTCTTCGTCTTGTTTTAACTGAAAGTATCCATTGCAATCACAATTTCTCAAGTATGCCTATATTGATTGTAAATAAATTTTAATGGGTATGCCCATGTCCAATATTATTGGCGATTTATGGATCTTGCAGGCATGGTTGTAAAACTTACCAGAAATTATTTTTTTTTAAAGAACGAAAGGAGATACTATCTGTCCATTTGCCAAGACATATGCTTTAACTTTACGCCTCTTCATCCTCATCTTCAGCATGTTCAGTGATGACGTCGATACATGTATGTTGTTTTAAGACAGTGGGTGTGATGCTAATAGCAACAAATTACACTGACGAATTCGATTTATTGCTAATGATTTGATAAACTTGACAAATCCCTCATTCCTTCGTGAAGTCTTTAAAAAATGATGCGTTTCCTTTGTGGATGTTTGGGGAATACTGGCGAAGTCGACGCGCGACGGGAGAAGGGGCCTCAAACTCTTCAGAGTATATTCTTATACGCACTTGTGATGTTTTGAAGAAAACTCGAGAAGTAAAAATGAGAGGGGGGGGGGGTGAGATGGAGGAAAGGAGGTGTATTGATTTGAAAATGAATTAAAAGAGTCAATGGTATAGGACCAGGGAGAGAAGATTGAAAAGAGACTATATAGGATACGTGTGAGGAGATAAAAGATAAACAGAGGAGAAAGAAAGAAAGAAAGAGAGAGAGAGAGAGAAAGAAAGAAAGAGAGAACTTCAACATGAGAACTTGTTCATAGACTTCTGAGAAAGTGGTATCCATGTTTCCAAATCTATTGGCTCCAAACATGTTAGTAGCTCCATGCTCCTAAGGTATAGGCCAACACGGCAATTATTTTTATTCATTTGTTTTATTAGCGGCAATTATACTTGACAAAGTAGAAGCATTCCCAAATCCGCGAATATTTACAAAAGTGCCCCGTTTGGGGGAGGGCGGCTCCCATTGTCTTGTTTGTTTGTGCCATGTGTTGATGCGATTGAAAGGTTAAAAGATGTGCGAGAGATCTAATCGTATTGAACATTTATTGTGAATGATTCTGGGATCAGCCCTTCCGTATCAGACGAAAAAGAGACACGTATAAACAACTGTCATGAAAGTGGGAAACATTTACGAGGAACAGAGGAAGGGAAAAAGACACATTCTGATATTCCCACCATGATGGCTATAAACTGAAATTTGTTTAATTTCAGTGAAAGGGTCTGTATTCGTTATTGACTAATGTACCACGTGTTCATGATAACTTAAACGGCAGAGGCTTAAATAAGTTGAAATAACAAGACGGATTGAAAGAAATAAGAAAAAAATGACGTAAATACGCACGCGGGCACATGTCCAGATAAAATATATAATGTAAAAATCTGATTTTTGTAATAAAAATGTTTAAAAATTCTTGCTCGCTTCACTCGCTCGCAACTTTTTAATTTTGAGTGATACGCCATATCTAGCCCCCCTCAATCTTTTTTTTTTAGCTCATTACGATGACTCAGATGAAATTAGCACAAGAGGTAAGTGGGGAAAGGAAGGGCATATCGGCATGATAAGTTTTTAGATAACATTAGAACTGAAATGTACAAGAGATCAACTATAAGAGTTGATTTTTGGTAATTATTTGTATACAAGTAGAAATATATAAGAGGACCGGGCGATTAGCTTGTTGTAATGTTGCCTTTCCTATTATTATTTTTTTTCTTCAAATTTCCTTTCCCCAATTCTTTTCTTTACACTCAAATCTACCATCAACATCCCTTTTGATATCACCACGAATGATATTCTTTTCTTTCATTAATTTTATTCATATCGGGATTATCTTCACATGAGACCACTTTTGCCCATTTCTAGGTATTGTTAAGTCAATAAATGAATATGCGATATATGGCACCTCTCTTCAAGCAATACATCCGTGATTCGAGAGATATTTTTAAACATCCAATTTCATTAGTTCAACCCAATTTATATTTTGGCAAACCTTTTCAATAAACCGCAATGACATTACAATTATCTGTAGGTCATCTTCATCGTCGTCATCGATGTCTTCTCGTCATCATCCTCCTCATTATTCATCTCTGTCGCCATCATGCGCGGCGGTGTCGTGAGATGTTTGGTCCCTCGGGAAGGGGGGGGGCGGCCTTTTCCCATAGGCCGCTATACAGAAATTAGAAATCTGAGGGGGGCACGCCCCCGGACCCCCGCCCATGATCATTATCGTCAGTCAATCACCAAAATTAGGCGAATAATGTAGTCCTATAAAAACATAGAAGTCACTTATAGATATATTTTAGTCACCAATCTTTTCCAGGTATCTAGGTTGAACATATCCGAAGCTATCTAGGTGCGGATGTGTTTTATTTTTAAATGATAACTCCCGTGTTCCATCTTAAACTTTTGACATTTCATCCGTAGATACCTCTCCCCAGACAGTTTAACATACATGTTCATCATCACACTCATCCATAAAATTGACATGTGGTCCCTAGCCACTCACTAAATATATCCTCGTGTCATCAGTCTTGACAAGATGCCATAACAATGTCAAAATCACCTTTCGACAGACTTCCTTATACGCTTTACCACCCCTGCCCCCTCCCTTAGCTGATTTGTTGGTTCGTCTTACCCCGGTTTCTTACCCCCCCCCTCCCACAGACAGCCGAGGCAAAATCTCCTTCTGACATGGCCGGCGCTCTACCACCCCTGCCCTCCATGATTCGTTGTCTCTCCTGACCCACCCCTCCCCCGATGTACACAGTTACCTTCGACAGACTCCCTTGCACCATCCCCTCCCGACCCTACAGCTGCCCCTCCTTGGTGTTGCCCCCTCCCGAGGCCCCCTCATGTGGGCTTCATCGTAGATCATGGGGGGCATCTATTGTTGCGTCCTCCTCCAAAATACAACAGGCAGTCGCCTGCTCTGACGCCCATGCCCCCCCCCCCCCCTCGACATGGAGACTTACTCTTTGTCTGTGATCATTAGTCAAAAGTCTCTAAACTTTCAGTTTCATGTTCCCCTCATCTCATGATATTGAATTTACTTTCTAGATGACGCTACAGGGCTATATAACCACTGAGCAAGTAGTGACATAGCACAACCGACCATCTATGCCACGGCCACGATATATATGCCTACCTTTCACAAAGATGAAATAGGGATGTCGAAGAAACGTGCAATCAATTGCAACTCAACCTTAGGTCCCAAAATCAATTACATGTCACGTAAATCAATTATAACTTGCAATTTACATCTAATTGGTGGTCGATCTGCTTGACTGCTTCTCGTAACAGACTGACAGACACAACAGATTGATTTGTTAGAATTAATAACTTATCCTGTCAATTATTGTAAATTTGTCATTGCAAAAGGGAATTGCAATGGAATGCATATGAGTTTCTCGCAATATCCTCGTATCTGAGAGGTATCATAAATTGATTTCACATCTTGCCCAATTGATGTCTCGCCGTCTTAAGAGAGTCACCTTAATAACCCGGGCATCGTCTCCCCTTCCTTCCGCTTTCCCCTCCTCGTCTAAACCCCCAGATAAATCTTCTGAATTTTCTACCCGCTTTACAGCACGTATGCACCCTCTAAGTTCAGGAAATCAGTTGTTAAAATGAATCCTCAAACCGAATGCTGGCGCTGGACAGTTAGAGAAAAGTGCAGTCGACTCCAAATGGCCTAATTTGTTGTAAATTGTCCTGTAATTTTGAGGGGCTGAGTAATGCACCGGGGGTGATGTATCGTCCAAGCTCGTGAAGTTCAGTAAATGTTTTAATGTGCAAGTCTCGGGGTTGAGTGTGAGTTTGTTTCATAATGGAAAGGATATTGGTTGTGATGAGGGGTGTGGCCCAAGGGGTCGAACATGAGGAAAGTTGATAAAGAAAATGATGGTGAACATAAATGAACACTGTTAACTGGATAATTATCTGATTATCTGGTAATTTAAAACAGAGCGGTTTTTGTGTTAGATTGAGGTGTGGATTTGGTCCAGCGGTTAATCATCATCACTTTTAATTTCTGATATCCCTACTACCACCACCACCACCTTTACCATGGACATTACCACCATCATCAACATCATCATCATCACCGTTACCATGATTTATCATCAACATCATTGCAAGCACTGATCATGACAATCAACATCACAAAAGTTTCTTGTTATATCCACCCATGTCACCACTACAAAGCCATCCCTACCATTTATAATCACAACCAGAATTGTCATTACCTTCAAGTTTTCACACCTCATCAATTAAACTATCATCATCATCATCATCACCAATTATCATCATCATATCATCATTGCCATCATCACCATCATCATCACCATCATCATCATCATCACCATCATCATCTTCATCGTCGTCATCATCACCATCATCATCTTCATCATCATCGCCATCATCTTCATCATCGTCGTCGTCATCACCGTCATCGTCGTCATCATCATCGTCATCTTCATCATCATCGTCATTGCCATTACTTTTACAATCATCTTTTTAATCACTACTATAAAATATATACGAATCCACAGAAGCTCTGTTATTTTGTCCTCACAGAGGTTTTTTTTAATGCGTGTTACATGTCAAGGTCAAAGTAAGAACAAATTCAAGAGGTCCATCAAGTAACCAAAATCAAAAGAAAGAGGCAAATGAATTGAATGATCATAATCATAAAAATACATGCAAAACAACAGAGATGACAGAAAATAATCAACAAACAACAATGTTTTCATCAGTATGAGAATAAAGTATTGCAGCACGAAAATTGGACAAGGCGAACACAAATAGGATCATTATGAAGAATGTAGTTTATAAAACAGCACCTTCATAACTGATAACATTTTGACCACCTGATAACAAAATCATGATTTTTGATTTAATCTAAGGATAGCAAAAAAAGGGAGAAAACCTAGAGAATATGAGGCATTAGCCTGTGTACCAGTACACAGGCTCTCACTCAATTTACCTGAATAAGTTATTTTACATAAAACAGTTTCAATTATGTCCAAATGCAGTTAGAGAAATACAAAATAGAACATTTCAGATAAAGCTCGCAATGACAAATCCCAGTTTGCTCATACTCGGTATGGATTTGCATTAGGTAAAAAATAAAAATAAAACATTCAGAATATGAGTTTAGTATTAGTGGGAATTGCATGCTATAGAGTCTTATAGAAAACATATTATCTGGTATAAAACACATTGAAAGATTAATTAAATATAAAGCTTTCCCACTTTCAGTATTAGTATAAGTTAAAAATGTCAGTCATTATATCTTCCACATTCTACCCAAATATTAGGAGACCTATTCCTGACACAACTGCTTTAATCACTTCAATGAATCAATTTTTATCTGAAAATAAATCACGCATTATTCCCAAGAATAACTGATTCCCGAAATTACAAAATCCATAAATATTATTTGTTTAATTTTACTCAATATAACTTCAGTAAATTCTTCTATCCAAACTATTTCTTTCATTTCATTCCATTCTCACAACCGGGATTCAAACCAAAAGACGTAAAAAGAGGGGAGTTGTTGCTACCCTGTTTGGCGTTCAACATTAAGGGCTAGAGCCTCGTCGATCTGGCACTACACAGTGGCTGCCGGGCCCACGATCAATTCAGCAAAACAAATTTTCGGAATATTTCTATTCTGAAATTTCTATTTCGAACAATAAAATATTCATATAACTATCAAATATGAATGTACAAAATTAGATCTAATCGTAGTTTAAATTTTCAAACCCTTTCTTTTTTTCATTATCCTTTGATTCTAAGGAATATTACTTGTTGTGGATGTAGATTTATCTCTGCTCGGTAAATGGGGATTCCCCCAGAAAATAATCATGAGTTTTCGTCTTTGTCTGCATGTATTTCATTTGCTATCATACTTGTTTCCAACTAATAGACAGAATGAGAAACAGAGCATTTGGTAATCCTTAACCATAAAAGCGGCACAAACCTTTTTCACTTGCAATTGTTGCAAGCAAATGCACGGAAATCATAAGACAAAATCTTAAATAGAAAATGAAAGCAAAAGAAACAAACAGCATTAGAATAAAAAATGGTAAAAGTAGGTTCATTTCGCTTATATCAGAAAATCCTAAAATAATATGACCATGTGCACATACTCTTATAGGGGAATTTCACTCTGATGAAAGTTTGTTGTAAAAGTACTATACATACATTGTACTTTATGTAATGTAAAATGCATAATTTTTTTTTTCAATGGTTCATAACTTAAATATTATTTTCTCTCAGGAGCAGGTGTGAAATAATTTGATGATATTTTGAAGGTACAATAAAAAACTAATTTTTCATTTTTTTTAAAGAAAATGACACTTCATTGATTTTAAAAAAACTCTTAACGTGCCTGATAAATTGCAAGCCTATGGGATTCATGTGTTTTATTTGGTGCCATATGGCAACAGCGGCATGTTAAGATTTAAATTCACGGGAAGCTGCTCGCATGACGTCACAAATAAAGAAATTGAATTATAATAACCTTTAAATTCTTTGAAGGATTTCCTTCAAACCTTTTGCAAATATTTAACAGTATTTTCCTGCTATTCTTACAATAAACTTTTTGTCGGGGTGAACTCCCACTTTAATGTCTGCATAGTGACATAAATACAATTAGCAAACTCTATTCAATGCAGACATCAGGCTCATATTATTTTAGCGACTTCTCCAATATAAGGGACTTGCATTTAGCCCAGGTTTTCCACTCTGACAATCAGAGCTAAGAAAAGTTCATATTGTTTGTTCATTAAAACATCTGTTTTAATCTCTTCTGCTAATTTTTGCATAAGCTTAAGGTTAAGTGCCAATCAAAATGATTCAACTATTTTATAACTCGGACCATTGTAAAATTTTGCGGAACTGAACATCTTTTCTGTTTTCAATATTTACCTCAAATTTCAAATCATAGGCAAAGAATATACTTGACACAGGGCAAGAAACCATTAATGTATTAAGAGAATATAGCCATCAATAGCAGCATTCAGAAATGGCAAATTGGCAATAACAGCAAAATTGTCATAAAAATAATTTTGATTCACTTGGCAAATGCACTGTGCTGTGATGGTAATGGTTAGTGTTATATCTATTTACTTGAAAGCAAGAATAAGTAGAAAGTGATATTTCCATTAAATACATTCTTGAGTATATCAATACAAGTACATCACGGACAATAATTTCTGTGCAGGGCAATGCATCGTTTGGAACATTTTTTTAAATAAAGACATTACATCCCAAAGTAGAAAGAATGAATAACACGAACTCTAAATCACCGAGTTATTCGTTCAACTTGATAAAATTCATTGTGACATATCGCTAAGCAGCAAATTATTAGAATCAGAATTATCATTTTTTTGGTGCAATTGTTACAACCAATGGAAAATGTTCCATGTAGTGTCTATATTATGATCATTTTAACAAAATAACTTTAAAAAACTTTGGCCGAATGAGACTGCTGGCTTGGTTAAAAAAAATCTTTAAAATAATTTAGAGAGAGAGAGAGAGAGAGAGGAGGGGGTGGGTAGATGTTAAAATATGACACCCCCTCCCAATACAACATAACATAGACAACAAAGCTATAAAAGAAATTTATAAGAGAGTGGTTAAGAAAGTGCATATACAATTACGAGTATACATAGTCACAGCATGGCACTGCCAATGCTTTTGTTTAAAACAAAATGATAAATATCAGACAATATACTGAATCGGTAGTGACACCAGTTCAATTGTGGTATAGAATCAGTCAAGAATAATTAGTGTTTGATAAATAAGAAAAAAAAAGAGATTTATCTACAAAAAAGCTACAATTGTTCTTGACAAAAGTTGAACATGCTGTTGCACTGCAACACATTTCCATGTACAAAACATCATTTCATGATTTTAAATATAACTTTTCGTTAACATTAAAAAAGCGTAAACAATAGTTCTCCTATAGCAACCTGATGCAAACTAGAACTGAAATACGACAACCATCGGCATTTGCGATCACAGAGTTACATAACATTAAATATCATCATCATTCATATACAACAAACATAATAGCTGTCATGTGTGTATCAACACAAAAATCAATGACAGAACCACTGGTTTACAAAATATGGATGCCACAAACGCAACTTAAATTGGTAAAGACTTGCCAACACAAAAATCGGCATTCCATTTGCATTGTACAGACATCAATTCTGCGTTCTATCCATTTGCATCTAATTGAAAAATAGCAAAAACAAGAACGAGCATCTCTGAATATACAAACATATACCTGTATGTTTAACAAGAGATGACGGACATGAAAAGTAGCATCGATGCACCTACATTACAGCTCAAGAGAACAGAAGTAAATACTTATACAATGTGACTATATTGGGTTGTACAGGTTCACTGCTTACATATGTACCACCACAGGCAACAAAGAGCTCAACACATACCTCCATTGATCAAACATCTAAACCAAATTTCACATCTTAATTCATCTTCATAGACTTTCAGGTGAATGTGAATAGCAAAATACACCATTTTTCATGTTTACAATTGGTGAAAGAGAAAAGCAATGAATAAATAAAATCTCTGACATTAACTCAAGAGTACAGTACGGTTCATCACAAGGACTATGAAAAGTCACATGACACTTAGTACAATACAATGTGAAACTCTGAGAATGTATGATACAGTATAGGATGGTCTTTCACAAAGCGTTAGGTGTGATTTAAAGTCATGCGGAGGTGCAATCACTTACATGATATCTAATGTGCAATCCCTATTGGTGAATACGCAGCAGCGTAACGTGTCTTCCGTGCATGATCTGATCGAAGGCATGATGCATATTATACAACTTTTCGTCACACTTAAATCTTTGTGAAACACTTAACAGGGGCCTATAACACAAAGCCTAGCAATCATTGTAGCACATTTTTAATGATTGATTGCAGTAAATGCAATGTACAATTAATCATAGAAATCAAGTGTACGATTAGTCACCAACATATACGTAACGGGACCCAGATTATAACATACATAAAGATTGAGAAAAAAATCAAGCAGCAACACTTGTTGACATCACTTTTTCAAAGTTGCATAATGCCTAAGATTGATACTGCCCAACTTTGGCAAAAGGAAGCAAGTGACACATCGGTCAAATTTGAGCTATCGTCGTTTTTTAAACACCCTTTGTATGTTGCATGTTCAGGCAAAATTTGGGGAAGAAATGATCGTTCTATGGATAGGTATTGAAGAAAATATGCTGTTAAATTGCATTGATGCCTGTGTAAATGACAAACACACATTGCCCATTTACAACAAATGATGTTTTTGTCACTTGCTTCCTTTTGCCAAATTACGGCAGAATATGACGAGTACAGAAAATTGGGTAGACACCAACTTCACTACAAAAATTGAGATCACACGAAGGAACCAACGAGGAAATATCTTTCGTAATTGTTTAGGATTAGCCAAAATGAAGAATAATGTGATCAAGAATCCCCATCTTGATTCAAAGATTCAACATGGAAAATGACATGACGGACAAAATTACAAACACATCTCGACCTCGATGAACAATGCATCTTTTCTAACTTTAAAGGGCAATGGTCTAGATAATTCTTAAGAAGCATTCCTACCTATTCTATTCATGCATGTCTGTTTGAGGCAGACTGTAAGCTATGGATTGCTACGCACACCATGCTAAGTTCAGTATATACATGTTCTGTAGATCTGTCCCTTCCCCACTGTGCTTGCCTGCAAGCCCAATATCTCCCAGTGGAGGAGAAAACAAAACCCCTATGAATTCCTTTCCAAAAAACATTTCATCCTTTAAACCATAGTCTTTTTGAAGATTGCATACTTGACAATCAAACATTTCGACAAAATATCATATAATACAGCTAAAGCTGCTATGAATGGTACATCACATATGCAAAAGCCATGCTCATACATCCAACACATTTCTGTGCTCAAAAATCTTGTACTAAAAATGAAAGTACTTTTGAATATTCATTTTGAAAAGGGAGAAAAATATCAGTGCAAATGCCTATACGATAGTACTATAAATGACCATTGATTTGTGCACTACAATAAACACTACAGATAAATCTGGTAAGTACATACATGTATATATAACGTACACTACTCCATAGTGAAATAGTTGACCATCTATCAGCTGGGTCCACATGTTGCTCTTGCAGAGCAGTCTCACCTTCGTTTTAATAATCAATGAACTGAATGAACGTATTTACATGTGAAAAGGAAAGAACCAACGCAAGAATCAACTTGTAGAATCGTATATCATACTCAAAATATACCATCACTGATACAAAAATATCAGTTATACTAACACAGCATGATGGAACTCAACTGATACATGATTGCAAACCTGTGCAAACAAATCATCTTTAGTAATCTTTTTACACTTATTTACAAACTAAGGTTGGTGCAAAATCGACTTATTTACTCACTTTGCTATTATGAAGAAAGAAGGGCACAAAAATATGACTGCATTCAATTCACTTATTTTCATTTTTTTCAAATAGGCGTACACCTGGGGGGCGTTTCATCAACATTTTTGTCCGACAAGTTGTCAGATCTGACATCTTTTCTTGATTTTGATTGGCTGAGAAGCACTGTAACTATGGTAACTGTCGGATAAAATGGGACTTGTCGGATAAAACGTCTGACATGTCCTTTCATGAAATGCTCCCCTGGTAGGCCCTTAACTCATCAAGAAAGATTTACAGTTTAAGAGAGAGAGAAAGAGGAAGAGACATAGAGAAAGTCCAGGGGGAAATTATCATTGATAATTAGTACAATAAAGTATACATTTTAGAGGGAAAATTTCGAACAAAACTGCTTTTATACAAATTGAAAACATAGAATCTACGTTAAATTTCTGAAGAAAATGAACAATGCTAAGTAGTAGATATTTTTTGACGAAGGGATAGGATGGGATGGGATATATTCAAGCTAGACTGTTACACTAAATATCTTGCATATTCTGAATGAATTCCTATTTATCAAAAAAATAGACTGAAAGAAAATGTACTTCACTTTGAATCAAGAAATCAACACATGTAAGGAAAGTGAAAGATTATAATAATCAATATGATGATTTTGATCAAAGTCACGCTGTTTCACAAAGCAACCAGAAAAAATAAATGTTTTTAAAACAAATTTGACAGACCATTTCTCAGATCTGAATACAATGTAATGATTAAGAAGCAAGGGAAGGAACATGAAAACCTCAAAGTTCTACTCTAAGTTTATCTTGGATAAATGCCTTGTCAATCCCACTTTGTAAAAGACTTTTCTCTTTGATGCATAGAATTTTTTGTTTTTTTCCTGGTATAAAAAATTCAAGAAGACTGAAAGATCGTTATGGACGCATTTTTGTTTTTTTCAGTAGTCATCAATACTCAATACAAAACCATGAGTCGTATAAACTTTATCCCTAATCTAAGCTTAATCGCTGGACCAGCCAGGTCGATTTCTGGAGTAACAATGTATCTTTCTGTCAAGAAAAGGAAGAAAATCACACGAATATGAATCAATATCAAATTAAATACTTGATGACATCTTGGACTAAATATACTCATCTAAGTTCTACAGTTTCTTACTAGTGACGATGGAGACATGTTTCAATGGAAAGATATTCATCATGGTACAAATTAAACTTCACAATGAAAATTACATAAGAATCCTAGTAGGACTGTATGCACTAGCCCTGCTTCGATCAGCCTAAATTTTCACATAATCCAAATTGGCAAATTATCCTCATCAAATAAAGCTTGAAAATATAACAAAGGGGGCAGAATACGCATGCTCCGCATCCCCGAGGTCACACTCTGTGTTCGAGCAAGAATCCTCAAATCTCTCTGTTGGAAACATTTCATTTCTGGAGATTAATCTTCACGTAGGTTTATCGTACTAAAATCTCTCACAATTGAGCTGAATCAGGCTGAAGTAGACCCAACTACTTAGACCAAATTAACATAGGTAACACCTATGTGCTCTTTTCGAGCTACTTGGAAAGACTGCTTTAGGAGTTACAGAAAAGACAGTAAACAAGTGGAGGTCACAAGTTCTTCAATGGCTCAAGAAAATATGGTCATTATCTCAAAGGAGAAAGGGAAGAGGAAGAATAAGCATAATCTTAGCAAAGGCTATCTTTAAAATAATAGTTCCCCCAGATATTAAGAACTTTTCCCCCTTTAAATTCTAACACTTTCAATTTTATTAAAATGGTGATGAGGTACTGGAACATAGATATCAGGAAGCCATAGCCTTACATTCCAAAGCTACCTTAACACTAGATTACTGAGAAACAATGTATTTTTTTCTGCAATAAAGTTCCACAATGTAACATACCCACAATCCTGTAGGCAAATGTTCTCTCAAACACCAAATTGTAGGAGGGTAAAAGTAGAGAAGGGAAGGAGTTGTTTTTTCTTGACGCCAATTTCTTCTTTCATGAATAAGAATCCCAACAACTGCAATGGAAATCTGGAGAAAAACAGTCTGAAACTATCCCTTTGAATGATAACTTAGACAGGAACTGTTGCATCACTGCTCAGTCAGGAGACTAAACCAACAGCATCCCATGAAATGCTCCTTTATTGTTGGAATGGATATCAACACAAGGATAGAAAAGGAGTGGTAAACATCCAAATAATTGGACTGCATCATAAACAACAAGTCTAGAAGGTGATTAATTGTAGCTGTTTTCAAATTATTCTCAGTAATTATGATAAATGGTGCTCCTATCGAAGCCTCAACTTTATAAGAGTACCATAGTGATTGCACAAAATTAACATTTAATACATGTAGGTGTTAATACATGTATTTGTTATGAACACTGCACCATAGGGAAATTTTTTTTTAAAGAAAAAAAAGAAAGAAGTGTTAAATTTTTATCTTAATGATAAAAACATAACATGTCTTGTGTGACTTCTTTATCATACAAAGCCTGCATTAATAGATAAAGGCCTATAGTTGTATTGTAAATAAGAAAATGTGCTCAATATTTTTTTATTATCTATTTTATTTTGTTGGTGTTACGAAAATGATATTTGCAAGAAAGATAAGTAAAAACAGACCTTAGTGTCTGGCATCGATATTGAAAGAATGAGAAATATAATTCATTACATCTTTAATATCTTCTGATGAATGCTTACTAGCTATATCATAATGCATGTATGTGCAATGTGTACATATATGTATATGTAGTCTGAATAAGGCTTAATGGTTTTCTACAAGAGAAAAGTATCTGGAAAACAATCTGTTATCACACCTGAAAGAGTGGATAAAGGGGGAATTACACTATTCAATCAATATTCATAAAAGCTCCTAACCTAAAGCTGCTTTCATGATGAATTGAATAATGTCTGTATGTCAAGACTAAAAGGTTGAATGACCGAACTCTAAATCCTAACACAAAATGAAACAAAACCACCACCCACTCCACAAAGACTTTTTTCTCCAAAAACACTACCAGAGAATTATTCACTGGTTAACACCTTCATAGTTTTTGTGGTTTAAATACCTACAGTAAGCCAATACCTGGTAACAGTCTACTCCAATACCCAAAGCTACCAGAAGCAAACAATAGAGGTTCAAATGCTGTTGAACGGGTCTTATAAATGCTTCCATGGGTCTACAAAGGATTGAGGGTATTGAATAGAAACTGTAGCAATGGCTTAGAGGCATGGACCTTTAGTGGGTCCCCTGAAAGGAAGTGGAACAATGAAGGTGTGATGTGAAAGCAGGGATTGAAACAAATTTGTTATGACACGTAGTTAAATGAGCTTCTTGAGAGAGAATGAGAGAACAAGAGCCAAGGGTGAGAGTATGGGAAGAGGGAGAGAGAGACAGGGATCAGGAGCAAGATGGCACAAAGAACTGTGATTAAATGAAACTCCAAGATCAATTAAAACCAATCAATGAGACTGTGGTCTGGTGGTTCTGACCCAATCCTTTGAAACAGAGGGCTATGGTTTCAAATCCCAGCAATGGCAGATTTTCTTTCTGCAAGTTCTTTCTGCGAGAAATTCACCCACATTGTACTGCACTCAACCCAGGTGAGGCAAATGGGTACCAAGCAGGAACAATCCCTTGAATGTCCCACATGCCTTGAATAGCAGCTGGAGCTGAAGTCAAAATAATATAAACATATACACGTATGCAACATTGAATAGGCAACTACGTGTAGTCAGCACTTAAAATATTCAATATTGACTTTCAATCAATCGGAAGTGTGCATTATCAACCTGCATTCCTAGTTGTGTTATAATGCAACTCATGAGTAGTACTAGAGTAGATGGTGACTAGAACGACATCAAGTATTCATTCAATTTTATCAATAAATCTATAGAATATCATGGAAATGAAACTTCAAATGCAAAGAAATCAATCAAATGCAACTGCACCTCCAGTAAAATTGCTTCTCAGGTTAGTCTCTTTAAAAGTCTGAATATCTCATAGTAAAAAAATGTTTTAAAAAATCTGCACATAGTTCAATGGTATTTCAAGAAATTAAACCTAAAATTGGTTGGAGAAACAACATCCTCATTTGACTTTCATTACCTGTAAAATACCTGTATATCAACAAGGTGTCTAAAATGCTTCTTTTTGTTCATTTTAAATTGTAAAAAGTTTTTGAGATACAAATTGTCCATTAGAATCTTATTGTTTTTAAACCAAACTTGTTTTGCATGAATATATTTAACACAAAGTAAAGTTGATTTATCTTAAGAGTTAAGTGACTTTTTTATGAAATACATCAAAAATTGACTCTTTAATTTTAGAATTTGTAACCTGTAACGTGACAATCAAATGAACTCACATAGTGGTTTAGCCTTTGGTATCTGAAGAGACATAATTACAAACAAAATTTAAAATAAAATTCCCTTTCCTATACAGCAGAGTATAGCATAAGACAAATAAATTCACTTTTGTTCATATAAATAAATTGTCATTAAATTTCTATTTAAAAAAATGAAATGATACCTTCAGGTTAAAAGAAATAAGAGGAAGAATTAATCATGCTTTAGGCAAAATCTAACAATACATCCTAACAATAACATTTACATGAGTTTCTCATTTTCAAAAGATTTTTTTTTTTACATTCTGTAAATGGTCAAGCCATGAGCTATTATTATCATGATCAACAACACTGTAATACTCAGATAAATCAGCCCTCATGTTCAATCTTGTTACTCAGACATCCACGGAAGAAATAGATTTTAGCAAACCAGTTGCTCAGTTGACTTCTCCATCTGCAATCAATGGCTACATTTTCTATAGAAACAACCGAAATTTGACCTTTTTTTCCTGCAAAAAATGTTATGATAAATAAAGCAAACGCTCAAGTCATACAAAAATAATGAATTTAAAGTCAGGGTCAACCATCTTATCTGTGAGGCACCTTCGAATCAACAAAGGGCTCAAAAACTACCTTTCATGGAAATGAACTACATGTAGTAAAATACCAATTAGCTTTTTGATTTTCATAAAAACCTTGAGCATACCAGTGCTCTCTTGTATCAAAACAATAAGATGACGAACAAAAAAAAAGCGTAGTTATGAATTTGCATGTTGATGTTAACAAGTAAAAATGTCAATTCATAAGCGCTTCTAAGTATTCTTTGGTGCAGCACTCTCATTTACTTACATGATTCTGTAGAAATAACTTTTTGATTCATATATAATGGTACTGACTAGTTATCTACCTTTACTTTTTACCATTGCTTACATGAGCTTTGTCATAGATTTCTCACAGGAAGCCTATAAGTGCTATGTATTATCAATAGCAGTATAACATCCTTCTTCTTCAAAGCCAGCATCATATTTAGAGAGAAAGAGAAAAGAAAAAACAAGAAAAACAGGATGTGAGAGAAGAGAATAGAGAAGAAAATGGATGTTGGGAGAGAGAGAGAGAGAAGAGAAGGAAAAAGAAAGATCTGCAAATACAGCAATGAGAAATCACAGACTGAGAGGAAGAAAAAACGGGGAATAAAGAAGAAACAGAAATAGAAGTAAAAATTTGACCAATTAACTTGAAAACATACATCTTACATAACTTTTGCTGGTGATGCCTTGTAAGTAAAAAACAAGCGGAAAGGAGTAGAAAGGGACTGAGAAGTTTGAGAGAATTATGCAACGTTCAATTAGGGAGTAGAACTCAAAAGTTAATGAGAGAAGAGTAACACAGTATAGCAGAGCATAAAAGTAATGCTATGATTTAAATGGTATATATACAGTATATTGCATTTTGTTTGTACACTAAAGCAGCGAACCAACATCACTTCACTGATTCAATTCAACATCTCAACTAATTAAATTCCAGCAAGCTTCACTCAATAGCTCCATTCAGCAAGTTACATTCACATAGTCTTCTGTGATATAATACATTGGATGCAGATATATAAACATACTACAAATAAATTACGTTGAAAAGGGAAAGCCGTTTAGCGAGGCAACAACAGTCAAAACTGACTAGTTTGCCCATTTTAAAACAACAGCAACAGATTGAGATGCATCAAAATACAAGTCCATTCTAAGCAACATGATTCGCACATTTGAAAATGTTTTTTACAAAACCCCTACCCTGGCAATGCAATTCATATTCAACTTATGTTCGACTGAAATGCATTAGCACATCTACATGTACATATCAACATTCTCAGTGGTATAATTTGTTTTGATGATTAAGTATGCAGCATGCTAGGAGGACTCCCCATTCCATGTTGTTAGTACTGTTATGATTATATAGAAGCATTAACCTGAGGGGATGTGTCAATGGACCAATTCAGTTACTAGTATACAGAGTCTCCTATTCATTTCTTTGGAAATGCATATGAGAGGAACAAAATTAAAAGCTCTTCACATCTGTATGCATTATAAACATAAATGAAGTTGCTCAAGAATTGTAGGCTGACACTCGGACAAAAATGATAATATCCTCCATCTTGTTTCTGACAATAAGTCTGAATGGTTTTGTTTTGTATAAAGCTGATCGACTGCTTGGTTAGTGGGAACTCCAACATCAAGCTACAATTGGGCCCCATCTTACAAAGTGTTACGACTGATCCAATCGATCTGAATTGTATGGAAAACCATCCATGCCATAACATTTTCTACAGGAAATTTGCACAATCTTCTTAGTAAACAAAGAGAATCACACTGAATCTACAAGGGAACGATGGATGTATGAATATACATCATATCTAGAAAATATTTTGAACAAATTTGCATTTCAGATGTTGATGTTGCTGTCCATCCAAAGTGGTGGTTGATTGGATCAATTGCAACTCTTTGTAAGACGGGCCCTGGTCTATGGTAAGATCACAATGACATTTTACTGTTTGTAGGGATAAATGTAATCAGTGTCATGATGAGTTGTACTCATGTATTACTATACAACACACAAGGAGAATGAAGAGCCTCATATGATGTATCAAATAATTGAAATCCATTATGCATGTGAACCTTTACAATAATTCAGTTGGAAGATTGATTTTAAGGCTAAAATTCACAGAGAACATCTTTTAAGTATGTGTGCACACTATACTTGATTTAATAACAAGAACTTCAGGTGAGCACATGAGCAAAATTCCCTGATTTATGCTCATTTTGGTGCAATTTCAAAATCAAGGAAATAAGAAAGTGTCAATTTTTTGTGAAACCTTTTATTTTTATTTTTTTAATGGAAAGAATCATGAAGCAACATTTTCAAGATTTGAGTGCAACTAGGCAAAGTACAATACAATCATAAGATATGTTTTGTAAGTCTCTACAATGTAGGTACTTCGTTACAATGTGCAAACCTGTAGGCATGGGACATATATAGTCAGAAATCACATCTTTTAAAAATAATTTTGCAACAATGATTTTTTGATTCAGCTATACAGCTATCAACTCCAAGCACTAAAATAAACAATCTTGATAAAGAGAATAGAGGGAAAATATCTCCACCTACTATTTCTCGACAGTAACTGATGCCAGAAAAACAAGAAGGTATGGTACTAAATAGAGTTAATCCACAATTTGGCAAAGGAATTGATATTCCAAATCATTGTTGTACCATCAAAATTTGCATAACAATGCAGTGCAAAAATAACAGTTTTGTTGCCAAATTTGAAGTACACTATGGATCACTGTAGCCTTGGAATCCTATAAAAGAAAAAAGATCCAATTCAGAGCGTGACTTAACACAAGGCAATGAGGTGCTCATCTCAAATGCTTTGCTGCCCTTGAAATTCCCTTATTACCAACACTGCTATGAAGACGATATTTAAAGAATAATGCCTTGCCCTCCTGAGAGCTTGGGCTGCCCCTGAGGATAACCCTCAAAGTGCAGTAGACCTGTGATTGAAGACGCACCCCTCAATGATAGGTGTATGCATAGCGCCTATCAAGCTTGGGATGTCCTCTAATGGAGAGGTTGGGCGATGCACCTTGACTATGACTGGTAGCGGTAGAGGAAGTAGCTATGGTGTTCATGGATCCAGAGGGAGAGACCGGCGTGGAGCTAGGTGCCCAGACCGACGGTGCCCTCAAGGAGAGAGGATCACTCCACTGGGGTGTGAGAGGGGCATGGACATTGAGATGTTCTCTGGATGGTGACTGGTGGTGCCAGAGTTGGTTGGTGCTGCTTCCGAGACTACCCGCGGCGCCCCCTCCTGGTGGTGCGCCTGTCCCGAGGGGTGGGGGTTGAGGAGAGTTGGGTCTCTGCCAGACCATCTTGGGTGGCCACGTCTTGGTGCCTGTCTTGTCCTGGTGGGATCAGGAAGGAAAAGGAATTTGCTTACTACGGGGAAACAAATTAAATTTGGAACTTGGATCAAGTTGAAGAGTTTCCTGAAAAGAGTGAATTGTATGTTGGAAAGACATTTTGGCTGGCACCCCCATTCTTGCAAGCACATAGTCAAAATTTACTGGGAGCAAGCCAAGAATGTGTTTAATATACAATGAAGTATATTACTTGTTAACTGCTTGTATCTGCTCCTCTACATTTAATCTTTGCAATGTCGGGCATATCAGATGTCAAATCATCAGTCTGAAAAATGCAAAATATAACTGATAGAAAGCCATGATTAAAATGTTATCTTTAAAAATGTCAGCCATCTCCTTGTTTTGGTTTTCATTGCAGAATTGATACAAAGCTCACTGATTCATTATCACATTATATCTTGCAACAACAAAAGTCATTCACAACATGAATATCACCAAACTTTATCTAGAATTCTACAGAATGAAAATCAAGAGAAATGACTTACCGTTGGAATAACATCCAGATAGTGCATAATAGGTTCAGGGCTTGGACAGAATGGTTTGCCGTGTAAGGTATCTTCTCCACTGCTGTGTCTTCTGATTGTAAGGTAGGGTAACAGGGTTTATAAGGTTAGGGTAGGTAGGTAGGAGATACAAGCAGGATACACAATGGAAATATCTTTTCTAACTTTACAAATGACATAAAAGATTCAAATTCATTACTTCAGCCTTATTGTAAGTCCAAGATTATGAGAACAGCAACATTTTCATAATTTCTTGCCAAGAGATCAACAACTGGTTCCTTTCATTGTTCAATTATAATTCATATCATTTATTACTTATCAAAAAGAAAGGCAAGTATGAATTTTAACCAGAAATTACATATTATCTGCATATATGATATTTTTTTCTATCACCCCTCCCACAACCATATAAAGAGCTTGCAGCAAAGTTCAGACTTCATAGGTGGATTATACAAATATTGCATAGGCCACATATTAAAAAGTTGTGTCATTGGTTTTTCATGTTGAGATTGATTTGATCAATCGTAAAACTTTGAGAGACAGGGTCCTGGTGGGTGTTTCATAAAGTTGTTTGTAAGTTAAGAGCAACTTTACGAACGACTGGTGATCCTTTCTTACGTTCTAAACCACCGCCAATGAACATTTCGGTGTATACCATTTACCACAAGCAACGATCACCAGTCGTTCTTAAAGTCGCTCTTAACTTCCGACCAGCTTTATGAAACGGCCCCCGGATACATGATATGATTTCTTTACCTTCTTGATACAGGGGTAAGTAGACCCGAGCCTGCAGGTGAGCTGTGCACCATGGACAGGAGGGTATTGGGGTTCTCTCCACTGTTAGATGCTTCATCACTAGAGCTACCAGAGTCATGGGCTGGGTTGGACCATGTGTTGTTTAGATTCTCGTTCCTGATGGATGGCACGATAAAGAAGACAATAAGGAAAGATTGTCCAAAAAGTGGATTTCTGATCAGAGAGCAGTCAACAACGTAGGGGTGTTAAAGAGCTACATCAGTTGATATTTAGCAACTATATTGATTCATAAAGCTGTTTGTAAGTTATGCATGACTCTAGACACAACTGGAAGTACGTGTCATAGGTTCTTAGTCAGCTACAGTGGGACATATAATTTAGCACAAGAATAAGTAATAAGTCGTATACTGAGTATGTGTAATGTCATGTGTAACTTAAATCTTCATAAAACTGTCCAAGGTTGTTTCGAACCGTAATGCCAACATTTTGGTGGATGCTTCTATGGAACAACCTGTGAGCTTCAATCTATATGGATGAAGATCTGACCAAGGCCTGCTGTAAAATTGAATGCCAGAACAGTCTGTTGACATTTGATACCTTCTACTATTTTGGGCATAAATCACAGATGGTTAGTCGCACTTAAGTTTAGACGGAATGCCTCAAATGAAGTTGGTACTTACATAGTTCAAATAGAATATGCAAAATATACAGTGAACAGGAATGCAAGTCAGTATTGATAAGAGGGGCTGAAAATAACATTTTGTAAACAAAACCCAAATATAAACTTAAACTTGCATTCCACATGAATTAGAAGATGATAAAGAGTAATGTGCAATCATTACAATGATGTTTTTTACCTTTCAGGACCCATATCTGATGACGGCCAAGTCTTGCTCATAGGACCTTCCTCTTTGACGCTACCAACACTCCACTGCTGCTGTGTTTTCACGATAGGCCTTGGAGACAGCTGAGGGGAATGCCCAGGATGCTGCTGTTGGGCAACGTTCAGGTTGTCCCCGTAGCGCTTTGACCGCTTCCCCAGCTGGTTCATGGCCACGTAGTTGGCAAAATCTGCCTCATTGTTGTTATCGAAAGACATCCTGCGTAGAGGCACCTGGTCCTGCTGGGCCTGGTGAGGAGGGGCCTGATGGGGGAAAGCCTTCACGGGCCACATGCTGGAGTGCTGATCCTGGATGCGATCTATCAGATCACCCTCCTGGAAGGATGGGTTGTAGTTCCCGAAGCGGTTGCCGTTGTCGTTGGCATCGCTGCGTCCGCCCCATCCGCTCCCACCTTGGCTGCTGGTACTGCTAGAGCTTGAGGTCCGGGTGACACTGTCATGGAAGGGCCTGTTGCCTTGGGTTCCTGGTTCCAGGTGGGAGGAGGATCTGGCCCTAACTCCAGACAAAAGATTCACAAGATCAGCCAGAACAGAGTCGGAGGCTAGACCCTTCTTTGTTCTTGTCAAATCTATGAACAGAAAAATTAGGGCAAGGTAATATATTAAACAGCATTGCAAAAGATTATTTCAGTATCAAGATTCAGGGTGAGTATGAATAACTATGATACACAGTCATTAGCCTCACATCAACCTGAACCCCAATCTATATCCTCACCCTAACCATATGTGCAGTGGCGTACCTAGGATTTTCCACAGGGGGGGCAAAATCGGCCGCCCAAAAATTTGACAAGCAAAAAAAAAAAAAAAAAAAAAAAAAAAGGTATTCAATGAAAAAATAAAGGTTTTCGTACCAGAAAAAAAATAGACAGGCAAAAAAAAAAAAAAAAAAAAAAAAAAAAAAAAAAAAAAAAAAAGGTCTTCAATGAAAAAATAAAGGTTTTCGTACCAGAATTTTATTTTTTTTACAAATGGTTGAAATTGATTACAGTCAATATGTGACTCTTAATATGACAGGACCACAAAGCAACTCTTATTAAAACTACATTATGGGCCCTGTTGCATAACAGTCACTATGGTAGCCATGCTCACCATCCAATCAAAATCAGGGATTCTGTGGAATTTATCACTGGATAGAAAAGTTACAATAAACAAATATATCAGGCTTTGAGAAAGTATGGTGGAATTATTTATGCAAGGGTGGTCTGGCAATTACCATAGTAGTTTTGCCGGTCCAACAGAGGATTAATAATTCCCATTATGCTTTTGAAGGAAACGCCTGATATAATTTTTTTATATCCTACTTTTAATAACTTAGAACTTTTCCCCAAGCCACCGAGCTCAGCTGAACGCGGATTAGTACCTGCACCGACGCATCACAGGACATGCCCGGAGAGAAAGCTCGCTGACCGGTGCACCCGAGAGTTTAGCTAAATATCCAGTTTTCTGAAATAATGACGTCAGAATAATGGTATAGCGAAAAATTGAGGTCTGACGTCACGCACCATCATAGTTAAAGTATATTTGGTGTCATGATGCTATTTGAACCAATCACTATACAGGATTTAATCTACCTACGGGGCCTAGAACCAATCTCACCATGTTGTCGCATAATTGATGTCTCCCAATGGTTCTTCTCATCAACAGGACTAGGTTCTGATGTGATGGTCACCATTGGTCCTAGCATTGGACTCTTACCATCATAGTCCTTGGGGTCAGACTTGATAACTTTCTCACCAGGCACCTAAAATTAAAAAAAAATCAAATCGATATTTTGAATGAAAATGACAGGAAATAAATGATCCATAAAATATTTGCCTCTATCTCACTAATTTCTTACATTAAAAATGTCAGTGTTAGACAATATTTACAAGAATATTTCCTTGATATTTTTGTAAATATCAATTAAATATAATTCTAGTATCATTTGAGTACCAGGTGTATCAGAGAAGACTTGGAGCCATCAATCCTCTTGTTCATACTAACTAGCATGAATGATTTTTCAGTAGTCAGAACTAGCACTAATTACAAATGTCTTTAATTATTAAATTGCTAGCATATACTGTAAGAAGAAATATATTGACATTTATTTATATGGAGATGATTTTGTATATGTATAGCATCCCTTTCACATGTTTAAACATCATTACTCACCATCTTGATATTCTTTGGCCCATCAGAATCAGGAGTCTCTCTCTCGTACAGACTGCTGTTAGATGACATCGTGGATGACCCACTCGATATCGATGGTGAAGACAGCAAGCTGCTGCATGCCGTGTGGCTGGCGTTCCCCGGACTGACCCCTCCTCCGACGACCGCTGCCTGGACTTCCAGCTGGCTGATAGGGAGGTAGAATGCCGACCGTGAGGCGTGGGCGGTGGTGGCGGAGGGAGGGGAGGACGATGCGGGCGTGGCCTTGCTGATGGGCACTCTCTGACGGAACTTTGAAACCAGCTTCTCGATGGTGCGCTTCATCCCGCAAGGCGAGGAGAGGCTGTCGGATTGGGTGGTAGAGGTCATCGAGGTGCTGGACATGCTGGTGTGCGGACCGGTCACCGTGATGGTGATGTCCTTCTTGACCAACTTCACTTGGATGATGGGTAAGGATATTCTTCTGCAGAAAAAAACAAATGGATGAGAATATGTAACACTTTCGGTGTCAAATCATACAATCAAAACTTTCACGGAATACCAAAACATAACAAATGAGAACACAGATAAAGGATTGGTTAAAGGGGGGGGGGGGAGAGAAGGAAACAAAATGTACATTTCGTTGAACTAATTCATGTATGATTTTTTTTTTTTTTTTTTTTTAGTATGTTGCAAATATTGGCTATCAATAAAAAGTTTAACTACAGAAGAACAAAAAATACAATTTAAACTTTACTTCTCTCTTGCAATGCAGAGCATTCTATAAAAAATGCAGCAATAAATACACATGAATCAATAAGTGATTCATTATTTTCAAACTCAGCATTTCCTTGAGAAATGCCTTGTGTAAAGTTCAGAGTGAAACAGAATAATGTTTACAATGATTTTTTGCGAAGTAAGAGAAATAAATGATTAGAAGAGAAAACCAGGTACATAAAATCTATGCTTGTTATAAGACATTGTATTCTTGAGCAGAAAATGCTCAAAAATTGACATCACATACTTTAGCAGTTTTCAAAGCGACCTTCAGATACTATTGTCGGAGCTGCATTTAGGATTTGTATGTAATGCTTTAGTTTTAAGCAATAAATTTGGTGACAATGACCAAAATACTCCATCTAAGGAATAGTGAAGATATTATCAATATGGCCTTAAGCCTGTTTCGCTCAAATTCATTTCAGTATAATACACATTTTCAAAAGACCTTAGCCTGAGATATCTCGAGCATAGGGCTAAACAGGTTAACCAAAAGAGGAACACATCTATCTTAAGGTCAAGATGAATCTCCTTTTCCTCCTTAATATGGCAACAATCGTTAATTAATTTTCTATTCATTTTCATACTTGAAGAAAGATGTCAAGAAGTCGCCAAGTTGCCTTTCTAAAATGTGATTTTGTTGCTTTCATCACATAGTCAATTTCGAGTGGAGGATGATTAGCTGAGGCATCAAGACACCTACCTTCTCTCTACCACATCTAACAGATCAATCTTGGCTGAATAGACCACTTCACAAGCTCCAAGCCCAGACTGTGACTGCTGCTGCTGCTTCTGTCGCTCAGCCTGCTGACTTGATCCAGTATTGTTATTATCCTGTACATCAGGACACACCCCTTGGAGACCAGCTCCGCCCACCATCACTAAGTCCCATACCGATGGTACCTCTATTACGATTGCTCCTTCCTGTGAAGTGACCTGGGCATACCTCTTATAAGGCTCAGCCACCTCAGCTGCACGAGCTGTGACCTGGGATCATGAAGGCAATGCAAAACATCGATTATACCTCGGTCACATTTGCTCTACGGCGAGTAGAAAACAGGTGTTTTATTCATTTTTATTCAAACCACCTATATTTAACTGGTACAAAAAAATTTTGAAACGACTGTTTTCGACTCGCCGTACGGCCGCCGTAGAACAAATGTGACCCGAGATATTAATGACTCTTTCTCATAATACTACAATTCATATTCAATGCTACCCCCCCCCCAATTTAATTGTAGTATATATATTGCCTATAATTTCTGAATGTCTGTTTCAATTGAATTCCTGACAGGGTCTTTAGAAGCCCGACAATGTGATCATTTGATTGCATCCGAACATTTGGTAAGGACTTGGTATTGGTAACTTACTTTTCTTAAAAACACGAGTGACACAATCAACAGAAAATTAAAAATACAAAGACGAGAGTGGATTCTACTGAAAGTGATCCAATCTTTGGTAACTACAAATTAACATATATAAGTCATGTGGGTGGGGCTTTTAAAAATATATTTTGAACATGCTGAAGAGCATAAAGTACAGTTGGAAAGCCTTCTCATTCCTGATTTTTCCCAAAGAAACAAGACGGTTTCTAATCTGCAAGCAGTCAAAATGTTTGCCTCCATCATCTCATTCCCATTCTACCACCTGTTGTAAATAAACCAGTTCGTAGTTACTTCATGGAAAATTTTGGTCAAATGACCTTTCATTTCTGTCATTGTGATAGGTAAATTTCAAGCAAGATATCACGTAAGCATGCCTTACATAGCAGGATGAAGAAATTGAATAGACCAGTTGACTAGAATAGCACACCAATGAACACTATATGAAAGTATTTGTCGCATTTCTACTTTGAATGCATATCATAGCATGGTGTACAATGTACTTGGCAAACTGTGAAATACCAGTCGTTCATGAACGCACTGTTGTTCTTTGTGGATGTAAATGAAATACACAATTCAAAAGAATATATGAACAATCAAGACATCAAAGTTGGTGCTTATCATTAAATTTCAAACCACCATGTCACTTTAGTACCAATGACCTTCCTCTGATCATGCGCAGAATCTTCTTATTATGCGCAGAGTGGAACTACGAACTGGCTTATTGGGAAGAGTTGAATGTCCTTTTATATCACAAATTTGAATTTGATTAATACATTTCTACTGACTGGTACTTACCACGTAAGCTCTTCCAAAGAGAAGTTGAACTGCTGTCTGACTATGAAGATAAGCTAATGATGAACATGCATGACTAACGATCTGTGCTGTAATAGACTGGACATCTACCATTAAACCTAGGTGGGTTGCAAGCTCTTTCACAAGGTTCTTGATGGTTTTCTACGGACAAAAAAAAAACAGCAGTAAATACACACACATAAAAGTATAGATTTTCTTTGTATTCAATATCAAAACATGGATCTAATGATTCAATCGTGCTTCGATTAGTTTGTAAAAATCATATGCTATTAAAGAGTATGCGCTAAATTCCAAACCAGACAACTCTTTAGTATTTTACGTTTTTACAATAATAGAGAGTAAAAGAAAAAAAAAACAATCTAGAGTCTATCTGGGCATGGCTTCATCATTACTGCCAAGTGATTTTAAAAATACATTTTAACTGCAAAAATTACAATTAAGTGACATGATCAAGATATTTAATTTCATGAATCAACCTTTAAGCTCTTGAATGTCATTTATTTATTCATTGGTGTTTCATGCGTGCTCACATCATTTACAATCACATACATGAGAATACAATGATACAAAATTATTATATGAAGACAATATTACACTAAAAAAAATTCACAAAATCTCTCATTAATAGAAATACAAAAGGTCTTGCAACATTAACTCGAAGCTAGGGTCCTTACAAAACCATTATTTTATACTGAAAACTGGTGAAAAGGTATGGTTATTATATAGAGACTTTCAATGTATAAACTTCCTTTATAGACTCGTTCGTAACATTTAATGGAATAAAGGCTGAAGATTTATCGTACCATTTTGATGTTGAAGTCCTCCTCGACGTTGGACGTCTGCCTGCAAAGCGTCCCATCGACCTGAAGGGTTGTAGTCTTGAGCTCCCTGCACACTGCCTCAAACCATTCCTGCTGGTTTACTTGAGGCTCTGTCTGACCTACTGTAGTCTGGTTACCTATGCCTAGGAAGAGAGAGAGGGAGAGAGGTGGAGAGTGAGTGAGAGAGAGAGAGGGGGGCATGGGTGAGAAAGGGAAGAGGGAGAAAGATAGGGATCGCATTCGAGAGAGAGACAGATAGACAGAGGGGAAGAAAATCAGGTATTTGGAGAAAAATCAAGAAAAATATGAAGAGAGAATTGAAGGAGGAATAAGATAGAATAAAAGACAAGAAAACAAAAACAAATGAAAGACAAACAGGACACAGATATAAACAGAAAGAAATTGAAAGAAAATAAAAAGTAGAGATTGACAATAAGTACCAATTGAAAACTTTACTTTTTTTTTTGATGAAACAAAAACAGTCCAATGAATATTGAAGAAACTAAAAAAATCAAACCAAAATATACTTCAGAGATTTGAGATTATGAAAACAAAATACATTCTCGTCGGCTAAACCTGAATTAAAGTGTGGGAAGATAAAGTCTTTTAGAAATAATCCAAGGTATGATGCTTTAATCCCACAGCAGATTGAATAAAACCTCATTATTGCTGGAGGTGAGGGTTGAGTGTTTATTGGTTGTGAGTATCAAGAAGCCTTAATCACTTCAGCTGGTTCAACTAGCCATTTTTTTTTTATCTTGGGTAAATGAATATCTTTTCTAAACTTTCTTTTCCTAAGAAAACAAGTTGATTAGATGGCTAAATGTTCTTGTGATTTGATGTGTAAATCTTGACAAGGGAAACAAAAGGAAAGGTACTTCAGTTTGCATTGAATGAACTATAGATAGAATCAAATTGACATAAATATGAAGACATTTGATTGTAAAAGACTAAAATTCCCTTTTTATTAAAGATGAAACTTGGATAGGAGTAAACTGTGACTCATTTCTTTAACGTAGATGTATGTCTATGAAATTTACAACTGCGATGATGTACTTTAAGGAGATATAATCAATTTTAGGATAAAGCAAAGCCCTTCATTACCTGGGGCCCGTAACACAAAGCTTTGCAATGATCACAGAACATATATTTATGACTGATTGCATTGACTACGATGCACAATCAATCGTAATCTTTGTGTTACAGGACCAAGGGCTAACATGGACTAAAGATTGATACTGATTGTAAGATTGACTTCATCATGTGCCAATAGGAAATTTAATTCTATATCTAAGAGGCACATTAGATAAAACTGGGCCCCATTTCATAAAAAGTTGCTATGATAGCAAGTCTTGCTGGAATATCAACTACTACGACAACAGTGAAAACTCTGCATTTTTATTGGCTCTTCCAATGAAAGGTGATATTCCAGCAAGAGGTGCTATCATATTAATTTTTTTTTATAAAATAAGGCCCTGGGGCCCCGTTTCATAAAGGACTTACAACTGTTGCAACATTGCCATCATGGCAACTGCCATGGTAACAGGGCTCAGCAGCCAATTCGAATCAAGGTTTCCATGGTAGTTGCCATAATTGCAAAGTTACCATAGTTTTAACTCTTTATGAAACAGGCCCATGGTCTGTTTCATTTGATAATATATCAATAGCTGATTTAAAATTGATTTTTACCCATGGCCATAGCGGCTAATTGGCTGCTCCCGTGTCTATTAATGATGTCCTGTGCTTCACTAGGCATACAGCATGAGCGAAGGAGCATCGAAAGGCATTGCAGGTGCAGGTGAAACCCACCAAGTAGAGCAAAGCTCGTCTGGGGCAAGATGGCAATCTCATGTTTGTAGATCTGTCAAGTCAAGCAGAATAGGGAGAAAACCTAGATACTTTAATAGTGGTACACGATATCATACTAGAAATATTTAATACTGAAGGTGATTAAATATTCTCTGCCCTATCATGAGACATATATATAAATGAAATAGCATTGTTTTATATTCATTGCTATATTATGTTGTTCCCATGGCGACACAGCACCCAACACAATAAAAAATATGTTGTGTATGTCTTCACCCCAACACTAATGTGTGCACCGTGTCTCACGACCATTGGGCAAAAACCTTGGAAGTACGTAGTTTGCTCCACAAAAATTTACCTGATTTATGTTATGTGTTTTTACCATCACAACCTAATACCAACTCATTGGCCGAATTAACAAAGGTGGTTTTGAAAACCCACGGTTGAATCCATGGTTTATGCAGATTTCCTGTATAAATTACGCTTAATTTAGCACGTATTGGGTGTGTGTATAAAAAAATGTCCAATGCTGATGCGCGCTTTTGTCACAGTGCGCCGAATTGACGCCTATTACCATGGTTAGATACGCTATTTTATTCATGAGTCCACTGTTTGAAGAGTGGACTCATGAATAAAATAGCATGGATAACCACGGTAAAATAAGCGTACTTTATACAGGAAATCTGCATAAACCATGGACTCAACCGTGGGTTTTCAAAACCACCTTTGTGATTTCGGGCCAATTTGTCTCGCCTGTCTTTGCCTCAAGACCACTGTGTGTGCCTAGTCTGATGAGTATTGGACAAAAAAGTGAGGAAGTATTTCATCACTGATTTTTCAAAGAACGAATGGACTGCCCAAACATATGCCAACTCCTGTAATATACCCCTTTAAACTTGTTTGGGAGGGGTACATAGCAAACTTAAAACATACATACGTAAACTTGTCATTGTTTGATCTTTAAGAACATTGTGAAAATGATTAGAAAGCTGGTATAAAAGCAACAATGAAAGAATGCATAGAAAAGGAGACAATAACTTTCTTGGGAAGCCTCATCATGTCATACATACCTACAAAAAGTACTTGCCCATGCAATACCTATACTTTCTAATTTCATCAAGCTACTTTATCATCTGTTTCACTAAGTATTTTTTTTTTTTTCTCACGCATTTTCCTTTTGAATTTTTCATTAATTTTTGCATTTTTATCCTGTTCCTTGAAATAAATCAACGGATGATTTATTTTCAAAAATGGAGGCTGAACTAATCAGTTATAAATCATGAAGTTATATACTTCATATTTCTTTGTTTAGAGGGTAGCAGACATGACTTCCTAGAATTTTTTTTTTCATCTAGTCTAATTGACTTCAACCCATTTGAAACATTAAAGCTTCCTGATTTAAAAACCACTCACATGTAAAACTTTACCCCTAATATTTGAGGTTGGATTAGTGTAATATATCTGAGGTTGGATTAGTAATATATATCTAGAATATCTTTCCCAACCTGGATAAGCATAATGCCTGCAATAATTGCTCTACTTGAAATGTGTCTTTCGTAACCAGCACAATTAGTGAGATGGTAAATTGCAGTGATTTTACCTGATTGCTAAGAAAGCAAGAATGCTTGTAAGCAAGCAACCAGAGGACCGACAGCTTACAGTCCTCTCCGAGGGACCTGGATATGAGGATTAATGCCTTACCAAAGGGCACTAGCGCACCAAGTGGGAATCGAACCCGGGTCACTGAAATCTGAAACCCCTGCTCTACTGACTGAGCTATCATGCCTCGCGTTGAGTTCAACACATCTTAATAATGGTTGATATAAATGTACATGCACTTCCCACATTTGATCAGACAATAATAAACATCCAGCACTTTAAACCAATGTATAGATAGTACCATTCTACATTCATTGGAGTTATTCAATCCTAAAAGGAACTGGTTACTTTCGGATGTGAGGGTTATCACTCCTTAAAGAGAAAAAAAATGACACAAATATACAAGGGCTCAAAGGGCTAGTCATCCCAAAATGTCACAAAATATCCCCTCTAAATTAAAATCAAGTTATTTAGCAGTACATTGACAGAATATCATTCTCATTTTTCTCTAATTTAACCATACCTAGCATGCATGTATACTCAGCACCCGAACCCTTACTTAACTTCATTATATCTGAATTGGGTATACCAGGCATTTTATTTGGACTTTAGTTTGTGTTTACATATAGACTTCATGAACTCTCTATATTTCTGTGTTCCTACCTGTGCTGATTCAATATGACCTTATCAAAATCCAATTACTGATGTAATGAAACCCATCAACTATAAAACCAGGTATTTGTAAACAACAAACAGTTTGGAAAATTGGCTTTCAAACTTGGAAATATGTGTAGAGATGTCAACCAGACTTGGATTAACTCCTAAAATTGATAAAGGCAACCAAAATTAGGTGAATAAAAATATGTGTAATGGCCCATTCTTTCGAAAATTGTATGGTTTGACTAATTCTAGTCTCTGATGCATTAATAATAGTCACTCTGCCAACAATGCAACAATGATGGCAACATTGCTCAATAATCAATACAAACTCCAATGTTTCTTTCTGAACTACAGATGACAAGTTCACCAAATAAAGAAAAGGGTGGTTTTGAAAAATGTTATACAAAATTACTGAAAGATTTTTCAATTTTTTTTCCACAATATTTAGATAACATACAGTTTCAGATGAAGGATTAGTCCCCAAATGTCCTTAAGCTCGTAATAAGATGCAATACAGCTGGGTAATTAATATATGTGTAGCCCCTTATATTAATTTCTTTACCATTATCTCGCCCCTTTAAAACCTTTACATGGAATACAACAACTCTAGATGTATCACAACAAGCCTTTAACAAATATCTGAACATAGTTATAATAATAATCCACTTTTATATAGTGCTTGATACATTGGAACGGACGTGTCAAAGCGCTTTACAGATATATTATTACCCCGGTCATTGGATTCAATCAGCCATTCCCGCACACAATGTGTGCACATCCTCCACTCCCTGTGGAGTATTCCAGTCAGTCGCCGGTGAGGCGCACACAGTACTGGACAAGCTACAATGACTTTCACATCCTACCGGGTACCTATTTAGCACCTGGGTCGAGAGTGGCATAGTGCTGATTAACACCTTGCCAAAGGACGCCAGACCGCGGTGGGATTCGAACACACGACCCTCTGTTTACAAGGCGAGAGTCAGAACCACTACACCACAGGTCCTACACATACATGTGTCCATAAAACAAATTCATGTTTAGTGTATTGTTTTATAAAGAGGAGGCATGGGGACTGTTAAAAAAAACAAGTGGAATGCCTCTGGCCGTCTCACCTGCATCACGCGATTCAATATAGCAGCAGTGCTGATTTTGAAAACTACTATAACTCGCACAAGATGTTCAGTGATACTTGGTTACTATTATTTCCACGTTTTATGAACTAGACCAATACACTTATAGAGATATGATGGCAATTCAACAAATACCCCCAACGTGGCCAAAGTTCTTTGACCTTACATGACCTTTGACCTTGATCATGTGACCTGAAACTCGCACAGGATGTTCAGTGATACTTGATTACTATTATGTCCAAGCTTTATGAACTAGACCAACACACTTTCAAATTTATGGCTGTAATTCAACAAATACCCCAATTTGGCCAAAGTTCATTGACCTTAAATGACCTTTGACCTTGATCATGTGACCTGAAACTTGCACAGGATGTTCAGTGATACTTGATTACTATTATGTCCAAGTTTCATGAATCAGATCCATAAACTTTCAAAGTTATGATGGTAATTCAACAGATACCCCCAATTCGGCCAAAGTTCATTGACCCTAAATGACCTTTGACCTTGGTCATGTGATGTGAAACTCATGCAGGATGTTCAGTGATACTTGATTAACCTTATGTATAAGTTTCATGAACTAGGTCCATATATTTTCTAAGTTATGATGACATTTCAAAAACTTAACCTTAGGTTAAGATTTTGATGTTGATTCCCCCAACATGGTCTAAGTTCATTGACCCTAAATGACCTTTGACCTTGGTCATGTGACATGAAACTCAGGCAGGATGTTCAGTAATACTTGATTAACCTTATGGCCAAGTTTCATGAACTAGGTCCATATACTTTCTAAGTTATGCTGTCATTTCAAAAACTTAACCTCAGGTTAAGATTTGGTGTTGACGCCGCCGCCGCCGTCGCCGTCGGAAAAGCGGCGCCTATAGTCTCACTCTGCTATGCAGGTGAGACAAAAACTCCTTAGAAGTATGGATACTATATTATCATAGTAACAAGGTTTAGCATCCAATTAACATGAAGGATAACATGAACAGAGCCGAATCTAGCCAAGTTGGACACAATATCATTTCAGGGGCTATATTGTTTTTGCACTATATTTGGCCTCTCAAAACTATTGTGTCCAATCCGGCTAGACTCGTGCCTAAACACGACGGTTATTATTCAGAGAAAAGTTACCATAACCGCTAGGAAAAGGCCCTTGGTAACATCCATACAGCACTGCAAAACACTTGACATGCCATATGGATGGGAGATATTTCAGCACATACCACTCATCTATGTTTCTGAAATCAAATCCATCATTGCATTATAAGAGGAACTGTTGAAATTCCAAAACATTCACCAAAATATACACCAAAACATTCACCAAAATATACACCAAAACATTCACAAAAATTTATGTACACATGGAAATCCGTACACAAGGAACGTTATCTGACGGCACTAAATTTTCAATAAAAGAAACAATGATTTTATGTGTGCGTTTTTAGAAAAGTCCATTTTTACAAGAAAAGACCAATGGTCAGTTGCACAAAAACCATCAAATCAAATGCAAAGACCGAAATCACTCTCAGGCTTATGTTTCATTTACATTTAGTTGCATTTGTTCTCAAAGCTCTATTTCCTGGATCTCATGACATGAAAACTGTCAAATTTTTATTCAAAATTAGGAAAGTAAGCTCTTTATGAATGGATGACATTTCCTGGAGAATAATAATCATTGAAATAATATTTCATAATTTCCCATCTGATGAAAAATTTTATCCATCCAACAGGAATAAAAATTGCTGGGTTTCAAGCATTCTCAGACAATATGTTTGCAAGTTATCTGAGTAAAATTTTCAACTCATACGTTGGTTTGAGAATTACCAATTTCAAGGTTTGGTATTGCTATTATTCATTAATTGTAAAAAAAAAAAAAAAAAAACATCAGATTTAGCAAACCATGTGAACGTGATTTCAGTTTTCTTCCAACCAACAAAAGCACTTTGGTACTTGAATATGGTATTTTCCTAAACATAAAAGCTCAAAATACAACAAAAACAATTTTCACTTTCCCAAACTTTGACTTTAAATTAAAGTTAAGGCAGAGTGGAGGTCATGGAATCCTACAAACCATTGATTGTGATTCTAGTTTTCTTCTAGCTTCCATTAGCTTAGGATCATCCTGACTGGACTTCCCTCTCTCAGTCTCCAGGAGATTGACTTCATCTGATGTCAAGCTATCACCGCGTCGGAGTGATCTCGTCAGCTACAAACAAAACATAAGATTAAAAAAAGGCCAGTAATATTGTAATCTTGATTTTCTAAATTATTAGTAATGTACATGTTCATGCTGAAAGCTCCCTGTATAGTGCACATGGGTAGGGCAAGTTTGCACATGATAGGGTTGGGTCATGATTTTGTTTCATTCTCTAATGAGGTACCCAAATATTGATGATATATTGTGACTGAAATATACTGCTTGGGAAATAATCATATATACCGAATGGGAGCTTTAATAGTAGGAAAGTGGTCTAATTTCCAAAACTATAAGTCATACGACTATCAAGCTCATTTTCTTTTCATGTTAATATTCTCGGGGAAGCTATCATGATGTAAAATACCCATCGACAAGATATACAAAATTCTAATTATAAGTAAAACATGGCTGAATTTAAGTAGGTCATATTTGGTCTACACAAGGAAAGCTGTGATTCACAAACTGACCGCTTCCTTTTTCCAATAAATAGAAGTGCAGATTCACAGAGAATATCTACTTTATGGTGCATAAAAGCAGATACAAACCAATAGCGCCATCTTGAGTTCTCGACTACTCGTACCTGGCCAGTTTCTAGACCCATAATGCTAGTGTAGTCTAGTAATGTAGACCCACTTGAATGATAACATGCTCACTGACTACTCAATACATTTATACTGCAATAATTATGTTACCAAGCAGCAAAACAATTACTTTTCCTCTACAAACATTTTAGTTTCTATACAAATACAATTACAGGTCAATTTATTCTCTGTAGTATTAATAGTAGATATCTGAAAACGTATATTTTAAGACTACATGTATGCGTTTATAACACATACCGGTAGTCAATGAGAGAAAACACACAGTTCATTTCTCCTTTAAATACCCTTTGCCAGCCATAAGACATTCTAACTGTATTGAATATAACATAAACTATATGTACATGTAGCTGTATTTTAGTTGGGCATGTTTGGTCTCAACTACACAAGGAGGGCTGTGGTTAACCAACTGACCACTCAATTTCCTTATTCCTATAAATAAAAGTAGTGTCTGATTAAAATAAAAAAAGTCTTCAACAAGAAACTACATGTAAGGGAGAGTTTACTCAGATATCATTGTGGAATTAATTTCATACATAGAAAATAATTGGAAAACAAGTCATTGAAATTCTAACGATTTTTAAAATACAAAAAGTTGCGCTTGAACAAAACAAAAAAAAAATATTTAGTATTTATATGATTCGGTATCTTCCAAGAGTATACTTCAATTTGCTCCAGATTACAAAAACAAAATGCTCTAAACCCCAGATATTTTCTCATACTTCTTTTAAACAGTTTGAAAACCAAAATTGCAAGAAATTCAAATATCTGGGATTTGGTTACCCACAGAAGGGTCATAAATCTATTAAACCTTGACTACAGACTGAGGGGCTACTTCTAAGTAGCCTACATGTCATGTTCCCTTGTGTTTACTAGCTTCCCAGTCTCATTGTAATTGTCGAAAGATACAGTACCAAAGGTACAAAGTGCCCCTCCCACAAAAGGCTGGTAAATAAATCAAACATTTATCATAAAAATTTATATCACAATTGGCTACCCATAGTTATAGTCCATCACTGATTTTAAAACATGGTTTAAGAACTCGGCATTGTACCTGTGCAGCGGACATCCATGACGAACAAGCATCCCTGACTTCTGGTTGACACTCTTCACCAATGAAGAGATCTTCTAGTTCTTGATAACGACTTAGAGGTGCGTGAAGGTCAGCCGCAGTCTGGAAGAAATGATACTGGGTCTGCAGCATCAGCAAGAAACAACGGGCCAAAGTCTGGAAAAGGGTGGAGGAGATTTTTGAAGAGGGGAAAAATAAGATTATTTAATTTACTAGGCTTATAAACTAAAATAAAGGATGATCCCAAGACTGGTTGAAGATTCATTCTTGGGCTTCCTGAATCCTGTTGCATGAAATTTACTATTATGGTAACTCTGCCATCCAATGGTAACTATATACCATGGTTACAATGCTAAACAGCCAATCAGAATCAAGGATTTCAGAAAGTTACCATTGGATGGCAAAGGTACCATAATAGTAGAATGCACATTATCAAGGGCATGAGTAAGAAACAAGTTTTTGGAACAGTTCTAAGGGTAACGAATGTAGGTACATGTAGGTAATTATTCTAATGACGAAGAATAATGATGATTAATGCCTACTAAAGGGTACTAGTAAATTAGTGGGAAAGGAACCCGGGTTCCTAGAATCCAAAATCTCCCCTGCTCCAACTGATTAATGACACCTCCTTCGTATTACAATACAAAACAAAACTTTTCAAGCTTAAATGTTACAATATTACATTTTTATAACCAACAAGAACCTCGAATGAGACTACAGATCCACATTCTACATGTACACTGTAGGGTAAAAAAATTGTCATTTGAACACATCACAAGACCACCATTACCAGCATAAAGAAAAATGTACAAACATGTAAGACTCGGCTTATTTCTGGTTTGAATTGCCTCAAATTTTAACTGAACAATTATGAGGTCCATTAACATCCATATTCAAAATATAACTGCAATCCTTCTCTTAAAAATGTACGTAAGAAAAAAATCAAGTGATATCATTTCTACTTTTGACATGAGCAATGTTAATGTGTTAAAGATAAATGCCAGTTGTGGTGACGATTTCAAAATGAGTTCGTACAGAATCCAATGAAATGACCACCAAAGTGTCTGTTTGTATAAATAAAAAACATGTGCCAAAGGATTCTGGAAGAAATTGTGTAATTGCTGAGAAATTAGCAAATAAGCACGGGATTCGGGTCAAGCGTCGGGCCGACATTCAAAGCAATAATAATACACTGTCCCACGTGCGCTTATCTGTGTTGGTGATCTTCAGTATGAACATTTTTCAGCGCAGATTTCAAGATTTCACAAAGTTCAGTTTATGTAACTGTACCAGACCTAGATCCTTGATGATATAGTGACAATTAAGCCTGGTTTAATGGTTTTACTGACTTTCTCGTGAAATCAGTGTTTACTGCAACTACTTTCATTTATCTTTAAGTGCCACTTGCCATTCCTATTTCAAAAATTATTCTTTTTTTCCAAAGTTTTACTCAATTGAAAATTGGTTACAAATTGAAAATACTTTTTTTACATGTTAAAAGAAATAAATACACTGACAAAATAATAATTACATTTTTACTTAAAATATAAAATAGACTTGGTGATTCAACTACATGCAAGACAATACCCACATATTTCAAATTATACAAGTAAAATAATATCCAGGGTTGTTTCTTTTGCAGCGAGTGTTCATCAATATTCATTACAACTCCAGAATACAATAGAAAAATAAAACTAGGTCTGTTGAAATTGAAATCTCAAGTGAAATCTGTCTCGCATGCACATAACAAAGCCACGGGATCAAAGGATGACCAAGAAACTGAAACTACAACAATGGTCCTTAACACTTTCTATTAGGAAATTCTCATTATAAAAAAATACAGGATTTTCCCTTTTATTGTTAATGGATCTTCTCACCAAATTACTCTTGAAACTCAAGGCAATCTCAAATGCAATGAATATCAATATGTAAGTTTTTTTCCTTATGCACAGGGCCATGAGTCGATGATGTCCCCCACTCACTATTTCTTTTGTGTTTGTTTGAATTGTACAATATTTCAATTTTTACAGATTTGACAAGCAGGACCAATTCGACTGAACCATAAAATGTTAAAACAATGTATGTAATTCCACATTTTAGGAAGAAATAAAATTTTGTTTCACAAGACAATGAGAAATTCAGAATATTTCATATTTAAAATACAAAAGAAATTTCAGGTTATGCTAGTTGGATTTTACTCTTTTTATTCAAAAGAATCAAATCAACTCTTTGTTGAGGTGGACTTGTCCTTTAAGTTTAAGTAAAAAAAAATGTAACTCTTGAATGGAGTATCTGATCTTACTCTGATTCAAATAATCTGTTTCAATATTACGGTATCTTGTCTTTAATGGATCTCTATCAATTGTATAATTTCGTGGTAGCTTTGTACTTTGAAAGAAACCATAGAAAAAATTGGCAAGCTGGCTAGCTTAAACTCCACTTACCCAGCAGTTTAATTTTGACCCTTACAGCTGCCCATAGAAATTAATCTGAAAGTTATACACAACTAAGGCTCCGTTTATGCGACCTCAAGCCAGAATCATGATTTGAATCATGATTTGAATCATGATTCAAAACACAAACATGAATCACAATATCACAGAATCAGCGTTTAGACGACCTTCATTCCAATGCTGTTTCTCCTCAGATTCGGGCCAATCCAGTGCGCATCACTAGTGCGCAGTTTGACAGAGGAAGTTTTTCGCACGTGTGTTTCGGCTCTCGAAAAATCTTTTGCTTCCAGAATTCAGTCTATACCTCATTTTGTTTACTTCTATCATATAGGGTCCATATGCTTCTATTCATCTTGTTAGTTTATCCAAAATGGTGTTCGGAAGTGAATTTCAGCGTAGATCCAATTTAATATTGATACTCTATATACTCAACAACTGAGATCATTGTCTGTCCAGTTAATTCATTTACTAGAACTTGAAGTTGAAGACATGACCAAAAAATGAAAAGTAGTGGACGATGCGATGACCAACACAGAACTTGAACATGACCAGAAATGTATGAGGCGCCGAATGTACCAATATTATATAGAACAATTATTTGTTATATAATCATTATTTATTAAATAATAACTATTATTTATATATAATTTACATTTTATTTGTAAATAACTACTATTATATAAAATATCATTTCTAATTATTTATATATAATTCCAAGTAATACTTCATTATTTGTAAATAATAATAGTTCGACATTCCATTATTTATAAATAATGATTATTTGTTTTTCATTATTTATAAATAATGATTATTTGTTTTTCATTATTTATAAATAATGATTATTTGTTTTTCATTATTTATAAATAATGATTATTTGTTTTTCATTATTTATAAATAATGATTATTTGTTTTTCATTATTTATAAATAATGATTATTTGTTTTTCATTATTTATAAATAATGATTATTTGTTTTTCATTATTTATAAATAATTTGTTGAGTTTTCCATTATTTATAAATAATGATTATTTGTTAAATAATGAAAACATTATTTATAAATAATTTTTTCGAGTGCACCATTATTCTCATTATTTATAAATAATCATTATTTAATGTTCGAGTTTTCCATTATTTATAAATAAAGATTATTTGTTAAATAATGAAATATCTACTTCATTATTTATAAATAATAATTTTGTTTCAATATCCCATTATTTATAAATAATCATTATTTATAAACAATATTTACAGTTTGCCATTATATACAAATAATCATTATTTATATACAAATAACCATTATTTATTAAATAATGCCATTATTTATTAAATAATGCCATTATTTATTAAATAATGGAAAACTCGCTATAACATGCAAATGTGGGACCGCCCATGATATGAATATTCATGATGCGATTTCCTTTTTCGTGATTTTTCTTCACAAATTTTTGTCCATTTCCTCTTCATAATGACATTTCTTGAAGCAATTTTCTAGGGATATGGTCTGATTGTAATATTCTTCATTTTCTATATAACTTCGTCTTCGTAGAAATATCAAAAAGTGTAATTTTATACGATTTTTCCTACAGTTCACAATCCCCATAGGCGCGCGTGTACGGTAGGGACAACCGGTGAATCGACGGAGTGCTCTTCATCGAAATATTACGTTGGTTGGTCCCCGGAAGTGCCGGGCGGAATTTAGCCCGAATCCTCGATGGAAGTCGATCAAGTGCATATGAGCTGAGAGAGTGAAATATCAGTGTACTTGTGCAGGCCCTTCTACTTTTTATAAATATATCTTGTTGCTTTTTTTGTTAAGTTAATTTTTCCTGGTGTAGAGATAAGTTTCAGTTATAATGCACTTCAAATACATTTTGGAGTGTCTGTTTGAGGCGTTTGGGGCGATTTCACCCTGGCCCCAAAATGCTCGCAACGACAATACGGGGGCATGATGACCCCTAATTTTTTAAAAACTTATTTTTCTATTGAAAATTATCACAAAATTCACCAAAAGTGTGCACGAAAGCCTTCGTATTTCACTTTTAAAACTCCGAAAAGTGCCCAAATGACAAGCTTGGTCGCTTCGCTGTGTCGCTTTCAACTTGAGAACGTTTACGCGTCTGCTCCCCCCCCCCCCCTCCTCCGAAAGAAATTCTGTATACGGCCATGCTCTAAAGAGCCTGGCACATTGATTTATGTATACTTTCATTTTCATTATTTTTATCTCATTATCAACATGGCCTTACGCAGAATTTTTTCCAGGGGGGCCGGGGCCGGAGCATGACGCGCGTAAACTTTCTCAAAAAAATCTTGAAAGCGAGACAGCCACGGGACCAAGCCCAAATGACAAGCTTTGTCGCTTCGCTGTCTCGCTTTCAACTTGAGAACGTTTACACGCGTCTGCCCCCACCCCCCGAAAGAAATTCTGTGAACATGCCATGCTCAAAAGAGCATATGGCACATTGATTTATATGTACTTTTCATTTTCATTATTTTTATCACATTATCATCATGGCCTTACACAGAATTTTTACCGGGGGGGGGGGGGGGGGGGGCAGCTAGGACGCGCGTAAAGTTTCTCAAAAAAATCTTGAAAGCGAGACAGCGACGCGACCAAGCTCAAATGACAAGCTTGGTCGCTTCGCTTTCTCAAGATTTTTATGAGAAAGTTTACGCGCGTCCTGCTCCCCCCACCCCCCCCCCCCTGGAAAAAATTCTGCGTAAGGCCATGATGATAATGAGATAAAAATAATGAAAATGAAGTATACATAAATCAATGTGCCAGGCTCTTTAGAGCATGGCCGTATACAGAATTTCTTTCGGAGGAGGGGGGGGTGGGGAGCAGACGCGTAAACGTTCTCAAGTTGAAAGCGACACAGCGAAGCGACCAAGCTTGTCATTTGGGCACTTTTCGGAGTTTTAAAAGTGAAATACGAAGGCTTTCGTGCACACTTTTGGTGAATTTTGTGATAATTTTCAATAGAAAAATAAGTTTTTAAAAAATTAGGGGTCATCATGCCCCCGTATTGTCGTTGCGAGCATTTTGGGGCCAGGGTGAAATCGCCCCAAACGCCTCAAACAGACACTCCAAAATGTATTTGAAGTGCATTATTAGAACTGAAACTTATTTCTACACCAGGAAAAATTAACTTAACAAAAAAAGCAACAAGAATATTTATAAAAAGTAGAAGGGCCTGTACAAGTACACTGATATTTCACTCTCTCAGCTCATATGCACTTGATCGACTTCCATCGAGGATTCGGGCTAAATTCCGCCCGCCACTTCCGGGGACCAACCAACGTAGTATTTCGATGAAGAGCACTCCGTCGATTCACCGGTTGTCCCTACCGTACACGCGCGCCTATGGGGATTGTGAACTGTAGGAAAAATCGTATAAAATTACACTTTTTGATATTTCTACGAAGACGAAGTTATATAGAAAATGAAGAATATTACAATCAGACCATATCCCTAGAAAATTGCTTCAAGAAATGTCATTATGAAGAGGAAATGGACAAAAATTTGTGAAGAAAAATCACGAAAAAGGAAATCGCATCATGAATATTCATATCATGGGCGGTCCCACATTTGCATGTTATAGCGAGTTTTCCATTATTTAATAAATAATGGCATTATTTAATAAATAATGGCATTATTTAATAAATAATGGCATTATTTAATAAATAATGGTTATTTGTATATAAATAATGATTATTTGTATATAATGGCAAACTGTAAAAATTGTTTATAAATAATGATTATTTATAAATAATGGGATATTGAAACAAAATTATTATTTATAAATAATGAAGTAGATATTTCATTATTTAACAAATAATCTTTATTTATAAATAATGGAAAACTCGAACATTAAATAATGATTATTTATAAATAATGAGAATAATGGTGCACTCGAAAAAATTATTTATAAATAATGAAGTAGACGTTTTCATTATTTAACAAATAATCATTATTTATAAATAATGGAAAACTCAACAAATTATTTATAAATAATGAAAAACAAATAATCATTATTTATAAATAATGAAAAACAAATAATCATTATTTATAAATAATGAAAAACAAATAATCATTATTTATAAATAATGAAAAACAAATAATCATTATTTATAAATAATGAAAAACTAATAATCATTATTTATAAATAATGAAAAACAAATAATCATTATTTATAAATAATGAAAAACAAATAATCATTATTTATAAATAATGGAATGTCGAACTATTATTATTTACAAATAATGAAGTATTACTTGGAATTATATATAAATAATTAGAAATTATATTTTATATAATAGTAGTTATTTACAAATAAAATGTAAATTATATATAAATAATAGTTATTATTTAATAAATAATGATTATATAACAAATAATTGTTCTATATAATAATGGTACATTCGGCGCCTCATAGAAATGCATGCGTAGTACATAATCATGTACATACAATGAGCATATAGAGCGCCTTGAGCTTGGCAAGAGTCAAACCGAAAGTAGCCCGACACAACAGTGAGGTCATATAATCATGATTGTAATCACGATATCGTTTATTCGAACATTTTCGTACGTGATTCTGCAGAAACGTCTTTCCAAACGCCCCTTTTTTCGTGTTTCATGTTTGTGATTCTAATCATGATTATATTCAATTTCGACTAAACGCAATCGTGATTCTGCAGAATCATGATTTGAATCATGATTCAAATCATGATTCTAGGGTAAAAAAGTGGCGGATAAACGCACCCTTACTCAGCCTTTTGTAACAAGCTGTTCTTTGGAATGTGAAGCTACCACTGATTAGAAAAGGGCAGTGCTTGAAACATTATTAATCAGTTCCACTAAAGTCATATTTGGTTTGTGTATACATTGCTAAAGGGCAGTTTACCGGCTGATTTAAATAAAACTATTCAAACTGATGCCCCCCCCCCAAAAAAAAATCATAATTCTTGCAAAATGTATTTAGCTTGACCGATATTAATTAGGGTATCATTGAAAGCAATTATTTTCAAATATCCTTTTTCTCAAACATTTCTTCAGGGTAGTATTCTCATTATTCACATGTACACATAATGTACATGTACAAATGTAACTGCATGTGTTCAGTCATTATTAATACTGTATGGAGCCCTAAGTTTTTTTCAGAATACATTTTTGATACATGTATTCTCCTTACTTTCATTTCTATTCAATTCTTCATGGGGAACAATAAAGGACATCGAAGCAAAAGAGTTTTTAAATGCAGTCTTCACTATTTCGAGAAATGTCACTGTTTATAATCACTTTGCCATGAACAATCGATACTCTCATGCATACCATTAACAATTTAAAAATAGTTCCCCGTTTAGGATTTGGAAATGCATTGTGGTTGGATGGTTGCTTTGCATTCTTGAGAGGATTGAAGGTAAAAATGAGCTTTGTTTCTTCATGTACACGTAGCTTCATAAGATATCCCTTTCATATTCACCGTTTAAATCATAAATTGCTTATTCAGATCCAATTCTAATCTAATCAATAGCATTATAATAATAATAATGAATAATTGTAGATTCATATCGCACAATTTAATGGATATACTTGAAAACACAAGCTGTACATGATTTAGGCTACATGTTTATGAAGTTAAAAATTCCAATCTGAAAGGCTCATGATGATAAACCCATACTACATCCAGGAGGATTATTTTTAAACCAATGAGCCAATATTTGAAAATTTGTCTTTTACTGTGAATTTCTTAATGTCCAGTGCATTGTTTTATTTTGGCAGTCCACCGGTCAAAAGGAAATTGTACCCGTGACAGGGAACATTAGTCGGGCACCAGTGGACCGACCTGGACTTCCTACTCAGGCTTTTTTTTTAAAACCCAGACACATATATCAATACAAGTTCCCAAGTCCTTACTTATCCTGAATTCCTTATCACAAAAAATTGCTTCTATGTAATTGAGATCATATTAATGCTGTCATCTAATACACAATTGACCACTGAATCTGAAAGCTACATGTACATGAAGTGCACAAGAGAGATGCTCATGATACAACCTGGCCTCTTGCGTATGACAGTGTTTCTTTGAACACATAGACAGTGTCATGATTCTAGGAAAGCCAATTCCTTGTAAACATTACTGATTCCTCATCAGCAAGCCAGAGGCCATGCAACCAATGCACTGTAGTCAGCTACTTGTACGTAGTGTACAGTACACTGTATATTTTGAGTTTCGTGGAGTATTAGAAAGTAAGCATTCATCTTTATAGAAATGTAGTACATGAACATAATTCATTATCAAATAGAGCATTGAAAAATATCATTTGAAATATAGGAAACACAAGTGAAATTTGTTTTTAGATTTTCTTATAAATTTGTTTTCCCCATAATTTATATTGCATTTGAAATATCTTTTTACTAACTATTACTACATGCATGCCTTGAGTCAAGCTCTGAGAATTCACTAGTCAAAACAAAAGGCTTTTGTATTATGTGACAAAGGGAATTCCCTTCTTTCCATGTGAAATAAAATGTATCTTTTGCATGATTTACTTCCTCAATAGCTGGAATATAGTTGAAAAATGTTAGTAAAATATAAACATTGAGTCATCTGATTGCTATCTTGATCTTCAGTACATGTATGCAGATTTGCACACACATAACACATTACACAGTGCAATCTTGTGTAAACAAATGATAAAGCATAATTTCAATTCTTGATTCATCAACAGTGGCACTGCATTTTGCAAAAATATCTTAAGATAATGTTTAATGCATGAAGAATTCATATCTATGGATAAAGAGAACACCATGGCAAAACATCTTTGTATAAAGTTTGTTGACCCATCATTATGGTCTCTCAGATGTATATACACTGTACACACAGTGCAGAGACTATGGTACATTGCAATTTCAATGTGTAAGAAATATCAACCATGTACTTATTCATTTTCTTTTTTTTTCTTTTTTCTGTGAATCTTTTTCTTGGTAGGTATTCCTAGGTAAACCTAAAGCAATTTAACAGCGTACCGGGATAAAATGATTATCATTACTGATGAGATCTGGATTGCTTTCCAAAGTTTCCATGAATATTTTCTTACTCATTTGCCAATAGTCTGGTGAAATTTTGCATACATTGTAACAGTTCTGCGGAGGACATGACTCGAATTGGTGGCTTAATAAGAGACAAACAATGGAAAAGAAAAAGAAAGTAAAGGAATACCATTTCCATTTGTGCTGCAAGATTCATGTGGCCTACTGTAATTCTGACTCTTCAGTGCCTACCTCAATTGGAAATGCAGGTAGGTTCTACATTGTACTTTATACACATTGTCAGTATAGCAGTTGTCCCCATAGAAACATGGGCTTGACTAGATAGATATCTGCCTGACATAGCATCAATTAGTATTTATCACTCATAAAAACAGTGCCATCCAAATCACAGAAAAATATAATAGTAATATGAAATGACCACATCAGTCCTACATGCACAACATACAGTATAATTGGAAATTGGTACATTGGCTGGCCTTTATAGCATTGACTTTGACAAGCAAACTTCTGATGATAAACCTCTGGTTGCTCACATTAGCCTACAGTACATGGTCTGACCATGAAATAAATAGGAAGGACATGTGGGCTGACATGTATGACCTTATATTGACCCCAAATATAATCATATCATACACTGTTGGGCTGATAAGGCACTCCTCCCAACGTGATAGTTGGCTATACACATGTAGGAGACCGTTGCATGAATGAAAAGCCTACACGTATTCCAAAACAGAGCTTCTTGATTTTCTCATCTACATATACATGTAGGGCCTATGTACATGTACATGTACATGTAAATAGCCCATTTCAATTCTCGGGATAGCCTTTTGAATCAAGATTCCTAGTTTGTTAAAGGACAAGTCCACCCCAACAAAAAGTTGATTTGAATAAAAAGAGAAAAATTCAACAAGCATAACACTGAAAATTCGGATGTAAAATAACAAAGTTATGACATTTCATAGTTTTGCTTAATTTCACAAAATATCTATATGCACATCCTGGTCGGTATGCAAATGAGGAGACTGATGACGTCATCCACTCACTATTTCTTTTGTATTTTACTATATGAAATATTCTAATTTTCTCCTCATTGTCAAGTAAAACGACGATTAATTCCTCCCTGAACATGTGGAATTAGCATCGTATGATACTATATGGTTCAGTCAAGTTGGCCCTTATAGTCAAATCTGTAAAATATGAAATAATATATAATTCAAACAATAAAAAACAAAAGAAATGGTGAGTGAAGGACATCATCGTGTCTCATTTGCGTGTCACTGAGTTGTGCATACCACTGTCTTGTGAAAAATAAGCGAAACTTTAAATTGTCATGTAACTTTCTTATTTTACATCCAATTTTGATGAAATTTTCAGCGTTATGCTAGTTCGATTTTTCTCTATTTATTCAAATCAACATTTTTCTGGAGTGGACCTGACCTTTAAAAAGTATATAAAAGTAAGTGTTTATGATGAAAAAATAACTTCCTACAATATAGCTAACAATCATATTAGATAATGATGAAAAACAAAAATCTTTAAAGGACAAGTCCACCCCAACAAAAAGTTTATTTGAATAAAAAGAGAAAAATCCAACAAGCGTAACACTGAAAATTTCATCAAAATCGGATGTAAAATAACAAAGTTATGACATTTCAAAGTTTCGCTTAATTTCACAAAACAGCTGTATGTACATCGTGGTCGGTATGCAAATTAGGAGACTAATGATGTCATCCACTCACTATTTCTTTTGTATTTTATTGTATTAAATATGAAATATTCTAATTTTCTCCTTATTGTCAAGTGAAACAACGATTAATTCCTCCTTGAACATGTGGGATTAATACTATATGTTTCAGTCAAGTTAGTCCTTATTTTCAAATCTGTAAAAAATGAAATATTGTATTATTCAAACAATAAAAAACAAAAGAAATAGTGAGTGAGGGACATCATCGACTGTCTTATTTGCATGTCACTGAGTTGTGCATACATGTATTACTGTTTTATGAAAAATAAGCAAAGCTTTAAAATGTCATAACTCTCTTATTTTACATCCGATTTTGATGAAATGTTCAGTGTTACGCTTGTTGGATTTTTCTCTTTTTATTCAAATAAACATTTTTCTGGGGTGGACTTGACCTTCAAAATTAAAATTTGTATGTTTAATGGTTCATACTAGGGACTGACTGACTGGCTGAATGAATGCTAATTTATTCAAAAGTAAAAATACATGTATCAAAATAATATTTCTTATTTTTCCTACACATATTATAAGATATAGGCCTAAACCCAACGTTCAGATTTATTGCATAATTACAGCTGGTCATTTTGCAGTGAAGACTTGACTGGGGGGGGGGGCACTTCCATTGACTAGTGGATACCCTACGCAACCATGGGGTCTCGAAAAGCACCCTAAACAAGTATTTTCCATATTCTGAAAATGCACCCCTTAACAAACTTGTATTGGTGTGTGAAACCCTACCCTTAACAAGTATTGGATACAAAACGGTACTCTTGACAAGTGTTCCCTGAATTGAACCCCTAAACAAGTACAGCGATATTTTAATATTTTGTTTAATTATTTGTTTATTTATCTATTTAATTATTTTGAAAAGAATTAAATAGATAAACAAACCAATAATTAAAGAAATACTGTACATATCAAAATACATAAATAAAATAACAAATGAATAATGAAATGAGCTAAATATAACTTCAGACCAGCTAAATCAGATCTATGTAGCATACAATTGATGAAGAAATAGCGGTCTACAGTACAAAAAGGACCCATAAAAAAAGAGATAATTGGGTTCATTTCGCTAATGACCTATTATTTTGAGAGAAGCAAAGCTAATATCGGCTCAGTATGATTGATTATGTAAGCATGCAGATCAACCAGTCTGCATACAAATACATGTACATACTACTGATTGCACCATTCAAATAACTTGGTTAAAAAAATGATAATAATAAAATAATCACTACCATTATCATGGAAGGGGTACACATACAGGGGTGTACATTTATTCTTGTTTAAAACTGAATGATACACTGTATGGCTATAAAAAAATATGAAATGGCTATTTTCTTTCTTGCACTGAGATGGGGGGGGGGGTGCGAATGGCACAGATCTGCTGGATTATTTAATAATTCAGAATCAGAAAATGAACATCAGAATCTGGTTCTCTATATATTCTCTTTCAAATGGGGGTGACTGACAGTGATATTTAAAAGTAAACAGTGTATTGAAAATAGAAAAAAGGGAGCATTGGGAATAGTCAACATGTCAGAATCTCTCCATATACAGAGATGATGTCATTGGGAGTCAAAACATTATCCAAAGGCCATGAGAAAGGTTGAAAATAGACCCCAAAGGTCAATGTCATACACGTTAGCTTACTACACTGGTAGTCTTATCACCAGCAGGAATCTTGTTTCTGGTTCTCAAATCACATTGTTTATGTGGCTTTATAGAATACTTATGTAGGCCTAAAACTACATGAAATAAAAAACAATACATTTTTCATTAATAGTACTTTTTGTGGTAAGAATTTTGAGGTATAAGAAACTTAAAATTTACTTTTTGTCGTAACACACTTCAGAATTTATTCCAACAGTACCAAACAGAAGAGATCCACTTCCGGCTCAAAACTCCAAGTATTAAAGTGGAAATGCAAAATATTTCTCAATCTAATATAGAGTATTAAAAAGGGCAGAACTTGGCTTTTATACTCATGACATAATCATAATGTCAAAATAAGGTTGACACAGAAATCTTACTACCGGTACGGTTTAGGTTTTTTTAAATATTTTATTCCAAGGCAAAGGCGGACATATGACCTACTTTCCTGCCTTTGTCTCCATCATGTCAATGTGCTTACTCTTCATATCTTCTTTAAAACCCGAGTAAAATTGTATTGATAGAGAAAGAGGAAGCGAGCTTTCCCCCTGGAGGAGAAGGATGCAAGATGTGAATGCATGCGATTAACAATGGCACCGCTCTCCCAGCCTCTCATCGCCAGGCATATTTGATAGCAAGACACAGAAGAAGAAGAAAACAGATTTGGGGTCAGGAGAAAACGAGTACGCTTGTACCTGATTAAAAGGGAAGGAATGGAGATGACAGTGCGTCCATGCAGGCTGGATGGCTAGCGAGCTAGCTAGCAGACAGGGTTCGGTTGGTAGGATGAGAAACTAAAATGAGGGAATTCAGATAGAAATACAGTAACCAACCAAAAGACAGGGAGGCGGAGATAGGACGAAGTACATGTAGGGCAGGGTCATCCGGAGGTGACTGAACAGAAAAGTGGTCAAAGGGAGATGGACACGGATAAGAAGAATAATATTCATGTACAAGAAAGGAAATATGTTTGTTTGTTTTCAAGTGAAACTACACATTTGGGATATAACATGTAGCAGAGAAAGAAAGAGAGAGGGAGGGAGATGCCATACACAATACATACTGTATGTTGCCACAGTGATATGAGAAATAAAAAAAAATATTTCCTTTTTTTTAATTGTGAAATATCTATTTTGACAGCATATGAAAATTAAATAAGGCATATGTATTTACAATATTGAATCGTCTTAAAAAAATAAAAGAGAATACAACAATTGAGTGGGGGGGGGGGAAAGAAGATAAAAAAAGAGGAAAAGACATATTGGGTAGTACTTACCAGTATTATAATTAGTATTATAATTGCATGCATTATTTTCCATGCATTAAAAAAAAACTCTTTTTTTTCAAGAATAATATTCCATGTACAAGTTTACAAAGACACATCCTAGTTTGCCTTAAGAGAGAAAATAAGTGTTCTTTACAATTTACTGCATACAATTAAGAATTTACAGGTATACAGTTTTAGTGTATGAATGTACCCAAGTACATTGACTGGGTACCATAGTTTGGATGATACATGATAGCATTTTCAAAATGCATCTGGAAAATGAGAGAGTTCATTTTATATACAAGTAGGGTCTACATAAGGCGGACATTCCACGGTGAGACAAAGAGTCAGCTAAAGTTGCTCCTGAAGGCAATTTTTCAGAACATAGTAATATGCAAAACATGTGAGCATTATTTACACCTATTGATCCAACTGACTTTGTACACAAATGCTGCTGAGCTTTGTCGCACATAAACCCTGTACTTGCCATTCAATGGTAACTAACATGGTAACAATGTTCAACAGCCAATTAAAATCAAGGATTTCACTGGCATCATGAAGCTCCTTGATAATAGAATCTTTTATGCAAAAGGACCCTTGTCTAGGAGATACTGTAATACATGTTGGCAGAGATTGTTGTGTAGCATGCAGGCACAAACTCTGACCGGCACTTTTTAATCTACAAGCGAGTCTTGAAACAATCCTAGCACAAGTTACAAATTTTGTGAAGATGTACACAGCAAACATTTTATACCTCAGCCCCCAGTAGGCTTAAAATTCAGACCACATTTAAAAGTTTGTTTCAAGAGACTGAAGGCCTACATGTACATGTATGCTTACTAAAGTTACTAAACATTGAAATTAACATGCACATGTTAAAAAATTTTAGAACAACTGCCAAACCTGTCTTAGACCCTGTCCACATGATGAAGTCAAGAAGAATAAGCTGACCAGCCCCACTTTCAGACGTGATCACCATTAACAACTGACAGCGCTATCAATTACCTATAGTACTAGACTGCACTTCTGAATGCTTTAAACGTAGCTTTACATGTATGCCATACAAAGTCATTCATGACAACAAAATTTTAAAAATAAATAACATAACAGTAGTCAATAGTATCAAATGATCTTACCTGGACAGCTTCTTCTGACTTCTCACTGCTCCCCTTGTTGATGACCCTATTCATCATACCCGTTACATCTTCTTCAACCTGGGTGCTGGCGTCCTGCGTCCGTGAACCAAGGTCGTGAGTCACCTCCTGCATCCTAAGAGCCGCCTCTGCCAGAGAGGTGTCATGGAAGAGGGCAGCAAATGTCTCGGCCAGGTGCCCGCTGGCCTGACACATGGAGTTCATCGCAGTTATACATTGTTTGCTGTAGGTCTGCAAGTCTTCAAGATTGGCCGCAAAGGTGTTGGGAAGGCTTCTGTGGAACTGTGAGCGGCTCTTGCTCCGGTCCCCCGAAGACATAGTCACTTTGCTTTGATCCAAGGGTGGAGACAAAGTAAATGCTTGGACAAATCACCAAGTTGTAACTTCCTTGGAAAATGTTTGCCTTACAACTTGGATATGATCTGATTTGGCTCACCTCCACCACCAAGTCCTCGACTTCTACTACGTGTATCTCTTCGCTGCATGATACATATTTGACAGTCGCAAACTCAAGCTCTCGGTTTTTTTTTTTCAGGATTGAGAAGGTGGGCTGTCACTCTGCTGTAGATGAATAGAAAGCCAAGGTATACATCCTGACCCGACTTCAATTCATTCCTTCATGAAAACTGCACACATTCAGAGCGATCTGTGCCATTCACCGTCACTCACAAAGGCAAAGGCTATTTTAATACAGTGATGGAAGTATGTAAAGGTTTTTTTTTCTTAAACCTCCTTTTCTGCTTCGCATTTCCTCTCCTTCTCATTAAATCAAAGATATATTGGATAAAAAACCAGACTCAACGTCTGATAGGGTATAAGAAGTACAATATCAAACCGTTACATTCTCCCTTGATCGGAAGTCTATCAAATCAAGCAGTAATCTATGACGCTGAGATGCATGCTATACTTGAAGACGTTGAAGAAGATAAAGATTACAGTCTGCAATCAACTTCTCTTGAATCATTCCTCTTGAAGTATCAGAAATCTAAGCTCTTCTCACGGCCAATACTAGGTGGTTTTCAGAGATGCGCCATAGCTGATCTGTGGTTAATAAAAGAAAAAAAAGGTAAAGGGAAAAATGCAATTCAAATGCAAACGTGGGGGTGTGAATTACACATGGGGAAAAACCCCAACTTAGATGGTAATACTCAAAATCCAGAAGGACAACCTTAAAGGTACTGCCCACTTCTGATGATTTTCAAAGTAGGACTCAACAGTTAGCAGGTTTAAATCACGTTGAATATTTAAATTGTGAATAAAATCACATTTAAATCATTATGATTTTTCTTTTGCAAAAATCCATTTATTTAAATCAGTTCCTTAGGTACGTTATAATTTTTGCATTTTTAATTCTTCAATGGACCCACAAAAAATATTCAGAAATGTAGTGTGTATCGGATATTAGTCTGTGAAATCTAATTTAAAATAACAAGTTTTTGGACAAGAATCATTCTTATAGAGCCACAGTAGTACAGATTATTTCATCAAACACAATAGACAGAAATCAATATCAACATAACTTTTTAGAAGCACTTGCCCAGTCGGGCAAGTAAAATTTTTAAATAGTTGAAATATACTTGCCCAAAAATCCTTGAATTTTTTTTTTTACCTCTTCAAAAGAAAGTTTCGCGTTTTTTATAAACCAATTACCTTTTCTCTCTTTTGACATGAACTGATCTACCTTGTTATTGCATTTCTTTTTCCAAAGTGATTTCGTCTTGCCTGCCAAGACCAAAATTAGGGTCAACATCATATCATATCGACCCTAATTTTGGTCATTCTACTGTGAGAATTTCGCTTGCCAAATTCGGGAAAGTAGTTTCGGACTTTACTTCAAAACACTTGCCTGACTCTAACTTTTACTTGCCCCGGGCAATCGGGCAAGTGCTTATGTAGCACCCTGAATGTAGTATTTATTATTATCTTATGTCTATGAAATTGGTATTTTCATCTATTCTAAATGAAGTGTACAGAATAAATTTCTTTGTATTGCATTGCAATTTGCTAAACATTTGTTATAGACTGCTGCACCCAAAAGACTTTTGCATAGCAGATTTTTGCATAAAACTGTGCAGAACATTTGAGATCTTTTCACTTTTGACAAAAAAATGCAGAATGAATTTGGTAAGCAAAATAATTTTCTGTAGTACAATTTTTGTAGTTTCCATATTTTTCTGATATTATTCGTCAAATGTTCCTGTACACATTGTATACATATCGTTGCTTTTTGCTGAGAAAATAAATAAATTGAACTGAACTGAAGTGAACAGGGGCCCATTACATAAAGAGTTACAACTGTTTAACTTTGCCATTATGGCAACTACAATGGCAACCTTGATTTTGATTGGCTGCTGAGCCCCGTTTCCATGGTAGTTGCCATATTGGCAAAGTTACAACAGTTGTAACTCTTTATGAAACGGGCCCCTGATTTACATTTTAATTTGGGTATATTCCTAGGGTTAAATAACTGTCAAATTTATTATTTTTTTGTAATGAAATTTTTTGACATATTAAAAAAAACAAGTGGAGGACCTCTGGCAGTCTTTCCTGGATTATGCGATGCAATATCGCATCAGTGCCGACTTTGAAAACTACTGTGAAATAATTATTCATATAATGCTATAATACTACGTTAATTGACCATAAATGACATTTGACCTTGACCACGTGACTTAAGACTTGTCAGTGATACTTGATTACCCCTACATCCACATTTCATAAACTATATCCATAAACTTTCAAAGTTATGATGGCAATTCAACAATTACCTCTAACATAGCCAGAGTTAATCAATTGACCTTCAATGACCTCAGACCTTGGTCATGTGACCTGACACTTATGCCAAAATGATCAGTCATGCTTGATTAAGTTTATGATCCAAGTTTCATTAAAAAGGTCCTTATACTTTCAACATTATGACATTAAAAACCTGAAGCTGAAAGTTTCTTCATTCCATCAGATTGTAGTAAGACAAGATGGAAGTCTAACCACCATGGCATGCATTTCCAATGACAAACCAGGCAAAGCTGTGCCGGTCGAATCTCTCAAATTCCGAACTTATCTCCAAATACACACAACAAGAAATCGCCTGTTTACAAGTAGATGTTTAGTAACATTTGATACAAATGAATTTTATAAGCATTTTACCCTTAATCTAGTAAAGACATCTAACCTACATGTATATCAAGTCTTGACCAGGCAATAAAAATATATACTAGAGATACTCAGAGGGTCGCGTTCCCAAGCACATGTATCCCCCAAACCCACTGCATCATCCATCATTGCGATATATAGAGCTCACACAGAAATTTGACAAATAAATACAATTATCATGGCAACAATGACCCTGCCCACATTCTGCCTGTGGGTACCAAATTTGATGACAATAATATGACGCAGCAGCGTGACTCTGCAGAACCTTAAGTATTGTCCAGAAGCACCTGTTGGAGAATACAATTATAGAGTAATCTGGATATATTTTGTAAACCTAACCCTAAGACCCCCCCCCCCCCCCACCAAAATTGATAGGCATCTTCGCTATACCTTTTATTATTGCTTCTGTGTGCCAACTGCTATGACAAACTTTCTATACGGGAACAGCATGGTATTATGATACATGTTCCTTGGAATGAAGTCAGCATGATGCATTGGATTGTCACAGTTATTGGTAACACTCACTTGGATTGTTACCATGGCAATAAAGACCCCCCCACCAAAAATGATAGGTATCTTCGTTTTACCTTCTAATATTGCTTCTGTGTGCCAACTGTTATCACAAACTGGAAAAAAGCAGGTTACAGGTTATACCAAATTTTCCACAAAAACGTTCATTACCATGGCAACGATGTCTCCGCCCACACCAAAATCAATAGGTGGCTTTGCTTTATGGATCTTCATGCCTAATTTGAAGATGATCAGAGAAGAAATGCAGCTGGTAGAGCGCTCACAAGGACATCTTTATTTCCACAAAAACTTGTGTTGCCATGGCAACGATGTCTCCTCCCACACCAAATTCAATAGGCGGCTTTGCTTTACCATACTGTAAACACTGTTATTTTCGCGGGATTAATTTTTCGTGCTTGGCGGCTTCAAAACATATTCGCGGGTTCTTGAATTCGCGATGCACACTCCATAATCACAAGTCACTTCCTTCTTTCCCATAGATCTGTGAATGGTTTTAATTAACATTTCAGCAATAAAATTGTATTTTCTGATCATAATTCTAGCTCTAAAGTGGTGTAATTCAGCATTTGATGTAGCTGCTATGACCCCCTCCCCCCCCCCCCTCTAGTAAGTAAAACATATTATTTGATAATTTAAAATGTGAAGTATTATGAAACTTTTGATCCAATCATGAGCTTTTGTGACATTTAGCGCAACTTTTTTTTGCGGGGCAGACATCGGGAAGGCAAAATGAAGGCGCTGCTGGCATTTCAAGCAAAGTCATAATTTGAAATTAAATACTGATCTGCGGCTGTAAAAAAAGTGATCGCATTGGAACAAATTCTCGCAATGCATATGATTTGGGAGCTCAAGCTTGCTTGCTTAAATGTCACCCTCTGTAGGGTTAATTATGCAGTCTCTTTGCCAAAACGATAACCAGAATTGAACCACGGTTCAAAACTTGCATTAAAATATATGCTCATAAATGCTTGTTTTTAAATTCGCGCTCGCTGATCTTGCTGCGAAATCCGCGAAAATGTCCACACCGCGAATTACACTTTTACAGTAATGGACCTTCATGCCACATTTGAAGATGATCAGAGAAGAAATGCAGCTGGTAGAGCGCTCACAATGACATTTATATCTGCTATTTCTGCTATCCCATATGATTTACCATATACCCGCTAGAATCTCTGCTATTCCACAAAACTCTTGTTACCATGGCAATAATGTCTCTGACCACACCAAAATCAATAGGTGGTTAGGCTTTAACATAATGGACCTCCATGCCACATTTAAAGATGATCAGAGAAGAAATGCAGCAGGTAGAGCACTAACAATGACATTTATATCTGCTATTTCTGCTATCCCATATGATTTACCATATACCCGCTAGAACTCGTACACCTGGCTGAACTGCATCAGTGCGCCTTGCATTGCCAGCGCAAACGCGCATCGGAGAATGTCAATACACAGCGGGGCCACTGCCGGGTAGGCCACGTTCGTGCCTTCGCAAACATGTGTGATAAGCATAAAAAACGACAATTAAACTTGGTAAAACTAGTCATTTTACTTCACAATTTGAGTAGCGGTTGATGTTATTAGCGTTTTTTTACGGAGTGCCCGTAATCTCTATCTTTATGGAAATTTCACCTTTTTTAATTAAATTGGAAGAAGTTGACCAAAAAAGTATACAATATTCCGAAAGTGCTTCTTAATCGGCTCAGTGTTTGGTGACCAAAAAGTATACAATATTCCGAAAGTGCTTCTTACGTCGGCTCGGTGTTCGTCAGGACATCTCATAATTACGGATAATTTTCGTTTCAGAAGGGGAAAAAAATGACACCAACATGACAATTTTTTCATGCCAGAACTCGAACACCCCAATTTATTTGCATTTCAACACGTTGTAATTAATTATTGGTAGACCAGTCTTTATCAAGCATTAATTATGATCTGTTTTCTTTTTTATATCAATTTGTTTTTTCTTTAATTTTTTGACCAATTGCTTTTTCTCGTTTTGTTAATTTGCCTATTATAATATATTCATTTACTAAATTTTTAGGGGGGTGGAAAATACTAAGGACTGGATAGACGGGCCGTGGTCTTGGGTTTTTGTTTTTCAATTAAACACATGCTATGAGGCATCGGCGGAAATCCCAGGGGGACGAGTCCCCCTACCAAAAATAGTAGGGCGGGGACACAATGTCCCCCTAATATTTGGGGTTAAAATGACCTTACATTTTGGGTGATAACCATTTTTTGGGGGTTAAAAAGACCTTACATTTTGGGTGATAACCCTTTCTTTTTCTCTTTTGTTGTTGCTGCTTGTCAAGGTTTCCAGCCCCTGGTCCCCCTTCCTTTGGGGACAGATTTCCGCCCATGGAAGGGTTTTCCTTATATTATTGTTTTTCACCCGTTTCCTTTTATTTATTTTTGTATAGATTGGGTGATTTTTTTTCCTTCATAAAGACTTTTTTGTCAGGTGACCCCTACTTTGCATTGGACGATTCTCTCAAAATACCAATGATTTATTGTCAAGTTGATATTGAATTATTTTGAAACCATATCTATTCATATATCGAGAACCACCCCTATCCTTGAGACCTCGACTATGAAAAATAATGAACTTTTAAGCCCCCTTCACACTTATTCGGAATCAGCAGGAATCAAGCAGACCCAGCTGGAATGAAAAATTTTCAAAATTCAAGCCACATTCGGGAGGGAATTTCAAATTGATCTGAATTTGTAAAAAATGCTGTTCGATGACCTCAATGCTCCCCAGTGCTGACTGACGTTGCAGCAACAGTAGGGACAGTGATTTTCCGCGATCGCGGAAAACGGACGGAATTCACGGAAAGGGCCTTTTGAAACGGAAAATGGCATTTCAAACGGAAAATCACGGAAAACGTATTTTCCCTCAAAATACACAGAATAGCAACAGAAATTACTCCAAAATCACAACAAAATGAGAATATTAAATGGCCAAAAAAACCCAGAAAACACGATCTCACTTCGCTACTATCATGACAATTTACACATCGTGACTGCACTCGATTGTACCCCGCACCGTACCCGTACCCGGGCGGCCGGGTTGGGCTTCACATGCACACATGTATCGTTCAACTACATGTACACAGTTGTGTGTTGCTGCCCTCTACGTTTGAAGATGTAACAGCACGATATCGTGGTCTTAAAATCCAAGATGGCGGATTGGGAAAAGACGATGACTGATGATAACGATGTCCAAAAACCCCCAAAATTATCGATGAAATATCATTTCACCGTGAAATAATGCTAATAATATGAAAGGTGAGGATGTATGCATGCAAAATGGGTGTGTTAAAATATTTTATTCACCCGCATAGATCCGATTAGAATGGATTTTATTGTGTTGTTGGTACAGTAGCAGATACAAATTTTGACCAGTGCGAGTGTGCATGTAAATGTGTAAACGGAATTGTCACTTTTCCGTGTGTACAAAGTCTATGGGGAAACGGAATTTCCGTTTTCTGACATGCTGAAACGGAATTTGAGATTTTCTGAAACGGAAAAGGCAATTTTTTGAAACGGAAAATCACTGTCCCTACAACAGCTAGCCGTGCTTTTATTCGATTCTCCCATGAATGCGATCAGAATGTTTTTAATGTTGTTGAAATGTCGTCAGAATATTTGGAATGCAGTCAGAGTGCTGTTGAACTGCACTTTGAATGCCGTTCGATATTTTTCCAATTCGAATGCACCTCGAAAGTTTTGAGCATGAGCAAAACATTCGGGCCGGTCACAAGAATGGACCCGAATATTTGGAATGCACTCAGAATGCAGTCAGAATTTTTAGAATGCACTTCGAATATCCAGGAATGTGCCAAGAATTTTCATTCCGACAGCATTCCGGCTCACTCCGCCTCTAGTGTGACTAGGGTATAAAAGAAATTCTGATGATACTTGATCATAAAGGAAAGGTGAAAAATGAGTATTTCCATTGGATTTGCCATTATCAATACTACAAAAACCCGCTGGTTTACAAAAATATGGTACATTTATTTTATTCTCTTTAATTTGATACCAAAATCATTAAATTTGAATTAACAGGATCATAAGTCAGAAATGCGTTGAACTTTGATTTTTCCCTCAAAACCATGACCATTTTTGGCTGTGTGAATATGGTAAAAAGGGCAACAAATTTTGCTGTGTCCAGTCACCCTACAATTAATACCTACATGAAAATAGATAAAGAGATGAATTAAGTCAATTAACAACAAGCTAATCATTCAATTATTACAGAGCGAAGGGGATATGATCGCACAATCATCAACAGGCAAATTGTATTGTGCCATCTGGTGTTCGAATTCTGGCATGCAATGTACGAAAGAATTCTAGCAGGCTTGAAGCCTTCGGTAATCGTCGCGCTACCCGAAAATTTCCCCAGAAAATCCAAGTTGAACGGCACCTACGCAAAGCTTAGAATTTCAGCTACATCGCAAGCCCAAATAATTGTAAGCCAGAAACACCATCTATTTTATGCGACCTTTACTGAAAAGGTGTACCGAACAAGTTCTAGCGGGTACCGGTATATTATATATATCTGATTTATCTTTAAAGAAGTAGAAATCTCGGAGGCGAAAATTTCAGTTTTTTTGCGATACACGCACATGAATGGGACGCAATCCCTGGCTCCGTAGTTAGTAAGCACACGATGGCTAGGTACACGTACAGCCGGGTTGTGGGGAAAAAAAGACGCCCACGTCCACCGGCCACAACTCAGTCAGATTCACACAATCACAGACATGACCCGCTCGAGACACGACATTGCATTGCCATGAATAATTTAATAACAGACTTATTGATCAAAAGTTCATTATTCAATAATAAGAGGGAAATGTCATCCAATATTTACCTTTAAGACACGGACTTTTCTCAGAAACCAGCTGAGAAAAACGGCATTTTTCAGTTCGACTCGGGCTCTCGTGACTTTCGAACAATATTTTTTCCAAGCAGCACTTGATCTTTGATCAAATTACACAGTTGTTTTTTTTTGTCCACAAGATGGCGCTAATGCAAAACTTTCGAAGACTACATAAGAAAATTTGATACAAATTATTTTCATGTGTTTTTTTTTAATTTAAAATATGATCATTTGATTTACTTCTCTTTTCAAAAAATATTTTTTTAAGAAATTTAAGACAAGATATAGGGCATATTGTACGAAATATCATATTTAATAGTACCAGTATGCCTTCTCAAGATCTGAATCAGTGGCATAGAGATGGGGGTTCGTTTCGCCCCCCCCCCCAAAAAAAAAAAAAAAAAAAAAAAAAAAAATCAATTTCGACAAGGGGAAAAAAAAAAGAGAAAAGGGAAAGAGAGAAAGGGAAGAGAGAAGGGTGAAACATGATAGTATATATTTTTAATATAATATCAAAATATATCACAAAATTTGATTTTGTAATAAAAAATGTTGAAATTTTTGGATGCTCGCTCACAAGTTTTTATAAATCTGCTTTTCTAAATTTTTGGCTCATTACACCACTGGTCTCAATAAAAAAAAGGAAATTGAAAGAAAGAAAAAGAAGAAGAAAGAGAGGAGGAAGAAGGGTGAATGAAACAAGGAATGGGAATGATTGAAAAATAGAAAAATCTCAAAAGGATAGCATTGGGCAATGTTCTGTTTTCAAGTCAATATGCACAAATTATTCTGCTCGTGATTCAGGTTTTCAGTTTTGTTTTAGCGAGATACGATAAGTTAATGATTACAACACAGTGCTAATTCAATTCAGGTTTCTTGCAAAAAAACATGATTGACATCACAGACCTTGAATTGTATATATTTACACAATGCCAATATATAAAAATAATCAAAATTATTAAGATTAACAATGAATATACACATTAAAATCACATATGTGCAGTTAAAATGGAGTTGATTAAAAAGATATAGATAACACAATATTCATTACACAAATTGCAAACTTATTTACCATGATACTTATTTAATAATCGTGTCAGACTTGGAAGAGCACTGTTCTGAAATCTTTTTGTTTTTCATGGAATCTCCTTAAATTCATTCATAATTATGTCGTAAATTGAAAGCGTTTGTTTTCAGTGGAGGTAACCAGCTTTTGTACAATTGATTAATTTCTCATTTTAAAGCGAAATCTGTGGTATGTTTTACTCTTCCGCTTTCAAGTGATGTCAAATTTAAGGTATTTAGAGCCATGTCATAATTATGATACATACTTGGTTCCCAATATTATCTTGCATGCTCTTTTCTGGACAGTTTCAATAACTTTTATCTGTTTCAAAGTAAGAGAAGCCGCGAAAAGAGGTACACAATGCTCTAGGACTGGTCTTACATACCCGATATGTTAACAAATCACATTCAGGTAGATTGTAAGCTTTCAATCTTCTTAGCATGTATAACTTTCTATTGCTCTTTTTAATCATTTCGGTTACATGAGCATTCCACTCTAAATCATTCTGAGATTTTTTTTTAAAGGGGAAAAAAACATTTCGCTCTTCTCGCTCGCACTACCAGGGCCCTGTGAATGATTTTTTTTACTGGGGGTGCTGATGTAAATTTGACAAGCAAAAAAAAAGAGGTTTCACTACAAAATGTAGGTCACTTTCGTTACATTTCTCCATTTTAAACACCAAAGAACCAGAATTCCAGTGGGTGCTATCTATAATGGAGAATAATATACGCACCACCCCAAGTACCCCCCTGGCCAGGGTATGCGCACTACTTGATTAGTGAAATACATATCCTTTTCATGAATTTAAACAGTCATTAAATGTCCACTTTTCATATCAAATATATTTAGCTCGAGCTGTTGCATTCAGATGTGTTGTGGCTTAGTGGAAATGTGTTTGAACTTTGAACCACAAAGTCCGGGGTTCAAATCCCACCACAGCACTAGTGTCCTTTGGCAAGGCAAGGCGTTTATCTATACATTTGCCACTCTCCACCCAGGTACCTGGTAGGAAGGGATTCCTATGCTCGATGCGCCCGATCGGGGTATATAGCCGTGCTAAAGCCGGGGTAATAGTATGCAGTGCTTAGAAACATTTGGCGCTATATATATATTTTTTTTTGCAGGAGTTTCTGCATTTATTGTAAAGTCAAAATAAATTTACAATACATAAACATAATCGTAGGTATGACATTAAAGTACATTGCAATGTGACAGATTTTGCAGTGTCATAACAAATTTAGACATGAATACAATTTAAGGATAAGACAAAGTAGTGAAAAACAAATGCAGTGGCAAACTACATAGGCAAAATAAATGCTTGAGTAATAGCAGCCCCAAAAATATCATTATTACGTCAAACCCTCGTTGCAGAATTCGCCGCCGCAGCTAATGATTTTGCTATATACGGTCCTATACCCCCATAACAAAATCCTCGTTGGAGGAACAATGAAATATAATGTTATATAAATAAATATATATAAATGTTGCATATTATTATTATTCATTGTTTAGTGAGGTACACATCTTGTCCATGATTACAACATTAGAATGTCTCGATCCTCTTCACAATTTTCCTCCTTGTTAAACAGTGCATAAACGGTTCCCTGCAGGGAAAATAAGGACAAGATTTATGGACAAGAAGGCCTATTTAGTACTGGTCATAGAGATCAGTGGCTAACAACACTATTTTCCTTGATTTTTCATTTACATTTTTGGCCTATCGAAATTAAGTAGACCTATATACACTGGACAAAGCGGAACTTTGACTTGGCATATTATTTACATTTTTTTCTTTTGTTATTCCTGTCGTCAATTTATTTATTTATTTATTTATTTTTTTTTTTTTTTTTGGGGGGGGGGGGGTTGTTTGTTTAACGGTATAGTTGTCTCAATGAGATGGTGATAATCCTCCCCCCTCCATATATATATTTTTGCGTTGGTTTGTCAATTTTATGGAGTGCAATGTGAATCTGATGGGGGTGCATATGGGGCATGTATTATTCAACGTTAATTCTTCTAATTCCCCCGATCTGTCAACAAAAAAAGATCAAGATACTAGGCCTAAAGATCTAGAGGCCTATAAGCCTCATTTTGGGGCCGATCACCACCTAGTCTGCAGGCACGGACCCTGATTGAAACTTTGATCAGCAAGTGTGTCTCCACGCAAAGACTAGCACATACAAAACTTGCTGTTTGAGCTAGAGGGCCTTCAGTACACAAGGCATGAGTAGCTAGGCTGCACATTCAGACCCTTAACTCGAGTGAAAGGTTTGCACAGCAGACTTAATTATCACCACCCCGGCGATCCTGACGGTCTACCACCCAGAAGGAAAAACCAGTTCCACTGGACCAGTTAGACCAGTAGAATTTTAACTGGTAACTCTGGAAATTGGAACATTGGTTTACTGGTCTAACTGGTCATACTGGTCCAGTTAAAATTTTACTGGTCCAGTTAAAAATTAAACTGGTCTTGAATTACTGGAATTTTATACTGGTCTTGTTTCTGGTGGTTGTTACTGGTCTCACTGTCTTTACTGGTATTTTCTACTGGTCCGACTGGTCCTCAAACTGGTCGAATTTGTCCTCGAACTGGTTGAACTGGTCCTCGTACTGGTCTTATACTGGATCAATTTATTACATGCATTTGGTTTGTTATATACCATGGTCAGTGAAACGTGATGGAAAAGATGGTTAGTAAATTAATCTTTCTGCTGTTATTTTAAATGTGATATATGAAATTACACATTTTCATTGTGAATTAGTTCACACACTTATTTGGAAAGTTTTTAAACAAAAATGAGTGCCATTGCAAGGATATTCCATTCTAAATCCTGAATTTTCTTTTTAAAATAGGAAATATGCAAATGAGGTAAACCACGTGATCAGCATCATCAGAATTACTGGTATTACTGGTCTTGACCATGCAGTTCAATGTCAAACAATTAATTACTTTTATAGACCAGTTGACTATATCAGAGGAATATATCTTGCTTTGATCTTAATCATAATTGAAGGAAATTATTATTTTAATGATAATGTTAATACTTGATAATTATGATATTAATAATAATAATTACAATATCGATAACAATGATAACAGTAATAAGAATGATAACAACAATGATCATAATAATGATCATAATAATAATAATAATAATAATTATGATAATTATAAGAAGAATGCAATGATGATAACAATGATAACGATAATAACTTTCTCTGAATTGCAAGATTCATTTTCCATAGTTCGTCAAATTATCTGACTTGAAATAAAGTCATTATTTATTGGACCAGTAACACCAGTTTTCATATGGAAAACTAGCGGACAGAAGGTCCTCGCTGCACGCGCGCACACTTATAACACGCAGAATTTCCTTGCATCATACCCTTTTTTCACAAACAAATGTGTATCAAGGACAAGCGTTGATTCATATAGAATTTCCGCCCCCCTGAAATGAATGTTAACAACTTCTTCTATCAGATGATTATAATTTTTTTGTAATTCAACTGGTGGGAAATATGGCACTTTATTACATTAAAACCACTCAAAACCATCCATAGTCAGGAATATGTATTGGGATAATGGGTTTGGGGGGCATTTTTATAGTACCCGGTAGGATTATATCCGTCGTCACATCGGCGGATGATGGTATCAAGAATTTCCGCCCAGATTATAATAAAGGGCAGATTGTAAGGCAAATACTCATGAAAGAACCATGGAGATTGGTTAATAAGGAAATAGTGCACTTTTATCATCAAATCAGAGGAGATTTTCTTTGTGATAGTGATATCCGAAGAGCAAACCTACACTCGTGACGGGTCCATTATGTATACGAGGGGTGCATCCTAGCTTACCACTGTATAGGTGAGTCTGAAAATAAAGTTTTGCTTAATCCTTTCACTTCATAATGATGTTTTAAACGTTCAAACAACGATAATTTATGAAATTGACACAAAATATTGCGAATCAACGCTGAAACATTATTTGTGTATACATTTTATCCCTCTGTAATGCTATCTCCCCCATAAAGCCACAATGGAACATTCTACACCACTAGTCATACGATGATCGCGAGGTCTGCAAACGTCGTCTGCTATGTTTTTACATGTCCGGTACACTGTATGCAAGTTTTCGATATGCTTCAACTGGAATGCAATTGTTTGAACTGGTCTCCAGTTGATTTTTACTGGTCCAGTTAAAAATCAACTGGTCCAGTAAACATATACTGGAAACCAGTAAAAATCTACTGGAAACCATTTATTGGACCAGAAACACCAGTTTGATGAAAAACAATTTAACTGGTATTACTAGTTGCTTCAACTGGAATGCAATTGTTTGAACTGGTCTCCAGTTGATTTTTACTGGTCCAGTAAAAAATCAACTGGCCCAGTAAAAATATACTGGAAACCAGTAAAATTTTACTGGAAACCAGTAAAATTTTTTACTGGTCTTACTGGTTTTTCCTTCTGGGCAGTATCTCGCAGTAATATTGAGGAGGCGCGATAGCTCAGTCGGTAGAGCGGGGGTTTCGGATTCTGGTGACCCGGGTTCGATTCCCAAATGGTGCGCTAGTGCCCTTTGGTAAGGCATTTATCCTCATTACCAGGTCCCTCTGGGAGGACCTTAAAGCCGTTGGTCCCCTGGTTGCTTTCTCACAGGCATTCGTGCTTTCTTAGCAGTCAGGTAAAAAACCTCGGTAAACCTCGAAGATAGTCCTACATGTAGCTATTTCTTGAAATGTCATTGATCTCAAATCATGGAGGAAGAAATAAAATATCATTAAAGAAGAAGAAAAAAAAGATCTATACGCTCTTCCAACACACTGTAAAGCTTCGCCATGCATGCCCCACCCTGCCACGCCCCCACGGGACTCCTCCAGCACTGGATCAGCCGCTACACAGGCTCCGATCCCAGATCGATCCCGGCCCCGATCCTCGATATAGCGCTAGCGGTATAGCATAATGAGCTTTCCAGTTTCGCACGTACACAGTACCCGGTACACACATACGGTACACGCTTGCTTAGCTTTATCACTTCCGCGTACAGTTCATGAGATAACTCTTAGTTTTTCACTATGGCATCGACATTTTTGACGGAAGATCCTGCATACAAAAATCTCCAGGCATGCTACGACCGAATTGGAAGCAAAATGAACCTTAGTGAGCTGATGAATTCCGACCCGAAACGATTTGAAAAATACAGGTAACTTATTATTAATTAGCTAGACTGGCGCTGGCCGGCCGGTATTCGGTAAGCCCATCAGTGTTCATTGACTTTTCCCGGGGTCAGGACGGGGGCGCGATATCGAGGTTTGCGCTATCGGGCGAGTGGGCTAGCTCGAGGGAGCTGGGGTGAAAATTGTGTTATCCCAGAAAGATAATCATGAATTAGCTCCCACTTTTCACTGCACTGGACACTTTTTTATGATAAAACAAGCCCCACCTGCACCAGGCAGTTAAAATTTGTTATATAATTTACTTTACCTTTAGTACCTTTTGGCCTTTTTTGGGGGGCTGTTGTGTGATGACTTGTACTTTTTAGTATTTTTTTTTGTAGTTGTACTTGTTGTAGCAATATTTTTTTTCATAATGAATGATTACTGCCTGGGAGGGCCAGTCAAATATATTACTGTACACATGCGTGACCAAGTAATTTCCAAACACCCCCTAAACGAGTTTTTCTCTGTGTGCAAAATAACCCCCTAAACAAGTTTTTCGCGGGCTTTATTTACACATTTTGGCCCCTAAACAAGTTGTCGCGTAAATATGACCTCGGGGGGGAAATGGTTGGGGGGAAAAAACATACCCTAAACACGTTTGGCTAGTCATAAAAAAAAGCTTTGGGGGGAAAAACATACCCTAAATACGTTTGAGCCCGCGATTGACCATTGACCAGTCTTTCAAAACCACCCATTTTCTTGAAAATCGGTGATTTTGATACCCTTAACGAGTCCATGTGCGGACTGCGTCCAAAACTGGAAAAACACCCATTTAAACGCGTTTTTTGGTCACGCGTGTGTACAGCAATATATTTGACTGGCCCCCCGGGATTACTGCTACTAACGGGAGTATTCTGTGACCCCACCATCATTATCAATACGTGTTCAGCTTACCAGACATTATGGCCCATATTCTGAAGTCGGGTTTGATTTAAACTCTGGTTTTAAGTTGTGGTTTAACTATGGAAAGCCAGTTACATAAATCTCTAAGTAGAGTTTCAATGTATCAGCTCATTTGGCTCCCAACACATTATTAACTGCTTGGGAAGGATAAGTTTGACAATTGTCTACACCATTAAATAATTAGTAAAGAGCACAGTATACATGAGAAGCATTCACTGTGAATAAAATTTTGAAACGTTTGGCTTCCCATGATTTTAGCACAGAGTACGTTAGATCATGGTCTAAGTTAAACCCGACTTCAGAATACGGACCTTTGTGGTGATGATTATTCAAATTGCCTTTATTTGACTTGATCGTGATGGAAAGTGACTTGACTTGACAGGAGTTAAAATGACTAGGACTTGACTTTCTCTTGCTAAAAGACTTGTGTAGTTGAAGGTGTGACTTTTATTGGCTTGCCCTATACCACTACCAGCAAAGAGACTTGTGATTTGACTTAACTTGCCCTACTGCCAAAATTCTTGTGCCTTGACTTGAACTTGTAACAAACTTAATTGAAACTTTACTTAGACATGAGAAAAAGGATTTTCACAAATTTCTGCCATTTGTGTATAATATCAACCAGTCATTAAACTTTACTTTACTCAGTTAAATATATCCCATTGTCATGTAGGCCTGTTCATTCTAATTGCAATTTTCCCTTTATTCATTTTCAGTCGATGTATTCAAACGCCGGAAGGAGACTTTCTCCTTGATTTTTCCAAAAACCTTGTGAATGATGAAGTCTTTGGTCTCCTACTAAAGATGGTAAGATGGTTCATCAACAGTCAGGTTTCTGTATCACACTCAATTTAAATGTATGGCATTGGTTGATGCCAATACAAGACTACATGTACATAGTTATTTTTATGCTTCTGAAATTTTTAAAATAAAACTAGTTTTTTTTTTTTTTTTCAGATTGAGCTGGTCTTTTAACCCTATCAAGATGGGGGGGGGGGGGGGGTATAGGGCGTACTCTATCCACCACAACATTTTTGTGATAAACCTGTAATGTGAAGTTCATGACTTTTTCTTTAAATGTCAAACACAACCTTTTGATGGGGGGGGGGGGTATTCTGCTAAGTGCTAACCTCTAAATAGTTTGTGAAAAATCGGTATCCTGAAAAGCTTGCAGTATGTCACATTTTTTTTCTTTAAGACTCGTCATTTATGCAGTTCTGAAATTATGTAAAATTTTGTAATTACATGTCAGATCTAAAAATTTTGCCCTAATTCATAAAATTTCATGTCAAAAATTTGTTCCAATGCAAATTGAGTTTTTAGCCAAAATTCATAAAATGTGTCATTATTTCAAAGATAAGCCAAACATTATTTAATGAACTCAGAAACATTGTCATGGCTTCCAATCGTGGAAATACTTTCCTTTTTATGATCACCTGGCCTGAATGGGCAGTTGAGCTGATGGAATGTAAGTTAATGAGTTTTTGAAACCTCCGGAAGTGTCACACAGCAATGTTGTCAAGCCCCCCCCCCCCCCCCCCCTTCCTGGGAGTTTTTCAATTCTGAAAAGCACTTACTCATCTGATCCCTCTAAACTGTTATTCTGATTCCTTTACAGGCTGAAGCCAGAGACTTACAGGGAGCTCGAGATCGCATGTTTACAGGAGAGAAGATTAACTTCACCGAGGACAGGGCTGTGCTCCATGTTGCCCTTCGTAACCGTTCTAACACCCCTATCATGGTCAATGGCAAGGATGTTATGACGGATGTTAATGAAGTCCTCGGCCGTGTCAGGAGTTTTACCGAGGTAGGAGTTACAAATATTTTGCTGAACTTTTTTGCTTGACTTCGTGAATGCTATCGGCATTGTACAAGCAATGAATTTAGAAGTTGAAAGTTTAAACTGTTCATACTGTGTAGATTAAACACCCAATTGGCCCCAGTTTGTGTGAGGTTACCTCAGAAGTGGGAAATGTCTCGGCTCTTATTTTCTGTAAGTATGAAAGCAGTTGATATCATTCTCAAGGACCATGACTTTGCAATTTTAAGCTCAAGGTTTCATTCACTTTGTTGTTTGTATATGAAACATTTATCATGAGTAAATAGACTCATATTTGAATATGGTTTAAAACTGACATTTGTCTATAAAGTGATTTGTCTTTTTTGTCTGTTGTATCAGTATTTCTGCCTCCCTTTACTTGGTTAAATATGGATATACATACAGGTGCGAAAAAGTAAGAGTAGTAGGAGTGGTACAAGTTGTAATAGTTGTAGTAGTAGTAGTAGTAGTAGTAGTAGTAGTAGCAGTAGTAGTAGTAGTAGAAATTGAACAAATTAACAAGAAGAAAAATATACACAATCAATGTAAGACTTGAGGTCATGAGGTAAGTCTTTAATTTGTTGTGGAAAAGCTCTCTTGACTGGCAAGACTTAATGTCCGATGGGAGTGAATTCCACAAACGGGGACCAGCAACAGAAAAAAGATCTGTCATCCCAGGACCTCTGAAAGTTTAAACTGTTCATACTGTGTAGATTAAACACCCAATTGGCCCCAGTTTGTGTGAGGTTACCTCAGAAGTGGGAAATGTCTCGGCTCTTATTTTCTGTAAGTATGAAAGCAGTTGATATCATTCTCAAGGACCATGACTTTGCAATTTTAAGCTCAAGGTTTCATTCACTTTGTTGTTTGTATATGAAACATTTATCATGAGTAAATAGACTCATATTTGAATATGGTTTAAAATTGACATTTGTCTATAAAGTGATTTGTCTTTTTTGTCTGTTGTATCAGTATTTCTGCCTCCCTTTACTTGGTTAAATATGGATATACATACAGGTGCGAAAAAGTAAGAGTAGTAGGAGTGGTACAAGTTGTAATAGTTGTAGTAGTAGTAGTAGTAGTAGTAGTAGTAGCAGTAGTAGTAGTAGTAGAAATTGAACAAATTAACAAGAAGAAAAATATACACAATCAATGTAAGACTTGAGGTCATGAGGTAAGTCTTTAATTTGTTGTGGAAAAGCTCTCTTGACTGGCAAGACTTAATGTCCGATGGGAGTGAATTCCACAAACGGGGACCAGCAACAGAAAAAAGATCTGTCATCCCAGGACCTCTTCACTCTAACTTGTTGGAAGTGGTGAACATTCCCTGAGCGAAGACCGGGTCTACATAATCTCTTCTCCTCCAGAAGATCTGATAGGTACACTGGTGTCTGGTTTGTTTTAAGTTTAAAGCCCAAGGAAAGAACTTTGTATGTAAGTCTTTGCCTAACAGGCAGCCAGTGTAATTCCTTGAGGACTGGAGTGATATGATCCAACAGCTTTGAGCATTACAAGTCGTGCGGCAGAATTCTGGACCTTTTGTAATCGTTTTATGTGAGTGTCGGTCAGTCCAACCAAAGTACTGTCGTACATGTCCAATCATAATGTGACAAGAGCATGAACTGCCTGCTTCGGTGGTAGTAGTAGTAGTAGTAATAGTAATAGTAATAGTAGTAGTAGTACTAAAAGTGGAAGGAGGAGTTAGTAGCATCAAAAGTAGTTACATCACTAATGTTTTTGTTATTCATCCTCAGTCTGTTCGTAGTGGTGCATGGAAAGGATACTCAGGAAAGGCTATTACAGATGCTGTCAACATTGGTATCGGAGGATCAGATCTTGTAAGTCAACTATCATGAAATATTTACAGTCAAATATCATGCTTTCGGTGTATGGCAGAGAGAGGTTCTAGTTGGAAACTTTGAAACTATGAACTCTATTGATCATAAATTCAATTAAAAGAAAAACAATAGATGCACAGAAATTATTGCATCACCTTGCAGCACATACACCTTGTGTGTGATGTCATATTATACAACTCTCAAGAATGTTCTGTAATCTGATTGGTCCAAATCGGATCACATGATATTTAGCGAATCGCACTATTGCATCCAAAATGCACTATCCTGCACTCTGACGTCATTCCAAAAGTACTAGTACGAGGACTGGAATTATCTAAAAATATCTAGAATTTAGATCAAATGTAGCGTTTGGGACAACTCAGTAACATGGGGAAGGAGGGGGTTGTATAAAACAAACAATGCACGCATTCTTGTGCATAGAGGACCTTAATAATGAACTCTGTGCTCGACTCGCCAACTGGATATACCGCACTCGGTCCTGCGGACCTCCGTGCGGTATATCCATTGGCTCTTCTCGCACATCGTTCATTATTTGGCCTTGCATGCACGCGCTTACGTGCATTATTTGTATACTATGCCATAAACAAGTTGATGTAAAAAAGTAGGGCTTGTTACAGATCATGGCATACTGTTCATTAGAATGTGATCCTGTATAGGGAAATTTGCTCATTTTCTTGATGCTAGTGGGTGCTCTATGATGATGGGCTTTGAACTTGTCTATCAATCACACAGATAATTTTACATGATGGATATATCATATAAATAGATAAACTTGCATAAGATTGACCTTTCAGAAGTTGAATATCCGCCCCAATCAAAGTAATTTCTTCACAAGATTATGCAGATGTGTTTTGCTGTGATCCCAACAGATTCGACTTATGCAAAGCTACCTGGATTTTAAATTTGGTATTAACATTATATCAATATTGAGGATGTTTAAACAAATATTTCAGAATCATCCTTTTGAGAAATGAAAGTCAAAGCCTCATCTTTAGCAGGAATTCCACTATAAAGGGGTTAAGCGCCTTTTCATAGTGGTTTTCCTGCATTCCCCGTTGTTTTGTCTGTGGTGAAGGTGAGAATTAGTAATGAAAAAATGTTTGCAAGATTACTTCTTTAAAAAATGGCTGCTCTCACTTTTGATAAGGTGCCTAAGAGTACAAGTTTCTTTATCGATCCAAATACCATGAAAAATTATAACGCTGTGATAACTTACAATTAAATGTGCTTACACCCTGGTATTTCTATGATTATATCCAAATACAAATGAATACATTTTTGTTTAGGGTCCAGTGATGGTGACGGAGGCATTGAAACCATTCGCAGGACCACTCAAGGTTCATTTCGTGTCCAACATTGATGGAACCCATCTTGCTGAGGTCTTGAAGAAGGTTAATCCTGAGACTACGATCTTTATTGTAGCATCAAAGGTATATTAGTCTGAAATTTTTATCTTAAAATTTGTTTAGTAATTTGACAATTGATTAATTGTTTCATTGATTATATATTTTTTTTATTTATTCATTTATCTAATTAATAGCTTTTGTAATAATTTATTTATTCTTATATTTCCTTCTGCTTCAAAGTCGTCTGTTTGGATTAGTATTATTATCCTGAATGTTATTTTTTTTAAATGAGAAAAACTTAGTTACTGATCATCCTCTATCATTTCTGAAAGCATCATTTAACCTTGCTGCAATTTGCAATTATGGAATTTCATTTTACCCCCTTTTGAGATATTAGAAGATGTATTTATAAAAATGATGATGTTGGAATTGACTGGCCAATTCAACTGAATTTGTGGACAAACTTAATAAAATTAAATAATATTCATTTTCACATTGATATTACCAATTCACTTTGCCCCCCCCCCCCCCAAAAAAAAGAGAGAAAATTTCCATTCAAGAAAAATAACTGAACTGGGGGTGTTTCATAAAGTTGTTCGTGAAGAGTGACTTTAAGAACGACTGGTGAACCTTTCTTACGCGCTTAACCATCCCTAATGAACACTTTGGTGTATACCATTTGACACAAGAAAGGATCACCAGTCGTTCTTAAAGTCACTCTTAACTTACGAACAGCTTTATGAAGCACCCACCTGTACTTTATTTGTAAACATACCCAGATCAGCACAACTATGAACAGGGGTTGTCATGTATGATGCCAGTACTTTAAAGATGTCAAATTGGATATAAAGTAGTACTTCAATTAATATGCACCCTTCAACTGGTCCTCTATGAGTTATAATAGTCTGTATTGATACCTCTACCTTTCAGACATTCACCACCCAAGAGACGATCACCAATGCTACCTCTGCAAAGAACTGGTTCTTGGAAACTGCCAAGGACCCTGCACACGTTGCCAAGCACTTTGTAGCTCTCTCCACCAATGCTGTAAGTAGTCGGACAAGATCCATTGGTATTCACTCAGTTATTTTAATTATGCAATGTCTTCATTTAGCTAGAGAATACTGACTTGAAAAAAAACCAGTCCTTTAAATCATCAGAGGAAACACCTCAACAACACTTGAGGTAGAAACTGTTTTGTACTTCATTGTATTGTTTGAAAGTGTGCAGTTTGCGATTTTACTGTTTAACTTGGCTCTTCATGCTACTGTTGGACTATTTTGTGAGAGCAAAATCATGTTAAACATATACACTTTTATTGTAAAGAGTGAAAATTCTTCATATTGATGTTTCTGTGCATAGAGAGATCTGGCCCTGTATTTCTCAGTGTCTCGGTTTCTTACAAAATAATTGATTTTGTTTGGTTTTTATTTTTTCAGGAAAAGGTGTCAGCTTTCGGTATTGACAAGAACAACATGTTTGGATTCTGGGATGTAAGTATCTTTAAACTTTAATACCATACTATTTCATGGTATTATTCCTTCACATTGATTTTGATCAATTGCAGTGGGGCTTGTAGTGATGGTGGTAGTATTAGGAGTAGTTCTAATAATTGTGATGTTCGTGAAAGTTGTAATCATGTGATGGTAGTAGTTGTAGAAGTAGTAGTGCTTTATAAAAGTAATAATTTCATTTTCATCTATTTTCAATTTAGTATTGTCTTCATATTGTAAATTTGTCGTCATAAGTCATTAGAAGTTTCACAACTTGCATTTGAACTTTGTTTTTTACTTTGCTAGTGGGTTGGTGGACGCTATTCTCTGTGGTCAGCCATTGGGACCACTATCGCCCTTTACGTAGGCATGGATAACTTTGTGAAGCTTCTAGAGGGCGCTCACTTCGTGGACAATCATTTCCGTACCGCTCCGTTGGACCAGAACATCCCTGTCATCTTGGGTCTGTTGGGAGTCTGGTACTCCAACTTCTTTGGTGCAGAGACTCATGCCCTTCTCCCATATGATCAGGTGTGGAAATTTGATGAAATAGATTACCGAAATGTGATGATATTTTGCATTTCATTGCTCTTTTTTTTATATCATAACTTAAATGGGCATGTTGAAATACATCCACAGCCCAAATTTTGGTGAGAATTGGTTCAACGTGGCCCGAAGTATGACCACGTGAATTCTAGTGCCTAATTAGCCTTATTGAAGTCAATGTAATATTGGCCTGGTTGTGTGCAGTTAGAACCAGGCCAATCATACATTGACTTCAATGTACTTCAGTACAGACCATTTCTATTGTTGAGGGCTCAAAAAGACGAAACGTAAAATTGTAGGTCTACTTGTTGTAGGAACATTTATTTGTCAAAATCAAAACAGCCCCTGCACAGAGAGGTAAATCAAGAAATAAGGGCAATATTATAACATATATAATAACACATTTGGTAATATATGAAATATCAATCATGAACACAATAATATACTTTATCCATACAAAATAAACATCATAATACTAATATTCAATATCATATAAATTGAATACATATATGGACAGAATATCACACTAGCTGATAATTCCTAAATCATACAATCATAATAAAGAAATGTCAATTGGAATTATGTAATAATATCTTGTCATATACCTTCAATAAAATATATCAAAACAAAGTCCAAAACAACCATATGCTGTTGTATAGAAACATGATATCACCGATCAGGTCAGGCCATTTCTTCCGATCTGTTGGAGGGAGAGATCTAATCATAGCACACAGCGTGCGATTAAATCGTTCTGTTTGTCCGTTCCCTTGAGGGTGGTATGGTGTGGTCCTCGATTTTGTGATATTGTACAATTGGCAGAGTTCTCTTATTAGATCACTTTCAAAGCTTTTTCCTTGATCCAAATGTATTCGTAGGGGAACTCCGTAGTGAACAAACCAATTATCGTGTAGAACACGTGCAACTTCTGGTGCCGTTTGATTCCTACAAGGTATTGCTTGTGCAAATTTTGTGAAAGCATCGGTCAAAACGAGAACATCTTCGTAACCTCCTTTTCCTCGATCGAGTTTCAGAAAGGCTATGGCAAGTAACTCCATTGGCTGAAACGCAATGAGATGTCTTCTCGGAGTACGAAGATGTTCTCGTTATGAAGGTTTGTGGTGATCGAAATTTTCACTGATGTGACAAACCTTGAAATTTGGCCAGGGTTCGAGTCCCAGTGCTTATTTAGAATGTCATCCAGGAGTGAAATGTTTTCTTTTCTGTAGTCATATACAGCAGAACGATTGCATGGGGTCAAATTGAAAAATGCCATGTCAGTGTCAACATCTGCCAATCCTAAATCAAAAGTTCTTTTGTAGCTCCTACATGATACCTTCAATGCATTATCTACATTCATCTGTAAATCAGCCGTAAATTGTGATTTACGAAATTCCATCCTGAAATTGATATCCTGACAATTCTTTACAGTGGCAGCAAAGCTGTTTGTCCGTATTCTATTCCCTGCTTTCTTAATCTTTCCAGTTACCTTAACTGATTTACCTTCTAGTTTGTTTATGTTTGTGCTTTCAGTAACATCATCATGTAGCTTGCCACTGGTTATAGGCCACCCGGTACACTGTTTCGAATCGATGTTGATGTCCGTTACCATCATAAGGATGTCTACACCTTGCACCTGTACACTTGATCCTTGCCGAAACAACCGTTCCTTTCTTTTTGCTGAAGTGACTTGTTTTGACTTCTGATGACCTTTTCTAGATCTTTTTCTGCTCTTCGTCTTCTGTGACAAAGGCCTAGGATCCTCTGCAGTTCTCATATCACCCAGAAGAATCTCTAGAAGGTGGATAGTACTGCCATCTTCCAAAATTACTTGTCTGTTGAACGGATCAATCGTGTACATGACTCCTTCTCCTGCAGCAGTGTAAACTATGTCTCCTTGTTCGCATTTCTTCAGCCATGATAGGTGGGCCCTGTCAGGTTTCCTCCTTTTTCTCCTTCAAAAGTTCTGAACAGGTTCAACTCTTTCTTGTTGGTCGAACGGCAAAACCGGGCACCTTACACAGTCCACGCCAACACGAAGACTATCATCAGGATATCCTGGGAAGGACACGTCGAAATACTCTCCTTCGTCGTCTGTCCCTTGGTCAAGCACTCTGGCGTTCACCCACCTCCCAAGCTCATCGATTGCTGTAACACCCTGCTCCTAGATCCTGGCCTTGTCATTGAAACTTCCTCCATCAAAAAGACGAAACGTGAAATTGTAGGTTTACTTGTTGTAGGTTTGAAGGAACATTTATTTGTCAAAATCAAAACAGCGCCTGCACAGAGAGGTAAATCAAGACATAAGAGCAATATTATAACATATATAATAACACATTTGGTAATATATAAATTATCAATCATGAACACAATGATATACTATATCCATACAAAATAAACATAATATTAATATTCGATATCATATCAATTGAATATATATATGGACAGAATATAACACTAGCTGACTATTCCTAAATGATACAATCATTTAAAGAAATATCAATTGGCATTATGTAATAATATCTTGTCACATACCTTCAATAAAATATATCAAAACAAAGTTTAAAACAACCATATATGGTAAAGTCAAATAGTAAGATATCATTTCAACAGAGTCTTTACAAATACATTTTTATTATTATTTAATTTAACATAATAATCATCATACTAACGTCATGTAAACCATTAATAACCAACTCACCGAGAATTTAGTATACACAGGAAACAATCTGGAACTAAGTCTAATCTATCGGTGACGATACTTATGGCAAACAAGCAGTCTGTAATAAGTTAACAGTGTAAAAATACAATTCATAATCAAGTATTCAATATTAAACATTAATAAAACAAATAAGAGATAATCGTCATTTCTTATTATCATAGCAGTCTACAGTATATACCGTCATTCATGTAGCTCTCTTATTTGCAACTACAATTATCCTCAACCATAGTTCACATTCTTTTAGTTATTAGTAAGTTAAAAGAAATTTATAAAATAACCACACAATTTCAGGTTCATATAAAATATTAATTTCATCAATTCAATAGCACATTTACTTCTACTCACCAGTAAGCCGTTGTAAAACTTTCTTTTTCCAACATAACAATTTAAATAATATTCAGATGGTAAATGGTCGTTGATCAGCACAAGAAAATAAGTTACACCTGCTTTCGAGAGGAAATCTATTTCTCTGACAAAACAAACTTGAAAAAGAAAATATGCTGACATCGCAACGCATCTAACAACGCGTTGCAGGTTAACGCAAAAGGCGCGTGTCAGATTCATGCACTGTTTTGCATTATCTGGCAATAGATGCTATTCTGGTTATATAGATAAGTTGACTAAGAATTTACACAACAATAATAAATCAAATTCAATGCATTGATAAATATATTCAAATCATGAAATTGTGATTATTAATCAAATATCTTCAATTGGTTTTCTCCAACCTATTCAGAATGAATATTATCTCATTGATTTTCACATGACAATTTAAACAATACAGTCTTCATTTACATAAATAATATACCTGCATGCTCAAATGTAAATGCTTCTTTTTGGTATATAGAACAAAATTGGTGTACTGCAATAATTTAAGTGGCCAACTTATACTTGAGCTCATAATTGAGATTAACCGCTATAAAATCTCAAAGAAATGCTAATTACGCTGTATGATTCTGCAGCTAATTCAATTAACAAAAAAATAAGTATCCGCGAATGTTCTCAACTCTTATGGACTGTTCTTACATCATGCCTTCAATGAACGCATGTCGCGTTCCATCCTCGACGAAAACTTGTCGTAGTTGTAGTGAGTATCAACGAGAAATATACCGATGCTTCGCGTCTAGTAGACGGAGACTCGCATCTTTGCGGTTGAACACAATCCGTCCTGGAGGACTTGTCCCAGAATCAGAATTTGAATCATCAGAATCTCTATCGGAACCCAGCTGCCTGACCGTGTTGTCAGAGCCACAATGTGGAGCTAAGAGGAGTCTTCTTCCTGGCCTGTCTTGCGCGGTTTCATGTCGATGCCAACCCAAAATAAGTATTTAGGTGCTGTACATCTCTAATCACTCCCCAATCACTCACTCAGCACATAGGTCCTGTCTTGACCAGTGTCAAAATTGCTCTGCCCAGTGGCAAGCACATGCAACATACAGCAGCATTCATGCATGGCTCATTGCACACATCATTAACATACCTCTCTTATTCCACCAGACCACTCTGGCATGAGAGCCTATTGTTTATCTGGGTTAGTATGGATTGCTAGGATTGCTAAGATTACTAAGATTCCCATCTCCATGGTTTAAAGTGCTTATTTAAAATGCTTCTAAGATTAAGATTCTTGTTGACTTTGTGACAGCGCGCAACTCTAGGCAACCAGCGATGTTACGTAACAATCGCATTACCACACTTGTTAATTGCACATCATCTTTTCATACTTGTTTTGATTTTTTGAAATTTGAATAAATTTAATCTTTAATATTTTCTCCTCCAGTACTTGCATCGCTTCGCAGCCTACTTCCAGCAAGGTGACATGGAATCCAATGGGAAGTATGTTACCCGTGATGGACGACGTGTGGAATATAAAACCGGTCCCATCGTATGGGGAGAACCGGGAACTAATGGCCAGCATGCTTTCTATCAACTCATTCATCAAGGTGAGTGATCTATGGGCATGTGTCATGAAACTGTTTTTAGTCTAACTCGTCAGATGAGCAATTGAAATGTATGTTAAAGGTAAACGACAGTAGTTGCAGCAAACCATTATTTCATAAGAAAGTCTTTTAAATCAAGGTTAATGGTCATAATATCATCATACATCTAGATCTGGTACAGTAATGGAAAGTTATCTTTGTAAAATCATGAAATCTTAGCTCAAACTCAATAATTCTGTTGTTCACTAACGCAGAAATGCATATATGGGATAGTGTATTAATATTGCTTTAAAAAATGCCTGATTTTTGTCTCACCTGCATAGCAGAGTGAGACTATAGGCGCCGCTTTTCCGACGGCGACGGCGGCGGCGGCGTCAACACCAAATCTTAACCTGAGGTTAAGTTTTTGAAATGACAGCATAACTTAGAAAGTATATGGACCTAGTTCATGAAACTTGGCCATAAGGTTAATCAAGTATTACTGAACATCCTGCCTGAGTTTCATGTCACACGACCAAGGTCAAAGGTCATTTAGGGTCAATGAACTTAGACCATGTTGGGGGAATCAACATCAAAATCTTAACCTAAGGTTAAGTTTTTGAAATGTCATCATAACTTAGAAAATATATGGACCTAGTTCATGAAACTTATACATAAGGTTAATCAAGTATCACTGAACATCCTGCGTGAGTTTCACATCACATGACCAAGGTCAAAGGTCATTTAGGGTCAATGAACTTTGGCCGAATTGGGGGTATCTGTTGAATTACCATCATAACTTTGAATGTTTATGGATTTGATTCATGAAACTTGGACATAATAGTAATCAAGTATTACTGAACATCCTGTGCAAGTTTCAGGTCACATGATCAAGGTCAAAGGTCATTTAGGGTCAATGAACTTTGGCCAAATTGGGGTATTTGTTGAATTACAGCCATAAATTTGAAAGTGTGTTGGTCTAGTTCATAAAACTTGGACATAATAGTAATCAAGTATCACTGAACATCCTGTGCGAGTTTCAGGTCACATGATCAGGTCAAAGGTCATGTAAGGTCAAAGAACTTTGGCCACGTTGGGGTTTTTTGTTGAATTGCCATCATATCTCTATAAGTGTATTGGTCTAGTTCATAAAACGTGGAAATAAGAGTAACCAAGTATCACTGAACATCTTGTGCGAGTTATAGTAGTTTTCAAAATCAGCACTGCTGCTATATTGAATCGTGTGATGCAGGTGAGACGGCCAGAGGCATTCCACTTGTTTATGGAATTACGTGCTTATTTTGCTCATTTCTCAGCTATTACGCATTTTCTTCCCGAGAAAATTGGCACATATTTTTTATTTATACATACAAACACTTTGGTAGTAATTTCATTGGATTCTGTTCGAACTCTTTTTTAGATTATTACCCCAACTGGTGTTTATCTTTAAAGAATACTCTTCCATGGTGTGCATGCGAGATTAAGCTAGAGTTAGTTTCCTGGAACTGGGCTATGTTTTTGTGGTAAATAAAAATTATGCCTCATCAAGTTACACATCACTTTACAAAATGATTCGGAGCATATCCTTGGATGCTACAGCAGATTCTCTCTCATTTTGATTATCATCAGCTTGTGCTGAACGATGCTCTTCATAAATCAAGACACTTAGCTTGAAAGCATTTGAATGCAAAGTGTATTGTATTGTGTATCATATTTCATCAGGATCATCAGAAATTCAGTCCTACTTTGTTCAAACACACAGGAGTTTTTATTTTTTTATTATACACAACATAAGAACATTTTCTAGACATTTTTAAAGATGCATATTATTTTATGAAAAGTTTATGGACATGTTCTAGGGCCCAGACTGTAGAGAAGCATCGTAGATCTTGCTGAAGATACCTTTTATTTATATATGTTTTTTTTTTTCATTATGGCAGGTACTCGTCTGATCCCAGCTGATTTTATTGCTCCTGTGGAGACCCATAATCCCATCCAAGCAGGCTTACATCATGAGGTAATTCAAACTTGTTTCAAGTTCACTTCTTTTCATAGCAGTTGTTATATGTGTCACATCATGAAATCTTGTTTTGATATTACTGTAAAGGAGGGGGAAGGACAATTGTTATTTACGCGACATACTTTTGCTTTTTTTTGCTTTTTAGAATTTTGAAAGGCATTTGGCTGTATACTGTCTTCTAAACTCATGGATTTATAGATTTTTTTTTTCAGACCCAATTCAAGGACACTATCCAAATTAATCATTGAATTTCCCACCTGTTATAGTTTATATTTTATTCTTATCACCACTGAAACATATACCCATCTGATTTTTTTTTTGCATTTTTCGATATTATCACTAATAACAGAGCTGCCAAGTAGTACAGATTTTCCATATTGAGTACTGAAAATTGAGAAGAATACTGGTTTCATACAAAATACTGAATTCTAAAGTTTCAGTTTTATGTGTTTTCCTATGGTATTTCTTGGAAAATACTGATTTCCTCACCAAAATACTGATTTTCAGCTTTGAAAATACTGAAATGGTCTTGTTCAGGTTGGCAACTCTGTAATAATGATAACTTTACTTATTTTATTTGTCTTCTTTACCCAGGGTAGCCTGTTCAGTGGTTTAGACACTGTTGTCAACCAGGGCCCTGCACAATACATATATACATAAAACAATCAAAAGAAAACATTATATACAACACATATGAAGTCGACATTGTTACACTGCAATACGATTAGAGAGAAATGATTTGAGTACTTGAAAAAGGAAGCAGTATTGGAAATTGACAGGAAAACAAGGAAAAATTTATAGGTATGCATTTTCATTAAAGGTTACTACGTTTCTGTAATTATAAACTTATATCAATTTAGTGAAATTGCAAAGGGTGATTTAGAAATCGATAAATTATCATATAGAATTTAGCACTTTATCATAATTCTATAGTCACTCTACAATAATTCAGCATTGATTTATCACTGCGTATTAAATGATTTCCATCATCCTAGATCCTCTTGGCTAACTTCTTAGCTCAGACCGAAGCTCTGATGAAAGGCAAGACAAAAGGAGAAGCACAGAAAGAACTAGAGGCTTCTGGGATGTCCGCTGAAAATATCAAACTCATTCTTCCACACAAGGTAGGCACATTTAGTTTCCTAATAATGTGAAATTATAACTTTAGTACCGGGGATTGTTAGAGGCACCGGTTCAACCCTGAAATTTTAAAATATCCTTCGTTTTTTTTGTTTTTTTTTGCTTTCAAGAGATTTTCCAGATTACAAAGCAACTTGTGAGAATGCTATATAAAGCACTAGGAATGCTGGCATACAAATTTGTGTTATATTTCCAAGCTCAAACTTTTCCTACACATGCTGGCTTTTGGGAAGCATTTCATGAAAGGACTTATTGAATGTTTTATATTACAGAGTCTGTTATGTCTGAAAGTTACTATAGTAACAGTCAGACACGAGTGCTTCTCAGCCAGTCAAAATAAAGGAAAGTTGTCAGACAACAAATAGAGATAAAACGTTCTCCTGTTCTAAAATTTCTTGGTAGCCTCACGTACTTGAGCATGGTCTGTATATAAACAACTTACCTACCTGTATTTCTATTCAAGCTTATGTGTGTGCTAATGACATTTAAACACCATTTTTGTAATTTTCTTGACTATGTCAGGTGTTTGAAGGCAACCGTCCAACCAACTCCATCATGTTCCAGAAACTAACACCGTTTACACTCGGTGTACTGATTGCTATGTATGAACACAAGATCTTCACTCAGGGAATCATATGGAATATCAACTCATATGACCAGTGGGGGTAAGTCGGTTAATTGGAGTATCAATTCATATGACCAGTGCGGGTAAGTCGTTTTATTGGAATATCCTTTCATATGACCAGTGGGGGTAAGTAAGTGAATTGGAATATTCTCTCATATGACCAGTGGGGGTAAGTCAGTTAATTGGAATATCCTCTCATATGACCAGTGGGGGTAAGTAGGTTAATTGGAATATCAACTCATGACCAGTGGGGGTAAGTTGGTTAATTGGAATATCAAGTCATATGACCATTGGGGGTAAGTTGGTTAATTGGAATATCAACTCATATGACCAGTGGGGTAAGTTGGTTAATTGGAATATTCTCTCATATGACCAGTGGGGTAAGTCAGTTAATTGGAATATTCTCTCATATGACAAGTGGGGGTAAGTCAGTTAATTGGAATATTCTCTCATATGACCAGTGGGGGTAAGTCAGTTAATTGGAATATTCTCTCATATAACCAGTGGGGGTAAGTCAGTTAATTGGAATATTCTCTTATATGACCAGTGGGGTAAGTCAGTTAATGGGAATATCAACTCATATGACCAGTGGGGGTAAGTCAGTTAATTGGAATATCAACTCATGACCAGTGGGGTAAGTCAGTAAGTCTCGTGGGAATACCAAATCATCTTTGTGACCAAAGATAGTTTATTCCAAAGTAGGATTATATATTGATCATGAGGAATTTTCTGCGCTCATTACTCTGAATGGATTTCTGGGGCCGGTCTTACAAATAGTTGTGCTACACTAAAATCAATCTCAAGTTGAGATTGATCCCAATTCCAATCTTTTCAAACGCAATTTTAATTTTTCCTTCATCTGTCACAATTCTTGGTAAGATGGCCTGACATTTACAGCTCCACAGTGTTCAATCCCCAATTCATCCATCGTGTCTTTTCTTTCACTTTGTTTTTGATAGGGTGGAGCTCGGCAAGCAGCTTGCTAAGATCATACAACCCGAGCTCAAAGACGCCAACCCAGTATCCACGCATGACTGCTCAACCAATGGCCTTATCAACTTCATCAAGATCCACAGGAAGTAAGAGAGGTACAAAGGTCAGAGGTCATTGACCTGTCAGTAGTATTTAATACCGAGTGCAATGTGCTCTGATAAAAAACTAAAACAGTTGAAGTTAATAGACAGTATTTACTTGGTGAAGGTTTAACATGTGTGTATGGTTACATCTACACGTAGAATTGTTAGTAAACTTTAAGTCTCTTCCCAACAGGCATGATTTTGTCTTCTTTTTCAATTGATGATGTATTATTCATCACACTTCACGTCTAGGTGTATTTTCTAACTAACATGTAACTCACTTTTGTTTCTATTGATTTACACATGAAAAAAAATCAGTTGCTTTTTGTATGTATTAGTTATCCGCCACATCTTAATTAATTGTAATATCAGTATCCAAAGAATATAATTACATCTTTATTTAGCTCTCATTCTAGATTTCCTATCCTTACAAAAAGCCAAGGTATACTATTTTCCAACTGTTAGTTCATAAATCATTGAAATTAATCAGGTTTACATTAACAGCATATTTACAGCCAAGATGTCATTACCTGAGTATATCATGTCCAACCTTGAGATATATTTCATTTTAAATTTGTTAAATGCTAATTTTTCTGTTTTTGGTGAGCCTTCTTCATAATTTATCGTCAGAAAATGTCATGAATTTTAGAAGTACATTATAGACAATGTGTTCATGTGTGACAAAATATGATGGTGTTTTACCCAAGTTACTCTGAAATAAATCCATACTATTATTATATGCAAATAATGTGGTTGTTTATCATATGGAAATTTAGAAGAGATCATAAAACTCTATAAACAATATTGCATATTAAAGAATGAAGTTGATATTGGCTGAAGATTTATAGATGACAGGGTAGACTAGAAAAAACCAAAACAAAAAACTGCCAAATATTTTCTTGGTTTCAGAAACCTGCCGAGCGATCTCAACTCCCATCTTTGATGTGAATTAGATTGACCCCCGAAGATAAAAGCAAAGGTAATATTTATGCAATCTAATCTCGAGACAAAGATTTAAAATCGTACATGTTTGTGAATGGTTACGTATTGAGAGATTGGAAGATTTGTGCTTTCCCATAGATCAGATGACTTCATGATATATTGTCTAGCTATTCTCAAAAGATATCAGTACTTCCTACCATTTGTATTACTCTTTTCAAAAGAGAATAATTTTGTTTTGTTTTGTAGAATATATGCTAATATTGTATACAGAGATAAGGATATTTTTTTTTAGTTGTTTAACAAATGATTTGTGTTTGAAGATATAATTTCCAGGTGCATGTTCTGTGGTTCTTAGATTTTTTATTTATTCATGAAGCATAATGGTGTTATGTAACCACAATACAATTGTAAAATGGTTACTTATAAGAATAATTAAACTTTTGATTTAACTCAGATAGTGATCTTCCGCCCTTTCACACGATTAAAAAAAATCGTAATTTGAATGATGATTTCAGTGAAAAATAAGGCTAATGACGAATATTTAGCTTGTGTGAAATCAAACTAGAACATTGATTAGAATCACAAACGCTAATCACAATCACGAATTCAAATTTCACTCCGGCGGGGAATTCCATTTAAGTTTCACTCAAATTACGGTACAAATTTTGCGTGTGGAAGGCTTGACCTCCAAAACATCTTTTGGGGATGGGGGGCGAAGCTTACGTGACTTTTCAAGCACTTCCGTAGATAATACAATTGTCATGCACTCATCGTAGTTTGTATTTGCGATGCAGCGCTTTGATTGAAAGTCACCAAGGACACATGACGCCTTCGCTCGGGAATTCGAATTCAAATCAGTGTTCGAGTGAGCGTGTGAAAGGTCTGATTATTCTAAAGATGAATTGCAATCATTATTATAATGAATCAAGATTCACGTGTGAAAAGGCCCCTTGTCTGATCAGTTGGTCTGTCTCATAAATTAATAGATGTCTTATCTTTTATAAAATGAGTTTATCATTTTATGTAATACATGGGTGCTATAGAGTACTTAAATCCTATTGATTAAATATCTAACAGTGTTTTTAACTACACATGAGTGATATTTATCTCTTGTATTGAAAGTCTGTTTGACAGAATGGATAATTAGTCATCCACTTTAACATATATCTTTCTTCTTTGTATTATTGAGCCAAGAAAATTAGTACATTAGTATACAGTATTTGAAGGGTGAAATTGGGTATCTACAGTTTGTGAAATTATGATATGTAGGTATGTAAAATCATGAAGGGTTTACATTGCTTTTTACATCAACTTACCTTATAATCATTTTTTTTTGTTCTATACCCCAAATTTAGAGGTTTCTCTATTCAAAGTAACACCCAATATTATTTTCAACATCAAATTTGTTTGAGGATAACTTTAACTTTATCTATTATTTTAAATGAAAAAGAATTATAATCCTATCCCTGTTCCAATTTAATGAATAAAACGTGCTCAACCAATAGGATCAATGGGCTTTATTTTCATTTTGAAATAGTGAAGATGAAATGTTGTGCTTTTATAGTTACTGTAGAATTTCCATGCTGTGCTTCCTGTGACGGCTCTCTGAATGAAATAAAACATATCGATGAAATAATTTAAAGAGTGAAATAGAATAATGTATATGTTCAATTGTTGATAAAACTAAGAAATGTAACATTATTTTACATTGACTTGTTGAAGAACATACATGTATTTTAAAAATAACAATTTTATTTCATTGATTTGTCCAACGTCACAAAATCTGTTTGTTGACTTTTACTACACTGTGTAGTAGTCTCAGACAAGCCTCAGTCCTATTTTGCTAGAATTATTTCACTGTGTTTACTGTTTACACCTTGGTACTGTAGTCACAATGAAGAAAATAGATTTTATATTATAAAAAATTATGTGTATGATTACAATCGATTAATATTTGAAGAACATTTTATATAATGTATTTTGTGCACCTTAATCTCCTCAATAAAACTACATGTAGTTTGAGATAGATTTCGAATTGTTATCTTGTCCTTGTTTGTTATTTTTTTGTCTATGCATATGATGATCAATTGTTTTTTTAAATCCTAAATGAAAGTGGAACATGGAAAACACAGCTTTAAAATTGAAAGTTCATTGGTCTTAAGATTGTAACCTAGTCTCGCATGTCTTATTTATCCCATTTATTAGCATAAAATGATTATCACTTTTTCTTGTATCATAGGTGTATTTTGGGGGCTTGCTCCCCCTCCAAAAAAGAATCTCTTTAAGACTGAAGATCATCTCGAAGTATTTAATATGAGTACACAAAAGGTCCCTACCCCCAAAAATGTTGGGGCAAAAAAAAAAAAACCAAGGGCCTGAATTGAGGCAGCTGCTCTTGCGTGGATATCATTGTGCTGTTTAGATGTCCACATGAACCAAAAGAAAAGGTGCACCTTATTTCAAACATCAAAATCAATACATCCACAATCAGCAAAAATACAAGTTAATATATTTGGTCAGGTTTGATACATCACTATCGTAGAAAAAAAACACATCAAACACAAAAATAAATTAATTTTAAGATCTTTTAATTGTAGTTATGCATTTAGTACCACTACAGTGAAAACTCTTGTTACAAGAAGTCTTACTTGCAATTATAAAAATGACAAAAGAAAAACAATGAAATGAATAAAATTATGACATTAATAATTCATTCCAACTCATCCAATGTACAAAAATCTAGATTTTCACAATGATTCATGTAAGGAAAGAGGAAAGGTTAACATATTTCATCTGCACATAGATGATAAAGGAGAGTGGTCTCTATCTAGGGGATGGATTACAAAGTTAAGGGTTCAAATCTCACCGGGTACTCCCAGCTACTATAATACACCCTTCTCAACCCAGGGTCCCGTTCCATAAAAGTTACCATTATGGTAACTTTGCCATGCAATGGTAACTTGCATGAAATCCTTGATTTTTATTGGCTGTTGATCAGCATTATCATGGTAGTTTTCATTGGATGGCAGAGTTACCATAATAGTAACTTTCATGCAACCGGGCCTGTGTTTCCGGGGTCGTGTTTCATAAGGTTGTTTGCTAAATTACGCAAACCTGTGACCAATACTCCATAATATTGATACCCACTGCTTGGTTGAAATTTGATCTTTTCATATCAATATTCTTGTCCTTAACATGTAACTGAATGCAATATTTAACATTTATCAAAATCTGATTAGGTTATGGAAATTGAATCCTAGAATATTAAAACGGGTAAAAATTTTGGGGACTATGTAACCACAAGAACAGAGTCACCAGTTGTGTATAATTGACAAACGGCTTTATGAAATAGTCCCCAGGCGTTGAATGGACAACCATCAAACGTTGTAATTTACCTGGCATTTTAGAGTCAGACAAAAATTCCCAAGGGAGTGAAAAATGTTTGCATTATGTCAACCGTGGAGACATTTTTACTAAATCTGCTTCTCTCTACCTTGGTGGAAAATGATTAATTACCTGGCTGTAGTGTGCAAAGCACTTGGAGCTGAAGTGATCGGGGGGGGGGTGGAGAATGTCTAAGTGCAAGCTAAAATCAGATGACTGACAAAAGGGGACAACGCTGTTGTCTTAAATATGATATAAACAGGCTATAATGTTAATTGTATACTTATAATCTTGACGTCAACGTAATATACAATGGTGAGAGTAAGGTAGGGAGGTCTTACAAATGGAATGGCATAACTACAGGCATTCTGTACATTTTTGTTCGTAACATACGATATCAATACATTGCAACGCTCATCTTCCCGATTATTGTAACAAGCCCTGACAATTTTTTTTCCACTCTACAAATTATCATATTGTAGCTACTACAATTGTATAAATACTACAAGATGTAAATCTATTCTGAATATGATTTATTCATAAAATATGTGATTTGAGTCAGGAGATAACCTATATAATTGGATATGCTAGTCTCTATGCTTACATACAAGTAAATCTACTTTACTTTTTCTATTTGAACTTTACCATTATGCAAAACTTGATGCACCAGTTCATATGAGGGAGAGAATGTATTTCAACTTGACTCGAAGCCTGCAATTCTACAACGGTACAAATATGTGTATATCTACAGTTAGCAAAATAAACTATCCCATATGCTGATTTCAAGTTATTATTCATCCACTACATACATTTATGTATCATATAAATGAAATGATAGCAATAGTGTGGAATGTGTGCTTACATATAATGCAGCAGAGTAGAATACCGGGACATATATATAGTTCAACATCTAAAATGTGTTATGCTATAAAAAAATAACTCTATAGTATACCGGTACATCAAAACACTACCTAACACTACCAACTCTGTGATCTCTGCCAATCATGTAATATGTTACACCTGAAATATATTCTGATTAGTTCAACACGAAAAAAGTCTGATAAAAACCAATTGCAGCATACTATCAATGACGAAAATTATCCTGTATAACACATTTACATATAATTGCAAACTCGGAGAACAAGACACAAACTGGCCGAATGAAGGTGCACAGCGATTTCGCCTGTATTTTACGTGCCCACTTCAGGCACTGTGCAAGCGATTTGAACTACACCTGGGCGGTTTCATCTGATGAGATTCCAGCACAGCGCCACATCACACAACCAAATTGGTGCGTTAACTTTGATTCATGGTCATATTTCATGGGCCACAATTATCCTGTGACATCAAATGACCTAATTTGACCCATAGAATAAAGTTAGCCCCCCTCCCACTGCCCCTACCACCGCCCCCATTGAACCAGGCCTTTGTGTTGGGTATGATAGAACCCTCTGTGTCACTCCAAAGAGATTTTTGATGTAGAGGTTAAGTCCAGCGCACACTATGCCATTGCATCAAGTTGCCAATCCCATCCCGGTGCAATCGCATCGCAGGCCAGCGTGCACATCGCTCTGTATTTCACGACGCCTCTTTTTTGCGCGTACATGTATGTTGTTCGTGCTGCATACGCGCAGCAAATTGGCCATGACGTCATCGTCTAGGACAAATCTGATTGGCTGAAATTAGCAAAATCGCAAAAAGATATGACTTGTCAAATGTCTGAGATTTGATCTGCGATCCTACTGCAACAAAGCGGGTCGCAGTTGCAGCACGTTGCAGGTTCGTGCGCACTCTGTGATTTTGTTGCAATCGCATCGCTTAGTGTGCACTGGGATTTATAAATACACGAATAGAATATCTGTAACATTTGAGTTTAAACTGTTGCTGCATTGAAGAGGGAAACTCCTTCAAAATTCAATTGGCTTCTAATTTTAACCTGGACACTGCTTAAACATTAAATTTGCATGTTTATGTGTTTCTTGACAATAGTATATCAGGGTTGATTTATATGTACCATTTACAACAATGCAATCAGTGCCACACGGATGTAAATTCACAGAAGTTTGTAGGAATACAATTTCCAATCAAAAAGTGCTCTTTATAAAACTAAACACGCAGAATACTTTAGAAAAAAGGGTCTACAAGTGACATCAATTCTATAATGATAGTACGTACCTAGAATACTAAATAAGTATAACAAACCATAAGATAACATGCCTTAACAGAAATTTGCAAATTAAATTAAAATGAAATATTTCAATCAAGAGTAACCGATGTTTAGACCTTAAACTCCCCATAACATATACAAGGGAAAGATAATAAAATATTTATTTATACAAGTAAATATATATTAAAGATTAAATGAGTTTTATGTGATACCATTTATCATTTATTCCAATGCTGCCAGTTAAAGAATATACATATGCCTGACATGTCGACAGCTACAATATCCAAATGTTACACACAATTACAGTAAAGGAGCACATAATTTGAATTACATCAGGACCCTGTTTCATAAAACCTGTCAATACCAAGAAGTTCCAATACTTGTTACAAGCTACTGAAATCATGGCACATGATAGGCTGAGATCAAATTTGTCACAGAAAATATCAAGGACAAGTTTTATGACACAGGGCTTGGGTTACAATGAGAAGCAATAAAACATTACTTTAAATGCATTTAACACAATATAGAGCTCTGTCAGTATTTAAAAAACTTGTTTTTAAATTCATTACATATGTACAAATAGAAAAAGAAGCATACAGATCATCATTATCAGAATACGCTACTCTAATATTATGCTCTTAATAAGCACTGTGTGGATTCTATACTAATTTGCATAAAAAGATTTGCAGTAAATGCTTTGGGGGAAAAAAGACTTAAAGAGTGGGTAAAGAGGACATTTTTACCGATAATACATGTACAGTATTTCAACTAGAAAGAAAAACAGGAGTAATAATGTCAATTTTTTTTTGGAAAATAATATTGCAATTGACACTTCATGAAACGAGACTGAAATTATTGAAAAAATGGGCAGGTTCACAATAGTGTGTTATCCGCAATCAATTGCAATCTACAATTGACAATTTTACAACTGCAATCAATGAAAGATTCCTTATATCAAGGAATCACACCAATAATCAATAGCAAATATGAAATTGATTAAATCTATGAATATCATAATTCATCCGGTAATCTTTAGTCAGTAACAAATCTTTGTTACTGGTATGAAATTGATTTCAAGGCCAAGAACTTGGGACTTGCAATTTATTGCAAGATTCATGCAACCTCTCAAAATAATTATAACTCGGTAAAGGATAGAACAACATACTTCTGCAAAGCACCTTCTGTGGGATTTCATTACATGTCTACAGGCAAAACTATGCACTGTGACTCTTTATATGACACCTAGATAGATCCTTGTCATTTGATTGGTTGGTCGATATCATTTAGCCCATCTTACAATGACATAATCAACCGTGCAGTTTTAGATCCATTCATCATGCAATTTTGGATCCATACGAATTTGTCCATTGCATGCACGCACCCAGACTGCAGGCACCACTCGTGTTTGCAGAGCGCATGTTGTATGTACGCGATAATCAACAGACCGAGCTCGCACTGCATGAGCATATTTTGCCTCGAAATTCACAAATTTCATATGAAAAAGAATCTATTTTTAGGTAAACCAAATAATGAATATTCTTTTCATTCGTGCAATGGACAGAATACTTCATTCGGTGACAGATGAAATGAATGATGGATCATTTCATCTTTCAGCTCATGAAGTATTCTGTCCATTGCACTCATAAAAATTCATTATTTGTGTAATGTAGGATTTCAATGACTGTTTTCACATAGATAATGAGGGACTATCTAAATAATGACATGTAGTTTATGGCATATGTATAAAGAGACTTTAACACTCAGCATCGTAAATTTCACATAATTTTTTTCTATTTGTTACTCAGATACTCTGATATTCTGTCATTTACTACCTCCATGTAGTATGTAAGTCAATAAGAATGAATAAGTTGGAAGATGTTGAAAATATATTGAACCATCCAATGGAATGATCATGAGCTTTTGAGGCGAATTCCATGGTCTTGAAAATCAATAGTATCACAATGATTAACCGACCCCAATCAAGCATAGCATGGACAAAATCAATTATGACAGACAAACTTATTTGTTTTGGGGAGTTGTGCGTTTACTTACTTCTTATGTTGTTACTCTACATTGAAGGAAAAATTAAACCTAAATGTTCATCAAATTGGTTTTGACACTAGCAATATCACAGGATTTGGATATTAAAGCAAATAGCTCCCAACAATTTCAATAAATGTCAATATGTCATTTAGTTTGTTTTTCTTACGTAACAAAATAATACAGATGCAATTTTTTGTAGTTGTTTTGTGTATTAATGGGCAACTTTAGCTACATGTATGGAATATTTCAGCTGGTACATGTAACTGTTGACAGTAAAATACAGGATTGGGGGAGGGGCTTCAAGATAATATTAAATACCGGTAGGTCTGATGCATTGCTGTCATAGCATGAATGACATGTATAGTCTATAAATTATATATATTGTTTTGTTCTCATTAGAGGACTTGGTGATTGGCTTCATAACACAAAGCATTATGAACACATGGACAACCCATTGCAACAAAAGATTCAGAAGTATAAAATATTGATCACATAAAAATTCTTCAATCACAACTTTGCACTTTCATGTTAAAATTGCGATGAGCAATAGTTATATACTGTACATTGTAACGTGAAAAATTAAGTATATGAGTAGCAACACTAGCATATATATACTGGTATATAAAAATGTTTGAATTGAAGTGTGATTAAATGTAGTTTAATATTCTACCATACACTCTTTATTTTTGTACACTTTCAGTTCATCAATTGATACATTTTCTTCCTTATTGACCTTATTAAAAAAAGTAGGTCAGTAAACATGATATACTAGACAAAGCTCATCTAAGCCATTTAATATACCATATCAACTTTGTTGTCCTTACAATATCAATTCATATTAAGTATATGCATTTTTTAAATGCATAAGAGACAGTTGAAATCAGCAGATTATGTATTTATAAAGGATAAAAAAGGGATATTTTGAAGTAGTTTTATGCCTAAATGTACTAATAAGACAATATCATACATATATATTCCTTTGCACAGTTGATACAGTGTCATACAATACAAAAGTCTGAGTAACACTCCATTCCCCATCCACTCAACAAGGAATTATTTATAGGAAACAGATACTATCATACATAAAACATTTGAGTTCATGTGGGGCATTTCATAATATCCCATATGACCAGCAAGACAATATCACTCATTGACAAATAACAACTGCTTTCATCAGTAATTTGATCGATAAATTGGTAGAAGTTAGTCAAAATGTCTTTTTATAATCCTACATGGCATTCACCTGATGTAAAATCACTTGTGTTGGTTTTTAAAAAGCCAGTGATTCAAAGCTTGTAATCATTACAAAGAGCATTCTTTGATGTCACTAAATGGTTGGATTCGTTTACACGATGAACTCCCATAAAGCTTCATGTGATGCTTCAACATTTTTAAGAGCGACGTAGGAGTGTAAATCATGGTGAGAATGACCTTTAGATTCATATTCTTGCTGCCGTTGATGATCAAGTGCCTTCATTCGGTCTCTATGTTGCTCACTTTCATGCTGCCATAGTAGCAAGACCTCATGAAATTCAAGATGGCCACAATAAAGGCACCTGAAACCCAACAATTTAGACATTAACATTCATGCTTAACAAAAATAAAAACAAATAATTCTTCTTATTAAAGGATTTGGTAATGAAAAATGCAAGAATTAAAAGGTTCGAGTTGCAGCGGCACTCGAAAGCTCATGAACTTATAAGCTAGTGAACACTTTTTGCGAGAGTGATCACAAATTTCCTAGAAAGCTAGTGAACACTTTTTGCGAGAGTGATCACGAATTTCCTTGTTGACCATAGTAGATTGCGAGACAAATGAATACCCTCTAGCGATTATTTCAGTCCGCAATAATGAACCTATTTAGTATAATCAGGGCTCCACACTAACCCTTTTTTTCTACTGGTCCAACCTATTCATGTCGGACCAGTAGATACCCAGTTTTTCCATTTTTTACTGGTCCGAACCTAAAATCTACTGGTCCCCAAAATAAAGAAAACATTAAAAAAAGGCGTGAGTTTATTTTGCTGTCCTTTCTTGTTACCCCCCCCCAAAAAAAAAATGAAGGAATGAAAGACAAAAAGAAACAAAGGAAGAAATAATAAAAGAAAGGAAGGAAGAACAAATAAAAGGTAAAGAAAGGATAGATGTGAAGGAAGGAAAAAAGAAAGAAAGAAAGAAAGAACAAAAGAAAAAAAGGAAAGAAAGAAAAAACAAAAGACAGAAAGTAATGAAAAAAGGAAAGAAGCAATAAAATAAGAAAGAAAGGGTATAAGGAAAGATGGAAAGAAGGAAAAAAGATAGAAAGAAAGAAAGAAAGAAAGGAAGAAAAAGGGTAAAGAAAGGATAAATGTGAAGGAAGGAAAAAAAGAAAGAACTGAAGAGGGAAAGGAAGGAAGGAAAGAAAGAACAAAAATAAGAAAGAAAGAACAAAAGAAAAAGAAGAAATAAAGGAATGAAGGAAAGAAAGAAAGAAGGAAAGAAATGAAGCAAGCAATATAGAAAGAAAGAACAAAAGACAGAAAGAAGGAAAGAAGCAATAAAAAAAGAAAGAAAGGGTAAAAGGAGAGATGGAAAGAAGGAAAAAAGAAAGAAAGTATTGAAAGAAGGAAGAAATAAAGAAAGGTAAAATGATAGATAGAAGGAAAGAAGGAAGGAAGCAAGCAAGCAATAGAAAAAAGAAAGAAAATGTAAAATAGATGAAAGTAAGAAAAAAAAAAAAGACCGAAAGACAAAGAAAGGAAGGAATGAGGGAAAAAAAGAACGAAAGAAGAAAGGAAAGGAAGCAAGCAGTAAAAAAAAAAAAAAAAGGTAAAAGGATAGATGGAATGAAGGGAAAAAAGAAAGAACAGAAAGGAAGGAATGAATGAAAGAAAGAGAGAAAGGGCTGAAAGAAGGAAGAAATAAAAAACAAGAAATGGTAAAGAAAGGATGGATGGAATGAAGAAAGAAACAAAGAATGAAGGAAAGAAAGGGTAAAAAGAAGGAAAGGAAGAAAGAAAGAAGAGATAAATATAGGATGGATGGACTCAAGAATAAAAGAAAGAAAGAAATCAAAAAAGAAAGAGAAAAAGAAATAGAGAAAAATGTTAAAAGGACAGAAAGAATGAAAGAACGAAAGACAAAGAATAATTAAAAAAGAAAGACAGTAAAAAATTAAAGAAGAGAGGGAAGAAACAAAGAAAGATTGAAAAGAAAGAAGGAAAGAAAGATAGAAAGAAAACAGAGGAAGAAAGCTAAAACTATCATAAATAAATTATCAGTTTCTTTTTGGCTCAATTAAGATATAGCTACGAAAGAAACCAAGTGTATCAACACACACACAAATGCATATGTGGGGCTATCATGTATTCAGACGATATCACTCGAAACCCGATCTCTTTGAACTAAAACAGAAGTGAAAATTTCTCCTTTTACTGCTTACAAATGACAGTTATCCCAATTTTTTGGAAATATGGACATTATAAGAGCTTTTCATTAGTGTGAAATGTGAATTTTGACCGTTCTGTGAGAGATTTCTGCCAGAGCCAAGCTTCGCCAAGCTTCGTTCGTGCAGCCAGTAGAAAATTCACCATGTGGGCTGTGTGGCTGGCTAGCCATATGTACACTGTATGTTACCCTAGTAAAAATTGCATGCGATTCATTCTGTGTGTATTCTGTGTGTGAATGACCAAATTTAACGGGAGGAAAATGGTTTGCAATTTGAGTCATGGAATATTTTTTATGTTTATGTTGGACTAGTGAATTTGACCATTTCTGGAAAAGTTACTGGCCCAACAATGGTTTTTATTACTGTTTATGTCGGACCCATAAATCTTGCTATTTTTGGAAAAATTACCGGCCCGACAATGATATTTTCTTACTGGTCTTGTCGGACCAGTAAATCTTGCTATTTCTGAAAATCTACCGGCCCGACAGTGATTTTTACCGGTCTGGGACCGTCGGACTGGCGCTAGTGTCGAGCCCTGTCCTGGTATAATTAAAAGGTTGCTTGTGTATTGGTTAAATGTGGGGCATCAGTTGTTGCCCATTTTAAATTCAACCTTTGCCCAATTTCTTCTAGTTCAATACCAATTTTTAAATTAATTTGGATTTCTTACTGAGAGTACTTAAGAAATCAGAATGACCAAGATGACTATTTTATGAAATTTTTCTTCACACAAAGGCATTTTAAAGTGAAAAATTGGTTTTGTCATTGCCCACCCATGGCAATTCCCGCAAAAATCTGTCTGCATTCCTTTTAATTAACAGAGTATCATTATATAAACAAGAGTTGGTGACTTTTATCTCTGTCACAGAATGATGAAATGTTCATTTTCAGAGATTGGGAAAACAGGTAATGCTAAAAAAGTTAATTTTCTATTTACTTACCAATCCATATAAAGTAAATTCCTCCTTGCTCTCGCGCCAATGTAACTGTTCCAATCTGTAAAGTACAGAAATATAGAATGGGTAAATTGGTGGTTCTAATACACAATTCTGGGCACGTCCCATCTCTTAATTGTAGGATACAGCAAAGAAACACAATATCAATTCTATCATACAATGTATATTTTGCCTGACTTAAAAAACAATTACAAACTTCCGGACCCCTGTCGGAAATAAAATTTTGGAGAACATTAAATGCAAGGATTTCATTATTTTTCATTCCACAATTTCTCATTCCCGAGTTTCAATGAAAATCAACATTTATTATCAAATATACATTATAATCATGAAGAACAATATAGAAAAGTGCACTCACAGTGACTCCAATGCCTGCAGCCAGAAAGACGATTCCCAACACAGCGTAAACTATGCAACGATTCTTGGCATAACTTGGCCCAACTGATGAACTGCAAACAGAAAATAAATATGATATAAAATACAATATTCAGCATCTGTGATTTCTACTAAATCGAACAGTGCACAATTAATTAGAGATCTATACTTTTTATATGACTTTTTAGGTTGATAGCTTGATAGGCAATGATACTTACACTTTCCGGCAGTACGGACATCTGGCCAAGGCATAGTGGTGAGGAAACTGCATTAAAAATAGGGATAAAAGGTGAATGCTAATTTATTAAAATCATTTCTGGTTCATGCACATACAAATTGTGCAGCATTCGAAATAAAGATTTAATAAATAAAGCTTAATTTTGTTCTTTAAAAAAAAAATGAATATCAAGAAGACCAATTAAAACAAATCACATAATAAGGAAACTTATTGAGAGCTCAGATAACCCACTTTAACTTTTCAAACAGGATTTGTATAAAATGTCAGGTTTTTACATAATGAAACAATAACAGAATTTATCACGCACTGGAGCAAAAGCCCCCCTCCCTTTACATAATACATTTTGTTAGATTATATAACTTCGACACCATTATTTTCATCAAATTTCCTCAAATGTATGACCAAATAATTGTTTACATGGAAAACAAAATCTATGACAGAATTAACAAATGTTAGGTACATGTATAGGGGACTTTGGTGCAATCATTCACAATGTTTTGTGGAAAGAGCACAGTATCTCAGTGACACTCGACCCTCAACATTTTTGCATATTTGTACCACTGACTGAGTTGTGTATTTTTTTAAAACATTGCTTCGATACTTACCCTAAACCACTGGTTGCAGTGAGCACATACCACTCTGTAGCCAGATATGGTAGTAAGAGTTGATGGAGCACTGGCGTTCGCAGGGAACACCGTAGACTGGAGGTTGATGATGCGTTTGCTGTATCAACATAATAGAAATAGAAAAGACAAAATGAAGATATGATAACCGAACTGAACTAGCAATTTGAATTCCATTTATCATCGCTGAATATGTAATTCCCCCCCCCCCCCCCACCCTATCATAGCAATATGAAACCTGCATGGCAGACTGAACATGCAAGTCTGGTAGGAAAAACAATCCATTCATTCAATTGTGATGTTCATGATAAAACAAATAATCATTGTGGCATCGTGGCAGAACTTACATGCGCATCTCATTTACATATCCATGCACATTGTATAGATATTCAGTGGGAAAATGGTTGATTGATATACATTTTTATCATGTAATGATAACTTGGCTTTTTTTAATGATGATAATAAACAGGAAGTTACAGCACTGCTTACTGCAAAAGAGGCTGCGCTCATTAGCACTCACAATTTTTTTTAAAATCTGTCTCATTCCAAGCACGCACCACTCACAAAATTTCAGTCATAATCCACTTGTTCCAAATTCCAAAATGTACCAGTCACAAATGTTCATTTCAGTGTGAATCTTTCTTTGAATTTGAGTCATAATACAGTGTCTGTATGCAAAACTTGCAAAGGGGAGTATAGTTCACAAAACAATATTCAACTCCCTATCATCCTATTTTCATTTTACAGTCAATAAAACTGTTCATAATATTGCCGACCTTTTTAATAATGTCACTATACATGAAGTCTTTGTGCATATATCAGAAATGACAACCAAGGCCATTATTGTGTCTAAGCCCAAGGCATTGTGTTCATTTCAGTAGTAAACTGATACACGTAGGTACTACCGAGTATAAATGTTTGTACTTTGAACTCTATTATCATTGCAATTCATAGTGTACTGTGCATCAGTTGTTGTACATGGATTGTTTCTTAAGCAGTGAGTTATGACTAGTCAGATATTTTCAACATGAAGTTGAAATAATAATAATAAGCTCCTCCTCCCCCCTCCTCCTCCTCCTTCTTCTTCTCCTCCCTCCCTCCTCCTCTTCCTCCTTCTCCTCTTCTTCTTCTTCTCCTCCCTCCTCCTCTTCTTCTTCTTCTCCTCCCTCCTCCTCTTCTTCTTCTTCTCCTCCCTTCTCCTCCTCTTCTTCTTCTCCTCCCTCCCTCCTCCTCTTCTTCTTCTTCTTCTTCTTCTTCTTCTTCTCCTCTTCCTCTTCTTCTTCCTTCTCTTCCTCTTCTTCAATATAAACATAATTCAATGCACTGTTATATGTACATTATTCAATTGCCTGTCAGATTTATTCTTATCAAGCTCCTTGAACTTTAAACTTGAAATGTTTTGCAACTTTTTATTATCATCTGATCTGGGGCCCGTTTCATAAAGGACTTGCAACTGTTGTAACTTTGACATTATGGTAACTACCATGGTAACAGGGCTCAGCAGCCAATCAGAATCAAGGTTGCCATGGTAGTTGCCATAATGGCAAAGTTACAACAGTTGCAAGTCCTTTATGAAACGGGTCCCTGATATCATTCAAAGAGTGTGTTGAACCAGCTACAAGTATCAGATTTAAGTGAGCTGTTATTTGTTGCAAAGTTGCACCTGTGGTAACAGTAAATTTAGAAAGTTTGAGTCCTGTCTACTTTGGACCTTATATTATTTACTCCCCTCTTCTTTTCTGCCCTACTTGTATTCTATTATACATTATCATTACTTCTATAAGTGTATCTGAGCATTTTTTTTTTTTTTTTTTTTTTTTGGGGGGGGGGGGTGGGTTATGTTATGGTAAAAAAGTATAATGAGAATGGAGATACATACAATAAGTAGTACATGCAACTACAGCTAGCACTATTTAGGTGATTAATATCCCGCCATACGCAGTTACCATGACAACAAATGAAAAAATATGTCTTGCCTATTTTTACCCCAAGACCAATTTGTGGGCAAATATCATGAGAATTGGTTAAAAACTGATGATGTAGTATGAATCGCAAGATTTTTAACTAATTTTGGGCATATAATAAGTTGATACCATGGCAACATAATGTCTGACACACAAAAAATATATGTCTCGCACATCTTTACCTCGAATCCAATGTGTGGGCCAAATTTCATGAGAACTATTTGAAAATTAATGAAGAAATTCAAACAGCAAGATTTTTTTACCTGATTTTCATCATTTTAATATGTTGTTACCATGGCAACATGATTTCCAACACATGAAAATGATAGTACATCTTTACCTGAAGACCAATGTGTGTGCCAAATAATTCATGAGGATTGGTTAAGAACTGAAGAAGTAATTTGAACTGCAAGATTTTTACATTTTTGCCATAATATACCGTTATCATGGCAACACAATTTATGACACATGCGAAAAATCTGTTTTGCACATCTTTACCCCAACACCAATATGTCTTCCAAGTTTCATGAGAATTGGTTAAAAACTGAGGAAGTAGTTTGATGCACAATATTTGCAATGGATCAACTACCCACCCGTCCACACACTGATTCCTATATACATGTACCCCCTTCAAACTCTGTTTGGTGGGGTATAAAAACAAGTGAACAGCTTTTACATTTTAAAGGAGATACTGAACTTAACGATGGTGTATTCATTCAACTTTCTAGTTTGCATTGATCAGGTAAAGTTTCATTTTTCATCACTTACACTTATCTTAGATTTTTAAAGAAATATTTGAGGTAAAAAAAGTTTTCAAAAAGATTCGAATTTTATCATATGTGTACATAGATGTATGTACACGTACATGTATGTGTACCATGAACTATGTACTAGAACCATTAAAAAATACCATTTTGTTCATAAACGATCTTTTGCAATATCATAAATATGGCGATCAAATAAAACTGAATGAAAATGCTTAAAGCATACTTGATAAAAAATTTAATACATTCATTCATTTGTTTTCTGTCACTAAGTCAGACCTTAACTTAAGGTTAAGGAAGGACACTTTTCTACCTTTATCATCATTATTTTTTTTCTCCACTTTTCAATAAGGATATGAAAGGGGAAAAAGGGCATAAAAATGTTGAAGTCCAATGAAAAGGGCATGAAAGTCAGTGAACAGGGCATCCTACATGTCGGCCATGACCTTTGATGGCGTTAGATTGATTTAAGCCCTCCTATTAAGATTTCACTCTCACATTCATGATCTACAAATTCTTCCTCTTTTCCACTGTCTTATTGTAAGAAAATATGCTACTGTCATGAATTAAAAAAACCATGGTAAGTTGTGTTATAGGTCGGCGCAAACATACATACGTCACAGTAGCACTGGTTAAAACAATCAACAACCGTACGTATACATATGTACACGTCCAAGCAATACTTTGTCAGTTGAGACCTGATTGGCAGATGTGGGAAAGTCCTGGATATCCATGCCGACTTCTAAACACTTGAACCAATTATCGTAATGATTTTTCGTTTTGCTGACAGTACCCTCCCTTTAAACATTGTTAAATTCTAAATCACAGAAGGGACACTTAGCATTTACATGCACTTACAGCTATGAAGCTATTCATAAACTGTAATGCCATATGCTATACATGTACTGTACACATCATTTGAAACTTGAGTTTTTGCATACATTTGATTTTTCATTCTTATGCAAGGTGAAAGGGTTCAAGGTCAAACATTTAAAAGACTATAAAAGCAGAGAAGAGAAAATCCCTTTCAACTTTCTCATGATTATGATCCTTCTACTTCCAGTGCTTTCAATTTCTGTATATTCATACTGTTTCTTGTTCTTCTTATTATTAGTAACAGTCAGTTGTTTTTTTTCACCCAAAGTGAATGCATTTTAGTTGAGGCAGTACATTCCATATGTATGTAATTGTAAATCATACATTGTACACACCACACTATCAGTTAAATTTGTCCAAAAATAAACAAAATCTACATGTAATTAGTGGTTTTTCTGCAGAACTTTCTTATTTTTGGTGCAGTACCCAATTTTCAAAAAACGCCTCTAGGCCAGTCAATATAACATTCTTAAAATAAAGGACATACATGTAAGAGTTTATCTTAATTTACGATTACATGTACATATGCACACAAGATACATGAAGACTACATTATTTGTTATTTGTATGCATGTATGCTCTGATATAATATATAAATTAAGAAACCATATCTTCATTTACAAAATATAATAGAGGGTACTGATTTCAAATAGGATAAAAGGATCTGCATGACATACAGGAGACTGCACTGCACTATTATCGAGTCTCCATTGTCTCCTTTGAATCCTTTCCCTTGGCTATTATTGAACTTCAATATCACATGATTGCCATGGTTCCAGGATATTTTTGTGACGATTAGTCATTTGGAAGACAACATTGTTACAAATAATTTCCCTGAAAACATAATGGTTAATATATGTACATTGCCCTGGGGCCTGTTGCACAAAACTTTTTACCTGAGAAAACTCTGGTAAAAACTGAAAACTAAGGTTAGTCTGATTTCTGCCATTGACTTTGACACAGGGCAAAAACTCCAGTAAAAACAACCTGAGTTTTCTCAAGTAAAAAGTTTTATGCAACGGGCCCCTGGTATGCTGAAACAGTAATTAGTACCTACAGAAACCAAGGCATTCTCAGTCATAATTTAAACTAGCATATTTCCTGAAATACATGTACATGGATAGGCAACAGATATTAAAACAATAAGCCTTTATACAGTGCGTCCCACAAAAAACGAAACCGAGATTTATCGATGATTTATCATAACTTAATCGCAAATACAATAAACAAATGACCTACCATTTTAAAGCCTAGAATCTCCTCTTTCATCTGAAATTACTTAGATTATTTCTCATTCACGCATGAGTGAGCAAAAACAATTTGAAAAGGGGATACCAAAAAGTCACTTGGCGGGCCGTATCTGGGTTTTAAAAAGAAAACCACATTTTAAAAAAGTTCAATATCTGCTCTTTAATTTGATACCTCAATTACAGAAAATGGTCAAGAAATAACAAAGTTCTGGTTATTTGAAATAAGGCTTGAATTTCAATAATTTCATAAAATGAAGAGGTTTTACAGGCTAGCGTTCAAACTCATTCGACACTCTGTTTTGTTGACGCTCAGCCATGCATTAAGTCTTTTGTTACCGTGCGATAGATTCAGTGGGAAACCGGTGAAAACACGTTTATTTAATGAAATTATGGAAATACAAGCATTTTTTCGAGGGATCATAACTTTTTTACTACTTGACCATTTTCTGTGATTTAGGTATCAAAGAAAAGAGAAGATATTGAACGTTTTAGTCATGTGATTTTCTTTTTGAAATTCAGATACCCCCCGCCAAATGAGTTTTTGGCATCCTTTCTTCGAATTGTTTTTGCTCAATCATGCGTGAATGAGGAATAATCTAATGAAAGAGGAGATTCTAGCTTTACATTGGTAGGTCATTTGTCTATTTTATTTATGATTAAGTTATGATAAATGATCGCTAAATCTCGGTTTCGTTTTTTCTGGGACGCACTGTATAGGGTACTCCCGATTAACAATAATTTTGAACAGATAGAAAATAATTATTTTCTCTGAAAACATAATATGGTTAACATATTTACATTCCCCTGGTATGCTGAAACAGTAATTAGTACCTACAGAAACCATGGCATTCTCAGTCATAATTTAAACTAGCATATTTCCTGAAATACATGTACATGTATAGGCAACAGATATTAAAGCAATAAGCCTTTATATAGGGTCCTCCCGGTTAAGCAATAAGCCTTTATATAGGTTCCTCCCGGTTAACAATAATTTTGAACAGATAAAAAAAAAGACAAACAAAACATTGAAAATTTGATCAAAATCGGACAAGGAATAACAAAGTTATGACATGTCAAAGATTTGCAATATTTCAGCAAAACAGTTCTGTGCATGCCTTCATGAATATACAATAAGCAAACTGATGATGTCATATCCCCAACTTTTCTTTTGTATTTTATTATATGAAATTATGTTTATCAATTTTTCCCCCCAAGAACTAAAAAAGTTGGATTGACAACTGATTTAATGCATTATATGTAGATATTCATTGCTGAAACTTATTTTATTATAAGGGAGACTATCATTCACCATATCATTCACACATGTATGAAAAACTGAAACAATTATGATTTCATGTAATCACATATTAGAAAAAGGAAAGTGGGGGTGTGACATCATCAGCCCACCTCATGAATACTCATGCCAATATGCATAAAACTGTTTTCATAAGATATTGCTAAACTTAAAAATTCAATAACTTTGTTATTTATTATCAGATTTTGGTGAAATTTTCAGCATTTTGCTGCTGTGAATTTTACTCTATATTTTCTGCCTGGAGTACCCCTTTAAATGTTTTTTTTTCTTACAAAACTTACCAGTTCGACCTCGGGCACGCAATCCTCTTTGATGATGCCTTGCAGATGAGAAGGCAATTACATGGACACCTGACATATTTCTTTCCTTGTGGTGCTTCCTTTATTGGCTGTTTTGAAGGGGAAATCAGTTTAAAAAATTATGTGCTTGTTTGATTTTGCAAGAACATGGATGTTTATCAACAATGTTCGCGAAATTTAATTCATTAATTGGCTTCAAATCATATGAATGAAAAATAAGTTCACTAGAGATTTCATACCATTACTCTAGGTTCAAATTATGGTTTTAAAATTACTTGCAAGTGTAGGACAAGTGTGAGGCTAGTACCTCTTTCACACTGCATTTTTTCCCCAGTAAAGTTCGTCAGCGAAGGGGAAAGCGTCTAGTATAAAGGTATACAGGAGAACTTCCCCAATGAACAGTTTTAGCAGAGAACTTCTCCACTTCAATGACGTCAGAGGTCAAATTTCATACCCCCAAAATCCCCAAAACCAAGACTACGCGCGTTGAATCAAGCAGATGGCCGATCAATCCATAGATTTAAATACTATACCCTAGAACAGAGTTTCTTTTATACGAACAATATTTATTATTACATGCTATAAATGTACTGAAAATATTAAAATACTCTTGGTCTTTTTTTTTTATGCTCAAAATCTTTCTAAAATACATTTTGACACCTTATTTATTTCATAATTTTAAGCAATGTGAAATCTAAAAAAGAAACTTAGGTGGTTATCCACTTTAATAAAGTTCTGATTAGTTTTTTGAATAAAAAATACAATACATTCTCCCGACTTGAAATCAAGTAAATAAATTTCCCTTACCGTTGCCTCTAGACACACACTGCACTTGACAACATGTTGATGCAGCTTTCCTTCCAAGCTGATCATAGCTTGACAAACTCTGCAGTTGATCATGGGCATAGCTCCTGGTGGTCCGGGGGTGTATGGCGGAGGGTCCTCTCCCGGCATGACAGGCGGGGGAGGTGTCGCATCAAATGGGGGAGGTTCTGAAGGTGGACCAAGATCTAGAAAAGATGAAAATATAACAGTGGTCTTGGGTCAAGGCTTCATGCATCTAAGAAACCAAGTCACACTAACAATTTATCAAGGAAATTTCCTTGCGAACATGCTGTGGTAAATTTAAAGTCGGGGTAATGAATATTTAATACACCCAACTTTTACTTGAATTTGTTTAAAAAAAAAAAATCAATGAAGTTGTTGGGTGTTGGTTTGGGCATTGAGAACATAAGGTAGCTATAAAACTGAGCACAAAAACTGAATTTAAGTTGAAAAATAATAGCTGAATATCAAGGGATGTTCATATCACCATTCAAAGTCACACTTCATGGCATGCAGATTGTTGTGGCTGGTGTTTGTTTCAATGCCTAAACACCCAAAACTGACACTCATCAAACTTTACATTGACCACAGACCACTGACTTACAAGCAGAGAATTTAGAAGCCAATGAAAAAAAATAGCCATGGAACTGGAAGGAAATAAAACATAAAATCTGAAGCAAAATAAATAAATAAATAAAATTTACAGATGCAGATTTCTTCTTTTATTTTCATGAAGAGAAACTTGAATTAGCAATTTGACGAATCCATTTTCTACATGAAGGAGTAAAATAATCAAAGGAGATCTGAATTACGTGCAAACTTATATTTCAAATTATTAGGTGAAAAATTAGGGGCAATGTCATGATGTACCTTGAATAATTTGAATACCCCCAGTGAACAGGGTCCTAGATTTTTTAAGGCTTGATCATTTTGAGTTAATCCAAAAACATAAGGCAAATGTTGACCACTGCTGCCTAAGCCAAGTCAGTTTAACCAGGGCTCGACACTAGCGGCGGTCCGACGGTCCCAGACCGGTAAAAATCGCTGTCGGGCCAGTAGATTTTCAGAAATAGGAAGATTTACTGGTCCAACATGACCAGTAAAAAATATCATTTTCGGGCCAGTAATTTTTCCAAAAATAGCAAGATTTAAGGTCCGACATGACCACTAATAAAATCCACTGTTGGGCCAATAACTTTTCCAGAAATTGTCAAATTCACTGCAAACTATTTCCCCCGTTAAATTCTGTCATTCACACACAGAATACACACACTAGAGTAGCATACAGTGTACATGTAGCCAGCCACACAACCCACGTGGTAAATTCTCTACTGGCTGCGCGAACGAAGCTTGGCTAAACTCTGGCAGAAATCTCTCACAGAACTGTAAAAATTCACGGTTCATACTCATGAAAGGCTCTTATAATGTCCATATTTCCTAAAAATTGGAGTAACTCTGTCATTTGTAAGCAGTAAAAGGAGAAATTTTCACTTCTGTTTTGGTTCAAACAGATCGGGTTTCGGGTGATATCTTCTGAATACATAATAGCCCCACATATGCATTTATGTGTTTGTTGATACACTTGGTTTCTGACTTTCTTTCGTAGTTATTTTAATTGAGCCAAAAAAAAACTGATAAATGATTTGATGATAGTTTTAGCTTTCTTCCTCTGTTTTCTTCCTATCTTTCTTTCCTTCTTTCTTTTCAATCTTTCTTTGTTTCTTCCCTCTTTTCTTTCATTTTTTTTGTTCTTTCTTTCCTTTTAAAAATATTTTTCTCTATTTCTTTTTTCTCTTTCTTTCTTTCTTTCTTTCTTTCTTCCTTTCTTTCTTTCTTCCTTTCTTCCTTCCTTCCTTTCTTTCTTTTTGATATTTTTCTTTCTTTAATTCTCGAGTCCATCCATCCTATATTCATCTCTTCTCTCATTCCTTTCTTTCCTTCTTTTTACCCTTTTCTTTCCTTCATTCTTTGTTACTTTCTTTGTTTCTTTCTTCCTTCCATCCATCATTTATTTACCCTTTCTTGTTGTTTTTTATTTCTTCCTTCTTCCAACCCTTTCTCTCTTTCTTACATTCATTCCTTCATTTCTTATATATGTCTTGTTCTTTCCTTTTTCCCTTTGTTAAATCTATCCTTTTACCTTTCCTTTCTTTTTTTTGACTGCTTGCTTCCTTTCTCTCCTTTATTCTTTCATTCCTTCCTTTCTTTGTCTCTCAGTCTTTCTTTTTTTCTTCCTTTCATCTATTCTTTTCTCTTTTTTTATATATTGCTTGCTTCTTTCCTTCCCTTCCTTTATTTCTTTCCTTCTATCTATCATTTTACCTTTCCTTTATTTCTTCCTTAATTCCTTTCTTCCTTCTTTCAATCCTTCCTTCCTCTCTTTCTTTATTTTGACCTTCTTTCCATCTCTCCTTTTACCCTTTCTTTTTTATTGCTTCTTCTTTCTTTCCTATCCTACTTACTGGATTTGTTCTTTCTTTCTGTATTGCTTGCTTCATTTCTTTCCTTCATTTCTTTTTTTCTTTTCTTTCTTTCTTTCTTTCTTTCTTTCTTTCTTTCTTTCTTTCTTTCTTTCTTTCTTTCTTTCTTTCTTTCTTTCTTTCTTTCTTTCTTTCTTTCTTTCTTTCTTTCTTTCTTTCTTTCTTTCTTTCTTTCTTTCTTTCTTTCTTTCTTTCTTTCTTTCTTTCTTTCTTTCTTTCTTTCTTTTTGTTCCTTCTTTATTCCTTCCTTCCTTTCCTTCTTTAGTTCTTTCTTTTTTTCCTTCCTTCACATCTATCCTTTCTTTACCTTTTCTTTTTTTCTTCCTTCCTTCCTTTCTTTTATTCTTTTCTTTCTTTCTTTCTTTCTTCGTTTCTGTCTTGCTTTCTTTTTGTCCTTCATTCCTTCATTTTATTTGGGGGGGGGGGAACGAAAGGCTAGAAAAATAAACTTGCGCCCTTTTTTAATGTTTTCTTTATTTTTTGGGACCAGTAGATTTTCGGTTCGGACCAGTAAAAATTTGAAAAACTGGGTATCTACTGGTCCGACATGAATAGGTTGGACCAGTAGAAAAAATGGGTTAGTGTGGAGCCCTGGTTTAACGCATGACCATGGAGAGTAAAATAATTTGATAATGCAAGGATACTCTCAAAGCATCTGGCACTTGTTGGTATCAAGTGCACAAAGCACGGAATAACATAATATCTAAGGTAAACAAGGGCTAGAAAACCATTTTCCCCCCTGTATTTGCAGATGGTAAAATTAAACTTAGACCCCATTCTTATTACCATTCTAAAACTAGTTTAATAGGAACCTAGCATGTGCGATGAGAATGCTAGAAGCGGTCTTGGAAGCAATCTTCCAAACCAGTTTGGAAAACCACTTCAAGATGTGTTTTTTTCTAGATTGCTTTGCCTTGTTAAACTGGTTTTAGCCAAGTGAGGACACAACCGTTCTTAGGGAAGCGATCTTCGCACATTTTGAGCGAGCTACTGTAGAATGCTTACTCTGTAGTTTCAAATTGCACGCGAAACATCAAACATGTTATCCCCACTAAGAGCGTTCTGTTCCCATTTGAGTGAAGTGGTTTTGAACACCACTTTTGGCTGAGCAAATGGAATGCTAGCAAAGCGATCTTCCAAAACTGGTTTCCAGTAAACTAGTTTTATAAAGTATAAAGTATAATGAGAACTGGGTCAAAGTGATCGGCATAATTAGATCTAACTTAATACCTTAGATCAGCGCTTCTCAACCTTTTTTTACTCGAGGACCACTTTGTCTCTCAAATTTTTTTCGAGGCCCACCTCCCAAATTTTTAAGAAAGCGGTATGACTACTTGTCTCGACTCAAAGATAGACAATGATTATAATGGGCATATTATAACTTTCAGTTGCCTGGCCTTTGACCCCCTCCTCCAAACGTACATACAACCATGACAACATAACAACTTATAACAAGAATGCTGAATACCTTCAACATTCGACACACATTGCTTATGATTTTGCATCACTGCCAGTCATGATGAATCCACATTTAATGCATTCAGGGTCATATTTTCTTACAGTTACATTCAGAGACTTCTCAATTTGTTTTGTTTCTAGCTCCCTCGCCCTTTTTAAATCACTTTAAAAAAAGGTCCATTTTGATGAAAGTACTGTATGTTTTCATGAAATTTGAACACAAAGCCCTAGAGCACGTTCGAAACAAACAGTTCAAGAACTAACTGCATTCGCAAAGGTCCGGTAAATGGGAGACAATTAACTAAATTCTACACAATATGCATACAAGGTTAGATCGAAACCATCATAATCTGTATGCATATTGCAAGATGCATAAAGCATGCTTTACCTTCGTTTGACCCACGTAAAGACCGATAAAACATAACATATTTGGGCTGTCGGACAGGTCCAGGTCTGTGAAACATACTATATTTTTCCCCCATTTTTTTTTCTTCCTCCGGAGCTTCTCGCGGCCCACCTGGGAGAGCTTCGCGGCCCACCGTTTGAGAAGCGCTGCCTTAGATAATACCTTGGATGTAGGCATTTAAAGTTAATAACTTATTTGCCGAGTCTCAATGACTTCTCGTGAAGAATACCAGATACATTTAACATGATTCATTGTACAACTGCTTTTCATGGCAAAGCTTAGATGGTGGCATAAACATCAGCAATTAATTTCTTGCAGTTCCAGAAATAACATTTGGTCTAGATCTACATGTACATGTAGCAATCATTTTGCGAAAAAAAATCGGATTTCAATAATTAGATCATCTATTCTAGTCATGCCTCATGGCTATGCAGAACGATTCATATTTTTACAACCATGAGTTTAATTTTACCATCTACTATCAAGAAATATTTTTTTAACAGCTGTTGACTGTTGTTTATTTGCAATTAAATCTAAGGCCTTGCACTGTGCGACTGATGTCTGACAAACAAGTGCCAGACAGGCAGACACCTTGCTTGGAGAGCTCAAGAGTTAGACTTAGATTCTAAATAGACCTAACCTGGGAGAGTAACAGCCCATTGCTCGTTAGTGAGTTCCACGGGCTGCCGGCTGGTGTCTTTCTTCTTAATTCTTTTTCCATTCTCCCTGATCTATGTATATAAGTGGTTTTATTACCGACCGGCCTTGTTGTAGTTTTATTACCAAACGCGTGTATCATACACATCAGAAAATAATTTCATACGCTGAAAACTTTGCATCATCCTTCCAAAGGGAACTTAAATAGATGATGAAAAATGGTCAAAAACCCATTTTCAAAGTCTTACTCTTTATGATAGCTCATCAGTGTTTTTGTTTTCTCAACTTTTCCCATAGAAAACACACATTCGGTAATACGATACCATTTTCAAGTGACCAAAATATTTCACATCATGCAATCTGCGAAGAGGGGTCCGATTGGATGCTGATATCGTAAAAAAAATAATTCAAAAAAAGAAAAACGATTTCGGCAATTTATTTACATATTTTGTAGGTATCTGTGTATTTATGGTGAAAGTTTGGTAAATTTTATGAGAATAATGTGTTTGATTTGAATTCATGAAAAGTGTTTGGACTTTGGTATGGCAATCCACTTCCTAGACCAAAAGCTTCGGTCTCTGTTATGTTGGTTGTTCAGCTGAACTCCGTTGGCTTCACTCACCAAATACAGAGACCGAAGTTCTAGCGCGATCTGTACAGGGGACTCAAAGGCCATATGTTTATGTGTATTAAGTTCGGATAAAACAGGGCGACAGCCGAGGTAAGTCACTGTTTTTGTTCCTTTAAACTTGATTTTCCACGTATTTTGGCAATTAATGCCAAGAGGGAATATTAATTTGCATTTCGGTCGCGTTAATTTTCAAAAGTTTGATTCATTAAAGACAAAAATTGAAGAGCCCCGACGGGGGGATTTTGCATTGTAAGTCCCCTAATGGTGGCTGCACCATAGCGAGCCGTCTGTGTATGAGGAGAAATTTAAAAAATAAAAAAATGTTAAAAAACTCCTCGAAACAGACGGCTGCCAGCTGTCTATCCACTTCCAAAGTTCCATACTTTTCTGGACTTCTTCCCCAATTTAACTGGGAACCATCATGATAATTACTGTTGTTAGTAATGTTACATCATGTCTAACTACTTAGATTTATGCCCATCATGCCATAAATCATGATAATGAACAAACACAAAAATTTGGGAAACTAACGTTACTTCTTCATCTTAGGTTTTTTCTTTCTTTTCGGCCGGTATGCATGCATGAGAAGTCAGCGTTCCAAACAAATGAATTGACTTTGTGCACAGAAAAACGAATGGCATTTCAATTCAACAGTCAACACACACCCAGTCCCAGCACGCACTGGCACTTTCATAACAAACATCATCATGTTTAATAAAATGACAGCATACATTAAATTCAAACTCACCTGCATGTTGGATATTTGCTACAGCGTGTACAGGAGGGGCAGTTGGTATAATTTCTTCTTCCTCATGATATTCATCTTGACAATGATTGTTCAATAATGGTTCGTTTTCTTCCTGTCTGCTCGCCATGTTGGTGTGATATTGTTATTACACGATCGAAGCTAAAGCAGTGCCTTACAAAGATAAACAACTCTACGTGAAAAGCGAAGCATGTGTATTCGAAAGAGAGTATACATTGCACATCTTGTGATTATAGCTTGAAGGCAATTAATTAATTGGCAAACGGGCCGGGGATGATATGCTTTAAAAATTCTTAACTTGAAATGGGAGGGATAAATCATAAATAAAATAAATGAAGTAAGGGACTGTATAACGGGGAAAAAAGATAAACAGAGCCTACCGGGGACTTTATTTGATTCAGGCCCCCCCCCCCCCCGGGCAAGTGATATTGCCTTAAGATGATGCAGAAAAAACCAAGGAAAAAAACCACAAAGATAGCCTCCCCCCCGCCAAAAAAAAGATAAAAGCATAAACAGAATGAAAAGAATATAATAGCATCTGCAATCATTAGTACTATATTTGTATGTACCATCTTTTAGCATTATTATCCATATATAGTTTTAGTGATCATTAAAACACCCAACTTCGTAAAAAAAATAATAAGTGGGGATATGACATCATCAGCCCACCTGAATATTAAAAAAGACATGCCTAGAACTGTTTCACCGGAATAATGCAAATTTTTTATCCGATTCAATGAAATTTTCAGCATTTTGCTCTGCCAAGTTTCCTCTATCATTTATTTAGATATAAATATTTTCAGCCCGGACCATCCCTTTAATGAGGTTCAAGGGCACTGCCGCTAATACACTTTAAACATTTTTATTTGTGTATTAATCAAAAGTCACTAAATGCATAAATATATACACAATATATAAACAAATCTCCAAGGTTTGGGAATAAAACAGATCAATAAAAATTAAAATATATATACACGTGATCGTGATTATTTGAAGAGAGGGAGAAACTTTAAACGCCAATTTTATACAGATAGGCCTATTACGTCCTAGATTTACACATGCACTCAGGGATTAATTTTTGGAATAAGGACACCGCCGAGAAACAGGATATTTGCTCTTATGTACTTCGTATTTGGACTTTTTATCATGGTAGCTTACAAAGTTACAATAATTTTCCATTCAAAAGTCTTGCCACAGTCTTTCCTGTAGGCCCTGCAGTAATCATGCAGTTCAAACTTCCCCCTTTTTAAAGTTTTAACATAATTGGCATTTTTCTCATTTTGGGACGGTTTTTATTTCACACTATTCGCATTCAGCGCCTGAAAAACACCCCTTTCCATGTTTTATTATTTTTTTCTTTCGGATGCTTCAAATCTTAAATGGAAGTGACCCCAGCAATGATTCAATTATATATTCTCTATGGACCCCAAGGCCCCAGGCCTCGCAGATGTACGAGACTCCTAATCGTTTTGCATTGCAGTTACTCACATATTACAGTTCTACGCATATCTACGAGTATAGGTAGTTCATCCTCGACTGTACACCGTTTGCTTCAGCCTCGTCGATAGTTTGCGAATTCAGACACTTGTGAATTAACAATTTTCCAAACAGATTTTCTTCCGACTTATTTCAGCCACTTTCACATCTTGAATAACTTATTCGAATGAGAAAAAAACAACATAAAGCTATTAAGAATTTCCTCTTTCGGTGCCTAAGCTTCGTTCTAATAAAATCATATTTTAAACGCATAATCGAATTTGTACATAAGTATACAATCTAAGACTACAGTAATACTCGTGACGTTTTATGGTCTTTCCCTTTATACCCCACAACAAAAATAAGAATGAAGAAGTTATTTTGAAAAGCAATAAGATTTATTTTAAACTTGTAGGCTTTTTTAAAATCTTAGTTTATAGTTGAGCAATCATTGACTGTCCAGTCAACCTGAATGCAAAACCCTCTTATTCAATATACTGGTATTGGATTTTTGTAGGGGGGGGGGGGGTGGGGGAACCCAGGGGTGGGGGGTGCGGGAGCAGAGTGGGGTTTCTTTTTTCCTAAATTTCATGGCAAGCACCCTAAATTCTTGCTTCTCATCAAGATGGGGCACTTTGAGCAGAAAAAAATTACTTCAAACTGTCTAGATATGATGTGCCTCATTCACGCACCCTCCCCCTTTATTAATTGTTTTGTGTGTGTGTATATGTTTTTTTCTTACATGTTCAAATTGGAATTTAAAGATCTGATAAACACTTTAGGTGCATGGATTTTTATGGAACTTGCAATTAATAGTATAATTTCTTTATTTCATTTTCTTTATTTATTTTTATTCATCTATTGATCTATTTTTTTTTTCATTCTTTATTCTTTTTTTTTTTGGGGGGGGGGAGGGGGGGGGGACTACTCCATCCGCCATGATTGTACTTGAAAAAAGAAAACCAAAACCTTTTAGAGATCAGTTATGCATGAAGCAAATAAATGAAATTATGACTGAAATTGACAGAGCACAAATTGGTCACTGAAACTACATGTACTTAATTCACACTACTTATTATCTCCAAATATGGTCAATAGGGGTGATATTCAAATAAGAATTTAATTACAACACAAACAGACATTGCTTTTTTACAACATATATGCATGAGATCATTTATTTAATTTATTTCAAATTGTAGATTTCATCATAAATCTTTAGATTGAATTATGATACAAGCTACATAATGGCGACTATATGTGTTTGTTTGGTAATTCAATTCAATTGAAAATATATTATTGACGTACATATCTTTGTTTGCAGCATGTAGCCAAATTACATTAGTTTTGACAATAAAATACTAGGGCAAAATACATAGGTCAACAAGACAAGATGGCATAATATGAGATAATATTGATGACAAAACATTTTGACATATATAACTTTTCGCAAGTCAGAATGTCCCATAAAAATGAAAATGAGAATTATTTCTTATCTTAAAAATGATAGCTTAAGAAATAAACAACACATGTTTCAAATGCTTAAATTCTTTTTAATCATGCATGAGGAAATACAGATAGAATAATGAGTGAAACAAAAGTGTGATTTGATGAGAGCTTTAACAAGATAATCACATTTCAATATAGTTTGATTCCAGTCTTTGTACATGACACCTCTATCTGGGCAATGATGGATATAATTGATCAAATCTCTGATGGTAGAAAATGATGCGTGATATCCTCAAGCCCCTCATCTGTATGCCAGGGCTCGACATGACTCTACGTTTTTTCTCACCTTCTATATTTTTATCTCTGTCATCTCTGTCCCTTTTTGACACAATGAAGGGGTTATGTGGAATAGCAGTTCATTAAATATAAATAACTTTTTCCTCATTCTCCTTTATGAATGTATTAAAAAGAGGATCTAAGCTCTCCACCTACACATTAATACATGCAGTAGCGTATACAGGATTTTTTAAAGGGGGGGGTTCGAGCTGAATGAAACGTTGAGAAGCAAAAACAAAAACAAAAAGAAAGGTCGTCACCAAAAAGACTGGGTCTTTTCGTACCAGACGAATTTGAAAAGGAAAAAAAAAAAGGGTTTAAAAAAAACTTGAGAAGTGGGGGTGGGTTGACACCTGTAACCCCCCCTCCCCCCCCCCCCCATGTAAGCTACTGAATACATGTTTTGAATTAAACATCCTCCTTGTTCCCTTTTCAAAGCATGCAGTGGGACCCAGCATTCTTGTTTCAAGTGCATAAATTACCAAACTTAAAATACATATTTCAATCATGTATAGAATTATATTTCATTGAAGTTAATATAACAATTTAGCATTGTTGTGTCATGATTGGCAAGTATCCATCAATTGCACAAATCAATTTCATTAAAATTAGAAAATAAAGTGGATGAAGATATCTTCTACAAATGGAGAAACAAAATGGAAATAGATTACATTTTACTCTTCATCTTTACATATTTCCAATAAACATGTTTATGATAAGATAAAGTATTCTCTCCTCTTTTTTTTGCTACTTTTTATATGCTTCTTAAAAGATATGTAAGGAAAGATGCTTAGTTATTAATATATTTATACTAAAATACACTTCAATATGAACCTATTTCCTAATAAATATTCCCTTTCTACTGGGGTTAACGACACTGTCCACTGTATTCCTACTGTTAATGAGTGATAAAATACTTGTATTTCAGCTAAATTGAACTAAACCATATATAATCTAAACATGTAAGGATGTAGGAAAGGAAATGGAACATATATTTCAGGTATACATTTACCTTTAAATTTTCCTATTTCAGTAAATGAAAATGAAAATTATAATCAATATTCACGTTTCCTGCTGGCATTCTTACTTTTTATTATCACAAAATATTGGCTTGATTTACTGATCCTATTATTATGTAAATTTTAAAGTCAAGGCTTCCTTGCTGGTAATGTACTGATCAAATCATTTCTTATATTTTAATAAATCTCTAATGAAAATAGAAATTACGATCAATATACAGAAGTTAGCTGAATGTGTTCCTTCATTCCTTAACTCCATAATATAAGACCAATCAATTTGATTCATCGATCCTATTATTTAATCTTGTGAAGTCAAATATCCCTAGCTAGTACTGAACTGTTCACTTCATGTCAACTATCAAAAGAACTCTATTATTGATGCAGTGTTACCGCATTTCAATTGATTATAATTCTACTACAAAAGTGACAAAAGATGGCATTTACAATGCAATGAAATAATATACATTTTTTTCTTCAATTGAAAACCAATATTTCTTCCAAAATGAAGCCAAGCCTGGAGTTGGTCTGTGGGTAACAGTTTCAACAAAGATACATAAAGTGGTGTTCTCCAGGCAGATGGTCCTTAAGGATAGGTTCCTAAAATTGTACAAGCTCCCTTAATTTCAAGACAAAAATTGCTATACATGGACTGGTGAACCTTACAGACAGAGAAGCCACAGGAGCAGGTTTGAAGTTAGTAGGCCTATTATCAAGAGATAGTTTTTTTTTTAATACACCAGCATGAAAGACCATCAGATTTAAAATAAACTAAAATCATTTTTTACATACAACACACTTGTTAGTTTCTAAAAGATGATTGTGCAATCTTGCTTTAATTTGAAGAACAATACAAACATGTACGCACACAGATCATAAAAAGAATATATTGTGCAATGACACATTGCATTTGAGATGTCACATTTTATTTGTTAAATATTTCATTTCGCATGGATAATATAATCAGATTTTCGGCAAATATTGTGAATTTATTTATTTTTGCAAATTACTGAACAATTAGTAATTTTTATCAGAATCATTCGACATATTATATTCGAACTTACAAACAATTGGTGGACATTTGGTTTGATTCTGTTAAAATTGATATTGTAATATTTACCACAAACAAGCCCAAAAATATAATTTGTTTTTAAAATCAAACTTTGCCCTTAATGTTCAATTCCTATTTAGTCCCACACTAGTCAGTCTATCTGTTAAGGGGAAGTATACTCTGATAAGTTGGTTTTAATAATAGCAGAAAAAATAGAGGTGAAGTTTTTATGACAATCCATCAGAGAATTAGAGAGTTAAGAATATTCTATATTTTTAATTTGCAAAATATGCAAAAGCAGCTCCTCCATATATCATGTAGTATACATTACATAAATTTAAAGTTTTAAAGGAACGTGATGAATACAAATATTTTTCTGGAAGAACATGGTATGAAATGAGGTGTCTGAAGATACATTCATCTCACAATATATTCAATTTTTTTTTTCTAAATGACAATTTGGGAAATTTATATCACACCATATATTATGAAAATGCTGCATGTCTGAGATATTACAAAATTAAAACTTTAAAAGTTCACAACTTTGTTATTCTTCATCAGACAGTCACCAATATTTTTTCTCTGATTTTTCTTATTTTATTAAAACAAACTTATCATCAAAGTGAAAGTCCCCTTTCAGACAAACTCATAATAGACCAAGTGGATAAACCTATGAAGAGGTAATAAGACCATTTGTTCAATCATCAGAAGACAAAATGACAAGCAAGTGGTAATTTAGTTTCAAGTGATGACTTAACCAAATGGCAATGATACTAAACTAACAGCAAAAAAATAGCTGGTGTAACAATATGGTGTGAAATAATGAGGATTAATATTATACCAAAACTTCTAATGCTTTGTTTTGATCATGTGCTATAAAAACTCGAAATATTCATTTAGGCCCTGTAACACAAAACTTAGTGATCAAACTAATCACTCAAAAATCAATCGTATGATCCGTTGCTAGCTTTGTGTTACTTTACATCCCATCAATCGAAAACAATCTTTGGTGTCCTCTTCACAGATTGCTGCTTGACAGGCAAGAAAAACGGAGGAACAGGCAGCTGGCTCACAGCATCATATAGAGGGCAGTCTTTAAACTCGCAGGGGAGATCAGCCCAGATGTACCTGACGGCCAGCGGGAGACCAGAACAGGGGACTTCGATCACAACGGTAGCATTCTGATAGAGGCTCATGATGTTAGTGGTTACCCAGGAAGAGTTACCCTGAAGAGGACAGTCGGCGAAGGATGACGCACAGCAAACCTGAAGATGATTTTAAAAAGATATAAAATTACAATGATAGAGGTGCTATGGTGGAGTAGACAGGGCATCTGGCTGAGAATTAAAAAGCAAAGTGTTCAAAACCACTTGAAAGGGGGCCTGAGTGAAACTGGGTCATAAAAATGTTTTTAAGGTTATGCAGAGCATTACAAATGACTTAGTAGGGACAACTAATAAACTCTGAAGAGATGACTGCTCCTAAAATTTTTACAATATCTTTGTACAAGACTACTTGATAAAAACTGAATTTTTCTATAGTATATATATTTTCTGTTTGGAGCTACTATTGTAACATATTCTGCCGTCAAATAATTATTTGTCAGAAGATATCTAAAAGCTACTGTTCTTATGAATTTCATATATCTGGGTTTATTTACCACAGGAAAAAAAATGTCCAAGCCTTAATGGGGTAAAGTAAACTAGATAATAGGGACTTTTTGATTTGCAAGTTTATTAGTAGACTGCTAAATAAGAAAGTCATAATCACCTGCACCATGGCATACAATTTTGAGGAGTGAACAACGCAAGACACTGAGCATGCCCCAACTCAACTAACATTGCCTGTCATCTCAACTATATTCTTGACAATCACATTAATTTTCTCCAAATAACATCTTAAGTCAGGATGTGAAAGGCAATAGAGGCGCTCGCTTTGTGTATCACAATTTCTAATATGGTAACAGGGCAGCTTTTGGCTGGTATAATGCCAAGCTGGTATATAACCAATTACATAGGGAACATTTTACGTCTAAGTTAATCAGGCATAGTGGCTGACCATATAGATGACAGAAATTACCTTTGGCTCTTTTTATCAAAGTGGAGACAATGGCCGGCAGAGAGGGATTTGAACTTACAACCTTAAAATCATGAGTCCAATGCTATAACCACTACACCACATGACCAAGGTACTCCACTCCACCAACTTTGTATGCACGAAACACGTCACACAGCAGTATACTGCAGCCAACATGCAAATTGAAAGGTTTCTAATATAACATTATGTCTTACATCAAACCCAGCCTTGTTGTTCATCTTGAGCTTTGCTTTTCCATCGTTGAACTGAATGGAAAGGGAAGATGGAGCAGTATAGGAGATGTTGCTTGGGAAAGGGCCTTGGAATGTTGTATAATTCTCCCCATAAGCAACTGCTCTAGCACCTAGCAGTAGCCTAGCCGACACATCCTCTTTGTCACGCGGATGAACACTATATTAAGGAAATGAGAAAACAGTGTGGAACGTCACAGAATTAAAAACTGAAAAGGGAACTCCTGAGGCGTTAATTTAAGTACTGAAATATCTCTAATTTTGTTGTACCTTCGGATTAAAATAAAATCAGAACTCTGCAAATAACCTTAACTTTCCTCTAATCTTTTCGTTCCTCTCATACACTGAACAAGCATGATGTCAGAGCCAAAAAATTGCAAAATAGTGCATACAATGTATGTGCACTGAGAGAAATATCTTGAGATAAAGAGGTATTCTGTAAATTGTCTCACCTTTTTATTTTTACTTTCTTGGAAACTACAACAGAAATTAGAGGGTAATTGTATCTCAATAACTGAATATATCTGTAGTAAAACGGTTTACTACAAAAAATTACTCTTCAGATGCTTTAATAGACAAGATATGAACAACCTAGATGGATCATCAACTGTATTTACTCAAAACTATGCCCCCAATTGCCATTTCCACACCTATCTTCTATGTGCAATTTCAAATTAATAACCCTTTTGACCCATAACATTTGACTTGTGACTAAAAATTATAAGATAATTGTCACTCTCCATATGCACACAGGAGCAAAGTGTAAAGTTGATCCCTCAGGGTAAGTTCTACAAATTAACTACTAATGAGAATAATGATAGCAGTCAGATCTTACTTGGTCTCAAAAAAAGGAATGATATATATCATGGTTGTATGACTAAAAAGTCATAAACAATGATATATGCAAGCACATGTGGGTGTGTTATTTTTTTCATGTGTGCATGAGAGAAAGATAAATTAGGTGTGTGTATTCTGTGTAGACAGAAATATAAATCCCTTTGCTCACAAAATACAAGTTTGAGGTGGAATGTTTGACTTCACTGGGAATGCACACATGGGTCACTATTTGTATTCAAGTTATCAACAATGGAATATTTCTGCTCTATTTGCTATTTTTTCCCCTTTTGTGTGATCATATGATCCAACAAGCCCAACCAGAAAAAAATATATTGTATGTAAAAAGAAAATCTCTCACAAATTTTACAGTATAACTTTCAGTCTTGAAATGCACTCGCTCTTCAATTAATTTATTTTTCACTTGTTATTCCAACACAGCTGAATAAATAATGATGATGATGATAGAGGTTGTCATGATGACGATAATGATGACAATGAACATAATGACAGAAGACAAGGACCCCGTCTTACAAAGAGTATCGATTGATCCGATCATCTTAAACTATATGGAAATCCAACAATTTCATAATTTTTTCCAGGAAATTTGCATGTCCTTTGTAAACAAAGAGAAGCACACTGAATTTTCAAAAAACAAACAAAAAACAATGAATGTATGATTATACACGATACCTAGAAAATATTGTGAACAAACATGCATTTTAGCTGCTGACGTTGCTGGCTTTCCATAGCTGTGGTTGATCGGATCAATCGTAACTCTTTGTAAGACGGTACCCAGAACTTACGGTCCATGGGGTGATTTGAGATCAGGTAAGTCAATGGCAACTGCCATGAAGACATCAGGCATGAGTGGATTAGGAACGTAGCCGTAGTCTGCTGTCTGGTGCCAACGTAAAGCAGTGAAATTAGCATTCCCAGGATATTCTGAATTACAGAGCTTCATGAAAAAAAAATCAGTCAGATGATAATTAAAAATGAAGGTTTATTCACCAGCCAAATTAGCTGGATATCAAACTAGTGAAAGCATTAATATCCTATTTAGAATTCCCTTTTAAAAAATCTCCTTCATACTTTAATGAATGCTGCTCGTATGAAATGTACATGTGACAAAGATAACATTTAGTTTTTGATAATCGACAATTAGTCCAACGAAGAAAGATGAATGTGGTGATGAAAATATATCAAAGTTATGAGCATGAACCTACTTTCCAAATATCTACCAATCATTGTATACAACCATACAATGTTTTTTTTTTTTAAACAAAACTTCAAATTTTGCGAAGGATTTATTGCGACTTTGGTAAAAAATGATAGTCAATGAGTAGCGAAATTGTAAATCTTATAATGGATGCTCAATCCTTTATTGCAATATCATTCATCCATGTAATATATACAGCAATATTTGGTCTCATATTAAAAAATGGTTAATTTTCTACAAATTTAATGTACAAGACATCTGGATAAAAGCTACTGATACAGAAGTGCAAATGTTCACACGTTAAAACATTAATCTAAGGTGGCTTACCTGGACAAAACCAAAAGGAAATTGTGGATTCATGACTCCCCCAGTACTAGTATACCACTCCTTTCTCCAGCTGTTAATCATATGAGGGAACAGACAGTTGTACGTTGATGGGTCATGAACTGCATTATCTTCTCCTAAGAATTAACCAAAACATACAAAGAATTCATGGTAAATCAATATATTGTTATTATTATTATCATAGATTCGTATAATGCTATTTTGTAGCTTTACACAGACCCAACCACTTTTCTAGAAGCTTTGATTTATTTCACACAGTCTAATAACATAGAAATCATGACTTGATGTTTATATTGCATTATTTCTTTGGAATTATATCAATACTACTGAAAGTATGAAGGCTTAATTAATTCAGTTTTCATAATATCTTAATTTTGTTGCATAAAATTGAAATAGTATACTAGTGCTTACATATAGTAACAAGAGAAATATCATTGTTTCAGGGTAGTTTTATTCATAAAGGAGATCTTTACCTTATGATCCAACTATTCATCATTATATCAAGATATTATGAGCTACTTTCTTATCCCAATACCAGGTACTCATCATGCTAAGAGTTGGGATTGTTTTAATCAGTCATAACTAATTTATTCCATCAATAAAAACTAAAAAGTTATTGATGTAAAGTTTTCACCTCGGAGGTTGAGCAAGCTCATCCATCAAAACAATGATAAATGAATGAACTATGATCATATTCAGACTTTAGACATTTTTTTGAACATATTCATAATTCTGGATCATGTTGTTGCTGCCTTGGTGGCTTTCCATGGTTGAGAATGTGTAGATCAATCGCAAGTCTTTGTAAGATGGAGCCTATCAGCCTAGGTTATACCATTGATGGTTTGAAAAGTAGATATTTTACTGTAATCCACCAATCCCATGCCTTTGTTGTATGACCATCGACCAGTGATTCCTAATTCGGTATCAGAAAGCACCTTAGAAGTTACATCTCACTAAATGGATCATGGTATTCCATGATTATGAACTTAATATGAGAAAAAATAATTTTCTTACAATCAAGAATATACTATTTCAAAAAGCTTGTACTTGTGATGAATCAAACTTCATTTGTCCTTTACCAGTGACAGCATAGTATACAAATAACTCATGTTTAGGAGTGCAAAGGATCATCACCTTTCACCAAATTAAGTATTCTGTCCATTGCACTCCTAAACATTATTTGTTTTATATGACACCTAAAGTTAGATCCTTGTCATTTTAATAGAATTTATGAATTAGGATGCATAAGTGCCTGCAGTGAGTGCGAAAGCAGCCTGTTGACTGTCACATACATTTAACAGTAATACACGCTGCAAACTAGAGTGCAGGTAATCATGGCGAGCATGCAATGGACAAAATCATATGGATCCGAAATTGCACAATGAATGGATCCAATATTGCATGAATAATGAAGTCATTGTAAGATGGGCTGAATGATCAATATAAAACAACTAATCAGATGACAAAGATCTATTTAGGTGATAAGTGTGCATGAAAACCTGAAGATAGATCATGATCCAAGTGATTCTTACCTTGGTACCAGATAGCACCTTTAATGCTCATATTAAGGAGAGGATGAATCATTGCGTTCCAAAGGACACTATGACCTTGTGGTCCACCAACACGTTGGGAGACTACAGACTCAGTACCATTGAATGTCTTTTCTGGTCTGGATGAAGACTTATTCAACTTGACTTGATTATCAATCCTGAAAGAACAGCAGAAGACCAGTGTCACACTTTTTCTGAAAAACACTATCCTGTCTAAGTAACCAAGGATATAAAGAACTAAAATATTAAGATAAATGCCACATGGCCTTCAGAATCAACACTGAAAGCGTTAGTGCTATACTTATCGATCGCTTTCATGGATAAATGCAGTCTTGGTATTCAGACCTCCCAAAGAAACTACAAGATATATTGAAACACAGAATAATGTTGCCCGTTCGTATCTTTATTGGTTCTCTACTGAATGCATATACAATGATGGTTCCTCAAGGATATGTATTTGCCCCTTTGTTGTTTAGTCAGATTACCTTACACTGTCTTCCTGTCTCTCTGATGCTGATATATTACAGCTGCTTAGCACCTCAGGAGGTGACCACGCCTCTGCAGGGGTACCACCCCAGTTTGTTGAAATTAAACCAATAGGATACTTAAGGTGATCATGAAGGTCTCGTCCAAAGAACCAACAGACAGCAGAGAAATACAATGCACTCTTGGTATTCAGACCTCCCAAAGAAACTACAAGAAAGATTGTAACACAGAATAATATTACCCGTTTGTATCTGTATTGGTTCTCTACTGAATGCATATACACTGATGGTTCCTCAAGGCTATGTATTGGCCCCTTTGTTGTTTTTAGTCAGATTACCTTAAACTGTCTTCGTGTCTCTCAGGTGTTGATATATTACAGCTGCTTAGCACCTCAGGAGGTGACCACGCCTCTGCAGGAGTACCACCCCAGTTTGTTGAAATTAAACCAATAGGATACTTAAGGTGATCATGAAGGTCTCGTCCAAAGAACCAACATACAGCAGAGAAATAGAACTCAAAGTTGATATTCTGACCTCCCAAAGAAACTACAAGATAAATTACAATACAGATTATCAGAATATTGGTTAAATATTAAAAAAGGTGAACCACAGATATTTTTTTTTATCAAGTCCCCCAGACTAAATAAGAATGATAAGTAATTACTAAGCTAGTAAATACTTATGAACAACAAAAAGGAGTGATTATTGATATTGGACCAAACATGCTTATAAAAAACAGTGATTATTATAACTAACACAAAAAGATTTTCTGGCACAATATTTCCTATTTTCTGACAAGTTATAAAAGGAGGACACTTGCCACCAGCGGGAAAACTTCTAATTTATTTTACAACTTCTTTGGCGAAAAGGAGAGTCGAAAAATTAATAGGTGCAAATGCTCTCTGTGCCTCCACCCAACTCGATCAACACCTAGATAGATATTAAGGTACTACTTAAATAATTAATACCAATAATAGAGAAAAATCTTACCTGGATTGGGCAAAGACCATGGTTTATAAACACTTTGAAGATCATACAAAGGTACAGTTGACTCCACCTCGAACACTGAAAGAACTCGAATAAGAGAATACTGGTATGACTCAAGAAGAGCCTCGGTCCCATTGAATGCCTGGAAGTAATGAATGAACAAAAAAGGCATTAACACCAGAGATGAGTCAAGGTTAGTCTTGGCAAAAAATATTTAAAAAATGAGAAGTCTAACTGTTCACAATAATTATATCTTTTCTGCTTTCAGCTGATCTCAAATTTTTCAAGGAATTTTTGATAAGTTTTCTATTTTCAATGTGAAATCATCTAATTATAGCTGTGTGTTTTCAGCATTTTGCTTATTATAAAATCATCATCACCATCAATACATTTTTAAAGCTAACATCTTACAATAAAAAATAGTAATAATCCATATCAATGCAGCATCCCTCATTCAATCAGGTCATCTGTCGGAAAATATGAGAAGGGATACCAGAGAGCATTTAATGAGAAGACCTGTGCTTTGATTGAAATCACACTTACAGACTTGACATCAAACGCCATGTTACTTTGTCCACTGCAAACCCAAACATCTCCAAAGAGGACATCTTCCAGTGCAATAACTTCTTGAACTCCTTGATTGTCTGACGTTATCTGGATGGTGAAAGGGCCACTTGGAGGTTGGGGGTCAAGGGTCACTTTCCACACACCTTCGCTGGTAAAAGAAGCTGTGATGAATGAAAGTGGAATTAAAAATTTGAAAATTATTTACAATTCTGAACTAAATAGACCTGTTAGTTATTTGGTTAAAATGAAAAAAAGTGAAAAAATAACCAACTTCCAAGTAGCATGGTAAATTTATAATTCTGGTAGCTACCATGGAAACCTTGGTAGGGCATGGTATTTACCATATTGGCTATGCTATTACAATAGGATATTTAGGGGAAACAAAAGTAAGGCAATGGAAAAGTAGAAAGCAAGAAACCAAGGGGCTGGCAAAGAGAAAATAAAAAAGGGAATGGTGAGGGAGAGGTAAGCAAAATGGGGGGAGGGGAGGAAGAGAAGGGAAAAGAAAAATAAAAAAGATCCTGGTAAGGTTGGGGGTAATTAATTCATTTTATGATATTAATGGTGTTGAATCAACCCCTCAACCCATTAGATGTGGAGTCCCACAAGGTTCATTATTAGGCCCGCTCCTCTCTATTTTATATATCAATTATTTACAGAATTCCTCTTCAGTATTGTCTTTTATTCTATTTGCTGATTACTCCAATATTTTTTGCTCCCATCATAACCCCAATACCCTTTCAAATATTAAAACTGAACTAACAGCTGTTTTTGATTGGATACAGGCCAATAAATTGTCCCATAACGTTGATAAAACTAAGTTTTACCCAGTTGTATACTTATAAATAATAAAATCATCTCCCAGGTTGATTCTACCAAATTTTTAGGTATATTTATCGACAGTAAACTAACATGGCAGGTACAGATTGATTCCTTATGTAAAATATTATCCCGTAACACTGGTGTGATAAAAAAACTGAAACATTTTGTACCCTTTCAAGTGTTGCATACACTTTATTTTGCTCTAAGCTTGCCCTATTTCAATTACTGTATTCTAACCTGGGGTAATAGCTCCAAAACCCTCTTGGATTAAATTAACATTGTCCAAAAGCGTGTTATAAGAATAATCAATAACGCTGGATTTTGTGCTCAAACAAATGACCTTTTTATAATTGCAAAATCTTGAAAATATCTGATTTATATTTGTACAACCTTGGTATATTTATGTTCAAACTTAAGAATGATAATTTACCAGATGCCTTTGCGCCATTATTTCAACGCAATTTCATTTTACACTCCCATTCAACTAGACAAGCTAACCATTACCACCTCCCACAAACCTGAACCTTTTTTGCTAATACCACTTTTACTACAACAGGACCCAAATTCTGGAATAGCCTAAATAACGAACTGGTTGATAGGCCCTCTCTCAATTCTTCAAACATAAGCTTAAGTTATACCTCTTAGAGAGGTAGTATGCTGGATCGTACTGATGACTGCAAATAATTATAATTATGTTTTTCTATTCTTTCTTTCTTATACTCTCTACTATTTATCCCTTGACCCCCTCCCCCCTCCGTCTTTTGGGTCGTTTTCCATTTTCATTTTATCTTACTATTTTCATATTTATTCTCTTTCTACTCCATCATTTTCTGGTAACTTGATGCCTTTTGATATATTTTGTGTATAACAATCTATGTAATAAATATGTATTCCGTTTCCACATTTTTTCGCTCAAAGTAATAACTTACATTTTCTCCCAATGGGAGCCTAATTTTCTACAAGCTCTGCTCTTTATTTAGGCTCCTCACTTTTTTTTACATTTTGTAGTCTTAGTGTACCTTATGTTAAATACTTATGTTAGATAGTTAATTTGATCATTGATACACTATGTTTACGAATACATTTGTTTTGTACTTTTGTATATTATATTATTTGTTTTAAAAGTGGAATAAATACATGAATGAATGAATGAATACAATTACCTGTGGTAGCTGTTGTGGTGTATTTCACACCCTTGAATAGTAGTGTTATCTGAGCACCTTTGACGGCATACCCCCATATCACTGCATGATCAGGACCTCTCTGCAAGACCATATGGTCCGAATAGTATGCTGCTAGCCTGAATGAATCTGATAAACAATCAAGAGGAAAAAAAACAATACAAATAACAATATTATGAATTCTACATAAGAGATAAGGGTGTAATTCCTAAATTCATCAGTGAATACATTAATAGGGTCAGGGGAAGAGATATAAATATAATACCCCCTTTTTCAACAAAATTTCTTTTGAAAATGAGCTAAATTTGATACAGGGTATGAAAACTCAATTTCTTTCATATAGTACACTTCATCAAATCAGATGATTAACCCACTCGATTCAATGAACAAGGTTATGATATATTAACCATGAATTAGAAAGTGAAAACTTAAAATAATCCAATCATGGAGTTTTTCACACACACACACAAAAAAAATCCACAATACAGTCAATAAAATGGTGACTCTCAAACTTTTGTTTTGTTTTCTTTTTTTTTAAATATCATAAAGCAGTATCATGTTAGAATGTTGGATAGGTTACCGGTATAAAAAAAAGAAAAAAAGTCTATGATCTAAAAAAAGATTTAAATGAATAAACTGGAAGGAAAAACACTTTTCCCATTTTCGCATCCATTTAAATAGGGTCTAAAGCTAAATAAATTTTCAATCAACTGATCAACATTCATGAAATCAGAATAAAAGTAGTCTTTCTAACGTTTGTCCCCTCCCAAATGTTTTCAAACCTCGTTGCGTTGTGTGTGAGGAAGGCCATGGTGATAGAGTTAAACTACAACATCTAGACATAAGTAGACTTAGTAGAGAATAGAGATAAGTGGAATTTACCTTGAACAGTAGCACCATCAGTTGCAGAATATGAAATTTGGCAAGTGGCGATGACGAACAAACAAATCCAGTGCCAGTGGATGTTATTGAATGTTCTCATCATGATGACTGCTCAGCTCAGTCAGACTCAGAGTCAGACTTCTAAAAAAAGTATTTTTTTTTAAAGCTCTGGAGACGTCGCCGCTGCCGTGCCGCAGTAAGACTTAATATCACTTAAGTCAAAGTCGGTGCTCAATCATTGACTAGCTTGGACCTGTCTTTGTTTGCCTTGGTCTTGGTGCACACTTCCACAATCTGTTAGATTTAGAAATTAGAATTTAGAGAGCGTGTTAACTGTTAACGCCTATTTTCTAATAATTGACAATGTCAATGCAATATTCAGTCTTCACTGGTCTTCAGACATGTCAGAAGAAGTTGAGCTTCACATATTACAGTCTACGGCTAGCCATGGAATTGACACCAAATAATCATTGACGAGTTGTTCAAAGACAAAGTCTGCTTTCTGAGACAATCGGGCATTCATGAGATGATATTGAGAGGCATCTATTTCCTATCCACCCCAAGCCAAGGCCCATCCACGTCGTGCAAGGAAGGCCATTCACTCTCGATCTCGTCGATATCGCAGCGATGTTGTTTGCATCTTGATCACATGACTTTGAGGAAGCGAGTCAGGTGACCTACACCGTACCGGTATAAATGCCAAGTCAACATAAACTTCTCATCATTCGATCCTTCAACTTAATAAGTCAGGCAAGGCTTCAACAACAGAAATGTTGCTTTCGGAAGTCCATATTTTACAGCTTTTTTGGCTGTTAGCCTGCGGGACAATCTATAGTTCTGGTGAGTTTATTTGGCACGTAATTTGTTTAAAATTATCCTTCGAGTTCCAATCAATACTATAGCTATAAACATGATAAACATGATGATAAATCCAACACTCCCACACTAAACAGACGTCCTAACTAACCTCGCAGTGATGGAAAAATGAATACATGACGGATTCTAATTGCATTGATTTTATGTCTTTTCGTCTTTTGATGACAGTACATTAGTAAATTAACTAACAATACATACATGATAATGTAATGATCAGAGAAGATTGCCTATGATTATGAGTGATTCTCGTGTGTTTTCATAGAATTTTTTGCTGGCTACGATACCCCAGCCAACATAAGTAGCGCATCTAATTTTGTCCGAAGGAGAGCAGCAATAGACATTCTACTTTGATCGATGAACAGGCTTAGTCCTACAACATCGTTGGAGTAAACTAAACTAAACTAATGATAATTGATAATAGTAACACAATGATATTAATTATTTTTTAATTATAATGATTAATGTGCTCATATATTATGCTGATATTTATGAATGAGAATTTGATATTATTAGACCTATATATTCATCAAATTTATTACTATTATTGATGAGTAAGAAAAAAGGGAGAACAAGAAAGAAAAGGGGGGAAATATCCCCAGAGTCGAGTCCCAGTTGTATTGTGTGTCTGGACCATCGATTTTAAACAGCCATTTGGAAAAGTTAACACAAAAAATTCCATCCATATTTAGTTTAGATCTAGATCTAAACTGTTTTTAAGCATTATTATCAATGATTATAGAGAAAAAAACCAGAGAAGGTAACAACTATTGAATTAATATTTTTTTGTATTAGAATCCAAACCCAAAAAGAAGGCTTCAAAATTTCAAAGTGTTTGGTCCCCACCCCCATCCTACTAATTTCTGAATATTATGTAAAAATTCACAGATTTTATCAATGTTGCCCCATTCACCATGTATGGTGCCCTCAAAACGTATTGCTCATTACGCCATGCACTGCCTCAACTGAGACGGCTTGTATATAACCTGATTGTAGAAACAACCCCAAAGTCAAGATATTCACTTGCCCTACTGTTAACAGAATACTAGTAAACCTGTATTGTTCTCCCAGTGTTCTCCCTTGATTCCTCCCATGGTAGCTTTACAGAAATGTATTATATTTGCTATTATTATTATTAATTTGTAAGTATTATTAATCTCTAATAATGGTGATATTGATGATAATATGATAATATCATACAGGGGGGCACACATGCACATTTGGGTAAAAATTGCATTTTTACATTACAAATTTTGATCATTGCTCTCAAATCCACCAATGATATCAAATTTGTAGTATGGTAGTACATTTATCATATCCCAAGAAGTATAGTGAGTGATTGTATTACCGACCGGCCTTGTATTACCGAACGCGCGCATCGTACGCGTCAGAAAATAATTTCATACGCTCAAAACTTTGCAACATCCTTCCAAGGGAAACTTGAATAGAAAGATGATGAAAGTGGTCAAAAACACATTTTAAAAGTCTTAATATTCTAATAATAAAATATGGTCAAAATAGCTCATCTGTGATTTTGTTGGTTTCTCAATTTTTCCCACAGGAAACACACGTTCGGTAATACGATACCTTTTTCAAATGACCAAAATATTTCACATGCGAAGAGGGGTCCGATTGGAAGCTAATATCATAAAAAAGAAAAAAAAAATCAGCAAAATTTTTACATAACGGTTTATATATTTTGTAGGTAATTGTGTATTTATGGTGAAAGTTTGATGAATTTCATGAGAACAATGTGTTTGATATGATTGAATTCATGAAAAGTGTTCGGTAATACGATCCACTACCATATATTGTTCATTCTGTTACATTTACAGATTCATAAATTGTAAAGGAGTAAATCTTTATCCTCCCGCGATTTCATTCCTGCAGTTTTAATTTCTGAACTAATTAGTATTTTGTTATTTTGAATCATAGCGGGCTCATTGCGATTGGCCTCCTACTATGCCAGTCATATGGTACTGCAGATGGAACCACACAGTGCTGTCATCTGGGGCTATTCTGGTCTTGGAGCCAACATCACCCTTGAACTCAAAGGAAAACTATATCAGACAGTAGCAGGAAGTGGTCAGTATTTTCTTTCCAGTGACCAGAAATACTTATCTCTGGATTGAACCCCTCCCCCCCCCCTCCCCCTAAAATAAAAATCATAAAACGGCATGAAACATAAATGTGCATTGTATTTTGGTGTCATCAAACATAATTCTAAAAGCATTTGTGAAGCATTAGCCTACATGTAAATTTTATTGCAAATTGATAGATTTGTTAAGCCTGTCAGACAGATAACATGTGGATCGATCCTACTAAGTGTTAGAATTGACTCTACTTGTTTACTCCTTTTATATGGATAGTTTTTGTTATGAAATAAGATTTAAAGGCAGAACATCCTTCCGACACACTTTCAGAAATACATATCAATTGAGTTAATAGAATTTTGCCTAATTAGAATTGCCCATGATTTAAATTTTATAATGATATATACTCTCTCATCTGCTATAAGTGCTATCTGTTTGATCACTTTCACCAACATATTGATTACATTGTGCTGATAGAACGTTTCTCAATTCCTCAGCGAAAGACCAGGAAATCACTCTCTTTATACTGAGGTTGGCAATGTCAGTCAGGTTGAAAATGTCTTGTCTTTTATGCACATTTTTGTTCAAAGTCTATTGATGTGAATGGTTTCATTGTTTGCTCTAATATTTATATATTTAGAATGCAAATACACATTCTTCAAATTCTATAACGTTATTGTGTACCTATAGTATGTTTCCTTGGAGTAGGTATTCACTGTACCTATTCTGAAGCTTTTCCTTACTTTTATTTTTGCCACCAATATGTATCTCAGATGGAACATAATATGGTTTCTATATATTTATCATTTACATATGGTACAAATTGGCATTCTATCACTAAAACCCAGATCAATACATTAGTAGGCCTACCATTTGTTTGATGCATCCAGTGAGTCAAAGAATGCTAACTACTGGTTCTGTACAATTCACAGCTACTTTTACCAGCGAAGGGGTGTGGAAAGTGACCCTTGACCCCCAACCTCCAAGTGGTCCTTTCACCATCCAGATAACGTCAGACAATCAAGGAGTTCAAGAAGTTACTGCACTGGAAGATGTTCTCTTTGGAGATGTTTGGGTTTGCAGTGGACAAAGTAACATGGCGTTTGATGTCAAGCAGGTAATGTTAGATTTCATTTATTTTTTATCATAGTGAATTTCATAAATTTACTTAAAACGTATATTAGCTTCTGGATATGATTGATGTGATTTTTATTATAGTATTTAGAAGGTGTTGTATTTGGAGAAAGGTTGAAAATGACACTGGAAAATTGCCCCCAGATGCAAAAAAAAAAACCTATATAGTTACTCTAATGGGCAAAGTTCATTTTTTATTTCTATCTTTTTAAAAAAGAATTTTAAATTTATGCCTTCATAATTCAAGGTAAAGCATAATAAGCATTCCCCATGAATATTTGTTATTGTTTTATTTTTTTCATTACTGTTTCTTTGATGTTTTAAATGAATTTTCCTTCCCCCCCCCCCCCTTACAGGCTTTTAATGGCTCAGCATCCATAGATCAGTCTTACCAATACACTGATATTAGGGTTCTTTCAATCTATCAAAATGATTCAGCTGTACCGTACTATGATATCCCAGCACTATATAAACCTTGGTCAAGACCGGATCCTGGTAAGTCTATGTTGTGAGAAGATGAGTTTCTATTACTCCCCGTTATTTGCAATACAAGGATATCTAGACTTTGTCTAAATTAATTCAAGAGAAGTAGGTTTAAACTCGAACACATTATGATGAATAATGATGCTGAAATTTATGAAGGGCTTTTAACAATAGTCTCTAAGCGCTGTTTATACATAGAAATCATACAGAGTAGCTAGTACATAACTAAGTATTATATTAGTTACATAGAACACATATGGGCAATCGTTTTGTATGACCTTTACACTACAGTTCAAATTATTTCCATATTACTTTTTTTTTATTGAAAGCTGCCTGTGTACATATTTCCAGAGTGCAGTTGTAAGAAAATAATATGCCCTGTATTACACTGAATCTCATTGTAATTTTGTCAACAAGTACCCCTGTAAAGTTGACCTAATAGCAAGTCTGTATGGTGACTCATTTCCTCTCATAGCTACATAATAGCCTGGCAGTCAAAGGGGGTGTTTGGTAAAACTGTTTGTAAAGCTACTCATGCTTATTATTATTATAATTATTATTGTTGTTATTGTTACTACTACTATTATTATTATTGTTATTATTATTATTATGATGAGGATTATTATTATCATTATTATTATTATTATTAATAATAATATTATCATTATTATTTTTTTATTAATTATCATTACTATTATCATTATTGTTATTTTTATCATCATTATTATTATTGTTACTTTATAAGTGCCTAGAACCTGTGGGCTACATATTGACATTTTCAATATATTACTACTGACATTTTTCATGTTAATTTTGCATTATATTGTATTTTTCTTTTGTAGATGTGCTGGGGAAGGGAGCACAAGGATTTCTGTATTTCTCAGCCCTCTGTTGGTTCTATGGCGTCAATCTATACAACCATCTCAGGTACCCGATAGGCCTGATCTCGTCAAACTGGGGCGGGACCCCAGTAGAAGCATGGTCATCCCCGGATGTTCTTGCAAAGTGCCATGTAGACCCACACAGGTGAGAAGATGCAATGGCCTGGGGGCGGTTTCACAGAGAGCTAAGAGTGACTTAAACTTGCTCTAAAATTTCAAGTGGGATATGGTATATAATGCATCACCATGCATGGTCAGATCGTGCTCAAGGAAAGATGCCTGGTATTGTGTATTCTTCAGTGATATAATGGGAACTTGGATGACAAAATAGGGAAAAGCCTATTTTTTAAAATAAGACGGTGCAAGGTGAATTGTAAAGGAGGCCTGCTGAAGCTTGCAGTCTTGCAAGCAAAAGCTTACCAAGCAACGAGTAAATTTTCATGATTGTGGATGGAAGAACATTTTCTCATGTAAAGGAGGAGGTATTAAGGTATAAAAGAAGCAAGCTATATATGTAGAGTACAAGATGTTTGAAGGAGAGACATTATTACATTTCTTTGTAAAAAGGAAACTATGATACTTTCTGTGACTCACCTTCAAGTCATATGAGGCAACTTGTTTATAAGATAGAAATAATCAGAAGCAGAATAAATGTATAAAATGAAAAAAAAAGTTGAGAAAATTGTATTTTAGTGTAAGCATGACTATTATTATATACATGTAACTTATTGGCAATTCTGGGTCTATAAATGACTTATTCTTGCTAAAAATATTTGGAAATCAAAATGATTGTATAATTGTCAATGTCCTTCTTTCATTCTATAGCAGTGTTATGAAGCAGGAAACAGCTATCAAGACTGACCTTAATAAAGAAACACTTAGAGGTCCCCATGATCACAGTTGGCTATGGAATGCCATGATACACCCAATGATTAATATGACCATCAAGGGAGCAATTTGGTATCAGGGTAAGCTTCTCATTTATAAAGTTTTAATTTCTCTGAGATCATGGACCTAATAGGTCTGTGCAGCATGCACAGATAGAAATAAAACATATATGGTAGTACTAGTAGTAGAAGTGTTGGTATAAGTAGCAGTCACAGTAGTAGTAGTATTGGTGATAGAAACAAAAACAGTAGTAGTAGTAGTAATAGTAGAAGTAGCAGCAGCAGTAGCACTAGTAGTAGTCGTCATTGTTGTAGTAGTGGTAGTAGTAGTAGTAGTAGTAGTAGTAGTAGCAGTAGCGGCAGCGGCAGCAGCAGCAGAAGTAGTAGTAGGAAGAAGTGACAGAAGAAATGTAGAACTGTTAGCAGTGGTGTGTTTTTCTGACAAAAGCCTCCATTTTCATCATTTTTTCAGGTGAAGCCAACACTCCATCTCCAGCGAGTTATAAGTGCCTCTTCCCCGCCATGATAGAAGATTGGCGAGCTAAATGGTCTGAGGGTACAGGTGGCCAGACAAACCCATCTTTCCCATTTGGATTCGTTCAGGTGAATCAATATCTGTAATAAGGATGATGGTGATGATGATGATGATGATGATGATGATAATGATGATGATGATAGTGATGATGATGATGATGATAGTGATGATAATGATGATGATGATGATGATAATAATGATGGTGATGATGATGATGATATGATGATGATGATGATAGTAATGATGATGATGATGATGATGATAGTAATGATGATGATGATGATGATGATGATGATGATGATGATGATAGTTATGATGATGATATGATGATGATGATAATGTAAAAATCCATTAACAAAGTATTATGCAGCAGGAGCTTGTCATTAACTGGAAACATATATCTCTTTTTTTAAAGATATGTACATCAGAGTTTCCACTTACCAAACCATCACAGAACTATCCTGTCCTGAGGTGGCACCAGACTGCGGATAATGGATTCGTTCCTAATCCTCAACAGGACAATGTTTTCATGGCTGTTACTATTGATTTGCCAGATACCAGCTCGCCGTATGGAGCGTAAGTAGACATCCTATTGAGCCTCTTCAGAGGAAGCATCACTCAGAAGGGTATAGGGATTTTATCATTCATTTGAGTTGAACAGTGTCTGTTTAATACCAAGAAATGAAATATAATTACTTGATGTCACAGTGGGAAGTATTTTATGAAAGAGCTTTTTGTCTGTTTTATCCGGTGACATTACATTTGCTCCTGCGAATTGCTCTGGGCTCTATTTCGTGTAATAGATGGGTTAGGGTTGTAATAGGGTTTTATGTTAGGTTTAGGATAGGGTATAATGTTAAATCCAGGGTTGAAGTTGGCCCTTCCATTAGTGTGTGGAATTTACTGCGAAGCAATTTCACCAGATCAAGTGTCATGGAACCGTTTTATCCAACAAGTCTTTTTTATGTGACGTAGTAATAGTCAGACTTGTGTGCTTCTCAGCCAATCGAAATCAAGGAAAATTTGCAGACAACAAAAGTTTATGAAACGCTCTCCTGGGAAGTGATCCATGAAAGGACTTCTTGGCTGTGTAATCAGACAAAATCTGTTTAATCCGACAGTTGTTATAGTCAGACACCTGCCTGTGCTTTCATCCTATCAAAATCAAGCAAAGTGCTCGTGAATGGCAAAACTGTTCTTTCTATGAAGATTGAGCCACTTTATTCTCAAGTCAAATAAAACCTTATTTCACTATTATTGGACAGAATAAATGCTAAACTTTTATATATTTTTTCTTTTGCCATTTTATAGCAAAGTTACCATAATGGTATATTTCATGCAGCATGGCTTAGCACTAGGCAGTTGCTGTATTGTAAAAACATCTTCAACAATGTAAGGTACATAGGAATTGAAGTGCCCTTTTTTGTAATTCTAGGGTCCATCCACGTTATAAGCAGGATGTAGCCAACAGATTGACCTTAGGGGCACGAGCTGTTGCATACGGAGAAAAGGGTGTGGTGTACCAAGGTCCGTTTCCTACTGCCGTCATACGCATCGCTTCGTCAGACCTTCTTATTGAGTTTGACGATGGCAAAGATGTTCTTAGGATGAACAATGCAAGTTCTTTTGATGTAAGTAGTCTTTTTGTTTTCTCACTGTCATTCCCCTTATCAAGGATCAAATGACCAAGCATAGATATTAAAGTATGTTACAGATTTTCACTACTATTGAAAAAAAGAAAGCAGAAAATGTTTAAGCTTTTACTAGATATTTTGGAAGTTATACGATAATCACTTTCTAGAAATGTTTTCGAAAATTCCCCCATCTCTCTTTAAAAAATTTAGGAAAAAAAAGTACTCCTGCTGATCCCACGGAAAGAGGGAGGCTTCTTGGCGTTTATCATGGCAGTAAGGAAGTAACAAGATAACCAATAACATTTAACAGCTTGAGCACTGTCTCTTTGAATTTTCAGGCATGTTGCAATTCATCTGTTGAAGACTGCCCTCTAGCAGGACTTTCATCACCATGGAAACCAGTCACATCAGGGTACGAGCTCGGTAGAGCACACATCTCTTTTCAAGATCCTTGTGCCGCCATAGGAGAAAGAGCTTCGGTAGTTCGTTATAGCTGGCGCGACATGCCATGTGCTGGCTACAAGAAATGTCAGCTCTATGATGCCAGCTCAAATCTACCTGTCCCACCCTTCAGAATGGTTGTTGAAGATAATCACCTTCGCAAACCTAAAATTCAATTCATTCCTTGAGGTATTTATATATAATTTATGTGGGAATTGCCACAGATGTCTAAAACCATTTCAACATCATTTTTTTTGTTCTTAAGTCATTTATGTATTATTATTATTATTTACATACACCCAGGAAATTCAAGCAAAAGTTGATATTTGCCAAACATCATAAAATTCACGGTATCTTATAAAATATTTGTGCTATCATGACGAATTTGATATCAAACAAATGTCATGCCCCTTCATCACATTGCTTTGTCATCAGGAGCTGAAAAATGATTAGGTGTCATTTCTTCCCAAAAAATCTTCATATTTTAGACAAATTAAAAATAAAAACTTCCAAAAACATTTCATATTTGTGCTAGTTACTTCTCAACACAAGCGTTTCAGATTACACTTTTTTGTTCAGTGGTGACATATGATAGAAAATGTAATATAAATCATAAATTTGACATTTATATATTTCTATGAAACAATGTTTGAAAATATAATAACAAACAATAGAATACATTTGACACGAATATAACTTTTTTTCTTCAAAGTAAATTCCACCTGAAATAAACTTTGATCCCAACGGTATCCCAATCATGTGAAAGAGCTTAATACGTTCTTTCATTTTGATACCAAATTCGTCATAGTAGTATCTGTATTTCTGAAGATATAGTAAATTTACGATGTTTGGCAAGCGAACAAATTTCACTTAATTCCATGGATGTATTTAAACTTTTGGCCTCAACTATATATATATATATATATATATATATATATATATGGTTGACTGCATACACAGTCATTTTGGTTAATCAGGAAAGTATTCAACAAAGAAATTTATGCCAAAAAATTGCTATCAGCCAACTGTATGGTATGCAAGGGTTTTTCAGTATCTTTTAACAGTTCTCAGTGAAAAATAATTTACCTATCACTTCACAAAATGCTTACCTGTGAAATCATTATGTATAATCTTTTTATCAACATTAATATATGATCTAAACTTAGATCGATACTTTAAAGAACCAGCTAATGAAACCACCAAATACAGACTGCAACTCCTAAATAAATGTTATTTTATTGTTATTGAATAATCTCATCTTCTCAGAAAACAAGACATATCTCACATTTAAGATTTTGCTGCCAACTTGTAGAATTTTACTCACAAGACACCTCAAAACTATTCTGAAATCCCACTTTTCATTGATTGCAATATTAGGTTAGTTTAGATGACATATAGGCTTATTCTTTATTGTGGAATTTAAATTTTTAATATTCAGATTTTCTATATTATGCAATAATTTTACCTCTTTTTTTTATAGATCTCATTCTAGTCTCTTGATTATTCTTTTTAAATTTTTAAGTCATGTCCAATTAATACTACATTCATGTGTAATTTCCATCTTTATGTCCCGAGTACTGCAGTATGACATTTGTATAAGTAGAAAGCAGTGCAATCGTAGATCTACATCTTTGTGTAACAGGCCTTAATATTTTTAGGGCAAGGCATCTTTTAAAAACTATACAGTTTGATATTACAGTATAAATGGGAAATCTTTAAAAGGGCATACAATATCAAAGGCAAATGTGAGGGGTCAGGCCAATCGATACGGCATTCAATTCCATGCCTTTTTTATCACTTGACGATCAGAAAAGATATACATTTAAATTGAATGAAATTTTTAACTATTTTCCTGTCAAATCCTAATAATAATAAGCAATTTTTTAGAACTCTGCATATATACTTGGCTTTAAAAGGCCATTGATATATTTCCTGCTTTTATCATCTTTATAATTAAAGGCCAATTGAAGATTTTACACTTTCATATTTATCTTGACCTTGTTTATTAATTCATGTGTGAAAGTGTTGATTATTGAATAGGGAGAGAGGGGGGTCAATGAGAAGTGTGTGTTTGTGTGTGAGTGAACAAGAGAGGGAGAGATAAAGAAAGTGTGTGTGAGTAGGGATGATAAGAATGAAGTGAGGGTGCATAAGGGTGTGTGTGTGTGTGTGTGAGTGGAAGAGGGATAAGGCAACAAAGAGAGTGTGATTGAGAAAGGGAGAGTGTGTGTTTGTGTTTGAATGAAAGAGAGAGGGGGTGTGTGTGTGTGTGTGTGTGAAAGAAAGAGTGAGATGTGACAAGGAGAATGGGAGTGGGTATGTTTGTGTGTGGGTGAAAGGGAGAGGCGTGAGTGTGTAATTGAAAAGGACAGGGAGAGGCGATAAGTGGAATATATGTGTGTTTTGTATGAGTAAAAGACGGAGGGAGTGCCGAGGAAAAAGTGAGTGAGTGAAAGAGAGATCATAGAGAGAGAAATAAAGAGGGGCGATATGGAAAAAGTATATGTTTTTGTGTTCCTGAAAGAAAAACAAACGATAAAGAGAGTGTGGGTGAAAGAGGGTGTGTGATGAAGTGCGTGTGTGAGAGATAGGGTGAGCGATGTAAGGAAAGTTTTCCTTTGCCATAATGACAAATTTACTATCGTTACAAGTCTTTATAAATTGGGCCCCTGATATCGGAGAAGTTAATCGAGTCCCTTTCAGTATGACGCCGGGGACGCGCGTTTCCGTTTTACACCCTGGCGAAGGCATTTTCCGCAAGAATAGCCACAAAGCGACTAGTAAAGAGTCTACACACGTCGCTGGTTGCAGCAGCGTGCGACACAGGCGAGCCCCACACCACCGCATGCAATCTGCACAGTTACTGATCAGAGCATGGAGTTCCTCGGCACTTCATGTACAGAGAGCAGTCATATGAGTGAAATCCGAACATGCTTTTTTTTCTAAATATAAATCATTAACCAAATGAATAGAATGACAGACAAAATAAAAATAAACAGATACATATAATATAAAGAAAATTGAAGTTTGATGGATTGATACACTTAGATGCCGAAAGATAGATATAGAAGACTGATAAATAGATAGAGACATAGATAGATAGATAGATAGATAGATAGATAGATAGATAGATAGATAGATAGATAGATAGATAGATAGATAGATAAACAGATAGATAGAAGTAGAGAGAGAGAGAGAAAGACAGAGAGATGGATAGATAGATAGATAGATAGATAAATGGGGGGGGGAGAGAACTTGAGAGATGGAGAGATGTTATAGATAGATAGATATATGGACGGATAAAGAGAAATAGAGAGAGAGAAAAAAAAAGACAGACAGACGGATAGATAGAGAGAGAAAGAGAGAGAGAGAGATAGAGAATCTGAGAGATAGATAGATGTTAGATAGATAGATATAGAATGAGAGAGACAGAGAAGATAGACAAATTAACAGATAGATATAGTTACATATATAGATAGATAAATAGAAACTGTAGTTACATAGATAGCTAGATAAATAGATAGAGAGAAATAGAGAAAGACAGACAGATGGATAGATAGATAGAGGGGGGAGAGAGAGATAGAGAATTTGAGAGATAGATAGATAGATAGATAAAGAATGAGAGAGACAGAGAAGATAGATAAATGAACAGATAGATAGATACTGTAGTTACATAGATAGATAAATAGATAAAAGATAGATAGATAGATAGATAGATAGATAGATAGATAGATAGATAGATAGATAGATAGATAGATAGATAGATAGATAGATAGATAGATGGGGGAGAGAACTTGAGAGATTGAGAGATGTTATAGATAGATAGATATATATATATGGACGGAAAAAGAGAAATAGAGAAAGAGAGAGAAAAAAAGACAGACAGATGGATAGATAGATAGAGGGAGAGAGAGATAGAGAATTTGAAAGATAGATAGATGTTAGATAGATATATAGATAGATAGATAAATAGATAGATAGATAGATAGATAGATAGATAAAGAATGAGAGAGACAGAGAAGATAGACAAATTAACAGATAGATAGATACTGTAGTTACATAGATAAATAGATAAATAGATAGATAGAGAGAAATAGAGAAAGACAGACAAATGGATAGATAGATAGAGAGAGGGAGAGAGAGAGAGATAGAAAATTTGAGAGATAGGTAGATGTTAGATAGATAAAGAATGAGAGAGACAGAGAAGAACGACAAATTAACAGATCGATAGATACTGCAGTTACATATAGATAGATAGATAGATAGATAGATAGATAGAAGATAGATAGAGAGAAATAGAGAAAGACAGACAAATGGATAGATAGATAGAGAGAGGGAGAGAGAGAGAGAGAGAGAGATAGAAAATTTGAGAGATAGGTAGATGTTAGATGGATAGATAGATAAAGAATGAGAGAGACAGAGAAGATATACAAATTAACAGATAGATATAGTTACATATATAGATAGATAAATAGATAGAAGATAGATATATAGATAGATAATTTGAGAGATAGATACATAGACGGATAGAGAGAAAAAGACAGACAGATGGATAGATAGATAGAGAGAGAGAATTTGAGAGACAGACAGACAGATGGATAGAGAGAATTCGAGAGATAGATAGATGGATAGAGAGAAACAGAGAGAGAGAAAAAGACAGACAGATGGATAGATAGAGAGAATTTGAGATATATATATATATATATATATATTGGATTTTATTGCAATAAAAACTATCAAAATACAATCACAAGCAGTCAAAGACTGAAATAAGTGAATGTTTACATACAAATAGAATCATAACAAAATATAAAGTAAACATTATCAAATACAATACAAATTCATACAGATAAAAAATAAATGTTTCATAAATAAATACAAAAGGCCAAAAGTAAAGTGTCACCAAAGAAGAAAAAAGCGGAATGAAAGATTAAGAAGAAAGAGGTGAGAGAAGGGAAAGAAATTGGGATAAGACAAAGAGAAGGGAAAGCAAGAGGTGGAATTTGAAAGAGAATAGGAGGCAACCTTCAGAAGAAAAAAAAACTCATTATGCAATACAAGACATTTAACAAATGTAACAAGTAAATAAAGTAGTAATTGAATCGAATCAAGCACAAAAAAGGGAAAAGTAGAGCTGAGGAAATAGACTCCCGAAGGAAGTCGAAGCAGTGTTGATATTGCACATGAGTAGATTAACAGATCGATAGAGAGAAATAAAAGAGAGACAGATGGATAGATAGAGAATTTGAGAGATAGATGTTAGATGGATAGATAGATAGACAGATAGATAGGTAGATAGAGAATGAGATAGACAGAGTAGATAGACAAATTAACAGATATATATATCATGTAGTACAATAGATTGATTTATAACATAGATAGTGGATAGACAGATATGATAGATATAAGGATATATATAATATATCCTTATATCTATCATATCTGTCTATCCACTATCTATGTTATAAATCAATCTATTGTACTACATGATATATATATCTGTTAATTTGTCTATCTATTATATGAAAAAAAGTAATTATGTGTTTTATTTTTCAATATTTTAGCTATTATTCGTTTTCATTCATATAAACGATCATGTGCGATAAAGTAAAAAAAAATCATGAAGCCAACGTATATAGTTCAGCGGAACAACCAAAATACAGAGACTGAAGCTTTTGGTCTATAAGCTCAGCTGCATTTGCACGTATGTTCTGCGGATATCTTCGGTGCGGACTTTTGGATCGCGCGCCCAGCTGATTATGTAAACAAACCTAGACGTAGACTCTTCACTAGTCGCTTTGTGGCAATTTTTCCGGAAAATGCCTTCGCCAGGGTGTAAAACGGAAACGCGCCGCCGGCGCATGGGCATGGAAACCTGAAACCTTCCAATGGCGTCACGACGGCATGAACGATGGAAGCTACTGAGGCTCTCGTAGTTTCTTTGGTCATTCGTCAGATTAAACTAGATCGAGATTCCTCCATTATTTTTTTCCATTTTATATCCTTAAACTCGAAACCCTTTGCCCCCAAACAGCCCGGCACGTGTCACCGTCCCATTACCCCTTGACATTAGCGGCGTAACAGGGGTCGGTGGCCAGGGGGGGGGGGGGGGGGGGGGGCAAGAGCCAAAATTTTCCCGGTCATATCAAGGTATGAAAGGGGGTATGAACTGGCGTAATGGTGTAATGAGGCGATTATTTTGAGAAGGCCAGATATTGCGTATCGGGCAGAATTTATCTTTAAAAAAAAGTTGCGAGAGATCGAGCGAAGCGAGCGAGCAAAATTTTTGACCTTTTAATAATAAAAAAATCAAATTTTGTGATAGATTTTGACATGATATCCAGATAATAATATATTTCACTCTTCTCTCTTAAGATTCCCTTTTTGTGGTCTGTGCGCCACTGTGAACAGGATTCTTTGCGGCAGTTGCGTGAAGAGTAAAAAAAAAAAAAAAAAAACGAGGGGTGCAGTATAGCCTATGTGCTAAAAAGTTGCTTTATTTAAGTCACGAGCGAGCGAAGCGAGCCAGAAAACTCACCTTTTCATGAGAATCTAACTTTGAGCTATTTTTTTACATTATATTCAGTAAATAAAATCATATCCTACACTTTTCCTTTGCTTTTCTTTCCTCCTTATGTTTTGTTCTTGTTTGTAGAACTTAATGGCCGTGGCCATGGCCCAACCCTTCCATACGCATGTGCTGTGCAGTTGGGGGTCCGGGGCGGAGCCCCCGGAACTTCTTGATAATTATCAAAGCCATTTAAACCTCGCAGATTGCCCGCGTTCATATACAAACTATAGCTTTTACACAACACATTTATTCAACCCCGTTGCGTAATGAACCAAATATTTTGAGGGCAAAACATAGCAATGTGGGAAAAATTTGTAAAAAGTCGCCAGCGTGCAAAGCGAGTTGAAAATAAAAATTGCCTATTGAAATTAAATTCTAATTATGTGATAGATTATTCCATTAAATTCAGCAAATAACACACTTCATTGTTTCCGTTCATTTCATTATACGTTGTCTCCTATAATTTCTTTTATTTCCTCTTGGGTGTGGAACAAGACCCCCCGCGTCTGTATACCAGTGAGTGAACGTGATTGAACGGGGGGGGGGGGGCGTAATAGAGCCATTCGAAGGTTATAAATGAAGAGCCCCTACTGCGTGGGGTCTGGGGCAAAGCCCCGGTAGCTTATTTGCATAAAAATTTGCAAGCTTATAGCACAATGTTGTATGCAGTCCATCTTTCTTCCCGCTCTTTAATTTCACTCATCGGCAGCCCGGTCGTGTTATTATTTTTTTCTTGTCCCTTTTCTTTGTTTTCCAACTTAGCTTTTGATTAATTACATTCTACTTTCGTTTCCCGCTATTGTTTGCAATTTTGTCATCTTTTAATTTATTTCCCATCATCCTATTGCATTACATAGGCCTACTCCGGAATGATTTATTCTTTCTCAAATGTTCTTCTTTCGTACATTTCCCACTCTCTTTCCTTTTCCATTAAAAAAAAAATTATTCGTTTTCTTTTCACTTTTCCCTTTCCTTTTCCTCCGGTTTCTTTTCCCCTTTCCTTCCCCTTTCCCTTTCTTTCTCCCTCCTTTTTTTTTCTTTTTCCCGTTTTTCTTTTATTTTCCCGGTGAAATCCGCCAGGGGGCAGCTTGCCCCCTGCCCCCCCCCTGTTACGCCACTGCTTGTCATGCATCAGTCGTTTGCAATTAATTATTATTCGGGTTGCTCTTCCTCTTTTGATACACATTTACTTGATCAAATTAAATTAGCACAACAGATTATTACCAGGATAAGATAATTACCAGGATAAGCTTGTTGCATACAATAGATGTAGGCCTAAATACATCAGTTAATAAAAGGAAATAATTTAAAGCAACTTTATTTTCAACCGGCAATCTAATCGCATAATATACGTTGAAATATTGATTTAGTGTTAGAATTGAATTGGATTGAATTGAAAATATTACCAAATATCATTTTCAAATGTATTTACGGTAAAACCGTCATCACATGAACACAACATTGGGCAATTAGACCTAATGTCCACCCGGTAGGATGCGAAAGATATTGTATGTTTGATTTTGCCAGCGCCATAATGAGGCTGCGATGAATGCAAGGAATGCTCCCCAGGGAGTGGAAATTGCGCACTTTTCGTGCGGGATTAAAATGAATCCAATGACCGGGGTAATAATATGCTTTACGCGCTTTGAGCCATTCTGGGAAAAGCGCTCTATAAAAATTGGCTATTATTATTATTATTATCATTATTAAAGGAGAATGAAACCCTTGAAACCAGCTGAATCCATATCAAAGAGAAAAATCAAAGAAACATATTGTTGAAAGTTTGAGGAAGATTGAATGAATAATAAGAAAGTTATGAGCATTTGAATATTGAGATCACTAATGCCATGTAGATCCTCCCATTGGCAATGCGACCAAGATCTGTGATGTCACACACGTACAACTCCCTCATTACTTTAGTACTTATTTCATATACATTCTCACTTTTATAGAGTCTATCACAAGGTGAGGTGTTCTCTTTATGAGAGGACAAGTACAGATGTTTCACAACATTATATCATTGATGAATCGTTTGTCATATGATTAGAATGAGCAAAAAGAGATGTTTTGGGGTATATTTTCAGTGTCCAAAACTGGACAACTCTCCCCCCTTTTGGACACTGAAAATGTACCCCAAAACATCTCTTTTTGCTCATTCTAATCATATGACAAACGATTCATCATTGATATAATGTTGTGAAACATCTGTACTTGTCCTCTTATAAAGAGAACACCTCACCTTGTGATAGACTCTATAAAAGTGAGAATATAAGTGAAATAAGTACTAAAGTAATGAGGGAGTTGTACGTGTGTGACATCACAGATCTTGGTTGCATTGCCAATGGGAGGATCTACATGGCATTAGTGATCTCAATTTTCAAATGCTCATAACTTTCTTATTATTCATTCAATCTTCCTCAAACTTTCAACAATATATTTCTTTGATTTTTCTCTTTGATATGGATTCAGCTGGTTTCAAGGGTTTCATTCTCCTTTAATGACAAAATAGGAAGATGCTTATCGATGCTAGCCAAACAAGTAGTGTCATTATCATCAATAAATAATTTAAACTAAGTCACCAGAAACATTATCCTCAATATTAATTCTAGTTTCTATTTGTTACTTATTAAGAAAACTTCAAACATATTTACTCGATTTCTTCACATGTTTACACATAAGTTATCTGTGATAGACGGCATAAACCGAAATCCAATTGAAAATACATTCCCCCGATAGCATTTATAAAACAATTTGCAAAATCCTTTGCGATTGTGAATGTTATTGGCTGATATAGATCCATTAAAAGGTATGAAAAGAACAAAAAAATACCAACATTCTCCCGATTGCATTTAAAAAAAACAATTTCCTTAATCCTTTGCGAATGTGAATGTTATTGGCTGATATAGATCCATTAAAAGGTATGAAAAGAACAAAAAATACCAATCTATATAATGAATGAAAATTAAACTAAAAGGAAATCCCACCTCCTAAACATGATTTTGTAGAATATTTACCATAAAAAGTGCAAATACCATGCTTAATCCTTTGCTTCAATTTCTCCCAGATCATTTAAGCTTAATGGGGATTTTTTAAATTATTGTTACCATAAAAAAAAAAACACCTTGAAAAAATAATTGGATCGTGAAAACCTCATTAATAAAAAAAAGCTGAACAAAACCTAGTTTCCATGCTTGCCTGGCCCATCGCCTTTATATACCCTAAATGTATCTAGTTTTTCCCTGACGCCCCTCCACAGCTAGTCCACGTCCTGGACGATATTTATTGATTGGGCAATCCAAAGGGGCAAACCCTATCGGACCGTACCGATACCCCCCGCGCGCACACATAACCAACCGTTGTTACACACACACGCCCTCCACTGATTCACTCACCCCCAGTGATTCGCCTAACCAAGGAGATATCACTCTAACCCACTGATTTGCCTAACCCACTGATTCACTTTCCCCGAAGGAAGTATGTGTATGCGTGTTATGGGGATGTAGTGTGTTATGTGTTTGGTAGTCGTATCGTACCAAATAACAACAGTCCAGGAGGTGGACTACTCCACAGCATGTTGGGCATCTCATCCCTCCTGAGTATTGCCTCGCCCCTAGGTGTAATAAGTAATAAATTATTATGATCATTTTATTCAAATTATTTAGATTTGGATCAGAGCCGGTAGTTGTATATAGGCATACTGAACTTGTACATTCATGAACTTATTTTGAGATGAAGATAAAAGATATAGCGATTAAGATACGCCCGAATCATATGACCCCATGACTCACACTTTCAAGTACATACTTAGCAATTAATCATTATTTTTCAACAGATGTTTAGTCACCGTGAGGCATTAATCAAAATGTCATCATTTCTAGTTATTGGATAATTAAATCTCGTGTAAAAGTATTTCCACTTATTCACCGTTTGGTATTGCAGTGTATACTGTGGTATGAAATATTAAGGTAGAAACATAAATCGTAGTTCACTAATACTATCCCTCTGATGTTCTTCCCAATTTTTTACACATCGACATTTTATTCAATTTCATGATATCACCGTAATTTTGTCAAGATTCGGTATAATGCACTCCTATCGGGTTTCTTTAGTTTTTTACTTATTAATTTGTATTTATTCATTTATTTTCTTATTTTATACTGCTGGGTAGGCCTGTTCAGTTATGCAAAACTGCTTTCCAAAGGCGCCCTGCAGTTTAACAAATAATTCAACATCATAGCAATTTAGTATGTAACATATAAAAAGTAAAAACAGAATACATTATATACATATAGAGTGAAATCAACAATTATCATGGAATCATTACATTAACATCAAGTTATTCAGTGTAATTACATGTATGACAGTCAGAATTTTAATGATTTACAGTGTTTTTTAATGCATTTTTGTATATCACAAGGGAGAGAATTAAATACGATGGCAGCAACATATTCAAATGATTTTCTTTTATAATCCGTCCTTGGGCAGGGTATTTGAAGGGGATATTGTTCAGAATATTTTACAGTTTTATAAGTTACATTACGTTTGCAGATAAGTGGTCCCAGATAGGCTGGGGCTAAATCGTTTTGTATTTTGAAAGCAAGAACACAAAATTACATGTTACATAGCTTTATGTGATGGACATTGACAGAAGTGATTTCCGGCACTTTATCTCTTTAATTCAAATATTACGAAATAATATATGCAGGTAAAACCTGTCCTAATATAGAACTAACTTGAGATAAATCGCACTAACGGGGGACTCTACCAATACTGCCATGATTTGGCAAGATTATTTAACTTCACAACACAAAATCAATTTGGTTCATTTACTTTGCCAGAACTGAAAATTAGAAAAAAAATCTATATTCCTGTCTTTCAATCAGATGGGAAATTCCCTGGGTCACTCATTATAAACATGTTTATCATTAAAAGATTACAGAGCACTGTAGATAAAGGTTAAACCATTAACGTCTAGTGATCTCAGCCTATCGCAATAGCGAGTCTCTATCTGCATTTAAAGTACATGTATTGAAATATATGTTGTGCTTTTAAACATTATACATGAACACTCGATCCAAATTCGGTTTGACCATTTAAAAAATTGAATTGAATGAATGAATTTCGAGTACTTACTTCCTGCTTCTGTGGATAGATCAAATTACGTAAGATAGTCTACATTTGATCCTCATGAAGACTGTGAGGTGAGGTTCTTTCAATCACAATTCACAAGATAAGCATGGTAAGTAATCTAACATCTTCTAAACATCGTTTATTTTTGGTTTTTTTTTTTTGTAGACTAACATTTAAAAAACGAGTGAAGAGTCTACGAGGATTTTTTTGGGTTTTATTAGAAAGCGTTTTCATGTACATGGAACATAATCTTACACCACAGTATTCCTCTGTTCCAACTCGATCCCACCCTTTTTTAGGAGATATTGCGTAGACATTACTGCTATGAGCTGCGTAAAATTGAGAATAATTCCAGACAGAAAATTTCCATCAAGGTCGTAGCAAGAGGGAGGGGGTAGAAGTTCGAATTCGGAAGATAACATATATATATATATGTCTGTCTGTATAGATTACGAAAAATGTTTGACGAATCTGATGAGAGTCGCATATGTTCTTTTCCTAAAATTACGCGTGAAACATTATTTAACAAATGTGCCAAAATGGTTCGGATACATTATTTCATTTCCTTTTCATACAACAGGTTGCCATCGGTTATTTCTATGGAACGATGCATGTATTCAAGAAAGGAACATCAATTAAGTCAATCTGAGTCGACGTCTCCATCGTCTTCGTCAAATTAAGATCACCATGCTCACAGAGATCGAAGGACAATTAGATCAAAACAGCTCATCACGAACCACCGAATACGTCTCTGAAGATGCTGAAATTATCAGTCATGACCGTCTTTCTCTCGATCCAGAGGTAATTGATCTTCAGGATCATCAAGTTGGACCTGATGCAGGAACTAGAACGTCCTGTGGTGATCGGAACAATTGAAGCACTGATCTAGTACCAGTACGGAGAGTCTCCCTGGGAAGTGCTTACCGTGTCGTTATGTATGTCATGGCAGCTACAGGATTAATCGTAATGTACGTCCCATTCCTACCTAAGAAAGATTCTGCAAAGACCTTCGCCGCCATACTTTACATAGTTCGGAACGTCATCATGACTTTACTAATGATATCTTCACTTATAGGCGTGATTTGGTTGACTATGAGAGTAGGGAAATTGCATGAATTGGGAATGATGATCTGGCCTCGACGATGTAAGCACTGTTCGGACGTCTTTCGTCAGATCAAGTTCCCTATCCGACAGTTGGGGGTGTAATTGATGCTGCTCCACGAAATATGATTCAAATTTCCTCGATGAAAGAAATGATTGACAACAATTCTATGGTCAGCAATGTGACACTAAACATAACTTACATATTTTGTGGTTTGACTCTCATATCCTTTATACCTGAAGTGACTGTCACCATGTTATGTTTCAACGAACACTCACCACTTAACCCTACAGCACAGACAAACGAGGAATTGATCATGCGATTACTTAATATATTGACATTTAACGCGTCCGTCTATACTTTTACATTTTATTTCATCCCCACTTTTAAGGATGTCCACTTCGTTTCGGTTCCTAAGATCTGGTGGCCATTTGTCCTCCTAACACAAGTTGCTCTTTGGACATCCATCCAGAAGCTTTTGCGACCATTTACAATTCTTGCTAATGGTGAGAACCGCACACCCTACCCTTGTCCGATGAATTCCACTTTAGGTGAGGTGCTTCATGGTATCTCCGACATCTTAGACCATTTACAGCTGAGCTTCCGGTAATGGTAACACTTTTGATGATCGAGATCTTGTCCCAGAATATTCCAAAGCGTTTCGAATCGATGATGAATGATATCGGTCGTTCCGCTGGATATTTCAAATGCATTACTCCTCAGTCAAATTGGATCACTTTGAGAGACTTCACCGACAAAACTTTGAATAGAAGATATCTTTCCCAATGTGAATCGGAGCGTTCTTTACTACTCGAAAACGATATTGAGATGGAGCCTGTCACTTCCATGAATGCTCGGAGTGATGATTCACGTACAAACAGTTGTTTGACTAGGAGTTATCGTGGTAGCGACAAAACTCTGAGAAGGGAAACTGAGAAGGTTCTGTCAATGACGTTGTTGATATGTACCATGTACTTTGGCATAAGCCATTACCTCTCAGCTCAAAACGATACGCATCGATCATAGCATGTACACCCAATGGTTGCTGAAAATTGCCTTCTTTACACCCCTGTTGCTAGTGATTATTAAACACGCCAAAGTGACTAAAAAAGACAATCGAATCGAGGAAAGACATTGTGTAGATATGTCCACAACCCATCAGAGATAAATAACATAATGCTTTTAATTTCTCTCTCTGGAGCATGTCTGTTTGAAATGTTTTGTCTCGTGTCATCTTTAGGGAACCTCGTGTCAGGTCCTGGAATATCATCCCATGATGAGATGGTTCTTAACCTGGTAAGCGTCTTCAGCTGTGTCTTCGGTCTTCTTTGTAAATGCATCCAATCTACCTTTATCTTGAGGGTAGAGCATCAGCAACCCAAAGACTACCAGGAAATGAGATGGACATCCCTATGCTTACTGGCTGTAGGAATGTTCAATGCTACACAGTGGTTACTGGATAGTTTGACTTATAAAGAAGAGTGGCCTGTCTTGAGTATGTTCTTTGAAGGAAATGTAGGACTGGTCATCGGGATGATATTTGTACCATTCCTTCATTTGTACGAACTCCATATTGCCATCATGGCATCTGAAATTCATAAATACACACGAAGCGAAAGAGAATAGAGGCCTAGAGTTCAGATTCATTCCTTTTTGGCCTCTTGTCTGAGTGAGTGGTTGGGATGATATTTATTTCAAACAACCTCTTAAACTTTGGTAAATACCCCTGGATTGATATATTTGGGTTGTTTTCGGAGGGAAAGAGGTGCAACGTGCAACACAAAATTTAGGAATCCATGCCACCTTCCCACTCTCCTAAAAATAGATGAAATAAGATAGAATCATATTATATATATATACATATATATATATATATATATATATATATATATATATATATGACGAGTTTAGTTGCAAAAGGGGTTAGGTCCACTTTGGACCATTCCGAGAAAAACCATGTTTTTTATGTTCACTTATTGCAATATTCTTATGAGAAACTAAATTGTCATGATGTACTACCCCATCATGTGAACATAAAATTGGGTATAAAAGAAATCTACATGTCTTCAATTTTTTTCTATATATTTTTTGAAAAATTATCATTGTGGACCTAACCCCTTTTGCAAATAAACTGAAATGAATCCAATCTCTTTTGATTAAAAAAGTGATTGTTTTTTGCCCTTTTCATTCAAGTTTTCATTTGAATCTTAAATTGTCTTTCGTATCATCAGAGTGACTAAAACTTTAGAGGTTTAGAAACAAAAAACAATAAAATTTATGAAAACTGGACCTAACCCCTTTTGACAAATGAGTTCTTCAAAAGAGTTTAGTTGCAAAAGGGGTTAGGTCCACTCCAAGAAATCATTTTGTTATTCTCCCATATTGCAATATTCGTATGCGAAACTAAATTTTCATGATACCCTACCATGAGAACATAAAATTGGGTATAAGAGAAATCTACCAGTCTTCATATTTTTAAAGATATTCTTTTCCAAAAAAATCTGTGTGGACCTAACCCCTTTTGCAACTAAACTGAAATGGACCTAACCCCTTTTGAAAAAAAGTGTTTTTTCTTTGCCATTTTAGTTCACTTTTTAATAGGAATTTCAACTTTTCTTTGGTATCATCTTATCATGCTTATAGAGCTACTAAAAATCTATACATTAAGACATAAAAATCAAATTTGATGAAAAATGGACCTAACCCCTTTTGCAAGTGAGCTCTTCATATATATGTATAACATTTGAAGTGTATTTTGACACTTGAATAATAATTCCACCGGAGAGATTAATGTTTGTTTTACACCCACGTTTGAATGTATTTTTTAAATCTTTTATGCTATACTTTGTTTGCTTTTGTATTACATTTTACTTCAAGGCATTGATGGAACATGCCATACTGGTCATGATTTATACTAGAATGAAACCAGTATTAAAGTCATGGTAATAACAGAAGTATGCAGAATAAGAAGAAGTCATGGAAGTAGTATTTATTTTCAGTTTCAAGGTATAAAATCAAGACAATATATACACAGACACACACTGAAAATGAATTGGTCAAAGTGACCAATCCGTTGGATTTTGTCTGACCGATAAAAAGTGTCAATATCAACCATAATTATGCTGGAAGATCATAACCAATAAATTGGTTGATTTTGACGATATTTGTCGGACACAATTTCACCAACATTTGACCAATCCTCTTTGAGAGAGTTCATGTTAGAATAAGACATAAATGTACAAAAAAAGCATTAATTCAGCAGTACGACAAAACTGGTCCTCCATGCGATACAAAAGAAAACATAAATTATATAACAAATAAATTCAAAATAGGTACAGTGAATAGTAATAAAACAAAATGACAATTGTGGAAGTACATTCCAGGTATAACTAGATGTTTTGTGGGGAGGGGGTACTCTGGCCGGCAAGACTTCCAGGACCAAGGAAAGAGGAAGAAATAATGAGAAATTGTAAGAAAAGTGTGAAATATTATATTATGATATCAATACTTCAAAACCTATCACAAAAATTCATTTTTTAAAGGTCAAAATGTATGCTTGGTCCCTTCTCTCACTCGCAACTTGTAAGAACGTTCATCCTTCACGCCATACTGGGTGCTCCCTCAAAATGTTTGACTGATGGTACCACTGGAAGGATCTACTAAAATGCATTGTTTATGAAGTTTGGATCCCCCTAGAAAAGGTAGTAGTCAGTAGCGTACCGTGAACCGCAGGAGACAAAGCATTGGGGGGCAGTGCATTGTCTGTGAACAATGCTTTGCCCCCCCCCAATGCTTTGTCTCCTCCGAGTCACGGTACGCTACTGGTAGTAGTAGTATTAGTAATAGTAGTAGCTGTAGTAGTAGTAGTAGTAGTAGTAGCAGTAGTAGTAGTAGTAGTAGTAGTAGTAGTAGGTAGTTCCATTAATAGTAGTAGTAATAGCATGAGAAGCCGTGGCGTACTTGAGGTCCACCTTGCTCTTAAAATTGGGGTTGTCTTGATTAACTATACAATAAGTTAACTACAATATATTAAATCAAGCTCGTCCAATTGATTTATGCCCCTGAGCTATACTTTAAATGGGAAGGGGGTCGGGGAGAGGGGGTAATGGATACCAGGATGACGGATTACTAGTCATCTAATAATTTCTTTCAGTGAATTGGAAAATGAATGGATTAACTTATAAATTTATGTATATGTTTATGAATTACTTATTTTACTGGAATTGATTGTTTGATTATTGATTATTTTACTTGATTGATTTTGATGTATCATTTATGAAGTTATGAAATTAGTTTATGTTTGTATTCACTGGAAGAAGCAAATAAAAGAACAATTTAAAACAAAAAAAAATCTCCTAAAATAGATCTCATTTATTTTTATGCGAGTAATATTAGCAAATAGGCAAGAATGTTTGGTATTTCCGCTGCGAAACTTGGGATCGAAAATGAAAACTTATGATTCTGTATAGGTGAGGTGAAAGGTGACTGAAAGATATGTCGAGGTGCGTAGCGACCAATTGAATTACGAATATAGAACTTGACATTGAAAACATGAAGTAGGAGTATCCCATAAATTATTTATGTCAAAAACTGGGGAGAACGATGGTTATATTGCACGGCTGAAGCATTTTGTAAATTTGTCAGAATTAAAGTTAATATAACTCAATAATTTTACCTCATTTTGATTATGGTGACATTATCTATCAATCTGCAAACAAATCTCTGCTTGACCAAATTAAAAAAATTCAAAATAGAGCTGGAAGAATAATCTTGAAAATTGACCCCTATTCAAACACTTCTACCTCTTAAATTCATTCTATTCTGGGTTGGGACACTCCCGGGGGACACTATTCAAAAGAGACAGTATACTCACTTGATATTATTCATGTATAAGATTAATAACAACATGGCAACTGAATATATGAAAAATATGTTTTATTTAAAAGCTACTCTAGTACTCATTACCCTCTTAGAAATGAAAATAATATATGTTTGCCCAGACCTAGAACCAATAGTTGTAAAAGATCGTTCTCCTACCGAGCAGTCTCTGAATTTAACAGAATCCCTTAGTACGTGTGTAATGTCACCACTTTCAATTCTTTGAAAAATACATTTTTAGATATATTTCTGCTAATTAAAATTAAATCACCTATTTGTACCGGGGGAGGGGGGTAGGTGTAGGTTATGGGATTTTTACTTTTATGCTTGATGGTCAAATACCTATACATTATAGCCTTTTTGCAAGAAAATTGGCGCTACCAGCCGTATAATTTACTTTCTTCCTTACCATTTATTACTGTATTTTAACCTTGACCTTATCATTTCATGTTATATGTATTTTTATGTATTATATGTACTTTGTATTTGTTATTTTATATACGGAAATAAAACAAACAAACACAAAAACATTTTAAACATAAAAAGTATACAATTAGATAAATCTGTGAAGAGGGTGTTAACAAATAAAGCCCTGTAAAAAGAAAGACTTCGGTCAGTTGTATGCGAGGTTTCTTTGAAAGTCGATTATGTAGATTTTCCCATCTCCTACACTTTTTTTTCTCATACTCCGGTTTTGGATACCCCACTGATTCATATATGCAGCCTCCATTATCAATGTTTGCTTATTGAATAATAAACGACAAAAACATTGATCCACCTGATTGTTGTCAAATTCAATTGATTTAAAATCAATTTCAGTGTTGTATACTACGTAAAGGGTACTCAGGACAAAATTAAATTTCTTTTGTATTTCTATTACCAATTTTGTAGTAATTGCCAGTTGTAGAAGAAAAAAAACTCACTTTAGTATTGACATCTTTCTATATATCATGAGGAAATCCTTTTGGTTTGAGACATGAAGTTGACCAATAGTCATGTATTGAAGGATTCACTTCTCTTGGTGCATGGTAATCACCATTTAACATATTTTCGCCATCCAACAATTTAGAGACTACTTTACACATGAACTGCGCTTGCAGGATTTTGTGTTCTCCAACAAACTTTACTGAGCCCCGTTTCTTCCATTCAAAATACTGATTGTACAAGGTATCATTAGCATCAAGGAGATTAATATAATCCACAAGTTCACTCATATTCCTGAAGTCCTGGAGATGTATAAACGAATTTGGTGGCGCAACTCGCTCGTAATCTTCCCTCGGGGGTCCATAGACGATGGGTACGATGTCATTACTGAGGGCGTTTACCCAGAACTTCTCCGTGATGTATTCTCGGCATTCGTTGTTCTCCAATGCCAGGTAAAACTTGTGAGCTTTGATTTGGGTCCAGCAACCCTGTGAATATCTAGGGCAAACTTGGTCCCCACATTCGCCATACATATCGACACTTACGTGCTTTGCAAGTGTTTTTACAAAGTTTCTGCGCCTCCAAGATTGAACCCCACCGTGTAGAAAGCATTTGGATGAAGCCCATGCCACTAATCTAGTTTTCCCTTCGGCCCAATTTTTATTTTGGTCCTGAGGTATTTGTGGCAGGGTGTCGTCATACATACCATAAGGACAGTGAATCGTTGAAGACGGCCTGTATGACATCGTATAGTTGAAAATATGGTCTAGTATTCTTGGTGGCAATGCATTTCTACCAGTCAATGGAGGAGTCTCCAAGGAATAGAAAACCCAGGCTTGATTCAATGGCCGTCTGTTGAGCATCTCTGCCCAACTCCACCGAGATAAATGAAAGAAAACTACGGCATCGCTCTTCATCATAGTCACGTAACTTCTATCCTTGACAAAGCTTATTCCACATTTGAGGCCAGGACATTGAGATTTTCTCGGTGTTTGGGCTAGTTTGCTGCCGTCCCACACCTGTACTTGACGGTAACAAGCAGTCTCACTGTGGCTCAAATTCCTTGTTGCCTCTTTCATTGGTAAAGAACCCTCGCCTCCATTTTTAAGTGGCTTGCTTTCTATGCGGAAGGCTTTCCTCACAATGTTGATGTTTGGAATAATTGATGAAACTTGTCGGATATACTGACGATTCTCGGCGAAAGCAATACAAAGGCATATAACCAATATAAGAGTTAATGATAATCCAACGATCAGTGCCTTCTTTATCCCCATGACTCGGTGCTAATGAAGAAGGTACAATCACCATAGATTATTCTAAACATGAACCCATTCACGTTCACACATTCGAGTAGCCGACTATGTTATTCACCATTCTGCATATAGATTATGTATCCGGGATATGTATAGACAAATCAAGTTCGTACATCACACTGAATGATGGCATCAACTGTAGATATGAAGAGCACATCCGGAAGCCATTGTGTTTTCACTTACAATCCGCTAGTTAACCAAAGTGGGTTTCACGGCAGTATATTCGTTTACCACACAACCAACATTGCATGGCGTCTCGACGCTCACCGCCACAGACTGATCCGCAACGGAGAGAAATATCGTTATACACGCCGCAGACGTACGTGATGTCATGTTGATTGTATCACAGTTATGAAATACTGTATCCTTCTCTATGATATCAAAGTGGTATAGGGGCCATTTCACAAACCCATGAGTGACAATGATCAATAGCAGCACTGTATGGAGCATATTGCGATGCAACCATTCCCATCATATTATTCGTGTGAATATTTGATATACTCTGTGGAGTTGTATTAGTGTTCATAGCGGGGGGGGGGGGGGGATCCATGTCGCTCTTCTCTAATTCCATTGCATCGAGCAGTTTTGATGATGTTGGTCGTGATCTCGGTATACCCAATCTATATCTACATATATTCATAGTAGAAAACATTTTTTTAGCATATTATGATGTGAATATACTCAACAATGTTCCCTCCCATATACGTTTGCATTATGTTATATTTCTGTGTTCATTTGGATATGTTTTTGTTACATGCTTCACTGTAAAAAAAAATTCTGAATCAGTAGTTAACACTTAATGTATTTAGGTAGAATTTACAATTTGTAATTATTTTTCGTATTTTTTTAAGTAGTTTTAACTTGTCTTTTAATTTACTTGATTAACTTGATTTATTTGGGTTCAATATACATTTAAGAAAATTCACGTATTGATAGCTTGCTTTGATTGAGTAAATCTAACTCAATTAGGCAAAGATGATTATTACTTATAAAATCATGTTGAATGTACTTATATTTTTCAATTAACTTATATTTAAATAATGCATGAATATTCATTAGAGCAAGTAAATGCTGGTTTTTTTTAATAACTGTCATATCTATTAGTGTTTGAAATTGTTTTGGATAAGGGTGTTCTAACTATTTTATTCTTTTGTTGAATCAAAGAAAGAGCAACATTAAATAGTCATTTAGCAGAAAATTTTAGATTTCTTTTTAGGTTTTCAGAAAATGCTTATATTATTCTCACTGTTTTATTTGTAAGAATGAAACGATCGCGTATAAATATCAATGTCAGTACCTATACTGAAAGGTGCTTCAGACATCACACTTTTTTTTTCTTTATTAGACTAATCAGAATAGTAACAAAGCCTGACTGTAATCCATTTGATGAAATAACGCATATTTTGAAAGATACTCTGGGTTTACATCCCACAGACGTTGATTTACAGTCAATTCGCAACCTATTCTACTAGCCTGATCACCCTCGTGGCATTCAGCATTCTCCAGTGGAATGCACAGGGTCTTGAATGTCACAGGGATGAGTTAATTAGATTTTTGAATCAACAAAAAAGACCCTTAGAAATTATTTGTGTACAAGAAACTTGGTTAGAAGAGGGGAGGGTCATGCAGATACCAGATTACGTATGTGAATATAGGAATAGAAAAGGATGGTCCGGGGGGGGGGGGGCTGCGCTATATACGTCCATTCCTCACTAAACTACAAAAGTGTTTTTAAACACGATGATCTGGAGATCATATCATTATAAATTTTATTGGATGATGAGGTTTTAAATGTAGTTAATTTCTACAACCCGTGCAGCAAACTTAGCACAGATTCGCTGAATGAACTCTTTAGAAAGGTGAGGGGGAAAAACTTATAATATTGGGAGACTTTAATGCCCATAACACATTATGGGGCAGTAAAAAAACAGATGCAAATGGTAAAGTAGTGGAAGAATTTGCAAACGAGAGAAATCTTGTTGTCTTAAATGATGGAAGTGCCACTAGAGTAGACTACCACACGGGTAACTGTTCTTGTTTGGATCTAACACTAGCCCCTCCATGTACATCGAACAAAACAACGTGGCAAGTCCTGAACAACAGTTTTGGAAGTGACCATTATCCATTGTTAAGCCAGTTGAACATACTGAAAGGGAATGGTACGCAAGCAAAGATCGATCACTCCCAGTCTATCAGTTCAATGTTATCCACAAAGAATGTACATTGGGATGAATTTAGGCGGCAAACAGATGAGCAATGGAATACCTTACAGAATGGAGGCAAGGTCATAGAGTTCGATACTTTCATGGAATCAATTAAGATTACCCTGGAAAATTTGAAAGGACATCGAGCTACCAAGAACATTAAGAAAAACCCTGTACCATGGTGGAATAAAGAATGTTCCTCTAGAATAAAGGAGAGAAATAGAGCAAGGGGCAAATTGAAAAGTTACGAATACCCTCTCCAGATTTATTGGAGGATTTTAAGAAGAAAAGATCTATTGCCCAGAAAACTTTAAGGCAAGCCAAGAGAGTTTACTGGGAAAAGTACTGTCAAGACATTGATCGTTTTACCCCTTTATCCGAGATCTGGAATATGATTAAAAGGATCAATAATGATGGTATTTCGCCCAGGAAAAGCTTTGTTCTCATGAGAGAATATAGTTCTGATATTACTGGCAATGACGTTGCGGATACTTTTGCCAGTCATTTTAAAAACATAAACGATAGTTTTAAGGGCAAGGATTTTACCCATGAACAAAAAGATATTGTTAAAAAATGTGAGGACATCATATCATTAGTTGGTGATGCTAAGGGTAGTAGTGTCATTAATGAACCCTTTACGATGTATGAATTGAGAATATCATTTAAAAAATGTAAAAAGTCTTCTCCAGGCAAAGATGGCGTTGGGTATGAAGTATATAAAAATCTCTCACACAAAGGGAGAGTGATAATGTTAACTATAATTAATAACATATGGGAAACAGGAATTGTTCCCACCAATGTAAGCATTGCGTCATAGTCCCAATATTGAAACCACACAAGGAAGCTACAGACGTTTCTTCCTACAGGCCTATCGCTCTTAACAGTTGAGAAAATCATCAAAGAAAGAATGGTATGGTTTACGGAAAAACATAATTTATTACCAACTTGCCACAGTGCTTTTAGAAAGGCAAGAAGCACAAAAGACAATATAACCCAACTTGAAAATGACATTAAAAAACGTATTGGGAATAAAGAACATACCCTGGCCGTTTTCTTTGACATGGAGAAGGCTTATGATAGACTATGGAAGGAAGGCTTGATTTATAAACTGAATAAACTTGGTTTCCAAGGCAACATAGTTCAGTTCATATGGAACTATTTAAGTGGGCGCTCTTTCCAGGTCCGGGCAAATAAGTACCTCTCAGTTATACAGGACATAGAGGAAGGGCTACCCCAGAGTAGTTCCCTAAGTCCAGTCCTTTTCAATTTAATGTTGTCGGACATACCAATGGACGAATCTGTCAATATTTCTGTATACGCAGACGACTGTGTAATATGGAAAAGTGGAAAAAACATTGATTTTCTAAAAAGAAAAGTATAATCCTATGTGAATATCCTGAATGAGTGGTTCGACAGATGGGGTTTTACCCTTTCTAAAGAAAAATCTGTTACTTTGCTTTTTAGTAACACTAACAAATGTGTACAGATTGAATTAGATGAGGTCCCCTTATCACAAACATGACAAAAGGACGAACATCTATTTTTAGGAGTAGTACTGGATAGAAAGCTAACATGGAGACAACATATAGATATGATTGTAACAAGAGCAAAAAAGAAAATAAATATAATGAAAAGACTAGTGGGAACTAAGTGGGGATGTAGCTATAAAAGCCTTTTGAATTTTTATAAAGTGGTCATCAGGCCATTGTTGGATTATGCAGCAGAAGCACATGATTCAGCTCATGATCATGTGAAGAACTTCTTGTTGACTATTCAATACCAGGCTTTAAAATTGTGCACGGGGGCGTTGACGGGTACCTCCCTTGTATCCTTACAGGTAGATACTGGTGAATTACCACTCGATCTGAGAAGATATATGCTTAGCAAGGTTTACAAAGCAAAAATAAGACAAAACGCCAAACACCCACTCCAATCTTCATTGAAAAACTGTTGGCAATTTGAATATGAAAAAATAAGAAAGCACGAAAACCTTTTGGTTTAAGAGTTTTGGAAGATGAGATATACTACACAACTGAATCCTTTCAGTCTTATACACCCATGCCCCCTTGGCATCTCTCTCCACCAGAAGTGTCATTGAAGCTGCATGAGCTTGTGTCCAAAAGTGATAACGTTTTTTATCAATACAATACAACTGTGGAGTATATTAATACAATGTGGAAAGAGAATCTCCATATTTACACTGATGTTTCTAGAAACCGGCACACGGCAACGCCTCTGCTTGTTTTTACGTGCCTGCTATGCGGGTAATCGATGTAAAAGAATGCAAAATTTTACATCATCATATAGATCGGAATTGGTCGCCATTGTCTTGGCACTACAGTAGTTGGAAAATTTGAATGTATATAATAAAGTGGTAATTTTTACTGACTCTCTGAATGCTATTGAAGCGGTGAAGGAAAACAACGATGATAATTTCGTTAGAGAAATCATAATTACCGCTACTTGTCTAAAATACAAAGGTACATTGATTTGCTTAGAGTGGATTCCATCTCACTGTGGGGTTAATGGAAACGAAACGGCTGACTTCTATGCAAAGGCAGCCTTAAAACAAGAAATAGAGATTAATAATGATTTGAATATCCAAGAAACAAAAAAATATTGTAAGAGTCCTTGCAAGAAATGAATGGCAGAAGAGATGGGACAAGTCAACTTCAGAATTAAGAAAATACCAGAAAGTTGTCTTCGAAAAAACACCCTTTGATTATCTATGCACAGACAAAAGTGGTGAAAAAATGATTCACTGATTACGTTTGAGAGGTTTGGGTTTAAACGACTTCCTTTTTAAGACGGGAAGACACACAACTGGAAAGTGTGATTTCTGTAATGAAAGAGAAACGATATACCACTTCTTATATGTTTGCCCTAGATTTATTATTCAACGAGCACTATTACTTGCTGAATTAAATGTTAACAATATCTCTGATGCGGAACGTAAAGTGGAGAATCTCGCAGTAAAGGACCCAAAGTGCACTTATCAGATATTTCAAAAGGACTCATAGATTTCAAATTGGTTGCCAGGATGGCAACCATTACAACAGGGTGTAATCAAGACTAAAGATATTAAATAAATTGTAGCAAATCATTATTTTTCGTGATGATACTTTTTGATCAAGGTGTATAATTGGCATAATTTTGGGGGTAATTGTTTATGATGTAATCGATGATGTTTTCACTTAATTAGTCTATGTGCACCCAGTTTCTTGTCACTTTCACTTTATCATATGGCCCTTGAATGTCAGTATTTACTCTACTATGAATAGTTTTTAAAAAATGTTTCATATTGATCTGATTTGACATAAATTTCACTTGCGGAAATTCAATTGAAGTTCTACGAGGTATCGGATAGAGCGCCCCCTGCTCACGTTTGAGAGACATGTCATAGGGAATACAATTTTGTTGTACTTCTGAGACGCCCTCGAAATGCACCTCGAGCTGGCTTGTCAGGATAACGTGCTGTACAGGGCAGGAGAGGTGGTCTTGCACGATTTCCTACGAAATTTTCTTTCCTCTCTTTTCCTTTATTTTTTCTAACTGATATAGATTCAACAAAGAAATTATTCTGTTTTTGGGAAAAAAAAAGGAAAGCATTTTTACAAGGCAACAATAGTCAAAACTGACTAGTTTGCCTATTCAAAATAACAACAACAACAACATGTACAGGTAAGTGACAATGCACAAAGTGTAATATTTGGATAAAACATGTCTAAGATGAAAATGATGCCACCAAAAGTGGGACGACGGGGGAACGGACGTCTACTTCCCCATTTGATTTTTCAAATATTTTAGTGAATGTTTTGCTTAATTTAATTAAGTTATTGTAACTTAATTTTCTTGAGTAAAATGGATGCAAAGAAAGAAAGTAAATTTTACTTAAAACTGCCAAAGTCATAAATACTTTAAAAAATTAAGGCAATTTTTTGCCACAATTTTATTGAGTAATTTCAACTAATTTTTTTTTACAGTGTTGGTTGGTTGATTGTTTACTTAATAAAATTCACCATTTCCCGATTAAACATTTGTTAAGTCTCTCAAAAACAGGAGGTCATCTGGGCATGATGAAATAAGTTCAGCATTGTTAAAGCAAATAATTGGCTCAATCCTAACTCGATCCTTTACTACATATCTGTAATCATTCCATTTCAACTGGTGTGTTCCCTAGCTTTTTTTCAAACTAGCCAAGGTTATTCCTGTTCATAAAAGGGATAACACCACCACCATAAGTATCTATAGACCAATCTTAAGTTAGCCTAGTAGTTGTTCAAAATATTAGAAAAAAATTGTTTATAACAGATTGATTTCTTTTCTTGACAAAAACCACCTTCTTAATCCCAACAAATTTGGATTTCACAGGTCTCACTCAACGGACCTTGCGTTGTTGAAATTTTATGACTATGTATCTAGTTTTCTGGCTAATCGTGAGCACATTATTGGTGTATTCATGGCCCTGACCAAGGCATTTGACACCCTTGACCATTCAATACTGCTTTATAAGCTTCATCATTGTGGAGTAATGGGTATTGCCATAAATTGGTTTACTAGAAGTTAGCTTTCAAATAGAAGACAATACACATGCGCATGCTATAATATTTCTCATTCTGGTATATCAGCGGTGTACCACAAGGTTCTATATTGGGTCCATTGTTATTTCTGATTTATATCAATAATATTTGTTTGGTGTAAAACCCATTGAATTACATATTGTTTGCAGATGACACAAGTGTTTTCCTATCACACCATGATATTGATATCTTAAAAAACACCATTAATTTTGAACTTTCGAAACTATCTAATTAGTTTCGAGGTAATCACTGAATGTAAAAAAGCAAATTATATACATTTTAATGGTAGGAAGTCATGTGCTGACCATGATTTAAGATTGAAACTTGACAATGCTTTTTTGGAAAGAAAGACGTCTACTAGGTTCATTTGGGTCTACATTAATGGTCAACTTAACTGGAATGCTCACTTGAACACATCAGTAAACCAATTTCTCGAAATATAGGTATACTGTATAAAGTTAAATACCTTGTACCTGATGAAATACTATATGCATTTTGTACAATACTCTTATTCTACCTTATGTGTCATATTGCAATATTCTTTGGGCAACATCAACGAGTGTCACAAACACAATTCTTCTATTGCAAAAGAAAGTAGTTCGTATTTTTGCTGGAGTTACCGTGACCATGATGATTCTATTTATGACAGTGAACTAAATATTGATAATTTTAACCTTGTTCGAAAGGACAGAAATAGGAATGGTGGCGGAGTGGCTGTGTATATACGTAACTCTTTGTCTTTTGAACTTATCAAATATGATGTTGTAAATTCCTTAGAAATCATCCATTAATTATTCGACCAAAATTCTCTAATCTAATCATTTTTCTTACTTGGTATAGACCACCAAATAGCAATGTTCATTTATATCTTCAATATGAAAATTTGTTATCATTGAATTTTCTTGGATAGTTTTAATTATTCAATTATTGTCATGGGAGACAGAAACTGTGATTTACTGAAAATATCTGGATCGTCCGATTTAAAACGTTTAAGTGATATACATAACTTATTTTCACTACAGCAAATTAATACAACAGATTATACCAGGATTACAGCAAAAACAATGACACTCATTGACCATATGTTAACTAACTCAATTGAGAAAATAAAATCACATGGTGTTTTGCATGTTGGAATGAGTGATCACTCTTTAAGTTATTTAATATGGAAGTCAAAGACTGAAAATTCTTCTCGAGTTATTAATTATAGAAATTTTTCTGGTTTTGATTTAGAATCTTATTTAGATGATTTAAGTAATCAACCTTGGCATGAAATTATTGATTGTACGTGTATCAGTGAAGCAGTCAGTAAATGGGAGGGTTTTATACTTATGAATGTTGTTAACCAGCATATGCCTATCAAGAGCAAGAAAATTAGAAATAAGAAGTCTCCATGGATGAATTTATATATTTTTGAATTGATAAGAAAAAGAGATAAATTAAAGCGAAAAGCTTGGAGAAATAAAGATGAAACAATAATGAAAGAATATAGAAAACTGAGAAATAATGTTACTTTTGAGATAAGGAAAAGAAAGAAAAAATATTATTCGGAAAAGATATTGAAAATAAAAGAAAACTCTGGTAACACCTGGAAAGTTGACATCTTTATTACCACGTACCAATAGTAATACAAATACATTTCAAACAGATAGTGAAAGTTTGTTCGAAAAAAAGTGAAAAATTTAACGAGTATTTTGCAAACGTTGGTAATCATTTAGCATCCACAATTCCTATTACACATGAATCCATATCTGATCAAGAGTATCAAGCCGTATCTTCTTTCAATTTTAGAGTATTATCAGAGGCAGCTGTTTTTAAAGAAATTAATCTCTTGAAAAATAAACCTACATATGGAATTGATGGAATCACTGCACAGTTTTTAAAGTTATCTTCTGCTGTTATAGTTCCTTCTTTAACTTATCTTTTTAATAAGTCACTGCTAGATTGTGTTTTTCCTAATCAGTTTAAAACTGCTAAAGTAATACCATTATTTAAATCTGGTAACAAGGATGACCCTTCTAATTTAAGACCCATATCAATTTTACCAACAGTTTCGAAAATTCTTGAGAAACTTGTTAGTAATCAATTGAAATCTTACATGAAAGAAAACAATATACTTTGTACCGAACAGTCGGGCTTCAGAGAAAAGCATCTTTATTGAAAGTTACTGATGAATGGTTGAAAGCAATGGATAATGGTCTTTATACTGGTGCTGTGTTCATCGACCTGAAAAAAAGCCTTTGACACCGTAGATACTACAATACTTATTAGAAAACTCTCAATAATTGGTGTTTCGGCGGATGCCTTACACTGGTTCGAAAGTTACTTGTATAATAGGAAGATGTGTACTTTCATAGATACTGTAATATCAAATATATCATATATAAACTATGGAATTCCTCAGGGCTCCACACTTGGACCAATTTTATTTACAATTTACATAAATGATCTCATAATACAAATAAAAAACTGCAAATTGCATTTATATGCAGATGATACAGTGTTATATTATTTTCATAGAAATATTGATATTATTGAAAAAAGATAAATTTTGATCTCCGTAAAATTCATAACTGGTTATGTTGTAATAAACTAAGTCTTAATGTTAATAAACCATTTGCATGTTATTTGGGACTGGGACAATGCTATCTAAATGTGATACTTTAAATGTAACTATATCTGATAAACGTATTGATCAACGAAATACTGTTAAATATCTGGGAATGTACCTTGATCCAAAGTTGAAATGGAATATACATATTGACGAAATGTGCACTGAAATTAGTAAGGTAGTCAGCTTTCTGGTCCGTCTTAGACATTTTATATCAGAATCCAATCTTAAGATAGTTTACAATTCTATTATCCTTCCACTTTTTGATTATGCAGATATTGTTTATGATTCGGCAAGCAAAAAATACACTGACCGTTTGCAAAAATTACAAAATAGGGCCGGACGTCTCATTTTGAAAATAAATCCGTTTAATCACGTTTCAAACAATGATATTCATATCAAATTAGGATGGCAGTCTCTCAAATCAAGGCGTAAATCACATTTAAACATAATGGTATACAAATCCCTTCATAACTTAGCCCCACCTTATTTAGAAGAGTCTTTCCAATATTGTAATTATTCGTATTCTCGCCGATCGCAAGGAAATATTCAAATTCCCAAACCCAAGAGTGAATGCTGTCGAAGAACGTTCTTATATAGAGGATCACGAGGATATAATGATCTACCATCTACAATAAAATTATCAAATACCCTATTTACTTTTTATAAAAATTTAAATCAGATAATTCAGCCTTGCCCTGACCTTTAAAAGAAATACTAGCGACAAGTGGGTGGGTGGGGGAGGGGGTCGCGTTAGGGTATAGATGTATTCTCTTGCATTCTTTTTGTTGTTTTTCATTATTGTTTAGCTCAATTATTTATAATGTATAATTCTATTTTATATCATGTACAGTAACTGTTGTTATGTCATGTTATGTATAGTAACTGTTGTTACGTATTCTCTTGACCCCAGGGAAGAACTGTTTTGTTATATTAACAAAGCTGAGTGGGTTTATCCAGCCATCTCACTATACTTTTGAGTTTATTATGTACATACATTTACCTTGTATTGTTTTTAACATTGTGATATGGAAAATAAATACCAATACCAATACCAATACCATACACGCCCTCTCTTTAAAAAGCTGCAATGTCTTTCTGTTGATGACGTCCATTTCCTTCAAACTTCCCTTTTTATGTATCGATTTAATGCCAAAATGTTACCCACCCGCTTTTTCAACAAAATAATGTTATCCATACCTACCACACAGTTAATATGCATTTGTATATCACTAGCTCGCTGTTGGCTCACAAATCTATCAGACATTATGGTCCCGATGTTTGTGGAATTCCCTAGGAATGTATTATCAGTATCAGTGCATTCCTTCAAAAGTGCGGTTAAACTCATACTTGTCTTAAAGATGTAATTCTCTCGCAAGACAAACATCTGTTATATTTCTAACTTAAAGATTATTATAATTCCAAGCATTATTACGCTTCACACACTCTTTGTAAATATTTGTATTTATAGTTGTGGAACATAATGATTTATTTTTCCTGTGTGTAATCATTAATTAGTTTCGTTTGACTTTCCTAGTATTTTTTTATATAATATATATACATGTATGTATTTTATATTTCCAAGGTTGTGACAATTAACGGCTCAAGTATCTGCTTATATTGTCATGCCACTGCATGTCAGTTATGTAAATGATCATTATTGTACATTTTTTTTAATTTAAAATTAAATGTATTTACTTTTGTGATGGTCACACCGTGTGTACATTGTCATGACATGCAGAAACGAATAAATAAATAAATAATTGAAGCCCTTTGGGCGAAAATTTGATCAAAATTTGTCTATCTACGGTTGTTTTATTCACCTTGTATATATTTTGTGTTATATATATATTCTACCACAACGGAAATTTTCTGTGAACCCCTTCTGACCTCGTTCCGGAAGAACAAGAAGCTACTAAGAGCTTGAATATCTTAATGCTTTGCTAACCCAAGCTAAAAAGCTAAACTATGGTGTTTATAGGACCTCAATAACATGTTTTGACAGCTTATAGGACTTTTGGTACGAAACGTGTAATAATAATTCAAGGAGCCGGAGTCTGCATGATATCGATTGCTCAATAAAATACATTACCGTCATTTCTGTTTTATTTATTTACCACATAATTCTATTTACACATAAAAAGCGTTAGAGATTATAAAGTCTAATGCGATGTGAGGGTAATTATTGTACAGTCATTCTTGAATGTATCCCTCAGTTGAATTTACAGTCATCACTATAAATAACTTCTCAAAATACGGTAATACAGTCACGATCGAAAAAAAAATCCACGGGGAATTCCCGATTGTCATTGGGGAGCCTCCCATTTGCAGCGCTTAGAAAGATTTTGTAATAAGCGCTGTATAAAGTGTTGCATATTATTATTATGAATTATCATTGGGAGTACAACAATTTCATTAATCTAATGACCATACCACCTGATCCAATATTGTGCGATAAACGATCACATTCAAACACTTTGATTGTGTGCAGCACTAACAATCTGACGATTTGTCCGACAACAAAATGTTGCTGAAACACTCCCCAGATCATCAATGTTTCATCAACATTGTATTGTCCAACAAGTTGTCAGATCATAAAACTTTCCTTGATTTTGATTGGCAGAGAAGCACTATGGTAATTGTCGGATAAAACAGGACTTGTCGGATAATGCGTCCGATCATGAAACGCTCCTCGGCCTCCTCTAGTCGTTGCTCCCTTACAAAATCCTGATGTCGATCACACATTTAATATTTAATGACATAACGTTTTCATACTGTTTGAGCATGCAAAGCCCCCCAAAATAAACAAACTGATAATTCATTTTGGCACATGAATTGAAAAGTATTGTATGAGAGCGTTACAGGAAAAATTCAATAGGCCTATAAGTTCTATGTAATATTTTCATTTACAACTCACAATAATACATACACGATAAACAGAGCTTTTAATTCCTATTATACATAGAAATAAACTAGACCTTATCTGTCTCATACGATTGAATTATGTATAGCAATGTCCATGTGACCCAGCAAATATCTAAATTTATGAACTACTATTATCTAATTTATTATTGAAATACAGCGTCTGTAAAAAAAAAAAAAAAAAAAAAACTCAATTACGCACATCCACTCACCCACGCGAGCACACCCGTTTTGCGTTTTACACACCACGCACTCACCTAACATTGTTATCTATACACTGTTAAAACGCTGTTTAAAATTTTAAGCACGTTGTTTAAGCCCGTCACTCTAACAACTACTGTTTAAACTTTTATAAAAAGTTGTTTAAAAAGTTCAAACAATAACAAAAAAATGTAAACAACTTATTGTTAGAGTGACAGAATTGAACAACGTGCTATTTTGTTTTACTGTGTATAAATTGCAAATCAAAACATTCGCAGAATCAGGTCAAACACCACACATAAATTGGAAAATATCAGATTTCGTATACGACCATTTTCAATACTAATTCAAACAAACTATATAGTTATTTTTAGAAAAGAAAAAAAAATGTACAGACTGAAGGCGATTAAAAATGTCTATGGAACCCTTTGGAAAGAATGACTTTAACGTTATAGAATTCTCCTAATGATTTCGAAGGCCAACGTGGCTGTGTGGAGCCCGTAAAGATGAACGAAAGGCACTAAAAACATCCCGATAACCTGGCCAATATTTCCATTGAAAAACATTAACAGGACTGGCCATGCCAGTTCGGAACCTGTTTCATGGATGAGGCTGTCCCATAGCCACTGCGTTGCATTTGCAACCCCAATATAGGACAGACACAGTAAGGTCCAGACTGTATCATGCGTTGTCACATCGTACTGATGCTGGGCACCTAGAAGAAAGATTGTTTCAGAGCTTTTTCGTAGTATTTCGGTCAGACTGGAGACTAAGCTGGCAATATTGATGATAATATCATCACCAGAAAGTGATGAAAATGTGGAAAGATTGCCAATTGATGCTACAAGGAAAGTCATATCAAACAAACAAGCTCCCGTCAATGTAAGAATGATCATGTAGTTACCATCATGTGAGGGGCTGAAAGACGATTGTGTTTTGGTTTCGTGCTGGTGATCAACTTCGAGTGAAACTTTTTTATTTATTGTTAGTACGATCAAGATAGGTAGAAAATACAGGATTTTTAAGAAGTAATGAGCAGACAGTCCACGTAAAAAAGCTTTCCAAGTATTCATCATTTCGGGTGGTAAGGAAATTACTAACCCCGAAGTAAACTCCGCTAATAACCAAAGAAATGGCTAGAGATATTTCAAAATGTTTGTAGCCATTTCTTTGACGAGTATTTTTAAGACAAGTATCTTGTTGTGATAGGTTGGAAGTTTCGGATATATCACTGATTGTATTTTGATTGGATCTAACACGGGCATCGGGGTCTGTTTGAAAGATTCTATGTGACAAAACTGTATCGAATGCATTCTCCTCATTATAAAGGGTAGACCTATCATCTATATGGCTATATAAAATGTCGAACCTTGTAGAATATATTTGATTGAGAGGAGTAATGTTCCTGGAATCGTTGGTCCTTTTGGTTATACACTGGAAGATACGTGAGAAGTTAATAATACCTGGATGAACTTTCAACATTCCCTTTGATGTATTGTTAAAGTGATCTCTTTTGATCTGTTTAAAAACATCCAGACAATGCGCTGGTAGAAAACTGAACCACATTGCCACCAGCTGCCATGCAATCATAAAAGCTAGCTCCACGTAAAATGGTTGGGATATATCATGTACACCTTTCAAGAATTCACCCAGAGTCGTATTCAAAGCACACGGATAGGCCATCCGGCTGTCACCGTTTGCGAAAATAGCGAATGGTCTCACGAGTTTCAATATCGCCATCCAAACTGCACCTCCAACGGGGAGAACTATGGCCCAACGAAGCTTTGGGACAGCTACAAGATATGCGTCCGAATAGACGGGAATGAATCTAAAACCGACAAAGTACACGGCCAAACCCAAACAGATGACGAGAAGAGCTCCTGCAATGAGCTCAGGGATGGTCTGAGAAGAAGTGCTTGGTGAATCGTTCCTGAAACAAATTAATGGAATGGCGGATGTCAAGATAATAAAACAGATGGACATACCGGAAAAGATGTAAGTAATGTACAAGGTCGATTTGAATTTGGGCGCTTTGTATGTTTCTTTATGCATCGGAACACCTTTTGCAGAAGATTGTGACCTGTCGTTGCCTCCTATCATTGACATAGCAAATGCACAGTGTTCACAATGGCGAGGCCAAATAACGAATCCATTTTCATGTAGCCTTTCTCTTCTCACCACCATTACTACTATAACGATCAAGGATAGTATAGCGATTACTCCCAAGATAACTGAACGACAGATGAACGGCGTTGGGTCGAATGATCCATTAGTGTTTCTCCTCGGTAGAAATGGGACGCAGATAACAAGAATACCCATTGACACACATAAACATAACATGACCATAGAAGTATGCATGTTCGTCCTGCGTCTAAACCCAACTTGGTCGCTCTCCTGTTCTTCATGGTCGAGTAAATGGTCACGGTCTTGTTCATTTCTGCTCCTGGAAATGAAATAGATTTCTGTGTCATTCACGTTTTTGCGTCTGGAATAGCCAACAGAAAGATAATCACGATGTTCTTTCAGGATGTCACTTCTTTTCAAGGCTGCAGCCATATTGATGAACTCGATGTTATATCAAAATTAACACTATACAACTGGTTTTATTATCTCGAGCTATTCTTTGCTGAAACCATGGACCTCCTACATGCTGAAATGCAGGCATTTTGAAAATGTTTTATGGAAATCCTGGGATGGAATCGCGACTGTCTTTGCGTATTAAAAATAACAACCGTGTAACATTGAACTGGACCTCTTCTCTGTTTAGACGTAATGACGTCAACGGCATCACAAAGTAATGTGGGTTTCGTGAGGTCCGTGATTCACTAAAACATCCAAACAAAAGATTTGTATACAGACTTGCTCAATTCCAACAGAAATTCCCCTTTTCTTTGTTCTGTAAAAGCAAAAGGGGAAGTTTATGGAAATCTTTACCCAAATAAATAATGACTCACTGGTTCTGCTCTCATAAAATGAAAGATATTAGTCTCATTGAGCAGTGATTAGATTTTTTTCACATGTCAAATTATATCATAATTGTTCTGTAAATTTTGGACTCTTGTCCTGTAGGTCTTTGATATAAGCAGATGAAATGTAGTCCTGACTGGGGTGATTACATCCCAAAGTTTTCATGCTTCAAAAAGAACAATGAATTTGAGCTCGGTGACTATTCCAGAGTTGTCCCTGATTCTATCAGAGATCGAATGTATTGTTATAACTTCAATCATTTTATTCGTCGAGATCGACTTGACAAGGGTGTGGGTGTATGTATCGGTGCCGGGTAAAAATGGCAGAGGTAATAATGGCAGAGGTAATAATGGCAGAGGTAAAAATGGCAGAGGTAAAAATGGCAGAGGTAATAATGGCAGAGGTAAAAATGGCAGAGGTAAAAATGGCAGAGGTAAAGATCATGATATGCTACATCAACAAGGAAAAAACAGAACCTTTTCGGTTAATATCAATCATAGTTATTGAACTTGAATGGACTCCTCTCGACGAAAGGACTCATTATGAACTGATTAGATATTATATGGATTTTTCTGTCATCATTTTAGGTCTATACTTTATCGTTGATATGATCAAACTCAAACTATTTCATGCGAAAATAATTTCAATTAGTGATTGATGAAAGTATTTATCTTGGCCAGTTCGTATAGTAGAACAGCACTTCATCCCATAAATAACCAACAAATTTTAATGTAAAGACCAATGTGCGCTACCATTAACACACTGAAATAGACAAGTTCGGGATTTCTTTGAACCACTGGCATAACTTGGATAACAAAACGTTCTGTAATAAAAGCAATTTTTCATATTTCAACATCATAATGGATCCGAATAGATATTGATATGATACGTATATAGTTTAATGTAAATGATATAATGATAGCAACTAGTGTTCAGTTTTTCAGAGCAATACCTCATTGCACCTAGTCCAAGTGGATGTCAGGTTCCTAACCTAGTTTCTATGGTAACGGTTACCGCATTAATTTTGAAATGTGTAGCGAATTTAGGGATTTGAATTTTTAGGTGTTTCTTAGGTACCATTCTATCGACCTGTTTTGAAGGGGAAATTCACCCTGACAAATGGTTTACTGTAAAATTAGCAGAAAAATATATTGGTGAAAGTTTGCGGCAAGCCCATCAAAGATTAAGATAGTTATTAGAAGTTTGAGTTTTTATGATCTGTGACGTCATATACTAGCAGCTGCCCCGTATTTAATGCACCAAAATGTATACTTTTCAATATTTTAATCAGTGGTTCATGATTGCTAAAAAAAATCTTTCAGGTGCGGATGTGAAATGATTTGTATGTTACAATAAAAGCCATTTTCATTTTTTTTTTTAAATTGACATTTCATTGATATTTTTTATTACACCATATGCGGGAAAAACTGCTCGCAAATGACGTCACCGTTAAAATGTAAAATTCTAACAGCTTTTTAAATCTTTGATGGATTCCCTAAAACCCCCACCAGTATCATTTTAATTATTTTCTGCTATTTCTACAATAATCTTTATGTCAGTGTGAATTTCCCCTGTAATGAATGAAGTATAATACTTGGGATCCAAAGTGTGCTTCAAATTTGAATATTAGAAGAGCGATTTGACATGAGAAGACCGTGCATGTAAGTCCAGGAAAATGGTCAAGAAATAACAAAGTTCTGGTTATTTGAAATAAGGCTTGAATTTCAATAATTTCATAAAATGAAGAGGTTTTACAGGCTAGCGTTCAAACTCACTCGACACTCCGTTTTGTTGACGATCAGCCATGCATTAAGTCTTTTGTTACCGTGCGATAGATTCAGTGGGAAACCGGTGAAAACACGTTTATTTAATGAAATTATGGAAATACAAGCATTGTTTCGAGGGATCATAACTTTTTTACTTCTTGACCATTTTCTGTGATTTAGGTATCAAAGAAAAGAGAAGATATTGAACTTTTAAGACATGTGATTTTCTTTATGAAATTCAGATACCCCCCGCCAAATGAGTTTTTGGCATCCTTTCTTCGAATTGTTTTTGCTCAATCATGCGTGAATGAGGTATAATCTAAGTAATACCAGATGAAAGAGGAGATTCTAAGCTTTACATTGGTATAGGTCATTTGTCTATTTTATTTATGATTAAGTTATGATAAATCATCGCTAAATCTCGGTTTCGTTTTTTCTGGGACGCACTGTAATTCCAAATTTCTTCTCAGAACCTTTCATATTTAATCTACTGTACATGGAGGGGCTTTTGGGTTTTTTGGCATGGGGGTTTAAAACTGACCATTTATACCTCTATCATTTTTACCTTTGCCATTTTTACCTCTGCCATTTTTACACCGAGCCGTATGTATGTATCTAATCTGTGATGAAATCAACTCTTCAATTTGCAGTTTTGTGAAATAAAGCAAAAAGTCACAATATTTTGTTTTGTTTTCCCCGATTTTGATGAATTTACAATGTTCAGATGTTATGCTGATTTGGTTTCTCCAATATATATTCAAATCTGCTAAATATAATAACGATTTTCAGACAAGGATTGAGATGATCAACATGAGAGGTAGAATGAAGGAGTAAAGCCGTGCTCTGTTATGGCCCAGATATATATGTAGGTACAATATATATTTTTTCCATAAGTAAAACAAAATCTAGAGGGAAAAAAAGTGTTATAAGAGCAACTATAGCAAGCCTCTAGGAAGTTTTAGATTTTCAAGAACAACCTAGAGTATATTAGGCCCTATATGAATAAATATGTTACATGACCCCTACTATAATACACCTAAACACAAAATATCACTGGACAATGCACCATGATTACTATGAAAATTGGATACATGATTTTTATCATCGTTTGTGTTGATGGATTTCATATGCCATGATGGCAATATTGAGTTCGTACAAATGAAGGAATGGTACAAATATCATCCCGATGACCAGTCCTACATTTCCTTCAAAGAACATACTCAAGACAGGCCACTCTCACTCTTCTTCATGAGTCAAACTATCCAATAACCACTGAGTAGCATTGACCATTCCTACAGCCAGTAAGCATAGGGATGTCCATCTCATTTCCTGGCCAGTCTTTGGGTTGCTGATGCTCTACCTTTAAGATAAAGGTACTTTGGATGCATTTACAAAGAAGACCAAAGACACAGCTGAAGACGCTTACCAGGTTAAGAACCATCTCATCATGGGATGATCCCGGGGGGATGATATTCCAGAACCTGACACGAGGTTCCCTAAAGACGACACGAAACAAAACATATCAAACAGACATGCTCCAGAGAGCGAAATTAAAAGCATTATGTTATTTATCTCTGGTGGGTTGTGGACAGGGCCTTCATCATGTCTTATCGAAATTCTACTGCCCTGTTTAAATACGTTTGCCTGTTTTAGAATCGCCAACAACGATGGCACGAAAAACGCAATTTTTATCAACCATTGGGTGTTGATGCCACATGCATTAAAGGTCATTGTTTCCAGCTATAGCAGGTGATTGCTTATTCCAAAGTATATGACACATAACAGCAATGTTATTGATAAAACTCTCTCTGCTTCGTCTTCTGGCGTCTTGCCATGATGGCGATGGTAACTTGAAGTCAAATTATGGCCCTTTTTATGTTGCCAAAATCTTCGCTTTGTACGGGCTCCATCCCAATATTATTACTGAATAATGATAATAATTCAGGTAGGTTTTTGGAAAGTTTTATTCTGTTCAAAATTCCTTAAAGGGATCCAATTTGAACGTCGAGTGATGGTTTTTAGACACATGGTAGAGAACGTGTGTTTGTGTCTTTCATCAAGGAATTTGACTTGTTCTGGGAGAAACTGGAACCACATTTCAATTAGAAAAAGTGCCAGCATAACCGGAAGTTCGAAATAAACTGCTTGCGAAATATCAGTAATACCATGAAGCACATCACCTAAAGTGTTATTCATGGGACAAGAGAACATATTATTGGCAAGCATTACAAATGGTCGCAAAAGCTTCTGGATGGATGTCCAAATAGCGACTTGGATAAGCAGGACAAAAGACCACAATATCTTGGGCACTGAAACAAAGTGAGCATCCTTAAATGTAGGGATGAAGTTAAAGATACAGAGAATAAGGCGGGGTAAAATCAACCAAGAACTTCGTGATCAGCTCCTTGTTAGTGTGGGCTGTCAGGTTATGTGGTGAGTTTTGATTTATAAAACCATGGACCTATAGGTCCATGATAAAACACATCATATCTGACATCATAATGGGTGGAATGGATAGGAGAGCCAGACCCGAAAATATGTACGCAATGTTCAGCGTTACATTGCTTACTCTTCTAATGTTGTCAAGTAGTTCTTCACTCAGTGAACCTGGCATCATTTTTTTTTCAAAAAGGGAACCAATCTCGACGGCAAGAACTACTTGAGAACATTAGAAGAGCAATGTAACGCTGAACATTGCGTACATATTATGTTTAAACAGTGCTTACACGTCGGGGCCACAGCACCAATCCCCATTCATGCAGTTTCCTTACCCTCAGAGTCAACCATATCATACCTACGAGTGCAGATACTACTAATAAATTCATAAATATATTTCGAAGAACGTAAAGCATAGCGAAGAATGTCGATCTTTGCAGAATGTTTCCGGGGTAGGAACGGGTCGTACATGACGATGAGTCCTGTAGCTGCCATGACATACATATCGACACGGTAAGCACTAGTTTCCTGCGAGATTCTCCGCCTTGGAACTAGATCATCCAGTGGTCCAATGGTTCCGATCACCGAAGGACAATCTACTTCTTGCAGTAGGTCCAACTCGATGATCGTGAGAAATAGCTTCTAGGTCAAGAGAGAGACGGACGTTACTGGTAATTTCAGCGTAGTCAGAGAAGACTTGAGTGGTTCTTGTCGAGCTGTCTTGATCTTGTTGTTCTTCCATGACTAGGATAAAGAGGAGGATGACGAATATAGGCTGATAAGTTGATGATAAACCATCGACACTTATGGTGATTACACCGTGAATGCCTTCGAACTGCTGCTTCTCTCCGTCAATGGACTCCCCTCTGGTAAAAAGGATAATTATCATCATATCATGTCTCGTTGTCATCTATAGTATTAAAAGAAATGCATAAGTACTGTTAGGACTGACAAAGTAAATTCCATGAATATATATATCGACTGTTGATAACCTTTCTTCTTTTTTGTTTTCCCCTTTCGTCAATTTTGTTTGAGGTCGCGACAAATGTCTCCAATTTTGGAGTTGATTTTCGAGGAGGCTGATATTCACTAATTATGCATGTAACTTTGTGATTGGATGTTTTTCTTTCAACGAAACTATACACGTTTGAAAAAGTGACCCCCTCCCCCCAAAAAAAATTAAAAAAATGGAAACTTGAAGTTTGTAAGGACAAAAATAATGAGATGACGACGTTATTACTTATCGGCATTAATAGATTTAGATTTTAAGAAAGAACGAAGATATTAGAAAACTTGCATTTTTAACAATTCGACCTCCGAACGAGTCAAATGGCCAAGTTTGAACTTCTCGTTAGTATTCGTTTTATTCCCAATAATCATCTAGTCTCTTGTGCAAACCCTTCACTCGAGTTAAGGGTCTGAATGTGAACCCTGTAATGCCTTGTGTACTGAAAGCCCTCTCGCTCAAGGACTGAACAGCAAGTTTTATATGTGCTGGTCTTTACGTGCATGGAGACCCACCTCGTGATGATTGAAGTTTCAATCAGGGTCTGTGCCTGCAGACTATTAAATCATCTTGTCTGCAAGTCCTATGCCACAGTTTAACAGCTCGTCCTTTCTTGTTTTTGCGCTAATCAATTAAACTAGTTGCTATCTTGCCAAAATTAATGTTATGACAGAAGGTAACAATCAGCACATCTTCACCATGCACTCTCATTTAAATTGATTTTTTTTATATACAGATGATCTCGTTAATTGATGTCAAAGACAATTCGAAAATCTCAATATTTACTTGAAACAAGTCTCCTTGTCTTTGGTCTAACGATTCAGTACTGGTATATACAATTTTGTTTGTGCTTCTTGCTAATGTCGCAGTCAGTCTCACCCCCCCCCCCCCTATTGGCGCTGGAAAAAAGGGAGGAAGAAAGAAAAAAGGGGGAAAGGGAGGAGGAAAAAGAAGAGGAAAAATAAGTGGAGGAGGACAAGTGAATACAATAAGGTGAGGGGAAGATTTGAAAAACAAAAATTCTTTCATGTCACTATATAATATATTAGATCGCGCTTCGCGCTCGCTTTAATTGTTTAAAATGTATTAACACATGCATCCTATTCATAATTACAAAAGTGCTTAAAATGTCGATTTTACAGGCCTTAATATCAACAAATTCCACGGTGTCATTAGGCACATTGTATAGATTAATTAATGAGATAACGTTTTCATGAATTCACAATAACTAAATTGCCCCATCTCCTTCAGAATGGAATATCGACAAGTTTCATCTCGCGCGCTTAGGAAGAGGAATAGGAAGATAGTCATCATTTTCATATGATGACAAAATGTCTTTGGAACGTCCTGGTCCTAGCTCAAAATAATTATTAAAAAAAATCAGCTCGCTCTTCGTGTGATCCACATCCACTTCACAATTTTTATACACAGTGCTTGAAATAGTCCTTAAATTGATAATTTGTTAGATCTATATCAAGTATTTTCAGCTCGCGCTTCGAACTCGCATTGTTGATTTTGACGGTTTTATATTCTACGCTTTTTCAGTTAATGATTGCTTTGCAAAGTGAACATAGATATTATTATTAAGAACTTATTTTTTGTGTGTGCAAATTAGGTAATGAAACTAATTTACGGGGCATGCCTTTCATGCAAGCTTTTTTTCGGCAAGCCCCTCCCTCCGTTTAACTCTAAAATAAAATATAAAAAAATCATCAGAGGCAGCTTAATTTTTTTAATTGTGTTAATCAAATTTATAGGCCTAATTATGTTATTTATGATATTGTGTCTTGTAATATTCTTTACTTTGTTATGCTTATCATTTACAAAATTGTGTAACGGAAATCAATAAATAAAATGAAATATTTAACCAAAAATGTAGGCCCTATTTAGAATGTCCAGAACTTGGTAATATACATTAGTTGCTCAGTGTGAAATATCCGAGATACTTGAAATGAAATTGCAGCAGACTTGATGGTATTTTACAGGGAATTTCGTCTTACATATTCGGAATACATTTATTTCTATACCATATCGGAAGTTATAAAATCATTATTTGTAAAAAAGAATAGATAAATCAGGGGCCGCGGAACGGTTTTCAAAGTGGGGGAGGGGGGGCTGAGCCAAAAGTGGGTAGGGGGCTGACCATGCAAAAAATCACAATCATATGGTCATTTTTACGTTTTTGTACACGGTTTTGGAAAAAAGTGGGGGCTGCCCCATCCCCCCGCTTCTGCGGCCCCTGTAAGCTTCTAAGATGAAGCTGTGTATTTTTTTTAATATTATTCATGCATACTTACGAATAAAATTGGAATCAGAACTTTGACTTAACCATTCAATAAACGACTATGCAGCTCGTTGAAACACCCTAATGCATATAGCCAATTTGAGATATTCCCTTTTAATATCTCTTTGTGCAATCTTGATCTTCAAAAGTAACTTTTTTTTCTCTTTCGGTGTTCAGGCTAATTTGCCTACAATTTCTTTTAAATGTTGAGTAATTTTTGTGTGTATAGTACAATAGGATATAAATCATGAAATGATATATTGCGCTGGCGTATCTTATATCCGGGAAGCAGACTTGCTTTTAAAATCAAATGAAAACACTTATAACCTTAACCAGGGAAGGATCCAGGATTTTTCGAGAAAAAATTTGACAAGCAAAAAAAAGGTCTTAACTTTCGAAAGGGGGGGGGCACACTTCTGTTTTAACAGCATATTTACATTACAAATATTAATTGTGCCTCTCAAAGGGGGTGATATGGCTGTGCCCCCCCCCCCCCCTGGATCCGCCAGTGACCTCAACCTTCTATCAAGGATTTCCTTCCCGGGTCCCTTTGAATGAAGAGTTGCAATTGAACGCAACTATAAAGAAATTATACACAATTCCCAAATACGGACTTCTGATTGGTTGGATATCTAAATAAGTTTCATTTTGGGATTTACGTTTTATTGTGACTCTTTGTACATGCAACAGCCGCAGTGAGAATTGTAAGAAGATAAGTATAGAAGAAGGAAATAATGTGCTCGAGTTCTTCTGTAGGTCTATAGTGACAGAAATACGCCCAGTCTAAAGATAATTGTAACCAAATTAGAGATCATTAGAGAAATAACGTACAAGTAGTATAAAATTATCAAATATCAAAATGTATGCCCATTATACGTCTTCCTAAATTTCAACACGCTTAGTAGTTCACATTAATAAATAAACGAATGTTCATGTCGTATTTCATTTATTTACTGTTATATTGTTGAACATTTTGTTCATGTTATGTGTTCGTGAAATATGTTAATCAATTTAAATCAATTCAAATCAAATAACTAAGTATAGGTTGGCAAGTATTTGCCGAGTTAAATCTGAGGATTAATATAATTTTAACTGAACCAAAAATTAAGGCTCTCAGTATAATGCCCAGTTGTTTTTATCTGGGAAAAGTATTTTTTTTTTTAAAGTAAAAATAAATATCTGTATCTAACAATAGTAGTAATCTGGGTCCCGTAAGACAAAGGTTAGCAATTAATCGTATACACTTGATTTTTACGATTGATTGTACAGTGTAGTCAATGGAATCGATCGTAGAAAAATGTTCTACGATCATTGCTAAGTTTTGTGTTACGGGCTTCAGGTGACACGAAAATTGCTCCTGCGACAATGGCTCCGGGCTTAATTTCGTCTAAGATGTAGGGATAGGGTTAGGGTTACAATAGGGTTTTATTTTCGGTTTCGAGGAAGTTTAGTGCAGGGTCTAGTGTTACACCCAGGGTTGCATGAAGTTTGTCATTCGATTATTAAACAAACCAGATTTCAGCTATCTACCCCCCCCCCTCAATACTCAAGGAGTATATTCTCATCAGTTTTAGGAAACATAAAAAATTATTGTACTGTTCGGTGCAGGAAGCTCAATTATCTCGAATAACGTATCCTTGAAGATTATTATACTTTCATATCTTTATAGTTTTGCGTTTGGTTGTTTATAAACAAAACAAAGAAAAAAATACGCCAGTGTAATTTAATTTAAATGATGTTTGGATTGATTTATAATCAAACTTGTAATAATGTGTAAAAGTTACTGGAATCCTTACAATCCATAGCCATACTCTCCTGATACAGTCGATGTAACATTTATAAAAGCTAACGTAAGTATTAGTCGATCATGACCAAATTCTTGTAAAATTAAGCGCGATAAATTTTGCGTGTTTTTTATAGAATGCATGAAAAATTAGGCTTATTTTAGAAATCTAACGGCATTAAAAGATGAATGTACACATTAACAGTACAGTATTGATAATTTTGATGATTGACAAAATATAGTTTCTGCCTTGAAAATTGTGGGAGATGATTGTACAGACCAACTCTCTCCCCCCCCCCCTCTCTCTCTCCCTCTCAGAAAGAAGGTGTATCCCCCATCTCCCACAGATTTACGCCAGCGACTCAGAAAGTATACCATTTTCTAATAAAAAGTAACTAACGAGGAAGTATATCCTGGAATAAATAGTTGCAACCAGCAGACTTTTCCATCACGTCAGGATGTACATGATGGTGAAAAAAATAAATCTGAATGAGACAGCCAGACAGGAAAGATAAGTTGGAAAAAATGAGGAAATAGTGATACAATAAAGAGGAAGAAGGAAATAGTATCTTGAAAACTTGATAGAAAACCTTGAAATATCTTGATACTTTAAATTAAAGATTAACATCAGTTTACTGATTATTTGTTTTTGTCCTCCATACAGTGGCGTAACTACGGGGGGCACGTGCCCACCCCCCCCCCCCCCCATCGGCCGGTGGCAAAAAAAACGGGGAAAAAATAGAAAAAGAAAGAGAAACGTGGAGGGGGGAGAATACATTATTGTATATTATTATTATGGTATATTATATATATTATATGACATAAGAAATATTTTCTATAACTTTATGAAACGTAATTTGCTTAGGGCCTATGTGTTCATCATTCCTGGTGCTCGCATTATCTGTTAAAGGAGATATATAATTCTGTTGTGCCAAAACATTCCGTTTTCGAGTCAATAATACACAAAATATATTTCCTCGCACTTTGAGTTATTATTGTTTCATGTGGTGACATATGCCTCTTTTTCAGGACTACTTAAAGTAATTGCATCCTTTTAAGGTCTGAATATATAACACTTCCAGTCCTTGCTACACTGCAAAAACTCCGGTGTTGATTTAACACCAGCCCAGAATCTATATATGTCCACACCAGAGAAGTGTTAAACAACACCGAATACAGATATTATATACAACATGATGAAAATAGTTGATACTACAATACCCGAAACCTTATCAAGGGGTTCAAAGGGACAAAATCTAGTCAGCTTTTCAGGGCTTAAACATTATGAATAACATATTCACATATATTTTTTATTTTGGGGGAGGGGTCAATGGGGAAATTAGTGCTGGTTAGATGGGTGTTAATGAAGTGTTGGATGGAAATTTGGAGTTTTCAACCAGTGCCAACAATCGTAATGACAACACTATAGATGCAATGGATATGGATTATTCAATATTATGATGAATACAGTATGCTTTATCATTCAAATCAAAATATATTTTAATATATACACGGAAGTCCTTGAAAGGACACGTAAGCTCCGCCCCCCAAAAGATGTTTTGGAGGTCAAGCCTTTCACACATAAAATTAATTTGAGTGAAACTTAACTGGAATTCACCTCCGGAGTAGAATTTGAATTCGTGATTGTGATTAGCCTTCAGGATTGTAGTTTGGTTTCACACGTGCTAAATATTCGTCATTAGCCTTATTTTTCACTGGAATCATCATTCAAAGAAATGACAAAACACATCTTTAGAACATTTCTTCCTCTCACATATGACTTTATTCCTTCTTTTATCTGCATTATATCATCTCAAAGAAAAAAATAAAGAGTGCATGTCACAAGGGCTACATAACTCATCTTTAACCATTGTGGTTAAAATGTAAACAATTTGCATTCAAAATGGCAACTTACTTTATTCTGAAATATAATTTATATTCGTTTTCTTACAAAATGTACAAGATCTACATCTACCTTGACAAGTAACAACTTTATACACAATAGATTATTGTCATGGCTACAATGTAACCATATTTTCTCTTTCATTAATTATGTGATATTAAAAGACAAGCATGTATGATCTGGATTAAGGTTTATAAGCAAGTAAAAAGGAAATTCACAAAGTTGACAGTATGCCCGAGTCACATATCTCATCTATGTAAAGACAGTCTCTCCTTTGTGAGTTTTCACGATTACAATATATTGAACCATCCTTACATGTCAATGCAATAATGTAGTACATTTACACTTAAAAATTGCTTAATTAAACATTTCTCACCTTCACTATTTAAGAAGAAATGTCATAAGAAATGAAATAAAACCTTCTGTATTAAATGGGAGGGGAATAGTTATATCATACATACCAAGAATTTTGAAATATGATTGGTTAAAAGGAAATCACATGATCAAATATATTTAACTCCATCAATCACCCTAAAGAAGTTTGATATCTCTACTGACACAGAGTTTATACCACAGAATTAACAAATGCCTGGTTATACAGATCTCGTTAGTCCATATACGGTACATTTTCTCATCTTACATTACAGTGCGTCCAAAAGACTGTTCGTCACCTAAACCAAATAGTGGAAATGTGATCTTTGTGGTTACAAGTTCTCGAGGCTTAATAAGTGTATTGCACATCAGATTTGGAGGCTTTTAGCAATGCATTTACTCTTTCTGGGGGATAATCTAGGACTAAAGTCTTTCATGATTTATTTTTTCAGAGACAGGTACATGCATATTTCCTTCTTTCATGCAAATACATGAAATTTCAGAATTGGAATATAAAGAAAGTATTCAGTGGGTTAGACGCCACTTCACTTTCTCAGAATCTGAACATTGGCCTATAAGCTATCCTTCCTCAGCTTTGCTTCAAAGCATTTATAGTTACATTTAAGATTTTTTTTTTCTCAACATTTTTCAGAGATGTGACACCTGCATAAAGGAAGTTTAAAAAAAGACACAGTAACCACAACTGAAATTTACTTGAGGGTTCTGGGATATGGAACCCGAAAGGAGGCATTTAAAATGATATAGGTGGAAGATGATGATGATGATGGGGAATCGAGTCATTGTGCCGAAGACCACCTGTCAATAAGGAAAGTAGGAACCAGTACACTGGTATACAAGGTCCAATCATGGAGCTAAACATCCCGGCACTTATCCATACCAATAGGACAACTTAGATCTTACAACAATTCTGTGTGCTTCTTGTCTCTCAAGCACACTTGATCAATGATGATATCAAGTGGATAATGCTGGTGTTGCGAGTGTTGGGGGCATTGGTGGAGGTGATAATGATGATAAGATGATGATGCATGCTTCTTGTCTCTCATGCATATTTAATCAATGGGGAAAATATCAAGAGGATAATGGTGGTGCTGGTGCTGGGGGCATTGGAAGTGGTGGTGATGAAGACGATGATTATGATGGTGGTGATGAAGACGATGATTATGATGATGATGATGATGTTGGTGGTAGTGATGCTGACAATAGCGACGATAGTAGTTGGTGGCAGCGGTGGTGGTGGTGATTATGATGATGATGATATCGATGAATGTACCATGTTGTCTTTACTTAATTGAAGACACAGAAAACAAAGAGGGAATGTATTAATCATAGCTCCACTGATTCCATTTCCAAATGAAACAAAAGAAATTGGTATCCATGACTATGTAAGTAAAGGAGAAAGTCACATTTGTCGGAAAGTTCTGGGTTTCAAAGATGAAACAATGAAATCACATGGTTTGAATCGTCATGATTCAGTTCAAAGAAGACTGGGCTTTAAATAGTAGAAAGAATTTATGCAGCTTATGGAGAAATAAGAAATATACAGTGTTTCTTTTCTTATCATAATCTGGTCATCTATTAAAGTTTGTGTGGCCTAAGTGAAATAGCTATGGCAACAAATGGTGTATATGACTTACAAAATGCATCATTAATGAAATATCAATGCCCGAAATGAATTGTATGGTAAGTATACAAAACTCATGTGATCACTAGAAATCTTCAATTATGCCCAATCTTCATTCTAATACGAAAATAGTGACAATATTTATTGAAAACATTGTGATTACTATGCATTCTGTGTTCGAGACAACAACCTACATACTTACAATTTTCTACAGTAGCTTGGCAATATAAAGGGTACTCCAGAACCAATACACAAGATTGGATTCGACTTTAACTCATTCAAAAGGGTAAGTTGGTATTTTCATATTTCTATATAATGCATAGGAATAGTGAACGACCATAGGTGAACATTAAAATCCACTTTCAATTGCATATATACAAATTACATACATTATTTATCTTATATTTCTTAAATTTTCTGAATTACTGATCAATATTCACAAATCATTTTCTTTCATAAAAAATAGTTCATCTTGTCCAAAGATGCATTATATGCATCAGTACATAGTATTAAGACTACGTAGGTCCACAATGATACGACTCAATAAATAAACATATAATGTATGCCATGTGCACTTTGCCAAATAGGGAATAGAAATAAACTAGTTGGCAAGGATATCTCCAAATTAAGCTCTAAGAGCTTCAACTTTCATATTTACAATTCATATCGTCTTATTAATCAATTACATAGCATTTGCTAATTAATGATTCTGAAGATGCCTTTTATCAAAGCATGGTTTAGAAGGTGGCCTTGTGGTTTTTCGCTATTAAACCAATATTACAGTGTGATTACGTAAGATTGACACCAAACCGAAATTGACTCCTTGACATCTCAAATTTTACCAATAATTTGAATTTAATGTGAGTGATTAGTAATAAATGGGATGATATATTCTTCCTGTTTGATTGATTTACTGAGGCATGTGGGGGCATCGAGGTCTAGTGGTTACGACTCTCTTCTCTCAATCAGAGGGACGTGGGTTCGAATCCCAGCCATGGCGTGTTTTCCTTCAGCAAGAAATTTACACAAATTGTGCTGCACTCAACCCAGGTGAGGTGAATGGGTACCCAGCAGGATTAATTCCTTGAAATGCACTGAGCGCTGGAAGGCAGCTCTAGCTAAAGCTTGGGTAAAATAATAATAACGTGCCTCGGAATAGATTATTTCTAGATAGATTGCGCAACATAAATGCCTATTATTATTATTATTATTATCATGAAGTGAAATGGTTACCTCTGGCATTCCTTCCTACATGGAACCGGAAGAATATGATTCTATTCACTGACCATGATTGAAAGAAGGAAGCTACACACTTCTCCTTAAATTGTTTCACATATTGAAATGTTTTAGTGGTAATACCATGATTCTCAGGTTATCAACTAAAGAACGATTGTTAAATACATTTTTTTCTCTCTCAGAGAGAAAATGTAAATATCCCAGATTAAATCAAACTCCGCACATCCCTCCTGGCATCCCTGCTGGAAAATGCACATTGTGATGATTGCCATACAATAAATCAAGCAGGCTTATACACCTTACATAATACAGAAAAAGCAAATACGAATCTTTTTGATACCCGTTTCACACATAAAATCTAAGCTCTTGCAAAGTACCCTTTAACATCATACTGTCACAGAGATATGACAAGTGTTATGTATCAAGAGATTATTTGGATAGTTGATTGCTAGCACCACAGTTTCATGAAGAAAAACAAACAATACATAACCAATATTTAGGAATAAACACATGCATCTGACATCCTTTAGGCAGAGGCATATAACCAATACTGGTGTACAGACGTTCTCATCAATATACATGATTTGGATATACTACATATCTGACATTGTGCTCAGTATTACATTTGGTATCACATATTTGTAACTGGGCCTTTTTTCTTCATATTACCACATGAGTTCATGGAAAGATGAGGTATGAAAGAAACCCTTTGTGAAAGTAATGAAGAGAAGGAAATTGAAATGAACGGTTTATGTGTTCAGGGTGCACACTCAATTCTTCTGTCTCCACTCGGTCTAATTAACAACTAAGTGAACTAAACATGGTCTAACTTCATTGGCTGGTATTCTGATCAACCTAGGTTTAAACCTTGTCGAAACCAGGATTTTAAACCACACTTTTATGGAATGCTGGGCTTCATAATACATGTATTTCTCCCATATTCATGGCAATTATAATGTATCAATTAATTCATTAAAGTTCATATCTTTGTATTGTCCTATTATTTCCATTTCATGACTAACTCATTTTTTTAAAACAATTTTTGCAGCAGGATAAGAAAATTTTTTAATTGGTGATTGAGTTGACAACTGGCATTCCATAAAAGTGTGGTCTAAGTTAAGCCAGGTTTAACTAAACCATGCTATCAGAATACCGCCCTTTGTGTCTACAATAATTAATCGATCTACAAAAATTAATCTTTACTATTTGTATTCCACTTGTTCTAAAACCAAGTTTGTCTAACATCCAATTTTGTTGGCTCTATCAGTCTATACGGTACTCGGGCTCTTCTTTAATCTGGCAAAGACAAAATGGTAATCAGTCTGGAAAGGATTTCCATCAAGTGAAACTCAAAGTAGATATTACAACTTCAGGAAAATGGCCCAGGTTCCAGCCAAACAAATGAAATGTGGACTTTAAGGGTTTAAAGACAACACTTCATGAAATTAGACCGAGTGTTTCCGAACATATGTACACAAGCCAAAAGCATATTGGATCAGAAAGAGGGTGGTATAGATGAAAGAGGAAGGAAAAAAACGTCATGGAAAGATGTGATTAATTTTATCAAGCATGTTTGCTATGAATAGATAAGTGAAATAGGAACAAATGGAATAAATCGTGACGGAATTGAGGTCACATGCCACAATATCGGCAGAAGTAAAATACAGATTTAGATGAACTCTGATAATAGATATTATCATTAAGGATATTTTTAGATTTATATCACAAGAAAGAGTAGATTTTTTTAATAATCAGTGGTGTTTTATTAATCATTTTCGGTTAATGAAAACTTCTTAATTTAATGACTGATTACTTTAACTGGGAATTAAAACCTTATTCACTCTCTTATGTAAAGAAATCTGGCACATACTAAACATGAAGTCATCATTAAGTAACCATTTAAGTGTTAATATAATACTGTTTATTCTGGTTCAATGTCAGGTGTAAGCTGGTGGTGTCATACTGGTGAGTCAATGTTGTAGTGTTATCCAGAACACAATTGAGTCTATACTGGTGCTTTAATGCCGTTACCCTAAGCCCCAAAACTGCCAGGTGTATACTTGTGCTAAAATGCTGTAGTCTGTAGGAGAGCACTGGTTGAGCGTATAATAGTTTTACGGTGCCATATTCATCATCAGAACATGGCAAGTGTCCATTGGTGCCATAAAGGTGTAATTAGTTGCAAAACACACACTGTTGAGTGTATTCAGGTGCTATGATGCACTAATCTGTAGCAGAACATGCTTGGTGCATGATGGAACCATAACACCAAACACTTTAGCAAGAACACTGTTGGGTGTTTACTGGTGCTATATTGCAGTAGTCTTTAGCAGAACACTCCTTGAGCGTATACTAGTGCTAGTGTATTAAGCTTCAGTAAAAATCAGAGCACTGTTGAGTGCGTACCGATGCTATAACTCAGTTGTCATCAACGGAGCACCATTCGGTGTATACTGGTGTTCATAGGCCACATATGGAGAGTAGGATACTTGTTCATAAGCTAGCCTTCCTTCCTCACCTGTAGTAGAAATAAGTAAAGAAGCTGAGGAGTTATTAACCAACATTTTAATTGATTTAATTTTATATGTTCAATAATATATTGTATTTACTGTTTTCCAAATTTCTATTACTCAATATATCAATCAATTCAATCATGAAGGTATTGCAGTCATTTATTCATAACTTCCATCATTCAATTCATCATCAATTATTTTAATTGATACCATTGAGGTGAACTTTCAATTCTAGCATTATTCCCCAAAGATGATGATGATGATGATGATGATGATGATGATGATGATGATGATGATGATGATGATGATGATGATGATGATGATGATGATGATGATGATGATGATGATGATGATGATGATGATGATGATGATGATGATGATGATGATGATGATGATGATGATGATGATGATGATGATGATGATGATGATGATGATGATGATGATGATGATGATGATCATCATCATTTTCATCATCGTCATCATCACCAATATCATTATTACAATGGATATACATGTACTTCGAAAATCAAAATTCTTACCAAATGCCATAAGAGCTTCCTTGGCTGTGGTCTTCACATCGTCAATATCACAGCGTACTAAATACACCAACTGTTCAAATGACTCTGATGCCTATGAAAACAGAAAACCATTGCTTCAGAAATTAGTGAATTCAAAACTTCCCACAACAACATGAAGAGTACAAAATCATAATTGAAGGCACAATTTAACAGATTTTAAAAGATAGTGGCATATCAAATAATCCACAGAAACTTCTATATGATTACCTGAAAGTGGGAAAGTTTCATGCAATGTAACGCACAGAACTAAAATTATTTGCCTTGGTATATATTGATCAGCCAATCATATGAATATATTTCATAGATGTGTTCATAGTAATAATAATGAATGATGATTGATTGATGATTGATATTCAAGGATCAATGATTGATAACATATGTACTGATTGGGGTAAAATGGAAGGGGATTACTGCAGGTGTGTGGTAAATCCAGACATTCTCTCTCGTTCATCAGGTCAAAATTGGATTTATACCTTGGATTTACTACTCCTACTGATAATAATATGTTCCATTTTATAGCGCAGCTACTACAATTGCATATACTCTACTGCACTTGATACATTATTACCCCGGCTGTAGCTGAGCCGCCGTATAGGCGCTAAAGCATTCAGGGAATAAATCCTACTGGGTACCTATTCACCTCACCTGGGTCGAGTGCAGCACAATGTGGGTAAATTTCTTGCTGAAGGAAAACACGCCGTGGCTGGGATTCGAACCCACATCCCTCGGATTGAAAGACGAGAGCCGTAACCACTAGACCACAACGCCCCCACATTTACTAGTAATAGATGTATTACTAACTTCTACCTCAAAAATATCACAGAAAATAGAGGTGGACTGAAAAAAAAATGGAGTGGGGTGGCAAAGCATAAGAGAGACAGAAGAGTCTTGAAGGGGGCAGGAAAATGGGGAGGGTAGATGGATAGACAGATATTGAGACATACAAAGAGAGATAGGAAAGAGAAAGAATGAAAGATAGCTAACCTGCATAGCAGCTAGAGCTGCACAACCAGCCTGACGTAGCGACAGATCTCTTTCCTCAAGGCATTCCAGGTACACTGTCACAGCCTGTAAGGAAAAAAATTATTAATATCAATATAAACAAAAACAAAACTTGGACACCATTTTCTTTCATACATAGTACAAACCATTTGAATTTCCTGCGGATTATCCTCTTTGTCCTGAATTCTTTATAATCACACCAAGAATTCTCTTGACTCAAGTTATCATCTTATCCAATTTCACTTTCAATGCATTTTCGAAAACCAAGATTTGTCAGCAACCTCACAAATTCAGATCTTTAAGAACTATTAATCTTTTAAAATTTTCAAACTTCAAATCCTCTCTACCACCTTTAGCTACCCTTAGTAAACTGCTTTTCGATACTAGGGATATTGCGAATTCTGCTCTATGAGACTGAACAAAATGGCTACCTTCTGTCTGATGTCGTCTTCTTTAGCAATGGATTCTAGATACATTCTGACCGCTGCCTGCACGGTGGCGCTGTCCTCTAGGAGCAATAAACCTAGCGCCCTCAGGTTACCCGCTGGTAGGAGAAAGCCTTTGGGAATCCTCTTGATGGTTCGCAGGAGCTCGGGTCTACCGGGTTCTAAACTTGCTGTTAATTCAACTGTGAAATAAAAAATGCAATAGAAATTAATAAAAAATTATTTCATCTAATTCTTTCAGAAGAGTGCTACTTCCAGTTATTAGCTTTGAAATCAAATTTGGGTTGAGTACCTATGATGGAGAATTGCACTTGTAAATATTTGTTAGGTACAATGAAGAAATAAAGAATGAGAGGGGAAAGAAAAAACAACGGAAAGGCAAATGGTAAAGACTTGGGAAAAGTCATAGTGAATAACAGCTATTTCAATTCATTTATTTATATCTTTATTTACTTATTTTTGTTAAAGAAATGCATCATTAAGAAGTTACTTGGGAGGTCTTGGGGCATCCGAAAGCTGTCTCAGTATAAATCAAGGGTTTGCTTGAAGTATAAAGACAAAACACTGACGATGATGACGGGCAAAACTCACAAATTTCAGATAGATTTTCATTGTTTTGAGGTTTGATTGACAAATTACTGTATCAAAACATACTCCAGAAAGTGAGGACTACAAAGTAATATCAAAGGTGGTGTGTGCTTACATTCATTGGTGATGTCATTAAGACATTTCTCCGGATGCCGTCTGTTCTCTTGTGTGAAGTAGGAGACGTATTGGAATAATGTGATAATAGTCTTAGGGCTCATCAAGTCTGCGGGTCTCTCTATGATCCTATTGCACACACTATGGAATACTGAAACAAGGAAAAAGAAAGATGTCGTCATCATCACAGATTCACTAGTTTTCCTACAATGGTAGGCCCAATTTGGCAGAAGGTGTATGATCTGGGCCTCATCTTACAAAGAGTTGCGATTGATCTGATCAACCTCAACTATGGAAAGCCAGCAACGTCAACATCTAAAATGCATTTTAGTTCAAGATGTTTTCTAGGTATGATGTATATCCATTAATTCCGTTGTTTTCTTGACAATTTGGTGTGTTCCCCTTAGTCTATAAAGGACATTTTTCAAATTTCTGTAGAAAAAATTATGACACTGATGGATTTCCAAAGAGTTACGACTGATTGGATCAATCATAACTCTTTGTAAGATGGGGCCCAGATTACACACACTGTGGAATATTAAATCAACCCTATATGTATTGGATTAATATCTATCACTGTAACTATTTTGGTCTTAAATAATGGATTTTAAAGTAAAAAATAGGGAGTTTAATGGATTTTAGTCAATGAATCATGTGTGTTGCTATGTCAGGGTAAATATAAACTTCAGTTAGGCATGTAGCCACTGGGCAGAGTGACACACATAATATACAGCAAACAATCCAAATCTTTTCACAGACAAACAAATGTATGATCAGCGATCTATGGTTTACAAAATCATTTTTACTATTGCTTCGTATATTGATAATGTCATTGCTACATTTTAACAATTTTCTTTACTAATTGCTCATTGAACCTTATCTGTTTAATACACATGTAAATGAAATCCTTAATATTATCCTTATGAATAAAACAGAGGCTAAAATCAACCACAATCAAAATAATCATAATGGATGAAAGCCTTATACAATCGGGGGATTGCATCTGGTCATTTGATGATTCTCTTGGTTCGCTTCCCTGAATACCGTGTTAAGCAAAGATAAACTATTTTTTCTTGATGCTTACCATCATCTGCAATCTCAGGGTGATTCGTTCGGAGTTTAGCTCCAAACTTCACATCCAGCTGAAGAAGAAACGAGTCGGCATTCACATAGAGGGCCTCCTTCTCTCTGCATTGTTCCCAGAATTCCAAGAGTGGTAGATTCAGCTTCAATTCCGGAAGAACTATAAAAGGATTACAAGAAAAGACTCAGAATGCTATTTCTCATTTGCTTGTTAACTTGATTGTTGTTGAAATTTGAATGTCAAACTGTCTAGACACATAGCATCTTAGTAATTGTGAATGGCAGTATGAATCTGTCAAACATAAATTTATATTAAAGACCTATCATATTTCTCATATTGTTCATGTACCATTACAGTATTAAATTATTTGGCTATTGGTTTAATTGCTGCATAATCACATCTTATCAAATAGGTCACAATGCAAGTTTTTAAAAGTTACTTTTGAATTCAATGATACTTCTAAAATGATGTGGAAATTTTAAAATTAGGACAAGTAAGACTTGTAGAAACCATGAACCAAGTGATTATGCAACATACTCTTTAAGCAGATGATTGCGACCAAACTGAATGATTATAATGTGTTATTATGAAATAAGTAGAGCAATAAGCATATGATTTCTTTCAGGCTGTAATCCTCATAGAAAAACTTTGAGAAATAAGATACAATCCTCTACACTGTTACCACCTATGAAAATTAAGTTCATTAAAGAGGGATGTCCCATTTTGCAGGTGTAAAAACATTGGCTTCATTTCATGAAACTATTTTCACTAACTAATTTTAGAAATCTGTGACAATTTAGCTTTCAGCCAATAAAACTGCATTGTTTCAGTGGCTTATAAAAATTATCCGTAACTTGCCACTTTTTATATGAAACATGGCCCTGATCACTTGATTAAAGAGGTGTCAATTTGAGAAAAGCCACATGAGAATTACAGTGTGGCAGATTCATTCTTTACAATAAAAGGGGGTATGAAACTCATGTCTGGAGTCTGTAACAAACAAGTAGCAATAGATCATAAGGCTGATTTTGACAGTTATTTAAATTGTTGATTATGTTTATTTAGATGTATACATCAACTGACAGACCGATCGCTAAGATATACATGTGATGCGGTCTTAGAGACATTCACACACTCTGAAAATTCAAGGATTTACTTCAAATCCTTGTCACTTGCCAAGTATAATGGAGTTTGCAAAATGGACAATTCAACTTAAAAGTTAAAGGTAGGTCAATAAGCTGGGCAAGCTAGGCATTACAAGGTCACTCACTTTTTAAGAAAGCAAAGGAAGAGATATAGAATGAAATAGAAAGAAGAAGAGTAGGTCAGGCCGGGGGGGGGGGGGGGGGGTGGACAAAGTATTATTGCACATCAACCTTTGCATGTTAATAAAAATTAATTGTAAAATCTACATGCAAAGGAATTTCAGTGCTGTTATTATATACATATTTGGTCATAAGCATGATTATGGATGTAATATTTCAAAGTGTAAGACCTCTGAAAAATCTGAGGGGTTTTTTTTTATTGAAAACTGTACAATGTGATTCATTATCAAATTTTGCTGCAAATATTTTTGTTCAAATTTGTTTTAAGCAATGGGTGAAAAGGTTTATAGATGAGAATATGATATTATGTGAATGTCCATAGGGAACCCAGTAGTTAGGAATGGCAAATGGAATATACGTTTCTTAGTAATCATTGCAATAATTATTTTGATGGCTTTAAATATGGGGTTGAAAGATAAATAGATGTGGTTATATGTGAATGACCATGTAGTATCCTTGCTCACCCAGCCCTAGTATACGATGGGTACGACTGCTAATACCTTCGTCCGCCGAGCTGACATGGACGCCGCTGACTGCTAGCACAATCAGCTGCTCGATGATTGCCGCTTGCTGCTGGAGCTTGTTCAATGCTATCGTCTCCTTCAGTTTGAGGGGACCAAATGCACCAAGATGCTGCAGAGAAGACAAGAATGATTATTATATAGATATGTAAAGTCATAGGCCCATATTTTCAAATTCAAATTCAAATTTTCTTTTCTTCACTTCAATAAAAAACAAGATACAGTACATTGGGGAAAAAAAGTCAAATGATGATAGAGTAAAATAACAATGAAAATTGCACAATTTGGACTAAATAACAAAATACATAAGGTAATGAATGAGACGTGAGGGAGTATCAAAAAGCCAGTAGGCCTATCTAGGCAACTCCCTGGCTAACATTCATTACTGAAAATCATGCAATCAACTTGTTTAGATTGCAAGAAACATAAAACATTTGAATAAACAACAACAAAAATAAAGAACAAACCAAAAACATAGACATAAACATAAACAGTTTATCTTAAACTGGGGCTTAATTTGCAGTTTAACTATGGGGAGCCAGATGTGACATGTATCTCCCAATTGTATAGGTCCAAACTATGAGCACATTTTGTTCTGTAAGTATTAATTTTTTCTTAAGTTTTTTTTATATCAAAAAAAATATTCAAAACAAAATTTTTGCTATTAAAGCAAGGGAACAAAGTCCAGAGCACATCGATTTTTGTTTCCCATAATATCACCATGTGCGGTCTTAGATTGAGTTTTATGACAAACCAGACATCCCAACATGAGCCATAGAAATCAAGTGAGCTCTAAATTTAGTAGGATACTTGTTAATAAGTGACCATGAATGACCAAACACTGACTACTTTACAATAAGTGAAATGAAAAAATAAAAAAAACAGAGAAAAAGTGTACCAATTTACGTTTAAACTGAATTTAGGATCATGTAAATGATGCTTGGTACGAAACTGCAACCGATTTGAGGAATCTGACTCAATGAATATTCAAAATACATCCGAACTTGGTCATATACATTGAAACATCAAATAGCAAAAAGATTCACAATAACTGCTACTGGTCCGTGATCAACACAGACAGTTTTGACTGCAATGTAGGTTGAACAATACCACAAAGGATTAAATGATGCTAAATTTAATCTTAAGACTAGATGTCATGCTGTAAAGTTTAACTGTTCTAACATATGATTAGTATCTTTGTGAACTACTTACACTCAACAGGTATTCCGTAAACATGAGATGATGAGTAAGAGTCACATCAATGGATTCACTTCCTGTCGTCAAGTTCTCTTCTGAACCAGGAAGACGCTTCATGCTCCCGAACGAACTATCTGCTGGAGACTCTAGGAGACGGTTCCCCCGCTGCTCGTTCAGCTCCAGCATACGACTCTCCCTCTTCTCACTAAGGTCCAGAAACCTGCTGCTTCTCTTGACAGATGAGTTGCTGGATGGTGACCTGATGCCACGAAGCTCCACCTGTGATGGGAGGTCCTCTTCTATACATGTCGAGTCACTAAGACGGTCTGACGACACGGCTACACCGTCAACATTATCAAAGGCATTCTTGCGATTTGTTCTGAAAGTTACAGAAATGTTGAAAACATTTGCATATATAAGAGTAATATACACAATATCATCCAAGGTAAGGAAGGTATAAATTGTTTTGGTCAGAAGATGACATCAGTCAAAGATTATTCCAACACCTAAAATATATTTATTGATACATGCATTTATTATTTTTGTGTAAATCGATTTTCTCATTCCGCCATTATTTTGGACTAATGAATTACCCAGAACTTTATAATATATGTCAACAAAATTCGGTTTTCATAAATGTGCACAGAAATATTGCAATTAGACTTGTTATGTGCAGGGATACCACTTAGAATTCATAAAAAAGATCTGAAAATCATCTAGAATTAGCCATTTCCTACACAAAAAGTGTGTTTTCTATTGCTGAAAACAAGTTTTAAAAGTCTACAAAGTGGTATCCCTAGTCTATAGAACACTCGATAAAAGAAAAAACATCTGTGTGCGCTATTTCATAAATCAAAGAACAGTAAGAGCTCTTGTTATAGGCTACTGAAATTGAGGCATTTGAATATCCGCAAAGAATGCTCAGCTTTCATTACTGATGACAAGTATGATGAACAGGGTATCACTACACATCTACTCACTCTTCCATGCTAGACGAATCAACTGTTTCACTCAGACCTTCATCTATCTCATTCAGGAAGTCAAAACTATCTAAAGCGTTCTTGACTGAAAGACTGATGGTTGACTCACGACGCTTCTTATCAAGATTCTTCTACAAAAAAAAAAGAGAAGAACAAGGGTAGATCTGTGAAAAAGCACTAATTACACTAGACATGAGATTGTCTAATGGGGCGTTGCAAGAACATGCAATTGATCGCAAATCAATTTTAGCTCTCAAAATCGATTGAGAGTCATGCATTTCATTGCAAATTTGCAATTGATTGGTGGTCTCCTTCTTGTATCAACAAGTATAAATGGATTTGCTTTAGTTAAAATTGACCCATCACTCATAAATTTGCAACTGAAATTTGCAATTGATCGCAAATATTTTCTAGCAACACCCCCTAAGTCAGCTATAGTCTGGATTACAATGTAATATAAATCGAAAAGTGAAGCCTCAGACAATTGTAATTGTTATCTATTGGGTAAGAAAAATACCAAGGTAATCTAAATGAATTACTCTGGCTACAAAATGATCAGTCTATTCATTTTATGGTGGCAGTGGTGGGATGTAAGCCTGCACCATTCAAGTGACTTTGAGTGAAACCCAACAGCTCTCTGTTCATTTAATGAAATGGTGGCAGCAGTGGGATATATGCAGGCATCATTCAATTGACTTTGGATGAAACCATACTGGTCTCTGTTCATTGAATGACATGATGGCAGCAGTGGGATATAAGGCAGCCCTCACCCTTCAAATGACTTTAGGTGAAACCAGACTAGTGTCTGTTCATTTATGGTGGCAGCGGTGGGATATAAGCCGGCACCATTCAAGTGATTTTGGGTGAAACCATACTGGTCTTGGTTCATTTAATGGTATGATGGCAGTGGGGGATATAAGCTGGTACCATTCAAATGACTTTGGGTGAAACCAAACTAGTGTCTGTTCATTTATGTGGCAGTGGTGAGATATAAGCCTGCACCATTCAAGTGACTTTGGACGAAACCAGAACAGTCTGTTCATTTTATGGTGGCCGCAGTGGGATATCAGCAGGCACCATTCAAGTGATTTTGGGTGAAACCAAAATGGTCTCTGATCATTTAGTGACTAATGTTTGCTTCAATAGAGGCTTGATCATTATTGGGCATATCATGGATTTCCTGCTAGCCATCATATTATATTGAAGCCATCTCACAGCAGAATGGGAATATAATAATGTACCTGAATATGTAGTGAGTGGTGATCCAATATGAGAAAAAATGACATGAGTCTAATAGTGATTGAAAGCAACTATTTATACTTGTATTGTTATTATTTATGTATGTATTCGATTGTACTGACATTGTATGTTTTTTACTCAATATGTGGAAGAAAAAAAAAGTTTCCAATATCCACTGGATAGATTGGTTTGGAGGGGGAAGTTCATGGTGACCTAGAAGGCACTGACGACTCCCTAGAGCATTGTTCTTCCCTATGTAGTGGTTGATGGTAGATGGTACTTGTAGTAGTAGTAGTAGTAGTAGTTTTAGTAGTAATTTACCTTGAGGAATGAGTCTAGATGAGTTATCTGTTGTTCTAATGGTCTCAGTTCACTATACTGTCCCGTTAAGATCTCCAATAAGCGAACAACGTTGTGTAATGCTTCCTCTAATGTTAAGGTTGGTGACGATGAGATCTCTACTGGCTTATTTTGTTTTGGACGCATCGGTGAGTGTGGAGTGTCGGAGGAAGAGGATGTTGATGCTGTACTTAATCTCTTTTGCTGCAAGAAAATTGGAGACAAAAATTACAATATATCTCCATTTACATCTCTTATTGCAGATATGATAAACAAAACAGACGAAGCTTTCAGTCGTACATGTTCCCTATTTAATATTCTATGCTAAAAAAAAGGTTTTCCCTCATCCGCTGTTTGCATGAAATAATCCTATAGAGTAAAATAGAGAATAGCTTTTCACCACTATCATATACACAGGTATAACCCACTGAATTTTACTAATTCACACTAAGAAAATGACATTTGATCTTTTGCTTGGGAATTGATATTGGGCAACTTTCATTTATCAAGGTTGTCAAGCTCAACGGTGCTCCAATACTTACCCAAAAGTACCTATACCAAAATTGGAACACATGAGCTGTGTTGTAATGCTACAAAGCTACTGCACTTCTTATCTTTGAAAAAAATCTAGCAAAGAAAATGGGGATCGGAATTGAGGCTGAAATGTTCTACTTCGATATGCAACAAGGTTGTGTTTATATTAAAGGCGCAGAGTAAATGAGCCTAGCTTACATGAACATTGATCATAGAATCTGTTAGTGTCCTTTCTCTCCGGTGATACGAGTTCTTGTTGAGCTGTTTGAGATCTTCTTCATCCACATGGAAGGGGCTCCATGTAACAATAATGTTCAGTTTAATTGTTCCAGTTTCATTCACATCTATAGTCAAGTTTTGCGGTTCTGCTCCATAGAAATCTGACGTATCAAACTCCAGGTTTCCAATGGTGACGTTGGCTCTTGCAATACCCCTGATCTCTGTGACCTATAGGTCAAAGGTCATAAAAGACAATGCTATAATTATCTCTGTGACCGATGGGTTAAATGTCATACAAAATGATGATATAATGCCTTATTAGATAAACAGGAGTGGCCAGAAATTTCATACACATGAACTCATATTGAGACCCTCCCAGTTGCATCATATTACATAAAGGTAAAATTATACATTTGTTGCTTACTTTCCACAGCTATATGAACTGAATTGCAATGATTCTATGAATGGAATGCACACCTATTTCGTATGTATATACTTTATGTATTACTTTTAATCTGTAAAGCACTCCAAATATGAATTATAGGAGAGGAAGTAGATGATGAATAATGATGTGCCAAATCATGCTAATTGATGTTGGGAGGTATGGAACTTTCATACCTTTATCGTGAGGAAGTCTCCAACCATAGGATAAAGCACAATCTCATCACCTTCCCACGTCTGACTTAGATCCTTCTCTACCTTACATTTCGTCTTCCACTTCTGAAAGCCATACTTGAAAGTGATCTGCGGATTAAAGACAAAGTATCAGAAAGGATGAAAAGAAAGTTACAAAAATGCTATGAGAATTGGAAAAAATCATTGTTTTTACACTGACTTAATTCTATGAACTGAAAATGAATTTATATGATTCCACCCTTCTTCATTAGGAGTAGCTATGACATTGTCTGACTGAAGCATTTAAAGGTATATTAAAAATACCCACTGACAAGGAAAATAAAACATTCCTTGATCTAGAGACAATACAATTTCTGGGAATAACAACTAAACTAAATGTCACTCAACGTATCAATGATGAATGGCCAAATCTGTTATGTCAAGTCTGCAAAGTTCTGTTCGGTTCAGTGTCCTGTTTCATAAAGACTTGCATGCACAGTTTCAATACCAAATTTACTATTAGCCAATCAGATTAAAGGATTTCAGTAGCTTTTATCCATTATTTCAAATTTTTATTCTAACACGTTTTATGAAATGGACCCCTGAAGTTAGGATCAAGGTCCCGTTTCATAAAGACTTGTTATAATAACAAAGGCACGATTTATATAACAAATTTACTATCAGCCAATCAGATTGAAGGATTTCAGTAGCTTTTATCTGTTATTACAATTTTCATTGTAACAAGTTTTATGAAATGGGTCCCTGAAGTTAGGATAAGATACTTACTTCAAAGACATCGCCTCTTGTCACTCGTGCAAACCCAGCAATACCTACAATTGAAAAATATATAAATCATAGAACACTCATAAAGGTAAGATAATATTTTAGCAAAGATCTTAGAGGTTACATGTTACATAATGAACAGCAAATAAAATTGACATTGTTAATGGTGAACTTCTAATATGATTAGAGAATGGACTGTGTTTATTTTGAAACACTTTACTTCTACTTCAGTCTGTGAAATAAATCGCATTACAAAGTTTCTGTATTGAAGGGGCACTGCACATATATGCCTTTAAATGAAACCTTCACTTTTAAACTCTTAGTTTAGTATGCCAAAATTATTTTGTTCATTTTTTTGTTCATATCTGCTCCTTTATATCACACTTTTTTTTTCAATGATCTTGAATGTTCTATATAAAAATATAAGTCTCAATGAAATGAAAAAGAACTTCAATCATCCAATACTGATAAAACCAAACCTCACCCTCAATCTTTAATACAAAGGCACCAAGATTAGCCTCCAATTCAGCCTCCATATGGCACAATGCTTGCGTGCAGTCTCGAACCCCAACCTTAGCCTCACTCACAGGCTCCTTGGCTTTAGGTGAATGGGCATCGTGATATGCTTTAACCATGTTGACCGCACCTATAACACAACATGGGATGTAAAAAAAAGCAATTAATGTTTACAAATTCATATTAGGCTAGACAATGAATATAGAATAAATGCAAAATTTTCAGCAAACTGATATTATAATGTGATTCTTGGCTCAAATATATTACTAGGCAACTCAACTGATACCACAATGATATTTGGTTACTGAATTTTAATCACTCAATTATATAAATGATCTCCCAATTATATGCATTACTGTAAAGCATTGTGGAGGGGAGCTCTGATGATGCAAAACAGAAGTTATTTATTCTTAGATAAATAGTACAGAATGCATTCATAATCACATTTACCCCTATTTCTCCCCTAATCCTAGCTTGGTATCAACTATCAAATTAACTGAAAATTAATCCAGTTATGCTCATTTCTATCAATGTTTCTTATTCCCTTTTTCATACATGCTGGAACTAATCATTTTTTTTTTTGGGGGGGGGGTTCAAATTGGCAATTCAATTGAATAATAACTGTACTGTCTTTCTGATTCCAGTGTTCATCCATGCATTCTTTTTTTACTTCATGAACTGCTGGAATCCTGATAATTTGAGAGCATTACAACATTTCACATGAACTTGAAAACTAAGACAAACCATTTCACGAAGGTTCCACATATATCGGGAGTCTGATGTACATACTTTCTGGAATTGCCCAAATAAAACAAATAATCACGTAATTTCCTTTATTCATTGCTTTACCTTCTCTGACTTTAAGCTCCTTCTCATACAACTCCTGAAGCTCTTCTACTTTGGCAAGATGAAATTGGAGTTTCCTTAAAAAATGAACAGAAAAAAAAAATAACAATGATAATTGGTTTATAAGGCGCTTAATACAGATGTTCTTAAGCGCTCAATTTTCTGATTATTAATTATTACCAGGAATGTAATAAATATGCAATCAATTGAGGAAAAAGACATAAATACACTCAAATAAAATCAATATCACGCATCTATAACTAACTCATAATAATAATGCCACCACAGAATGTGACTGAACACCATTTCATATTTCACACATTCTTAGTTAAAGGGATGGTCCGGGCTGAAAGTATTTATAGCTTAATAAATAGAGTAGAATTCACTGAGCAAAATGCCGAAAATTTCATCAAAATTGGATAACAAATAACAAAGTTATTGAATTTTAAAGTTTAGCAATATTTTGTGAAAAAAAATCGTCATGAATATTCATAAGGTGGGCTGATGATATCACATACCCACTTGTTCTTTTGTATTTTATTATATGAAATTAGGTTTATTCAATTGTTTTCCTCCAAGAACTAGAAAAATTGGATTGACAACTGATTTAGTGCATTAGATATTATTGCTGCAACTTATTTCATTATAAGGGAGACATATTATTCACACAAGTATGAAATAATGAAAAAATTATGATTTATGTAATAACATAAGAAAACGGAAAGTGGGGATGTGACATCATCAGCCCACCTAATGAATATTCAAGACAACTGTTTTCACAAAATATTGCTTAACTTTAGACTTCAATAACTTTATTATTTGTTATCCGATTTTGATGAAATTTTCGGCATTTTGCTCAGTGAATTCTACTCTATGTATTAAGATATAAATATTTTCAGCCCAGACCATCCCTTTAAATCTTTAAATAAGAGTTCATCTAGATTTAACATACATGTACTACATTAATTTTATCACCGAGAAGATTAAACATCCTTTTCTTAATATAATTGATATTACAGTATTATCTGCACGGTATTCTATAGTTATAAGGTAAAAGAACAATGAGGGATAAGGATTTTGAAAATGACTGCAGCACTTTCTCTTCTTCGTGCACACAGCAAGAACGATTCATGAACATTTGGGAAAAGTAATTTCAAATCTTGCCTGAAACTCCTTTTAAGACCATGATCAAACCATTTTAACTAAAATGTGGGAAGAGTAATTTCAAATCTTGACTGAAACACCTTTAAAGACCATGATCAAATCATGCGATTGTAACTAAAATTTCGGAAAAGTAATTTCAAATCTTGCCTGAAACTCCTTTCAAGACCATGACCACACCATGATTTAGTAACTAATTTTGCTAATAAAATGTCCCCTGATCAATCTACTCATTTCCTCTTTTCTTCAAATGTAACTCCATATCACGGGAGCTACTGAAAGTGAAAGGGCAATTTATCTTGAAGTAAGATCGACAAGACTATATAACAATAATAAGATATAACATACGCAGATCAACTGGACAAAGGTCACTTCCTGGAATAAGCACTTAAAATCAAAATGAAATCAGAATAAAAGGAAAATTAAGAATTGAGTTTACCTTATAAACCGTTCAGCTGCTTTAGTTTGCTGTATTGTGGAGGACAAAAGACAAACAAAACACTGGCATCAAACAAAATCCTTGAAAAATCACCATATAGAACCATCACTAAATTATTTACATACAAATGAAAATAAAAAACAAAGTTGGAATGTATGCATCATCTGTAGGTCAACCTATCTTGGCTGAAATAATTTTTCACCGATTATGAGTAAGCAGAAGAGTGTATGACAGCTATGAATGATCTGGGGCCCGTCTTACAAAGAGTTGCGATTGATCTGATCAATCGCAACTATGGAAAGCCAGCAAAGTCAACATATAAAATGCATGTTTGTTCCAAAAAAAATTTATAGATATGAATGTATATCCATAATTTATTGATTTCTTGACAATTTGGTGTGTTCTCCTTTGTTTACAAAGGACATTTTGCAAATTTCCAGTAGAAAAATTATGACACTGATGGATATTCATAGAGTTACGATTGATTGGATCAATTGTAACTCTTTGTAAGACGGGGCCTATCAGCTTCAGAAATGTAGCCATGATAGAGGACTGTCAGTCAGACCATGGACCTACAGGTACTTGGTCAGACATATGACACAGCAAAATCTCAGGCAAATCATCGAAAGTGTTCATACTTCACACATGGTGAATAAATTAAAGGGCCCTATTCATCTGTAAATCAATGTCATAGGTCATTGCCCGGATAAACTGACAAATCCGCAATCTCATTAAGAATTTGATTGGTCCATAGCTTGATGTATGTAGGCAATAAAATCATCTTAATATCTTCTGCCTCTACAATAATGTCTGGTCACATGGTCTGACATCATACACCATTGCCTTTGTACACAAAACCATACTGAGCTATGAATTGCAAAGCCGTGTTGCACTGTGTCTTTGCAAGCCTCCAAGGAGCCTTTGATATCACAATACATATCTGACTGAAGAGTATGATAATACTACACGAAATTCAGTTAAAGATTCATATCAAATATTAAATAATCACAATTATCATTTGTATTATTTATAAACATATAAGTGACAGTCCCATACTAAAAGGTAAACTTTGTGTTAAAAAAAGGTCAACAAAGAGGACACCAGGTACTGATAATTTCATATGTTCAATAGACACATTATGCAGCAATATTGAAGCAGATTATTCTGGCAATACCCCCTCGCAATGAAAAAAGTAAAATAACACACACTTTATCATTACACAAGATAACAAACCTATCTTTGGAAACAGAAACATTACGGTGGAACCATAACAATTAATCAATACGCAGACGTGGTGCAAAGTCTATGGCAACAATGGGATGACACACATGTAGAGTGTAAACACAATTCATTTGTTTACACTGCGAGTTTGCACATCTATCAAGGTTGAATTACATATTCAATAAAGCAAACTTTTTCCATTGTTACTTTTCTGTGGATGACATTTTTATGAGGTTTTATTCTTTGGTAATCAATTTCAAATATGTTGGGTCTTTTTGGTTACAACTACATGTATTCATACCTGGAAAGGCATTCTGTTAAAAGGAAAAAAGTCCCACAATATAAATTTGCAGAGGAAAGGGAACAGGAATTCCTGTTTCCATGTGTAGTAGTAAAAAAAAAAGATACCCATGCTCACAGACAGCTCCAACCGGGAAATGGATTCCCCTCTTGACCTACTGAATGCTAGAATCGAGGCTACTGGTTTTTCATGCATTTTTTTTTCATGTAGCTCTGTAAAATAAAAAATAAATATATCTTAAAAAGGGGGAGCTCTTGGAGTGGATATAGAACCTACCTTGTCCAAATTGTAATGGAATCCCTGTCTTGATTTATCTGTAGTCTTTGTCTCTTCTTGATGTTCTTTCATCATCTCTAGCTTCTCATTGCTGGTCCGTATCGAGTCACTGTTAATCCAAAGAAAATCAAATAGATAATAGTTAATGTCATAAATAACAAAGAAGACAATCAATTATAAACCAGAAAGCTGCATAATTACATGTATATAACAGATCTCTGTTGAAGAAAGAAAGAAAGACAGGTAATCAGTGTTAACACACATGAAGTTAAGTTTGATTTCAATACATTTGAATTTCAATAAATGTAAAATAAAATTTATTAGAAAAAAATGAATGTTTAGTCCTGGTTAAAATGAATACTGAGTTCTGTAACACAAAGGTTAGCGATTGATCGTGTGCTTGATTTTCACGATTGATTGTACATTGTAGTCAATGCAATCAATTGCAGAAAAATGTTCTACGATCATTGCCAAGTTTTGCGTTACGGGCTCCTGGTCAACATAAAGGAGCAACAAAGTATTCATTATCATTGTGAACAGAAGTGAAAGTAATTATACAATGCAGATTGGTGGTGCAATCAGACTTAAGTTCATTAGTCTATCAGAAATATTGTCTTTGGAATCTAAGCATGAAATTTAAAAAAATTGTTGACCTAAAACTAAGACATGATGGCATTATACCATGGAGTATGCAGTGGTGCTAAATAAGTGAACCCACCAGAAAATGAGCATAATTATTCAAAAGTGTTCAAATTCTGCCACCTTTTAAATATTTAATTGTGAAGTCAGGTGATAAAATATTACATGTAATATGGTTGATTTCTCTGGGATACTGGACATTGTAGCGTTGTCGTCTATGTTCAACACTTGGCATGAAAGAGTTGATTTTCTGGTGGGGTTCACCAACATTTCAGCACCATTGTATATACTGTACATGTATAACTATTACCTATCAATTAACAATAAGAGTATATCAATTAATCATGGCTTATCATCTTGTCTAGAACTTGGTCAATTAATCTCTGCCCATTTGTTATGAATCCTGCCATTTGATCCCTGATGACCCTAAATTGTATGGAAAGTGAAACAGGTGTATTTCAATAGGTGGTTTCAGACCGCCTCGAAGTTCGTCAGTTCCAGGTATTCTCTGATCGGGAAATTTACCCCGATCAGAAAATACCAGGTATTTTGGTAATGTGAAAGCAAACAACGCGAAATTTCCCCGAAAGAAAATACCCGCTAAATAGTAGGTACTTGGCGAAATTACGAGAACTTTCGCGGGGATTTTTCCAAGGTTGCAGGTATTTTGGCAATATGAAAGCAATTTACGGGAACTTTTAGCCCAGCGTGTTGTTGGGTGCGGGTGCCGTTGGTGGCTGCTGGGCTAGTGGTTTTGAATCTCGCGCCTTGCCTGCTTAACAGACCATACTGCGCATGCTCCTAACTTCAGGAATTTATCCCGAAGGTTATGTTTCGGGGCGGTGTGAATGCAGGAATAATTAATGGGTATTTTTTAGCCTAAAAATGTTCTCGTAATTTAACAGGGATTCTTGTGATCGAGGCGGTTTGAAACCGCCTAATTTTAATCTTAATCAACACTAGAAGGGACGTAAGTTGTTCTTCCTTCAGTATTGAGCTGTCTATTAGTAACTTATACCAATGTTTGATTAATTCACCCTCAAATAATCCGGACTACTGGATGCAGCTTGGCAATAAAAATTGCGTTCATGAATTGAAAAGGAGTCCGTATTATTTTTTACAAGTGCAGTGAGGAAAAAGTGTACTTTATCAACATGAAAAGTCAGTGCACTGTATGCACATGGGAAACAAGACTGCAGAGTAAGCCCCATTACAGCATTTGAGATTCCTGTTCATGACTTTCAAGAAAGACGACTGGATCCGGATCGAGCGCAGCTCCAGTCCTCCTAAAATGACGACTTAAATAATATGGCTTTATATTCTAGTCCTCGACTTATCATGAATTGAAATAGCGTATTCAAGAATTCATGAAATGGGTATTAATGTTTCCCTCATGTCCCTTAAAGACTTTAACCTGTGGAAGAGGGGAAAAGGGATGAACATTAAGGTAGTTAAAGTACTTTCAAATTTCAAAGTAGTTTATCAAATGGTTAGGATTGATAACCAACTCAAAACAGAGTTTACATGGCCACAGGAGCTATTCATGAAACTTCTTGACGGTGACTTCTACCGATAACTGCTACACCCTACTAAAATCCTTGCATCTGACCAGTTGATACCCAGTTTGTCTGTAAAAATCACACCAACAACAATCTTCATATCATCCTCCCTCGGGCCTCATCTATAAAAAAAGGTACTGATTAAAAACAAAGAAACAAATCAAAATCAACTATTGAAAGCCAGTGATAAGGTAGGGCCCTACATGTAGTACTGGTCATTGGATGATTTTTGGCAGTCTATAAGCAGGTAGCCTGGGGGAGTTATGTACTTCACCTTCAGTCTTTGGTTCGGTTTTACCAGCGAATCAGGGAAAATATGGATGAAAATATTTTTCCGGCCCTCCTATAGCAATATCGGCGAAAACCGGATCTAAAACTACAAAAGATCACTTTTTATGATTCAGAACGCCCCCCCCCCCCATAAAAAAATTCAAGCTCCCGGCCTGGGATGATAGGTTAAATTTTAATCATTATGACCACATTGATCAGACTAAATGTTTGAGATCTATAAAGAATTGATGTTACAGTTTACTCGCTTTCCATAGTTAAGTTTGATTAAAATTGATCACATTATTGCAAATGACACAGATCCAAGATTTCACTTTTAAAAAAACCCTTCAATAACTTTGAATACTTACAGGAGTCCATTCTTCAACGATTCAACAATGACGGCCATACGGCCTGGTCTTGGTTGTCGAGGCATTCTCAAAGTGTTGCTAGGGGGCGGTAGCATCCTTTGCTGAGTACGACGACGATCGCGCAGCTTACGCTGCGTCACCGGGCTGGTGAACCCTCGAAGGCCCTGAAAAATATAATAAATATGTATACGTCAATTGAGTATTTTGTATGAAATACACATTTTAGATTCTTGTTTATAATGTTGTGAATGCAATCATAGTATGAATAGTGAATCTCATTGAGTGAAAGTCATTTCAAGAGCTTTCCAGGTAAACGGCAGGTGATTTTTCCTTCTGAAGGAGAAAAAATCTCGCCTGCAAAGAAATAATTTCTCCATATTTTGCCCATAATTTGGCCAAAGAGGCCTAAAAACAAAAGGGCTCACATTCTATCACATCATTGGAAAGGGGGATGATAATAATACTCTGGGGTTACCAACTAGTAGGGTCTATCACCGACAGAAGATTTTTTTTTTCAAACTGAGACGAAACCCCTGATGATTGGAAGAAGAAACCCGATTATTATATCATCTGGTGATGCTGAAGATACCAACTGCTAATCAATAGAATTCATAAGGGAATGGGTATGAGCTTAGACTCGAGATGGGGTAGACTGGCTTTCTCCTGGTGCAAAAGCCACCTGAGCCTGTGCTGTTAATTTATTATCAAGTCAGTGGTGATCATTTATCATCTAGCATGGCTTGATATTGCAGGGAAAATTCAGACGTGCTTCGGAGGCCAACATGACTACTGGTATATTGAACGGCTACATGCACTACACATAGACATTAACGACAAAAATATATACTTCTAACCAAGTAATGGACAATAAAATTACTGGTATTCTACAAATAACTTCAGAAAATGTAAAAAATGTAAAAATGAAAACCAATATTGAGCATGATGCATGTCTGCATGATTGGCAGAACTTTGTTAAGATATGATGGTTATACATCATGGAGCTATTAGCGCCATGAATACATGTATATGTCTGCATAATATCAATACATATATCAATATAAAATCCACTGAAGCCATTCCATGTTATGGGCTATAGCAAGGATTCATGCTCTCTTAATTCTCTTTTAATCTATGAGTGATATTGCTACACGTGGGCCTGGCTAATTTTCATAATTAAAATGGGGTTTTGAAGGCCTTGAATTGCTATGAAATATTATTCTGTCTTAAGTTGATCAAGTTTGTGTTTTGATTTGTTGTACCTGAATATTGCAACAACTTTATTTTATAATGCTTTATAGCAAGTTCATAATTCATTCATTCAATTATAAGAATTGATGAAATGTAATTAGAATAACACTGAATGAATAAATAAACAAATGAGTGAATAAAAGGATGGAAAATACATGAATCAATCAAGAGGATGAGAAGAAAAAAAACATAAAATAAGAAAAATATATTTTCTGTTGAAATGCTAGTGACATTCCAACAAACTAGGAAGTACATAATGTGTCTGGACTGTTTGCACTTTGAGACGTGGGGAATCACTGCTGCATATCAACAGGGCTCTAAAAATGGGATTATGAATCATAGAGAGCCATGGGAGTATCATGGGACAGTTACCATGGCAACGGTAAGATATGTTTCATGTCTGGAATTTCCTCTGAAGAGAAATATATAATTCATCTCTTTAGAAACAATCTTTCTGAGGTTTGGCTTGACAGCTACTGATTTTGATCCAGTAAAATGGGCAAGATGTTGTAAATGACAAGGGAATAGAGTTTAAAAGGCAATATTTTGTGTGCAACCTACATGTACATGCCTTGTGTTCAGCCATATTTGTGATACAAGTTTATATATTCACTGGTAAAAGAAATTAATAAACAGATACCCAATGATGCTTATAAGCACACTATTCTTCTATGGAAATGAAAAAGAAATCTATTGCCATTAATTCGACATCAACAACTCCATTTGACTATTGTGAGAGTTTTTGTATCAAAAATTTATTTCCGTAAAAATGTGAAATTCTATCAAGGTTATCAAGTATTTTCATCTTAAAATTTTTACCACCATTCATATCACTTTCAGAAAAAGCTAGACATTACAATTTACATAAAGAGTCCTCCATCCATATGAGCAGACATGATCCAGAATGAACTTCAGATAATTATCGAATAGATCGACAAAATCATGCAAAGCCTACAAGTCGATGAACTCCATTTGTCCTTGTTCTTCCGCTGGCCTACCAGGGAATATAAATTATGACCACTAAAACACGATGGCCAAAAAGCAGGTCAATGCTCAGTCAGGGTTTCTTTTTACAGTATATCATCAGGTCATTTTTTCTGATATAAAGCTACCATCATGATGTATTTTGGTTTGGATGGCTTAAAGGTCAAGTTCACCCTAAAAAAAGTTTGTTTTAAAATACTTGGAAAAATAATTTTAAAAAGGGTGAAAGTTTGAGGAAAATCCCTTAAAGATAAAAAAGTTATCAGAATTTTAAGTTTTGGATTTGAAACATAAATGAGCAGCCCCATATGTTATGTAATAAAAATACATAAATTTCATTTTTGAATGGTTCATGATGACTTATTTCTTATTTTCATTTTAGGCGCAGGTTTGAAATAATTTGTTAATTGATATACTGAAGGTACAATAAAAAACATTTTCAATTTTGTGAGAAAATGACATTTCATTGATTTTTTTACTATACAATATGTACATGTAGGAGAGCTGCTCGCATATACTGTATGATGTCACAAATCAAATAATGAAAATTCTAATAACTTTTTTATTCTTTGATGGATTTTCCTCAAACCTTTGCCAATATTTATCATTATCTATTCTGCTATTTTTTACAATGAACTTTTTGTCTGGGTGAATTTCCCCTTTAACAAACTTGACCGGGAAGCCTGTTTATGTTTTTAACTGTTGCACAGTAGGCCTACATGATCACTGATGTATTATCCATCTACTGTATGTTGATGATGAGAACCTAATCATATTAAACTCTCAAATTCCTAGACTATACAAAACAACAAATATATTCTATCCTCAAATATTTTACTGTAGCATCATCCACAACCAAATTACATCTGTAACATAATCATTTGAAATTGCATTCCGCTTTTATTCAGATCAGGTAGTTCCCGACCATTGGGCGAAGATGAAACTTACAAGTGTACCATGTACGTTGTATGTCTGTGTTCATTTATAAATGGGTGTGAGGCTGTAGATCAAACCTAATCAAAACTGTAGATTTTTCATGAATTTTTACTTTTTTCAGAATGGCCCTAAAATAAGATCTTCATCTTGACAAGTTGTAAGCGATTGCATCCTTGGAGATTAATGAAACATTCATAAATTAATAGTCCTGAGCATTGAAGTCGAGAACCATGTAACAACACGAGTACCGTGCATTTAATGCACATGTATTATACATAATTTTTTTGTAATAACAAATGCAAATATGTCTGAATATTAGAATACAGGTGCAAAACAAGAAACCAAAATCCGTCAGCCGTATCAATATCAATATTTTTAGTCAGGTTACAAGCATGATTGGTTTTCATGCTTCTTTAATTAAATCAACCAAGTTGGAAAAAAAATTCTCATTGGGAATAGAAATACCATTCAGTTGTATCATTTCACCACCATTGAGAAATCATTTCATGGCCTTTGACTTTTTTCCATGATATATTTTGATGAATCATCAAGAGATACAAAATGGTGTATTTTGTATTTGATCACATATTTATTTATCAAAATACATGTACAAGAATAGTATATGATTACACTACAATACAAAAAAGAGCCAATCGCATCACCATTTCACAATAAACATGATCACAGCATTTGGTACTTTAGCAGAAGTTATCCCACTTCTAATCATAGGAAGCATACGATGCTTTAGGATCATAAGTCTCATTAAAAGTAGTGAAATTTACTCGTTCAGTTTTTTTTTTTTTTTGGGGGGGATTATTAGTATATGGTATACATTATTATATATGGTATACAATTCATGTATGTACAATTGATGGAAGTGAAATAAATAAATTTGAATTTGAATTTAGTGAGATTGTTTGTAGTCCACTTATAGCATCTATGTTCCATATGACACTGTTCTCATTACACTTTCTAAAACTACATGTAGTTTACTGGAAACTGGTTCAAGAAACCAGTTTGGAAGATCGCTTTGCTAGCGTTCCCATTGGAAACCGCAGTGTAGACATTCTACACACAGTGTGTGGAGTAGCGCGCTCTAAATGTGCGAAGATCGCTTCCCCAAGAACGGTTGTGTCCTCACTTACGCTAAAACCTATACGCATCCTGTAAGATACCCGACTAAAAATTATCATGTAAAGTGTAAATATGATGAACAATTTGATACCTTTCAGGTATTGCAATCATTCTTTCATTTTCACCACCTTTCTATACCGATAAATGATAATCGCAAGCTGAAAATAAAGCTGTAAAGCAGACTGACCCTATCGCTAGGCATTAAAGAAGGGCACATCAAACATGGTCATGTTTACCAAGCATACCATCTCAATGTTTGATTAGATCTGAGTGACCAACCTCCATTCAATGTCCAGATCAGGGATCTTCCTTACTGTTGAGTGAAATGAAGATGTTTCGCCATGAACTTAAAGGGTAAGATCACCCAAGTTGATTTGTATAAGTACAGGATGATGGAAGAAACATCAAAGAATGTTTGACAAAAATCCATCAAAGAACTTCTCAGTTATGATTTTTTTTTCAATTTTTCAGTTTGTGATGTCACATGTGAACAGCTGTCCCATTTGTCAAAGAAAATGACATTTTTGGAATCGCAAATAAATGTCTATAATTCTTTTAATAGATCTTTGCCATCATTTTTCTACCCTAAATTAAACCAAGATGCTGTCTGGGTGATCTTTCCCTTGGCTTTGGAAGCTAATTCTGAAGAAAAAAAAAAGACACTCAGATAAAAAGCCAGAGTCATGTAGTTTCATTACTTATCAAATTCAGTGTAATTTCTGTTTACTAACACATCCAAATATAAAGTTGAAAAATATGAAACTTTTCATGCCACTTATTCGAAATCGACTTCTTTATGCTAAAGCATATGCCAGTTAGTGGTGACAGCGATGATATATTTGGGCATTTCAATGTGAGAAAGACAATCACATCACAACTTATACTAGAAACAATCAAATAGATAGTCCTGAATATGAAAATCCTTGAATTGATAAAAGCTTAAATACAAACACAACTTCTGCCATGATAGTCCATGCTGATCATAGTATGCATGTTTCTGTGAAAATTGCATAACTGGACATTATCATGAATGTATTAGTAGTTCAGGTGATAGAACAGCCTTGTCCCAAACAGGAGTCAGACAATCTCAAAAACAATTGTAACAGATTTTCATTGCCAATTTGGCATTGCCAACAAACTTGCAAGAATGATAGGGATGATTTCTCTCCAGAAAAAATGAAAATTTTAGATCTTGAATGTGGTTAACTTTCTTATTTTTTCCCCAACTCCAGCAATCTATTCTTTTTTTGTTGTTCGGGGTATCAAGCTTGAAAATTATTTTCTTCAAGACTGCATTGCTTCATGATTGATTATCTTTTTCTCGAATTACATTCATGTTTGCCAATTGGAGACATAACAGATGCATTCCATTCAATATAGAGCAGAATATGATATTGATTATATCTTCAGTTTAAAAAAAATAGCACATTGTTTAAGCCTGTCACTCAACTACAAGTTGATTAAACTTTTTTGTAATTGTTTAAACTTTTTAAACAACTTGTATGAAAAGTTTAAACAGTTGTTTAAAAAGCTTAAACAATTGTTTTAAAAGTTTTTTAAAAAGTTGTTGGAGTGACTGGCTTAAACAACATGCTTACAATTTTAAACAGCTTTTTTCCAGTGTAGGGCTTCATGAACTCATTCAAGATTTTTAATGAAAGATACTTGGTAGGCTACTCCTATAAGTACAAATCCTTACATTAATATGGGGATTTAATGAGGAAGAAGTTTCCTTCCCCAATTGGCTACTTATTCTATTGAAAAACAATGAGTAAAAATAAGAGTTTCAAGTATATTTCAAAGGTAAAAATCAAAAGATTCCCTCAAGTCTCAATGCATAATCAATGAAGTGGTTAGGAAAGCTTCCTTTTCAATTCTTGACAGAAGTCAGTTTAAGAAAATCATAAACATTCATGATCTAATGTGTTTTTATGAAAAGGAACAGAAGAGAAACAGTTGGTTTGCATCAAACGGAAGTTCCCTTTTCAAAGTGGCAAATCAAATAATCAATATTGATTTATAGAGCTAGCAAGCATGACTCACGGTTTGTTATTCAAAGTCATTATCCCATGACAGACTTCATACTCTATTGAGGCATTTGATATTGTGCTTGGTAATACAGAAAAAAATGTATGTTTATCTATAGCTCAATGGAAAATATATGTTTATTACAATAAACAGGACTACTTATAGAAAAACCTGAGAAGAAATTGTGAGAGGTCATGTAGGGTATCAGCAGGTGTATAAAAGTTAACAAGCAAAGTAAAAGAAAAGAAATAAATCTCAGCTATAAAGAAAAGACCTATATGTATGTATAATTTTGAAAATGGGGAGGGGGGAGGTGGCACACATACCACAGGAGACTAATATACAGTATGTGTATACAAGTTTGGGTAAAAAACATGTTCTGTATCTGAGATAGCTCCATCCCTGGATCTGTATACATGTATATTTTTTTGGGGGGAGTATATTTTTGAAACAGTATCATTTATTGAAGGGGGGGTGGGGCTGTTATGCATGATATCAGGTGAATGTCTGAAACAAGTTGAACTATTAATGGGATAGGATCTTGACTTGAGTCTTCAGTAACTACAATGACTGGGTATTAAATTTCAGGGTGGAGAAGGGGAAAGGGTAAAATAGATGTAGACGGACAGGTGCATTCGACCAGGTTGAGAGACACTGCAGAGTGCGAATAGAATTTTATGGGGGAAGGGTGGGCTGTTACTGAGGTGAAAAGTAAAAGGTGGTAATATTGATCTTATTAAATAGGATTGATCTTGATTTCTGGAACAAGGGGGGGGGGTCTTTATTTGATCTAATCAAGTTTCGTTAAAACTTTATCAACTGTCATCAAAACTAATAGGATTGATATCAATTCCAGGATGGGGTGGGCCTGTGGAGTATTGATTTGATATAATTAAGCGTTGTTACAATTTTTTAAATTCATTTATTATAATCTACACAAATGGAATGAATGTCAAATCCAGGATGGGGGTGGGGAGGGGGTCTTAATGAGATGGTGATAGATTGAGGGGTGTAGGTGACACACTGAACTAATAAAGCTGTCAGCGTGGTAGCCAGGTTTCCTGTCTCCCCTTACAGTCCAGCCCTGATGAGAGTTCTTTACATGCCTTGTAATATACCCTGACCAACGTACACCGTTCTATGGTGTCTTGCGATATCATTCCACCCATGTCCGCTACATGTAGAGCTGGGAGACTATTACTTCAGACCCATGCCTGTTGACCATGCAGATGCCATAATCCACTTCAACACTTCTAAGGGTTTATGTATTGAAGAAGGTCTGATCTAAGAAAATAATAAGAGTTTGCATCTATTTGAGAGGGGGGGTCGCTAAACTGTGATTATGTACTTCATGGATTTCCCTTTGTAATTATGAAACCTGAATATATGTATGGCCTACGTCACAGAATTGATACACACCTCTTCAGAAGTCCACAGGATTATACAGTTACAAGGAACAGCAGAAAGATGATCATCCAGTGAATGATGTCACTTTGTAAATATGGCACAAGGACTTTTAAACAAGAAAATTGTAACAAATCAATTTGTAGGAAACTATCCTGAAAAATTCATAGAAAGAGTCCACTCATGGCAAAGCAATTAAGTACATTAGGCAACACTTGCACATAATGTGTGATGATATGTCACAAAATAATGTATACAAAACCAGCCATGCTAAAGAATTCCTTTTCAGATATTAGCAGAGAGATAAACATCCAAAGTATCAGTATCAGGACACATGCTGTGATGCTACCAGCACCTAAATTACAACTGATTTATTATTGTATGCTTATTAGATGTCTTTTTTTATAAAAACTGGCTATATATTCATTATTGACTTATACAAGTAGACCGATCTATGAACTTATCACTTGGTATAATTTACTTAAAGGTTACGGCACCAGACACAGAAGGGTTGCAGAACCCTAGCCTTGAATGCACATTTGATATCGATATCTCAAGCTGTAGTATTATATCAATATCACCTTGCCCTTGCTAGTAACTTTGACCTAAAATAAGTCAATATTGAGAAAGGCCTACTACTGGTATGCTTCCCTGTGCTATGGCTTGTAAACAACCGAGTACAGTAAAACACAAAAACAAAAGGATTTCCACACGCATTAAATAATTCCCCTTTGTAAATCATGAGAATTTTCTCTTAAGAGTGAATTATGTTCAACATTTCATACTTAGTTCTTTTCTTTTTCCATCGTGTCGTATTCAGCTGTAATGTTATATGCATTTATATCAAAAGTATGATATCAAAGGCATATTGTAAACGAATCTATATAGTCCCTTCCTCTTTTTGTTGGTTTAATTGGCAACTATTCCACTAATGAGGAATGATGAATTCTTAAAAATACCATTCTATGGTCCTTATTAGTATGATTCATCCTGTGGTCAATGCCACTGGTGTAATATTGCAAGTTTATTATGCAAGCAGATCTCCCACTTACTTTGAATTATAATATTGGTTTAAAAAAGGAAGAATCAATTAAAATTGATGGTCAATTGATGAATGAATTTAAATCTTTGTAATAATAACCCCACTTTCTTTCCAAGCTAGGGGTGAAATTTAACAAATTGGAGTCTGAAACATACATGTATGCAGATACAGGAATGTGTGCTATAATAACATTGCTTTTTAATTTTAATCACATCTAATTTCTTATCTAATTTCTAATAATCCTCAACTTTCTTTCTTGCAAATGTAGGCCAAATATTTTACACTGTCATGCAAATCAAGAATCAAGATATCTATGAAGGCCTACCAATAATACGTAAATCGAAGTAATATTATTTTAAATACACATACAGATCTATGGTGTGCAACTGGGTAGGCCAGTGCATTGAATATAGCTTATGCTAATATAAGCCTTTGCGCATGTATTATTTTGAAAAAAAACAAGGTAAACAATAAATGACATCGTTGATGAAACATATTAGAATACAATATATAAACTTGCATCAATCACTGTGATGACAGCTAGTGACTTATATTATATTCATTAATATCTTGAAAGACATGTAGGCCCAATATGTATAAAAACAACCTGTAGCCCTAGGTCACTGCACTGGACACAGACATGCGTGCACTCTTATTCATAACACACTTTCACCACCATCATCATCATCATGACCATATAAACCTACAGACTGTGTTTTCACTTACTCTATTTCAGTACACCACTGCTTGATTAACATTACATTACGATAATTCCATTATATCCAGTATGGTCCTAGAGTCTGATGCTGGCCTGGTATGATGTGGTTCTCTCCCCCTGGCCCTATTCAGTTGTTATAAACGATGAATACTCGGTAACGAGGAGTACTATTAGTATTATTCGATCTCTAATCTATGTGTAGCCATGTAGAAATGTCCTACTGTTCCTTCCTCCCACTCTGATCAGTCCTATAGCACAGCCATCTATGCATACAACACGCTGAGCACTCTTGTGTGCGCTCAATACCACCAATACAAAGACTGGTCAACATTAGTCTACCCTTACAGACACTTTCTATTCTTTTCTTTCTACAGAAGATCCTGTTTACAATAGGACTGTTATAGTCTATGTATCAGACCTCTAAATCCTTATATACACTTCATTTTATTGAAAAGATCCCCAATCATATTAGGTCTGTGCAAGGGATGAATAAGTCTGAACCTAGACAGCACAGGAACACAAATGATAATGAAAAACCCGAATGTCGGCAAATGGTAAGGTTTTTCTTTTGGCTGGGCTTGGGGCGTTCACAGACTATGGTGAAAATCACTTTCAGATTTTTTAACCAAATGAATTTTTAATATATGAGAAATGATCCTCACACCTTCCTCTCCAGAAGTCCTTCTGAGTAATTTTGAGATAAGATATGGATCCCCTGTTTCATAAAACTTGTTATAATAATAAATTTGCAATAACAGTTTAAAGCTACTGAAATCAGGTGATTTGATTGGCTGATGGAAACTTGTTAAGAAAAAATTGTGCATTTGTTACTATAACAAGACTTGTAGATTTGACATTAACAATCTCTGATGTCCAATGAAAAATGTCACAATGCAAGACCATGGTTTCAATGATTTCTTGAAAAAAAAAGTTGTTTCAATGCAAATTTGGACTTGAACTTCTCAACAGTTCATTTGTAACAAGGCAAACTGCTCCCAGTGAGTGGCATCTGTAAATTATATTTCCCTCTTATTTCACATTGCTTAACTACATGCATAGAGATAAACCCTTCATAGTTCATCTATTAATGAAATTTTTTTTTTTTTCTTTTAGCAACAGTAGACAATGGATTGAATAAAGTGTAAATATTTGAGCAAATTTTTGATACAAAATGAAATTATGAATCTTCAAAGTTTGCAATCAATAGCACATAATCACAAATTACATACTGTAAAATGCAAGTTCACTACCCCTCCCCCTTTCTACTTTCGACTGAAATGAAATAATAACTTGTATGATGATGCTTGGCAGGGGCAGTGAAACCAATGATACACAAATAGGATCCATTATAAAATCACCCCAAATAGGAATTGTGCATTGCTCATTTTCTGCACAGCGAGGGGAGGTTCAGGACAAGAAACTTATTTTTATCACATTAATTTCTGAGGGATTTTGTTCCATGAATTGACTATAGACCCTTTATTGAAATCTTTGCTCTTTTTTAATCCCCCTCATGAATGATTATGGTTACATTCTGAAAAGGTACCCTTCTCTCCTTTTCTAGTGTGTGAATGCAATACGAATCTTACTAACACGTAACCTCCACGCACGACAATATTTAACAAAATAGGATTCCCAGCTTTAGACATCGCTTCAATTTTCTAACAACATGAAGTAGCTGAAAACTTCAGAAAGAAGGGGATTTGTAACAGTTTGTGTGACATCCATTTGTCAAATAATTCCATTATAGATAATCTACGCCCATCCCAAATCAATACAGAGCAGGTTTCGGTGACTGAGTATGCACAAAAGATGGTGATCACTATCTTCAAACTCTCCTTGCAATTTCACATGCAAATTGGAAGATATGAAATAAAATTCTACAACACGTACATCTCTGTTTACTTTTCTATTGATTGATGTTTACTTTATATAAAGTTTTATTTCATTCTTCTTTTTAATACATTTTCAAAGTTCAGACATCTAGACGTCAAAGAGAAGGAGCCATTTCTTATTCTCAATTACTAGGAGCTTTATAAACATCTTATCTTGCCTTATTAATATTATCAAACCAGTTCAACTCTTTCCAAATCGACAAGAACATTTAGATCCATTCAAAGTGTAAGCAAATCCCCACATTGATTGACAGATGGACTGATACAGAATTTATTGAAGCATAATTGGAGAAATATGAGAACCAAAATGGTCAAAGTGGAAAATTCTACGGAAATTGAGGCGGTTATGAACACTGTGAGATCAGTAAAGGTTCTGAAATCATAAATTGGCAAATTTTGACATGGGGAGATTTCTGATAAAGCAATTGATGTCTCCTATGCTTTTTCATATCTTTATACCATAATAACATTTTTTATGAGGTAAATGCAGATCATATATTGGTTTCTTTAATAAGATGTCTATTCAAACATTTTGTTTTGATCTTGTCTTTATAATCCCTTTATACATTTCTATTTACACAATTTGAAGCTCATGAAAAGTTTTGGTAAATATATTTAAAGGTTATTTCTTCAAGATATTGAATTCAATGGCAAACGAAATAAATAAGTATATTCATAAGCAAATTTTATGTGAAATGTGTGATCTAACATGTATATAAATAATAGTTATTGATACGATTACAAAATAATTATAATTACTTTGCTGGACTTTAAAACAAAACGAATCTCTGTCAAAAAAAAAATATATAAAGAATCATCAGATGAATATAACTACTACATTGTAAAATTGGATTGCTAGAATGATCATCTAATACAATTCACATTATCGAACCAAAGGCTTTCATGTATCAGTTTCATACATTACATGCTGTAAACTGGTATAAGTAATTGCAATCCACCAACATCCATCTTCTATGTTACGATCATCAGCTATTAAAGGTTGTCATCAAAACTCATTATCAACTGATGAATTCATGCAAACAGGCATGTAACGCAATAATTACATGCTCCACTCTCCTCAAAGCTTATCCATCCATCATTTCCAGACATGTTTGTGACTCTCTGGTCTTATATGGTGACCAACTTGACCAATAAAACAGTTCATGACACCTCAAGTCTTTATATTATAGAACAGTTGTACACATATCTATATCTGCCAAGTTTGCTTGACAAGTTCAATAACAGCAATATTATGTTCTTCCTTTGGGTCTGAATTTAGACTATTATCCAATAAGTCAACCTTGGGTCTCCCTATTGAATATTCATGAATGAGTCATCTCCCTCGGTGCAGACATACAATAGCAACTATTTGAGCTCCACCCACATGTATGAGCTCACAGCCAATCAGAGTGCCATAGCCCCGAGGGCTGTTCTCTGATTGGTCAATCCTACCCTTCTTCTGGCTAAACAGAGTTTGGATGATGACTCAGAAGTAAGCTGAACTTTTGGGAGGAGTTGGTAGAATCTAGAATTACCATGAACTTCAGAAAGCTATGATTTATCCAAACACTATTTTGAACAAACCCAAGTTTTAACTGCCACTTGCATTACTTTCTCATAAATCTGGTGTGTTTGGGGATGATCTGCGCCCATGTAAGTCACAATGTGATAGTCATGTGATGAAAAAATATCATCTTCACACAAGTTTCAGTGTGTATAGAATGATGTAAGCATTCCATTAAAGAAAACAAACGAACAATGGCATTTCTACAAGTGGTTTCTTACATCTTACTATTTGCTTATAAATGTCAAGTTCACCAGTATTACCAAAATAAATTTAGGACTAAAAAACCTCTGGAAATCCACTTGAATTTCAAAATGCCTAGGATAGGCCCCATTCAATGTCAGAGAAGAATGTTAATATCCAAATCGGCGTAATAAAATTACAAGTGGAGTACATCTTATAAGCAATAATGGGAAGAGGGTTTGATACATAGCTTTGAGGGCCCAGAATATTTACCAACATTCTATTCTGCACAGGCCAACATATATTTCAACAATAACATGTATTTGTTTGTTTACTCATCATATTAATGACAAATTTTGCTTTCACAATATCAGCAATTACGTGTGTCTAAATAGACACATGAAGAACTGGGAATACAATTATGAAATTCAAGAAAAGTAGACTATTCCAAAAGTTGCATGAAATGCATGCACAATAAACCAAAAGTTAAATTTGAACATCACTATTAAGCGTATGGCACTACAGTTTGCATAATGTCGTTGTACAATCTTGGTATCTTACGATCATAATTATATGAAGCAGAAATCATTATTCACAAACAATTCAAAATCCTAAAAGAAATTTATTTTACCCCATTAAGCCCTCTTCACCCCTACCCCATCTTTTTTCCTTCTAACAAACATAAAACTTTTATTTCTCAAAGAGCAAAGTTTCCCCTCCCTACTTCCATGGACCTAGGTCTATGCTACTTCCCACTTCATAATAATCCTATTATATTAATGTAGTATTTTATACAAAGTTTTTACCCCCATCCTTTCTCTTTGTTCCCCTCTCTCCATCTCTCATTTTCTCTCTGTTCTTTTTCTTCCCGCCCCCCCCCCCCCCTACTCTATTGATTCTACTGACCTTGCTTGTGTATGATGGAAGACAAAAGTTCAAAGGTTGAAAGGACCCCGCCCTCCAGAAAGTTCAAACAATATCTTCATGGGAGACATATTTGATTGAATAGATCGTTTCATCAATCCAAAGACCCAATTCACACTCTTATTGACCTTGTCTACATGTTCCCTCAAAATGCAAAAAACTAATCATTCAAGTACGTAAGTAAAAGATCCACATTAAACTGCTAATACATGGTTTCAATTTAATTTGAAATGAACTTCATTTGGAAATCAGACGTCAAACCCCAAAATACAAAATATTTTCCCAGTGGTCAGTGACTTGATCCAGTGGGCTTTATGTTATTATCTTGTTGCTTTCTGAATCTCAATATATGTGAAGCATCAACACTATTAATCTTCACTTAATACTTTTGAAATAGGACACATTTTTTTTCTCTCTATTTTCATTTCGATGTACCTGATCAATACCTAGAGTTTGACATTTCATTTTCCAATTATCTTTCTTATGACGATTCATCATATCTTCTTTTTCCCGATGAGCACAAGCTCTGCTTCTAGACATGGGTAAATGTCTTCTAAATCCTAACTACTGGTAATTAAGATAAATCCAAAATTGGACCAGTCAAAGAGATCAAGGTTCGGTCTATTGTACACCACCTGTTAAAGCACTTTATTTATACTGGCCACAACGGACCAAGAATCAAGTGAGAATGGGGTCTGACACCAGAGGGGGTCTTGTCAAGGGTTAATGCCCTATAGGTATAATTATTCAATGCCATTGCTAACGCCATTTTCATATTCCAATTTAGACATACAGGTGCAATTTCAAATGCTTCCCTTTTCTGCTTATCCCTCACTTGCAAGGGAAGAAACTATGGTACTGAGAGTCACTTATTTATGTATGTTAAATTGAAAACACCAAATCCTACAAGAAAAATCTGAAAGGGAGAACTTGAACTTTGTAACAAAAAGTGTAATATTTTAAGTAAACTCCAAAGTAAAAACTGTAAAGTAGAAAGTTCCTTCAATATTTCACAATTTAACTTTATTTTAATATTTCATTTCATTAAAAAAATGAAAAAAGGGAGAGAAAAACAAGCTACTATTAAAGAAGAAAAGAAAAATAACATTCCCTTCAATATATATGACCAAAATATGAAAATTTCATGTCAGTCTTCGTTAACAAGGGGAAATAAGTTATTGCTGCCATAGTTACAAGGATAAATCACTTTGATTTGCCAGTCAGAAGTCAATTATCATTGCACCTGCTCTACAATCAATAACACACAAAATAGATATTTCATGAAATTTTCTGTACATTATCAAAGTAGGAATGGAGCATGTGATGTTAAAAACTGATCTTTCACTGATGACAGCTCCAAATATCTAATTTTCCTATTCTTAATAGATCACATACATTGCCTGATTTTCAATATCACTTCTCTTTCTTTCTAATTTGTAAAGTAGAAATACTACTGGTCAATTTTCACTATTCTGTTTCTTGGGGGATTCTTAAATTGATATAAAAAAGGTAAAGTCCACCCCAGGAAAACATTGATTTGAATAAATCAAACTAGCATAATGCTGAAAATTTCATCAAAATCGGATGAAAAAAGAGATAGTTATGACTTTTTACAGTTTCGCTATTTTTCACAAAACAGTGATATGCACAACTCAGTGACATGCAAATGAGACAGTCGATGATGTCCCTCACTCACTATTTCTTTTGTTTTTTATTGTTTGAAATATACAATATTTCAATTTTTACAGATTTGACAATAAGGACCAACTTGACTGAACCATGTAGTATTAAACAATGCTAACTCCACATGTTCAGGGAGGAAATCATTGTTTCACTTGACGATGAGGAGAATATTAAAATATTTCATATTTCATACAATAAAATACACGATAGTGAGTGGATGACGTCATCAGTCTCCTCGTTTGCATACCGACCAAGATGGGAATGTACATGTAAACTGTTTTGTGAAATTAAGCAAAACTTCAAAATGTCATAACTTTCTTATTTTACATCCGATTTTGATGAAATTTTCAGTGTTATGCTTGTTTGATATTTCTCTTTTTATTCAAATCAAACATTTTGTTGGGGTTGACTTATCCTTTAATATTGCCTGACTTTCAATATCGCTTTTCTCTCAAGTGAAATAACTTGATTTCTTCTCGCCATCTTCACTATTCAGTTTCTTGGGGTTTCTTATACCAATATATAAAATATCATAACTTAATAAAAATTCAGAGTTCCCTTTAATTTCTCTGCTTCCCATCTCTCTTTCACATCATATTCTCCACCTCACTTGTTTTTATCTTTGTCTCTGTCACTTTTGAAAAAGTACCGATCAACCAGATGCCCTATTGTTCATAGCTTCCGTTGAGCAGTATGAAGCTTCTGCTGATTGCATGCATTACTCCATGCAGCAGAGAGACTGGCTTCTCTTGAAAACATATGTCCTGATCAATGATTGATTATACTCCTTCACGCCTGATCAATAATATTCTGAAATATATAGCAATAACAATATATGACAGGGCCCACAAGAGGGCGCTATAGCAGAAAGACAAGGTTGTGCAAACAAAGTCTGATGTGGAGTCATAAGCGGGAGAGAAAGGAAGGTGATCATAAGTTTCTGTGGCAAGCTTCCCAAACTGATATTCACAATGCTGAATGTAGACTGGTAAAGTTATAGGAAAGCTGGAACTGAAAAGTCACAAGAACAGAGGTGCTGTTAAGAAACTCTATCAAATAATTACAAACATAACTTACTCAACCATTGCTAAATCACCCTTACTTTGTTCAACCTTATTCTCACTTGAAGTAGAAGTTATATCTGCTTATTTCCAACCATCAACACCCCCCATCCCTTTACCCTAGTCAATTGCAAATCAAACTATATCACCCATGCTAATCCAAGCACCTCAAAAGTAGACCCCCTAAATGGCACTATTGGTGTCGGATTCTTCTACCGTAATAAACAGAGTAGGATAATGTAAATGACACCCCTAAGTGGCATAATATGGTCTTGGGGAGGAAAAAAGGGTGAATAAACAACCTTTTAAACTAAATACCATTGTTGTCTGGGCTGGAAATCTAAACCTTTTACGCCTCTTCTTTTTTTTTTGGGGGGGGGTGGACATGCATGGATACCTTTGCAGTCCTAGACTAGAGTGACCCCACATTTCCTTTAATTACAACTGAATCACTACAATTACGGGTTATTCAGAGAGGAGACAAAAAAAGCTCGGTGATTTCTTTGTGGACAAAGTCAGTCAGACACAAGGTGTCCAAAAATGAAAAGGCAAATTTTTTTTTTATTTGTCATCTATTCTTCCAACGAAAAATCTGGGAACCAATCAAACACTTCCAAGCAGACAAGATAACTTGATCCAGATATGAGTAAGCAAGCTATTGACACCATCACCATGACACTGTTGGAACTTGAACTCATAGTGATACCATTACATCATCATAAGTCATGACATCATAATGTCATAATTCTGTCATGAGTTTGTCCACATAATTGGACATCTCACACCTTTGGACAAAATGAGACTATATTCTTATATTCCAATTCAATCACTGTTCATTGACCGACTCTTCATGACAATCTGAATTTTCTTTGAATATAATAAGTGCCCTCTTTTGGTGAATGTAATGTTTTTATGTTTCAAAATAATAAGCCCTTCACACACTTATTAAGTGATAAGATATCAAAAAGATATAATATATTGTATTCTGAAATTTTGTACTTGACAACAGATTCACTAACTACCATAAAAAATACAGCTCTGTCTTTTTTGTGGGGAAATTATTTTTTTAATTCATACATTTTGATCAATTTTACCCATAGATATCAGATTTCAATATGTGAATATCATGTGACCTATAGTTTATATTTTTTTCATGTTACCTGAAAAAGAATACAAAGTTTGAAAGCGAATAATCATTGCACCAAAACTGAATACAGGCTTCAACAATACAATGTGTAAGCATCACCTTAAGTGAACAATCAATTATTAGAGTTAAAACCTTCCAGGAATGTATTGATCCACCATCACTCCAAAGCTCTCTATTGATCAGATCATCAAAGATAAAAAGCTCAATACTTAACTTAACCAAAGTTAAAGCCAAATTTGAAGAGACTTAATTGCGGTATTACATATTCATTGCTCGTCAGTGCAATTGGAAATGCATTTCAAAGAGTGGCTACACTGCATGCTGACTACAGACAGTTTTGAAATGGGGAGATACAAGTGAATATAATTTTAAAAAGGAAAACACCATTTGAAAGGCCTTTTGGAAGTATATAGGTGTGTACATCATATCAGAATGAAACTGGCAAAGAAATGGTCATCCATTCCACATGGAATTTTCCAAAGAAATTTAATGTAAGCATATATGATATAGTTTACATACAAATCCAAATATTTGTTCAGCATTTTCTTTGTCTATCATTAAATTATTTTCTTTTTTTGTTTTTGTTTCATGTTTAGAAATTATTTTTTTATAAAATAATATCATATGTATTCATCTATTATTAGTTTCAATCTATTTATCATAATCATCATTATCTTATGTAAAAAAAGCATATCTATTCATTGATTTTTGAAAATTATTTTTTTATTTATTTTCTATATTATCTATATATTTATTTATCATTTCCATTTTTTTTTTGGGGGGGGTCCACGGCAGACGACTCTGACATCAGAGCTCGATGCGTTCATACCTGCAAGACTTGAATCCTACAGACAGGATTGTAGGGATGGAGTGCTCTACCAAGTCTACCAATTAAGGGAGTACCAGGTGTTGACGTTTTGATGGCTCAGTCATTTAGCAATGGGCTTAGAAATTGACGTGTAAGAGCCTGAGCGCCCCTATATATCAGTATAAAGGTGTCCTGTTAATCCTCATTAATATCAAGGAAGCCAGTTTCAAACATACACACAAAATAGCTCTTCAATAACTTTTGGATGAAAATAAAACCTGACCATCCAACTCATTATTATATTGGATGGCACATTATATTAAATAAAGCATATGTCTGTTTTGGAGCCAAACAACAGCTGCTCTGAATGGATAACATGAAAATGGCTCGGAGCAAACTCCTGAAATGTTTCTTGTACCCCAGAATCAACATGAAAAGGGCGTGATGGGTTAAGAAGCACTAGATGACACAGCATTCATCAAAAACATTAAGATTATGATTATCATTTGAGGTTACTGTCTAGCTTCTTTCCTTTCTCTTTCTTCGTTACTCTCCCACTCCCTCTCTCACCCCCTTTTTTTTTTAATTCTTTGTCTCTCCATCCATATTTGTCAGTACAATAAGTTCTTTTTTATGAACAATAGATTGGATGCACTGCACATCATAATGGCCTAAAATGAAGTAAACATGCTAGAGTGAAGTGAACATTAAAGTCAGTGATCAAAACAACAAAAGAAATGATTGTTAGGGTATACATTATGTCATAAAGGTGTCTGTTGAACAGCACTCATATACCATGGAAAACGAAAGAGCTTCAGACTCAGAGCAACTTAAAGGAGATGGATCTGGAAGGACAAACCCTTCTAAATTAGTTTGCACACATGAAAATAGAAGTCGGAAAATAAGTTGCGAAAGAAATCTAACTCAATCTCTAAAGCTACTATATAGTAACATGAGTCTTATATTTGAAATTTTATTTACACTTATCTGTATCACGACATAATTGCAGAACACTCTCATTCTTATTGTGAACAAAAATTCCACTGAATATCATTTTCTTCCTTATTTTAGCCCTTGGCATGATGGCCATAACTCTGAAAATTAATATCAAAATTCCTCAAAGAATTAATCCAACTTTATGTTCAAACTATAATATCTTGAAGTCTGTGTATGTTCCTAATACGTAATTACGACGTCAACTATCTAATAAAATGTCTCTATCGTATTCCTTACATGTCTACACAATTTACTTTTTTTATTGGGGGAGGGGTTGTACTCATCCAAATTACTTTACACCAAGTTTCCGTATCACAGATATCAAATTATGCTTTTTGCTTTCCTTAGAACATTCTAAAAGGCCATAAATGTTTTTCAGATCTCTTCATAAAACATCTTGAATACAATTTCTCAATATATATATATTTTTGATACGGTTTGTGTAAATCTCCTCTAGTGTGAACGGGTGTTCAGCTTATTGAAGGACGATGCAGCATTAGAACACTCATCCATGTGATACCGGTCTTTGGTCTGCTGCATATCAGACCATCGATAACAAAGGAAGAATAAAAGAAAGAGATCTAGCCCTTTAAAAGGGAAGATGTCTGAAAGGGACACGTCCCAAGAAGAGCACACACTCGATGACAGAATGATACATGCACTTCTCTCAAGGCAAACAATTTACTGAAATGAATACTTTCAAGGGGAATATACCACACTGATATCAAATGGGTTTTGATAGAAAACAAATCCGAGATGAATGACTTGGAAAGGTATGGGGAGTATTCCAATTCACATCACAGCATGATCATCAATAATGGATTTTTTTTTTTTTTAGTTATCAGTATAATCAAGACTATAAACACTATGCAACATCTTCCTTTTCATTTATGCTGTATCGATACTAAATAGGAAATATTACAAATTTAAGGGGGGTCATCCTGATGTCAGGAATGAGAGAAATATACTGCTGAAGGTCTCCAGAAACTCCATTGTATAAAAAAAGTATTAAAAAATTTATTTTCAAGAAGTTTGAATGTTGTGACGTGACATGTGAGCATATTCCCCAATGTAAAGTCCATCTGATCAATTTTCTCTGAGAATTTAAAATGATTATACTTGTGCATTTGATGTAATCACACCCTAGTTCGTGAAAAGAATATTTAAAATCAACTTGAACAAAATGGCAATTTTTTAGATTTAAATCACATGATATAGGGGAGCTGCTTGAAATGTGATGTCAAAATCATTCGTCGTATTCTGGGTTGAAATGTGGACAGTTTCAATGAGCATAGAGCAGTTCCTCTAATCTGTTTCCACTTAAATTAAAAACAACTTATATCAGGGTCAAATTCTCCATAAGAATATCCTAAGTTGGTATCACTTTCGAAATATATAAATTGCATAGCTTAAGAACAGGATATGTTTCAAATTTTGTTTATAATATTCATCATAAGAAAATAAAGATGGGGCAGCATCATAAGCTTTACAAAGGACAAGTTATTCATTTCAATGTCAAATATTTTCAGAGCATGTGATGTATCCATTCTCAAGTGTATTTTAGGATTTCAGGCTAAAACATTGCATGAAAAGAAAGATAGAATACAAAAAGAAAGTTACACTCGGAATGGTGATTAATTAATAAAGTGTGCAACAAACAGAAAGATACATTTCTATTTGGAGTGACTTTATTTCAACGCAAAGTGGACACTGTTGATGAAAAGTTAATGATCTACGAAAGAGACTCTTTTATTTGATGAAATACATGGATCGCTGTCATAACTTCCTTCAACAATTTGACAATTTTTAATGCTTTCTGGGGAGTGTTTCACAAAGATTTAGTACGGTATGACTTAGAATCGCACTTAAATGCTTAGTGGCATACGTTATAAAAGGCATGTCCACATTGGTCAGATCATGCCAAGAGGATGCGCACTACTGCGTATTGATCAATAAGATTGCACGTTTCATATCATGTACGCTTTGGCATTTAAGTTATACTTAAATCTTTGTGAAACCCCCCCCCCCCCCCCGGTCTGTTATATAACTAAAGATTCATCAGAGCTTGGGTATGCAATATGATCAAGTAGAAAGTTGCGTCTCCATCCATTTTTAATTCCTTCATCTACTTACTTTTGCATTCCATGCTTGACAAAATATTTTTGATTTTTTTTCTAAATGTCTATCACCCTTAAATTGATAACATAGTGAAAGACCCAAAATTCTAGTTTTGAAATACGATCCAACTTTGCTATTTTTCCTAATGTTTTATCAATGTTTATCTCATGTATGCCATCCATTTAATACCTGGTGGGTGTTTCATAAAGCTGTTCGTAAGTTAAGAGCGACTTTAAGAATGACTGGTGATCCTTTCTTGTGATAAATGGTATATTCATTGGCGATGGTTATGTGCGTAAGAAAGGTTCACCAGTCGTTCTTAAAGTCGCTCTTAACTTACGAACAGCTTTATGAAACGGCCCCCTAGTTCCCACTTTCACGATTCGCACGATTGAAATGGTGATCTTAATTGTCTAATAATCATAGTGATAACATCAGATCAGTCGTGTCAATCGTACTAATCGCAGAAAAAAATTTGAATGGTTAAAAAAAATTCGCGATCAGTTACGGTAGGCCAATCATGGCGTTCGTAACGGATCGCACGACAGTGGGAGCGAGGCATAAGAGGGATAAAAACAATTCACTGCTGTAGCAACAAAAGAAACATGCTCTTGTCTTCTTTCTTGAAATCAGTGATCAAGCTAGCTTTCGTAAAATGTTGTTTTGAAAAGGATTAAAGGGTGCTCTATAAATAGTAATGATTCACATGTTAGATTCACAGCAAAACCACACCAAGCCTATCACTCACCGTATCAGAAGACACTACAAGCTAAGAAAGATGCATGTAGAAAAAAAAAATTATGCAAAAAAACAACCCTGTTACTCAAAGCTGCTTACAACCAAATGGAAATGAGATGATCATTGTTATGTGTTACATAAATGCATAGATCTTCAGAGAACTCCATAAACATTAAATGTGGTATTGACCAGTTGTGGCAATGATCTCAAAATGAGTTTGAACAGAATCCAATGAAATTACCACCTAAGTGTTTGTATGTATAAATAAAAAATATGTGCCAAATGGCTCTCGAAGAAAATGCGTAATTGTTGAGAAATTATAAAAATATTACAGAATTCCATCAAATGTCAGGTATTTTTTCCAAGCAAAATTAATACACTGTCCCACGTCTACTTTTCTGAGTTAGTGATCATCAGAATTATCGGTTTTGAGCTAAGATTTCATGATTTCACAAAGATAAGTTTACACTAATGTACCAGACCTAGATCGATGATAATATGGTGACAATTATTGATTTAAAAGACTTTCTCATGAAATAATTGTTTTCTGCAAATACTTTCTTATACCTTTAATGTTTGATTGAAAAACTGAATTATGATTGCATCAAGTGTTTTTTTTTTGTGACATCAATCACATACAAGTAGCTCCTCATATGCCATGAAACATCAATTCCACAGATTGTCATTTCAATTGTTCTTGATGATTACATATTGGAACATGTATTAAATTTGTCCCAGGATATATTGAATGCAGAGGTAAAGTTAATGTCAACTTTCTGAGAAAATTATAATTTATGGAATTCATTTACCTATACTTGACAAATTTAATGGGGGAGTGCGTTGCTCAAATGTGACATCATGAAGTGAAACTTTAATAATCCTTAATTTTTTTTGATATTCTTTATTAATGGATTTTCATCGAACCTTCACTAATGTGTATTTAATTTATCTGCTCTTGTTGAAACCGTCAACTAGACATCAGAGTAGACTTCCCCTTTGATTTAGAACTGGTACAGATCATATTACTTTCAACGAGTTAAACCCTTCTTGTGCCACAGACATATTTTCATGTATGTATTATCTAAGCAATTGTAGTAATTAATTTTCTCTTTAATGATGACAGAATAAGCTTTTCATAACAATGCTGCTTCTTGTGTTGCCATTGTATGACGATTAATTTCCAGTCAATTACACCAGGCAAGGCTTTTCAATGTTTTCCTAAACTTCAAAAAGAAAATCCACTATTTTCAATAGAAACTATTGTGGTACTTCTTACGGTATGCACGTGGATGGTACTAATGCATGGGAATATTTGGGAATGATCCAACTTCCTACCAAGTAGCCATTACCCAAGGGTGGGGAGCGGCAAATATAATATGAGGCCAATGGGTGTTACAGTACTTTACATACGCGTTGGTGGGACCCATGAGGAAAATCCAGAATTATCTTTATCTCTATTTTGTTGCATATGTATGTAACCAATTTCTGGGGTAACCCTTGAAGAGTTAGAAACGTGTCAACAACAAATTTTCATCAATTTTCTAACCATTTAGATTGTTTTAGAGAAGTTCCATTTTACACTCTCAGTGGCAGTGACTGCACAAAATATTGTCAATTTGAGGGAAAAGCTGTGATCAATTAGCCCTAAAAATAAATCTTGTTGTGAGGGGTTTTAGTCATGTACATCACTGTCTCCTTGAACCTGGATGTGCTCAGGGCATGTTAACAATGAAGACCTTGTTCTCGAGGTGAATGATGACAAAGTTTCAGATGTGATCTACATGTGGCTTTTCTCACCAACCCCAACTCATGCTCAGAATTCTGCTCACGGAACCCCTTCTTCATTCTGTTTTCCAAAAACTTAGAACTTTCAAAAGAACCATTTCACGATGGCGGTCTCCTGCGTTCATTAAATTTTGTTAATGTTTATTATTAAAATGTGAAGTATATGCCCACACCATTTTTTCCTTCAAATTATGTATTATGTTTATATTGTATGCATTATGAATTATTTTGTATATTACAAACAATGTAAATATTTTTGATAATGTATTGTGAACGCAGAAATAAAAATAAAACAAACAAAACAAAACAAAGATGTACAAGAAAATTCAATTTTACTGTCCCACAATACTTTTCAACTCGTAAATTCCCTCTATCGTTATATCTTTCAAGATATTATTTGTTATTTGTCTCTTAAATTAACTATATTTTTCCCACCATACTCATACTACAGATCAAACACTTAACATCCACACATTCAATATGACTGATATTATATACACCAACTATTAATAGGGCTTCCTGTGTTCAAGTTGGAATCCCTTCAATAAGGAAGTGAATGAGGGAAATACAATGCGATCTGTTTGTACGAGGGAAATAATCATGTCTGCCGTTGCAGTATAAACAGTACAATGTGATCACAGGCATAATGTGAACTTGACACCAAACTTGCTTGCCTGAGGGAAATGTTGACGGACTTTACATAAGGATAAATGAATGGTGAAGCCATTGAGGGAGGGAGAGTGACCTGTCTGTACTTATATAGCACTCCAATCTTATCACAAAGGGGAAGTCACTAGGGATAAATTGTGTTGGTTCCATATGAAACAGTTTGCGAGCAAAGTTTGATGATTATAACAAGTAAACAATCAAGATTTCTTGAGGTTAAATGGAGCAAACACAAATTAATTTAATCTGTGATACACTAAGCATTCCCCTATTTTATCACTAATTAAGATATTAAAGTTTACAAATTCTGTTTGACAGCACAAATTGAAAATAACCTCACCGCATACAGTGCTAAAAAATGAGTTTCAAACAATGAGGACAACTTCTAGAATCAAATACTTAAGCCTTTTTAATAAGATATTTCCAAAACTTCTCATCAATTCCTTGCATAGAATTTTTGTTCCTGTTTAAATCAACAGATTTCCCCTGCATGAATGTATAATTTCATCATCTTTCTCCATACAGATAGAGCGTTTTTATATACAGTCAATTCCTCTATACTGATCCTCCTTTCTGAAAGACGATATTGATATTTGTATTAACAATATCCTGGTTTCCTGTTTTGCTTCATGATCTATATTTCAAAAGATAACTTATACAATCAAGAGAATTTAATAAACCAGAATAACTCAAACTTTCTCCTCAGTTCTGGGTCTATGAAGGGTAGATCAAACTAAAAGAGGATTTTTTAAATGGCTTTTGAATAATATTACACTGATTTTATGTATCAAATTTCAATTTTCTCATAGAAAATTATATTTCAGGACGTCCTAGGGGTTGATATCTATGCAATAACAAGTTTTATATTCACATAAATTTGTGTGATTAGTTTTGATATGGGGCATGTCTAACCAGTATCATATTGCACATCCACTGGTTTTACTGACCAGTGAAATAAATCTGGAAACAAGTTTCCTCAAATCACAAAAAGTGGACAAATCGGTTCTGGTTAATAAGTCTTCAGGCATCTTTGAAGTATAATGTGCTATTTTTCTAACTTTCATCTTTTAAATGAATAACAAGTTAAATTTGCAGATGAACCGTGGTCATTCAAATCTGAAGAAAAGACCATAACTTCAGAGGGATAGGAATGAAGATAAATTGCTTTCCAAGTTGTACAGGCAAGGCTAGTTATTTTTTATGGATATTTGATGTTAGTATCACCAGTGGGAGGGGAAGAGGGCTGGAAATTAAAAAAAAGTAAGCAAGAAGACAATGAGGCGCCCCTCCCCCTCCCATACCCCACACCATGATGCATTTGTATAAAGTTGTAACTCCATTGCTTGTAGTACAGGGACGATACAATTAAACAAAATTATCTTACCGGACTCGGGGATCTGTCTCTTCTGGCTTTGGGCTTGATCTGAAGACTATCAAACTTATCTAGCTGCATCAAAGAGTCGCTCTGAGGCCGATAATGCTTTGGCAGTGGTCTTCCCCTGTCCATAGGATCACTATCCCCTTCAGAGATGTAAAGGGCACTCATGGGCCTCTGTCTGCCTCCATCGTTCTTCTCTTTGCTCTCCGGCTGCTTCCGAATCGCAACATCAAATATGGCGCTCTTTGGTCTGCGATACATCTCCCCGGTCTGCTTGGACAGGCTCGGGTGATCACGTTTTCCTGAGAAACGTCCCCTCGCTAGAATGCCCCTCCTGGGCGAGTCGGGTGACGTCTCGATCTGAGATTTTTCTGGTGGTGAGCTTTCTTTGTCTGCTTCTCCTATCACTTGTTGTAGTTTTTCGGATTCAGAATGGAAACTCACTTGCTTGACAAACCGCTTACGACGGAGAGCAATCCCGTCCTCACCCGGTTCACCCTGTATCACTTCTGGTATAGGAGTCACTGTACGGGAGAGATCTTCATGACGCTTTTCAATAGTTCCAATGGTAGCATTACTTATAGGCTGTATTTCCTCTCTCTGTTTATTTCTACTGAGCACCGTTTCCTCTGTTTGGGCCTTGTCTGCACGTGTGTCCTCACCACTCACATTCCTTATCACAGAGTCAGGAAGACTGGTAGCTAATGCTCTCTCTGGGCTTACTTTCACACCATCGCTAATGGGTTTACCATGGAGAGACGAGACCTGTCCATCAGTGCTCTCATTATTGTGCGTGGTTAATTTATTCTCCAGAGATCTGGTTTCTATTCCCTGTGGAGTGGAAGAAGACGCTCTATTAACCGGAGATTTATTCTCAGATTTCTTGCTTTGTGTTTCAAGAGACGCAGATTCTGTAACACCAATTGGAGAAGTTGGCCTCTTATCCGGATATTTATTTTCACAAGATTTACTTTCAATAGATTTGACATTAACCTGAGATACATTGTTTGAAAATTCCAATGATTTTGTGTCTGTTGTAACCTGAGTGGATGCAAGTTCATGAAGTAAATCAAGAGCTTCATCCAAAGCTTTATCCTCACTGTCTGATTGGATAGCATTTCCTTCTAAAGATATAACAGCGCCCCCTATTGAGTTTTGTCTACTTTCAATCCTGGATGACGATTCTTCTTCGATAGCACTGAGTTTCCTGATCTTCTCATCTTCTAGTACCAGCCTTTGATCATTGTCAAGCTCTTTGCTAACTCCAAGTTTACCTCTCGTTTTTGTGTCATGGTCAGGCTTAACATGAGGAATCTTTGCAACCATGGCAACTCCTTCCATCCCATCACTTTCATCTGTCCCACTCCTCACCCCTGAACCCATCTCAGGGCCACCATTGATCTGTATACTAGTCTTGGATTCAGCCACAAGATTATCTTTTCTATCATTAACCCGATGCAACCCTTGATCCCGAGGCTTTGTCACATCCGCATGTGTAGCGTTGTAAACATCCAATGAACTACTTCCTGCTTTGATGTTCGTAACCCGATTCTCGTTTCCCGTCGTCGTCTGCTGCATTTTACTCTCCCCGATCCCTTGGCTTTCTCTCCTTCTACGTCTTGTGCGTTCTGGACTACTATTTAGCCTCGCTTCAGCCTCTCTCATTTGCTGTTGTTCTCGTTTCATGCGTTCAGCTGTTCTTCTAATAATCTCTTCCATCTCTTGACTGGAGATTCCCTCTCTCTTTGAAGAAGCTGGTTTAGTTTGTTCCAACACACTCCTGAGATTATTGGCTATATTGTTCTCATTTTGTTTTTGTGGAGATGGGGATGAGGTACCCTTCCTAAGTGCTTGAGAAAGTCTGGCAACAGGATTTTTTATTTGAGGTTTAGTGTGTTCTTTCGAAAGCTCGACATCACCAAGAGAATCTGTACGTTTATAGTGCAACAAACGGACCTCGCTGGAATCAGAAGAACTATGGCTTTGGTTGCTTGCTTCACTGTTCCTTGATGATGATCTCCTACCCTTTTGATCCTGATGTTCAGAAACTTGAAGCTGAGTAGCAGAAGACTCTTGTTTGGACTGATGATATTGATGCCTCAGCCTTTCTTGCTGCAATCTCATCTTTTCACTTTGTTGATGTAATTGCTGTTGTTGCACATTATAATACTGATTTTGATTATTAGGTTTCTGTCTTGTGACTGACTGAACCATCAGCTCTGGGCTCTTTGGTTTTGGCATAACTGGAGGTGGTTTATATTTTGTTTGTTGAGTTGACTGTTGCTGTTCCTGTGGCCTGGACTCAGGTTGAGGACGGCGCCTCCGTTGGCGTTGTGCTGGTTGTGGATGTTGTGCTTGTTGCTGGAGTTGTTGAACATTTGGAACGGTTGGGTTGGTTGCTTCAAGGTGTTGGTCTTTCTTACTTCTTTGAATCTTAACATCATGCTGCCTGTCAAACATCTGCTGTTGCTTTCGAACCCAATTGACATTGTGATTAGTCGAAGCCCCATTTTCAAACTTTTGTAATTTATGGACAACTCTCTGTTCCTGCTCACTCAATAATTGCAACTCCTGCTGAACTTTCACTTTCTGCATGTCTCTTGTACTCCTCTGTTGCCTTTCCTTCTCTATTTGCTGCTGTTTCTGCTTTTGTAAAAGCTCATATTGTTTTAATAAGAACTGTTTCTCAGCATCGGATCTTTTCTGTTGTGCTTTTCCACGATCCTGACTCTGTGAACGCCTTGGTCGAGGCATTGGCTTTGGGATGCTTTCTCCCTTTTTAATATCCTGTTGCTTGCTGTCAGGACTACTATTATCTTTTGTTACACTATCAGTTGAGTACCTTCTCCTTGGTGGTGCAACAGGACCATTGGTCTGTTGCTCTGGAATGTTTGGATCTGTGCCACTTTGTGGCTGAGTTGAACGTCTTCTCCTGCGAATAATCTCTCTCCTTTCTGAAGTTTGTTCTGGAGTCATCTTAGCATGGACCTCAACCTCAACACGCACAAAATTAGGAGCTTGGCCATTATGAGGTCTCTCCGTCGGACTGGTACCAGAGTTTGGTCTCCCTGTAGGGCTAGTATCAGACACTAGCCTCCTTGGTGGACTAGTACCAGATTGTGATCTCCCAGTTGGACTCGTACCCGATGGTGGTCTTCCAGAGGGACTTAAACCAGAGGAGACTGGTTGTCTCCCTGTGGGACTAGTACCAGATTGTGGCCTCCAGCCTGAAGGACTAGAACCAGATTGTGGTCTTCCAGTAGGACTCAAACTTCTATGTGGACCCCCAGTTGGACTTAAACTAGACTGCCGTCTCCCTGTAGGAATGGGACCATTAGGCTGCATTTCTGAGGGTCTTGTTGTCCTGGAGACCAGCTGATCATTGTGCCGATTCTTGTTTGCTCTCAACCTTTGAAGTAGGTCCTGTTTCGACATTCCTCCATCAGACCTGTCCTTGCTCGGCGGTGACTGGTAGCTGCCGGGTCCATTCTCGGCCCTAAACTGATGACCCCTCCTCTGCGGCACCTCCATGATGTCTCACCTCATATTCCGTACATTGCTGAAAGACAAGAAACAAAAAAATCTTAATGATAACCCTCATATGGATAGATTTCCTAACATCAATTTCTATGATCTTTGTCCAGAAGTAATTGTTAGTCTAAAAGTATTCAAGAACAAGGGACTTTACTAAAAATAAAAGTACTCGTACATTGCTAATATCTCATTGAAGGGAAAGTTCACCTGATATTCTTTGGTTCATAAAGCAGCAAATTGAAGTCAATGTCATGGTGGACTACTCATTTCATTCATGACTAGGCATTATTGAAGCACAGTCTTCTGTGATTTCAAGCTTCAATGGGCTGAGAAAACAACTTTTCTTGAATGAGATCATTGATTTCTTATCACAAAAGCTGTTGTAATGAACAATAATAGCTAAACAATAGACCGATCTTAGGGTAGTGCACAGGGACTACTTTGAATAAGCTAAGCATGATTAGTCTAAAGGTTATTACACTTTGTCATAATTGGATCACAAGTGACAAAGATATAGATTCCTTCTATTCTGATCACTACAAGGTTATAACTTGGTATCTATAATTTACAGTAAACTGTCCCTTCCCTATTTTCCCTACACACAAGTATGTTCTCAATGTATCCCTTATTCAACTTGTTTTCATATATTTAATACCTCAGTCACATTTGCTCTACGGCAAGTCAAAAACAACCGTTTTAACATTTTTTGTACCAGCTACATATAGGTGGTTTTTGAATAAAATTGAATAAAACAGCTGTTTTTGACTCACCATACGGCCGCCATAGAGCAAATGTGATCGAGGTATAAATCATTAAAGTTTTTAAATAACCAAATCCTCACAAGTTAAGTTATATGAAGATTGTAAAAAAAAAGAAAAATAAAGAACACAAAATAATACCCAAAAAAAACCAAATATTTAATGTACTGTCCTAAAATGTCCAAATCATTCACATAACACACCAATTTCTGTCATATCTAATCCAACATATTCCAATATTATGTGTTTGAAATTTCAATGTGTATTTGTGAAGCACACAAATTAATTCATTTTTTCATTATTCATTAAAAAAAACAATCATTCCAGATGTAGCAGATTTTTTTTTTTTTTTAGTTCCCAACATTTTACTAGAGATATGAGAAACTAGCAATAAATGACATAAAATGAATAAACTCACCATACACAGATGAATAAATACATTGAAAATAAATCAAATAAAATTATGAATAAGCCATTACTTTAATCAATAAGAGACCTGACACACATTTGAAAAACCTTAACAGGAGGGGAGGGGGGGGGGGGGTAGAAAAAATATGATAATGAAATAAAAATAGAAAAGCAAAATACCCAAATTTTCTTCAAAGTGTGATATGGTCATTTATACTTCTAACACATAATTCTCACAAAACACAGAATATGCACAGCATAATTACATTTTATAAATGATAGTGTCAATGTTACAAAATCATTATTGTATTCTATACTGTATCAATTCAAATATGATTAAAAAAAAATGAATAATTTTTTGCTCCCACAATATGAAATATATGTTAACTGCTCTGTGAATATGAAATTGCCATGTTCAATAGTCAAAAGCTAAAATATTTGATAATTCAAATGATAAACTACATGTTAAACTAAAATGATATAAAAAGTGTATGACATCATCAACTATCTCATTTACATATTACTTGCATTGTGCATAATGCTATAATTTTGCAAATACTTACAATTCATAATTTTCACATCTAACATCAATATCTGATGAAATTTTCAGTGTTGAGTTACTTTGATTTTTTTTTTCAAACCAACTTGCTATTAGGGAGGACCTTCTTTTAGTTAAGGCACTGCCAATAAGCATCAACACTTCTCATATAAATCTGTTTTCGTATAGCGACCTGTGCATACAAAGATCATATCCTGAAATTTCCTACTTATCCGTGCTTTTGAAATGGGGAAGATATTACGACCGCAAAACTTATGATCTTGAATGATGCTAGGACTACCCTACCGTGGACCGCTACCAACAAGAATTTCTAATCCATTACATCACCAGCGCTAATGTAATGTACTTGTCAGCTGTTCAATTGTTTTCAACACACAAATTAACATTGTCGGATAAAATTTCCTTTCAGAAGACAAAATTGGGGGGGGGGGTGGGGAGAGGAAGAGAATGGAAAATTCAAATAATACATCATCACCATAAAAACTTTTGGTTAAGAGGTGACAGAGATGTGATAAAGATGCTGGCTTACATATTAGGGTGTAAAAATGCAAAAAAATATAAAGAAAGTATTTCTTTTAGATAGAGGCAGAATACAAGGAAATAAAGATTTCTTTATTATCTTCACTCGTATTTAGGATACATTTTTAAGCAATTTTGTTCCTTGATTTATACGTCTAATTTGACTTCCGTAATAAGGGACATATTTTATACGGTTAACACTTGTTTAGTGGTAAACTAATGACAGAATGCAAATGGAAATATGTGAATAGTTTATAATGTGAAAAATCAAAATATGCCTTCAAGGGTCTATTCTAAAAAAAGTGTGCAAGGGTGTCGGCATAAACACAAATATAGTAGAGTTTAATGATTCTAATAAGACAAAAATTTGACAACGTTTTTGTTAATTCCTTTTTTGTTGTTGCCATTTTGCTTTAAGGACGTTCCACAGTTAAAGTGAAATCCATGTCATTTACACCAAACTTTGCACATAGATACTTTAGAACCTTAATATTCGAAATATGCAAAAATTAACATAGGTCCATGTGCTTGATTTTTTGCTATAGAGCTTCAAAGTTCACCCAAATTGATATTCTTAAGAATTGCGCATTCACAAGAATTTGGCATTTTTAGACCTCGCAAGAATACTACAATGAGTTTAAACCTCTATTACTCAGTCAAAATACATGAAAAAGTCATCAAATTTCGCAAGAGAGTTAATAATTGTATCGTTAGAATGAAGAATCTATTTATAGTGCTATTTGTTTGCAACTTTAAGTCTAACAGCACAGTCAGTTCTTAAAAATGGTGTAAAAGATAACAAAAACCCAATCTCAAAAATGTGAAATTTCAATAACAGACTACAAAAGTACAATAGATGCTGCACTTTATTCAAAATCCATGTCATTTTCACCAAAATTTGCAAAGTTGTAGAGGAAGCTATACCAAAGAGGTACAAACATTAAAAAATAGGGGTTCATGTGCTTGTTTTCAAACTATCAGCATTTTTATTAGAGCAAATGTGCTTTTTAAAACACCAAAAATGCGCCAAATGCTTTGTATCTATGTGAAGAAAAATCAAAACCACTCTACCATTTATTCAAACTCGGGGTCATATTCGGGATTCTTGGCAGTACTGCAGAGTAAAGTATTTTGAAATAGTAGAAATATTTTTTAAAATGATCCATGGAATAATTCCAGTTTTTTAGCTTCATAAAATAACGCATCGGATCTGCAGTTAGGGTGCAGATGATGAGAAAAATCAGCTCATACCCACAGCTAATTAATCACCTGTTCATCCATTGTGACATCAGCGCGCAGTGTTAAATATGCGCAGATCATAATGCGCACAAACATAACTGTGGAACGTCCTTAAGGTTATTTTATATCCTTCTATTTTGAATTAATTGATTTTTTTTCTTACAGATTAAACCTAAGAATAAAATCTCCACTCTGAATAAATGAATAAAAGATAAATTTGTCTATGGAAGATCTTCTATTTTTTTTTTTTGGGGGGGGGGTTGTTGAATAGCAAAGGCCAAATTAAGTGGGGCTTGCCAAGCACATCACAAAACAAATCTTCAAACTGTTTGACTGATTGCACCTGTTTCAATATGAATAATTATCTTGTTTTGGGTCGGAATTGCTTGAAATCTCAATTACCTGTCCTTCTCAAGTTCTCACGTTTTAACCCAAACCATGATATTGGTAAATACTTCCCCTTTAAGGAAGGGTATGAGCACATGATGATAGTTCATGTGAAGGTCTTTATATGCAATCACTTTGAGTGATTCAAACTAATGTTAAAACCTTTCAAGGTGTAAAACCTTCTCATTACTTAAAATTTTTGTACAACGCTGTTTAATTCTAAAAAAATTAAGCTGTTTAATTAATGAATTAATTTGTAATATTTATTCTCAATAAAAGGTTGCTTACACCATTAAACAACTGCTGTAAAGTTCACATAGTAGATGGCAGGTTCGAATCCCACTGGTTCCCATTATTTCTGACTTATGATTTTCATTACAGATCGAGCATGCGATCTTAAACACATAGGAGTAACGTAAAAAAAATGTTTACAAAGCTGTTTACTATTTTACTCGTACATTCGTTTAAAACGGTTTAAACAAGTGTTTAAAATTTTATACCACAACGTTCAATTTTCAATATTTTATTCTCAATAAATCAAGCAGAGCTGCTTACACTGTTAAACAACTGCTGTAATGTTCATATACTTATAGTAAACAACGTTGTATGAAATTTCTAACAGTGCTTTTACTCCGCAGCATGGTAACTAAATAGACTGCGGAGTGTAAATACAAACTAATTTAACAAGTTTTATTCTCATAAGTTGTTATGAACTGCGGTAAGAATGAATAACAGTAATTGGATTATTACATAGGATTAAATTCCAAACTTCCTCATCATCTTCCCTTAAAGCAAAAGTAAAACTGTGGGAAGGGTGAATCATGTAAATACCCATAAAATTGAACATTTCAAACTTTTAACAGTGAAATGGCCTTCAACACTTGATTCTTTGGAACAATTTGAAATTTATTTTTATAGATATCTTATGCCCTCTCTCAGTTTTTATTTTTCTTTATAGAAATTTAAAAAAAATAATAATCTTACAAATTGGGTGATTGAATATCAGAAACATGTATTATAGACAGTCAATCTGAAATTGTCAGCCTATTTCATGCTTGAAAAGGGGTTTTACAATAAAAATACTCATATACTTTATTTGATTAGGCACCCAATCAAAACAAATTTTCATTAAAAATTGCAAGATTTATCAGATAAAACAAATCAGGGTGCTACATAACTTTTTAGAAGCACTTGCCCTGTTGGGCAAGTAAATTTTTTAAATAGTTGAAATATACTTGCCCGAAAATCTTTTTCACTTGCCCGAAAAATCCTTGAAAAAAAAGTTTTCCCTCTTCAAAAGAAAGTATAGCGGTTTTATAAACCATTGACCTTTTTTTCTCTTTTGACATGAACTGATGTACCTTGTTATTGCATTTCTTTTCCAAAGTGATTTTATCTTGCCCACCATGACCAAATTTAGGGTTGATAAATCGTATCGACCCTATTATTGGTCATTCTACTCTGAGAATTTTGCTTGCCCAATTCGGGCAAGTAGTGTTGGTCTTTACTTCAAAACACTTGCCGACTCTTAACTTTTACTTGCCCCTGGCAATCGGGCAAGTGCTTATGTAGCACCCTGCAAATGTTTATTTTATGTCCTACAGAACTTCAGGCCATACCTATTCATATAATCTAGTACTGAATTGGAATGGCACCATTGGAGGACAGACCAAAACATGAGTATAATGGTGAAATTTTACAACAATAAAAATTTAATTTAATATGGAGAAACAAATGATCTAGAACCAAATACAATATTTTCTGATATCTAATGGCACTTTTCATTGACCTGTTTAGACTTTAGAGGCAATATCCTTAATTTTCTCATAAACCTTTCCACGATTTAGAAGCACACGTATGCGGTTGGAGTATCAAGCTTGCATGAATAGAAGTGTGCACTAATCCATGAGAAGATATTTGGATTCAGGCCTGCTGAGTGAAGGGATGGGGGTTTAAAAGGGAAACACCCTAAACTAGTTCAGTCTAAAATCAATGGTTTAGGTCAAGGTCAAAATGAATGATCTCATGTACAGTACATGTAGTTCAAATGCAATGGACCCCCCCCAAAAAAAAAAAAAAAAAAAAAAAAAAAAAAGCAACTGTAGAGAAACATTAAATAGTACACAAAATCAATTAGTTCATTTTTTAATCAATGGTTTTGGTCTCAAGTATAGCTGTATGTATGTATTCAAAGGACCCCCCCCCCCACAAAAAAGAGGAAACTTTGGAGGAGACAATAACTGAATGGATAGATGGATAGATAGATAGTAACATAACTAAATAAGATGATATGGAATTAATAACAAATAATATTTAAAGAAATAATATCCTCTCCCAAATAAATGTATAAATGATTTAAAACATAAATGAATAGATATATAAATACATAAATATATATACAATAATATCCCTTACTGAAAATTTGTTGCTATTTGATTGGTCGAGAGCCCTTCACGTGACTAATCATAATTTCACCAGAAAATAAAATTCATCAGAGATCAAAATAGTTCGTGATGTCAGAGTAGAATATTTTGAGAAAAAGTTGTTTTCCACATCTGATACAACTTGCTTCACTTAAGTCTATATACACTATCGGATCCAGACTGCTAACACTGATAAAGGATGGGCTCAAATTGCTAGAAGAAACTTTGCTAATGCCAAACAGAAGTTACAATTGTGTTAGTGAAAACTATTCTTCGGAATCCAGCTTTTGTCTACTTTAATCAACCATCTTGTTTGATCAAGACTTCCTTGCCTTCCCATATGAAAGGTGCAATATCCCAACAAAGAACCCTGTCTAATCTCCATATTTGTACACCTCTTCAAGAGTGTAGACATTAAATCTTTACAATATCAGCATCCGCAAGGTTCATCAAAACCATGTCAGATGGGTTGAATTTTTAGTCTTGCTGATTCAAAGAAAAAAATACATTACTGATTTGAAGCCAAAATGTACAGTGTGAAATTAAAACTATGAATGACTTTCCATGGAAAATTGTAGATCAATTGAAATTGTAAACCAAAATGAAATTCAATTATTTGTTTATACCCATGAATTAAAATTTTATGTATTTTTTTTGAGGGGGGTATTCAAATTTACTCAAACTTTCATTAATACATTATACATACATGTATGTACTTTACATATTTCAAGCCTCTTTAAAACCAAAATTAATACGAGGGCGGGGTTCCACTTTAACAGCTTTCCATAATCATCTCACGTCAACTGCCCTTTATAGTAACTCATTAATAGAACAGTGGAAAGGAAATATCCCACTAAGTAGGCTAAGAATGTTTTTAAGTAGAGACAACCCTATACCAAGAAGAAGGTAGCAAGTCCAAGGGCCCTTCTACCAGTAAGGTATATTAGCTAGGAAGTACATATCATCATAAGGAGCTCTACTGCCTAGTTTTAAATGACCATAACATTTTATCTATTTTAGGATACGCTCAGTCTGTTGTTAGAACGGTTTCTGGTCCCACCTGTTTTGTTGCACATGTTTTAGAAAAGATAACAAATTTATTAATTTTCTCTCATAAATCTTAAAGGGCAAGTCCACCCCAGCAAAAATTTGATTTGAATGAATTAGAGAAGAATCAAACAAGTATGAAATGAAAATTTCATCAAAATTGGATCAAAAATAAGACAGTCAAATGACATTTTAAAGTTTGACTTAATTTCACAAAACAGTTTCACATCCTGGTAGGTATGCAAATGAGGTATCAAATGATGTCACACATTCACTATTTCTTTTGTATTTTTATTAAATGAAATATCAATATTTTATTTCTAATTGTTACAAAGTGAAACAAAGTTTGATTTCCCCCTGAATAGGTGGTATTGCTATTGCTGTAACCTACTGTGATTTGATGAAGAGTGTATGTTTTTATTGTCAAATTTGAAACAAAAAATCAAACAATAAAATACAAAAGAAATAGTAAATGAGTGACATTGTTAACTTTCTCAATTGCATATAACTGTGTTATGCATAATAAAAATAATAACAGCTGAGGAAACAATGCACTGCTATTATTACCCCGGCTATAGCCGTGCTGCCAACAGGCGCATAACTGTTTGGGGGAAAATAAGCGAAATTTTAAAATGTCTTAAGTAACCGTATATTACATTTAACTTTGATGAAATTATCAGTGTTGTGCTAGTTTGATTTTTCTTCTTTTTCACTCAAATCATCTATATGTTTTTTATGTGGCCTTGTCCCTAATCTGAATTTCGGTCTTAAATAAAGTATGTGGAGAGCTGGAGTTGGTAATCTAGCTCAAATAAAGCAATTCAATCAAAATTTCTACTTTATTCCTGGTGATGTAAAGTATTAAATCATCAATAAAGCAAAGTAGCATCTGTATTCAAATAGGTGGACAACAAAAACAAAAACAAGGACAATAATACACAAGAAAACAACAATAAAAACAACAAATGACAAAACAAGATCAGGAACCAGGAGGAAATGAAAGAATAGTGAGGTGTAATGACTGTAATCTATCAAAATTAGATCACCTCATTACAAAATCTAGTTGTAAAGCATATCAACGAGTCAATTTTCTCTGAGGGTAAACCTTGGTTTTAATAACATTTCATTCATATCTGTTGTCTACAGTCATTAACTCATTGGCTTGCTATGTAGAACTTCCACGATAGCATTTAGCATACACAATAAAATGACTACTCCAATCAATAACAGCTAAATCAATAAGATGATTATTACTTGTCACAATTCTCACAACCTTGGCCAATGCAAATTATCGAAGGCCACTTCATGTAATTATATGTATATGTGTATATATATAAATATATATATGTATAACTGTGACAATTACAACTTGAGCAGAATATGAAATATACCACTATGATATGGATTGTATACAGCATACACATGTTACACTAAAAAGCAATCATAATAATTAATATTCTGATTTTTAATCCGATAGTGCCAATGCTCAAGGGGGGGAGGTAGCAAGATGAAATGATAATGACTTACCAGTGTTATAAATTGTGAGGTAATCCAGATTATAATCCAGTTAAAGAGATTCCATTTCAAATAGCTATTCCAGTAGAACACTGCATGCTGTCATAACTGCTACCCATGCAGTAAACACATCCAAGATTGAATCATAGGCCTAGGGCTAGGGCCATTCAAATCCATTCATCACTCCCTCGCATGCTGGCTGGCTGGCTGCCTGCGTAAGGTTCTCCGTACAAAAGCCACCGCTGGCTGTCGTCGCTACGAACGCCACTTCCTTGCCGATGAACTATGCGTATTCAAGCTTCCATTTCACACTCTCCCACACACGCACAATAGATGGGTAGCTTAACGAGTGCTTGCTTTGTTGGCATAGAGTGTGTTCATACAGCGTAACCTACTTTCATTCCTACTCGGGTCAATAGGGCCATATGAACAGGTCCCATGTATTCAAAGCATTGAGTAAGTAGGAAATATAGGAGCTACATCATGACCCCTTTAATGGCATTAAAATTAATAAACAAATACCCTTTAAGCAATATCAAGTTAATAAGCTTTTAAAAAAGTTTTATCAATGAAGAATATGAAAAGAAATATGACCAATGCCCCCGCCCCCATTAAATGTATTGTTAGGCTAAACCACAGCGACATTCGTTCAATTTTTATAAAAACATAAATTTTATGTTATTTGATGGTCATTATGTGATCATGACTGTTATATTCATGTATCTGGTCATGTTCATTGCTCAATGCAGAGGTGTAAGCAAACTCGAAACTGACAAGTCGTCTGATATAGCAACAAGAAGCTGTCCCACACTGCCCTTAAGCTGATCGTAACCTAAGATTTGTAAGTTGTCAGAGTAAAAATTTTCACTCTTTTCATTAGCAACATCATTACAAAGCAGAGATATCAAAATTCAAAAAGTGTGTCTAGATTCTAGAATTCCTTGATTTCATATAACTATGTTATCATTCTGCATTTGATTTTCTTTCTTCTTTTTTTTTTTGGTTGATGTTGTTCTTATATTCTTATCTTTCTGGTTCCAAAACCACAACTCTCTGTGTTTGCAGGACTGTAAATTCCACTCTGGGTAAATTCCTAGATGTTTTTTAAATCTATTTCCTTTCCTTTAAAAAAACATATATATTTCCTAATAACAGTATAAATGTCAGACATTTCTTGAAGTAAATAGATGAGATGATTGAGGCAAGTTCAGCAATACTGCAGAAAGGATTAAGATGACACTCTTACCATTTCCATAATATTGTATTGAATTAAATTGCTTATTTCTCTTTGGTATGAACATATTCACCTGTATGAGACATATATCATTGACATTCCATATCAATGGCTTGACCAAACTATTATGTTTCTTTTCAATACTACCCATCCGTGACACCCCATGTGAGGACATGTAGTCTCAGTAATCAGTCTCTATTCAATTACTCCAGAGTCAAAAATTCCTCCTTTTTTCACATTATTGATGAATGAGGAAAATCCAAATTCATCTTTAGATTTAACTTCCAAAAGTATCAGTACAGGTGAAATATCTATATTTTGATGATTAGATAACGAAGGGGGAAATTACATGCGGAATATCTTATAAATCTCATACAAAATTTTTAAAAAGAACAAAAAAAATAGGTTTACCTCCTACCCCCCCCCCCAAAAAAAAAGGAGTGAAAGTGTGTATGCCCTTAAAAAATAATTTTAGCCCTGTATAAGAAATTTTAGTGTAAGTAATCTATACAGACTTCTTATTTAGGGGGATGTCCCTAATATACTGTGCATATTTCATAGACTAGTTGATAATTGTGAGGATAATACCCTATTTCTATTGTTAAAGTACCATTCAAAAGGAGGGAGGGGTCTAATTTGGGCCAGGTACATTCATCACTTTGTTTACTGTTACCGAAAAATGGAAGAGTCTGCCCAACATGAAAATGATTTGATTCAACAGAAATGATATTAATTAATAAATGAATATATGATCAACTACTTGAATAAATGAGTAAATAAACATTAGATGAATTTATCAATCAATCCATTCATTATTGAATGATGAAACATATAGCTTTAAAAAGGTACTCACATATATTGGTGGTATGGGGACGTGCCGCTTTGATGACCCCGTTTTTCAGACCTAATTTTCAGTTGTCATACTCTGAATGACAAAATTCCATTCAGAAGCCGCCAGGGCCGCCCCGCTCGCAAGACCCCCGTTACGAAACATCTCAGTTCCCTTGCCCTGCCAAAATTGTCCAGCGCGAGCTTCGCTTGCAAGAGCTGCACGCACGGCTTCACAACTCCCAATGCTAGCGCCCATATACATGCCCAGCGCTAGCGTGCACCGTACCTACTGTACCACGATCCCGTTCCGTAGACCGTTTTTCACACTGCCCAGTATATATTTAGTTCCCATGATCCCGTATTTTACCCTTGGGGTCAGTTCCTTAGACCTCCATTTCAGAAAAAACAATTTGAGTGCCCCCCCCCCCCGGCATCAACTAGAAAGTAAATCAAATAACACAATACATATACATTTTGTAAACAAAGGAAACAAAAGAGAGAAGGAGGGGAGAGTGATATGAAATGGAGAAAAAAAATGAATTTGAAGGTTTATCAGTAAAGAAATATACAATGTGAAATTTTCCTATAAACCCTTTCAAAATGGATATATTTTCTGCTTATAGGTTTCAAAGAATCTACAAGTTTATAAAATATAAATAGATTAACAAACACAAGATGACATGCCTAAGTCAATGATGCAAGTTTTAATTTCATTAATCAGAACATAAAACAACATTCATAAGGGTGACAAGCAGATAACTGCAGAAATGACATGTCCTACATGAGTAGGAAAAATAAGTACTCATTGATGGCCAAGACCATCCAAACTTAAGGCTCAGGACAAGTACCATCAATCAACTCAGAAATTGGATATGTTTGATAAATGAGATTAAAGGAAGATTACAACAAACATGATCACAAAAAAGACCTCAACAAATCGATTATGAGGGGGGACTCTTCATGTCATTGTTTTACAATTTATTAATTGGTGTAGACTGTAGATATTGATTCCGATGCTTTCCTTACTGCTGACCAATTTTTTCTACAAATATTCTTTGATTTTTCTATCCTCACACAAGCTAACTTTTCTTTCCAAGGGTTTCCTTCTTATTTAAGAATAAAATTAAATATTTGCTCAATGTACTTCTCACACTCCATGCATTCTCTCAAAAATGTTTAAAAGAAACAAAGTCAAGTTCATGTAGAATAATTATCTCAACAATACTGTCGTGAAGCTTGTACAAGAAGAACTTGTTGCAAGCTCTTACTTTTGGAATTATGCTGTAATTTGTCCAAAGAGGGAGCTGTTGAAGTATTAATTGTCATCTGCTTGACAGTTGGCTGTCCTGTAAGCTTGATTCAGAGCCATTAAAGGGGAATCCAACCCAAATAAAAACTTGTTTTTATAAGAAAAAGAAAATTCAGACAAGTTGATAGGTGAAAGTTTGAGCAATATTGGACAAACAACAAGAAAGTTATAAATTTTTAAAAGTTGTAAATATTGGTAATCATTATACCCATGGAGACTTCAAATTGGCCGCATATGGGATGTCATAGTGATGTAAGGCAAGGACTACTCTTCCAAGTACTCCAATACATATTATGGCTAAAATGTCATTTTTCCCAAAAGTTTTATTTCAAATTATATTTTTCTTTCATGAGGACATTAAACAATATACTACCTGGGTTATATTTAGATTACTGCCCCAGGGGAATGGGTACTTAGCAGAAAACCACAAATCCTGATAATAAAGTACATGGCCTATGGGAAAGTTGTCCTTACCCCTTGTCATAATTTACTTACCCAGTTGCCAATTTGAAATCTACATACTATTAGTGATCTCAATTTTAAAGCAGCTATAACTTTCTTATTGTTTGTCCGATTTCTTTCAAACTTTCACCATTCTGTTTAATCTATTTTTCTCCTTCCCAACACAAAATTTTATGGCCAAGGCTGGATTCCCCTTTAAAGGTCAAGTCCACCCCAGAAAAAAGTTGATTTTAATAGAGACAAATCAAACCAACATAACGCTGAAAATATCATCAAAATCAGATGAAAAATAAGAAAGTTATGACATTTAAAAATTTTGACTTATTTTTCACCAAAAAATTATATGCACATCTCAGTGACATGCAAATGAGAGAGTCAATGATGTCTCTCACTCACTATTTCTTTTATTATTTTTTTTTTATTGTTTGAATAAAAAAATATTTCAATGTTAACAGATCTGATATAAAGACCAACTTGAATGAACCATAAAACATTTAAACAATGGTAATTCCACATGTTCAGGGAGAAATCCAACTCTGTTTTACAGAAGAATGTCAGAACTTTCTTATTTTACATTCCATTTTGATGAAATTTTTAGTGTTTAATATGCTTGTTTGATTTGTCTCTTTTTAATCAAATCAACTTTTTGTTGGAATGGACGTGTCCTTTAATAGAGAGTTTGGCCAACCCAGTTTCAATGGATCACTGTGAACATGGAATAATAATTTCTTTTAAATTGGGCTTGCCTAACGAGGCATTATGTTGGTAACCCACTGAAACCAGGTGACCAAACTCTCTAGATATTAATGGTTCTCAGTGTGGTATTGTACCATCTACCTCCATGGTTCCATAAAGCTGTGTAAACGTTTTATTCATGACTGGTAATTTGTCCTTGGGTGCCATGTATCAATTCTCAATCATCTCTATTATAATCTACTAAAATATAAATCCATTCTTTTTTATCTTCTTTTTTCTTCAATTATCATCTGAATGCAAAGATTATAGGCCTAATTTGTTGAAAAAGTAACCGGAAAAATTACTCCTAATATGATAAAAGTTTAAAAACCGGGAAAAAGGAGCTCTGCAGTTTAAAATAGGTCACTGGTTATGTCTGAGGTTGTGTATAACTCATGAACAGCTCTTATGAAACTGTTTGTATAGAAAGCTGTTCAAGTATAAAATTGGTGAGCAAATATTGACTCTGACAACCCATAAATTATTTTGAGTACAAGTATAATACTGTTTTTCTCACAGAGCTCTAATTATTTTGAGAGATAAGGGGGATCCTGGTAGCTAAGTTCCTTCAAAAAAACCTTTGTGAAAACTTGTAAATCAGAGAATATGAGCTATATATCAACAAATGTAGAAATTAAAAAAAAAACATATTTTTCAAAGAACTGTAAGAAAATTTTAAAGGTATTTTTCAAAGATTTCTTTTTTTTCATAAAAGATCACGTTTTGACTGTATTTTGCTATGTGTAATTCCAACCTTCATCGATTACTTGGATCTTTGGGTGACTTTCTGTTTGTCTCATTGTGAATCCATCAAGAGCTTCTTTAAATTTGTTTTTATCACATCCCAAATATAGGAAATTATGCTGCTATGAGGGGGATGCCCCATAGATTCCAGCTGATGAAAATAATAATAAATATATAAATAATTAATTAAAACTCAGTGCGCATATTATTTGGCCAACACCTCCGTGTTTTGAAAATATGAAAATTTGTTTACAAATTTTCATTCTGTACCTGTCATTCTGAAGCAAAATATATAATTTCAGGATCACCAGAGAAAGACTGATCAAACTCATAACTTTTCTCATTTCGAAATCGATTTTGAGGTACAACTTTTTTGTTATACCCCTTTCATAAACCCAATTATGCGGCTAATAGCAGCATAATTTGGTCGTAAAATCGGAGGAGGACCAGAGTTATCCGCATTATTTTGATGCTGCAATTTTCCGCATAATAGCGGCATCGGGACCAGATTTTGACTTTATGAACGCATTTCCAAATATTGCGGATAATTGCCGTGGTGCGGTCACAAGGTCACCCTTTTCCAACACAACCGCATCGGAGGGGGCGTATGCAGTTGTCATGACGATTATCCGCCTTTTTCAACTTTGGGTTCCATTTTCCTTTATCTGGCTTTTTCCTACATTATCTCTAGATTCTTAAATAAGCAAAACAGAAGGAGAATTTCTGGGGGAAAATCAATCTTTTTGGCCTTTGGTCTTGGAGGCCTTCACACCTAGTGAATATTTGGTTCAATGCTGTGACCTACACTTGCCTACAAGATTCCATAAAATACTTTTTTTTCAAAGTCAGGTCAACCCTTAGCAGCCAGGTTGAACCAAACAATCAAACTAGCTTCCATTAATGATTAATGTTGTACCGATTTCCTCCTGTCTGAACAGGGCCATCAGACAATACTAAATATGGAGCATGACCTCGACATCGACCTCTGTAATGATGACCTCATATCAATTGAATTAAAGCAAATCAGCATGGAACCGTTATACAAGACATCAACATCTCATTTTGAGTTGACATATGAAGGCTACAAACAAGCTTCTTGGCCTTCTACTGGATTCTTCAATGGTCAGTTACAATGTCAGAATAGACATCTATTTCTATCCAACCAACAAAGCAAAGATGATTGTGACGAATACTGCATGCTATTGCTATTAAAGGTGAATGATGAGGTATCGTCATATCTCCCATGCTCATCACATGCAGAATTTATTCTTTTACTTTTGTTTAAAACATCAACGATCTGAATGATCATGATTCATGGATTTGTTTCCTAATAAAGTGATAAAGCATATATCAAAATGTCCAATACGACATGGCAGATTGATGTTTGAAGGGGCACATCACTTTTTACAAATGGGGGAGCCCTTTTTGTCTCGAAAGGGTATTTTTTTAAGTGGGCAACCCCACATGCAACATTCTGTAGCCCGTCTCATCCAATCATTTCAAGCAATCTTTTACAAGTTTGGATGAACTCACACAACATTCAAGCCTACCACAGGATCTCAATTACTAGATGCTTTCACTGTCTTATTAGCCTATATTGTCTACTGCTTTGGTGGGAAAACGAAATTGATGTTTTTCAACAATCCCTCAAATAAGTAGAAATGGAGCATGTTTTTCGTGAACTTTTTCGTCATTCATATTTTACGCATAAGGTCTCATATGAAAGATGAAAAGATGGATATTCAAGTTATGAACTTTATTCTCCAAATATTTTGCAGAAAAAGCAAGAAAAATTCACTCAAAATTGTCATTTGCTTGTACAAATGAAAATTTGGTAGCACCACTTTCCATTGTTCTGACTCAGTCATGCCTGCAATATGAACGTTGAAATTTGCCTCAAATGAAAGAAGAGAAGCACATCTCTCCATTCATGTACATCTCATGAAGCAAATTTTTATCACGACAGCAAATTTTTTTTTTTACTTAAAGCGAATTATGGTTTCATTTTTGTTTCTGGGACGTACTGTATAACAGGCCATTTACTATTACCATCATCATCACTCTCCCCCACCCCCGCCCCCCCCCTCTTCCTCCTCCTCCTCATCATCATCATTCATGTGACATTTTATAATGAATTAAAATGCCTGGTGGGTGTTTCATAAAGCTGTTCGTACGTTAAGAGCGACTTTAAGAACGACTGGTGATCCTTTCTTACACACTAAATAATCACCAACATATAACGGTGAACATCATTTAACGCAAGAAAGGATCACCGGTCGTTCTTAAAGTGGCTCTTAACTTACGAACAGCTTTATGAAACGAGCCCCTGTCAAGTTATTTTTTTAATGTAAATTGAGTGCAATTCAGTCACTGGCTGCAAAAAAAAACCCTGAATAATAACATCTTCATCACAATCATCATCGTCATCACTATCAACATCATGGCGATATGCTTACAACATGTTTCTTGTAGCGAACTGGTTCTGTCATCATTTCGCAGACATACTCCCAATCACCGTCCACTATCACAAGCTGAAGATGGTGCACATACGATGACATTCCTTCGGGATCCTACGACTCCTTTCATCAAATCTTATTCAAAGTGAATACAGTCACTCCAATACAACAAATAAAGTTCCGAGATTTGAACGTAGACTTATAGAAGCTATTAAATAGTCTCATATTTCTCTAGTTCGTCTTCAAAGCGGATATCTCCTCAATTCCCTAAGCCTTTCATCCACGAGATATCCTACTGGACAGGATTCTCTGGTTATACAAATAAAATTCTCGGGTCATATATTTCCTTCGTGACCAATCACAAGATTTGTTGTAAAATTTGTAAAAAGTAAGCCACCTCAGTTTGTAAGATCACATTTAATCCTTAATTTCCATTTCATGACATGCCTGTTTCTTGTGACTTAGAATTCTAGGAACTGATGGTGAAAAAGATGCATAAATGTTTACATTACAACCTCCAACAAATAGGATTTTGACGAATTTCAGAGCCACATTCAGGAAATTCCGTTGACGTGAATGTAGTTTATTCAGTTCTGTATCACTTAATCCTGTGAAAAAGAACTGCATTTATCACAGAGCTCAGGTAGAATCAATCCCTTTGCAATACGAGTAGTTTCCTGAACTTGTCCACACAGTAACCCTTTTTTTTCCCTTTTTTTTTAAATCATGTAAATAGCTTGTTGATTTGTTTGATTTGTACACAGTAACCCTTTTGAGCAAATGCCAATGATTTCTTTACCAAATCCAGACAGCATTCTTCCGTCACATGACTCGAAGTTGTCATGATCTATCTAGCTTCGGTTTCATTCCATAAATATCATCAGGAAATTCAGGAAAATTCCTTCAAAATAAAGGAAGATATTTCCAAGCCGGAAAATGAAATCAATCCAACAAAAATGCAAGACTTTCTCCCCGCCTCCATTCCGTCTTCCATGCAGTATAACAATGAAAATCATCAATATCTATCCCATCACAGTGATCAGTTTCACTCAGAAATTTCCCAGAAAAGGCAAGTCTGAAACGGGGCCAAGTCCAAAGTTCCTGCGCATGCATGCGCAAAAACCACAGAGAAGGGATCAAAAACCCTAAAAGGATCATGTTCTTCTGATGGCCAGAGATAAGATGGGACAGAGCCTTTCGAGTTACCATGGAAACCTCATAACAAGTATGTTCCATCTATTATCACAATGATAATATGATACTCTATGACATCACCATCATCATCATCATACATGAAGAAAAAAAAAACATAGATGGCACAGAAGGATCAAACTACATTATTCAACATTGCATTATTGTTTCGAAGATCACATGAACTACTGTAAGCCACAATATCCATCCAAATGAAGTATATCCACATAAAATATCAAAGAGTTTATTTCAGTTTACTAGTTCACAACACTAGCGTACCTACGGGGGGGGGGGGGGGCAGGGGGGCACTCTGCCCCCCCTGACGAGCCACAACCCATACAAAATTTTTTTTTTTTTTCAATTTGTTTCCCCTCCACAGGGATTTTATTATTATTCAAAACATAACAAGATATCTTTTCAATGACAAATCAAATTAATAACAACGAAATACAATACAACCCATACAAAATACATATCACTGCCCCCCCTGACGAACTTGAAGACCTTTATTGCCCCCCCTGACGAGCTTGAAGACCTTTTTTTTTTTTTTTTTTTTTGCTTGTCAATATTTTTTCTGGTACAATAAGCTTTATTTTTGATTGAAGACCTTTTTTTTTTTTTTTTTTTTTTTTTTTGCTTGTCAATTTTTTTGGCGGCCGATTTTGCCCCCCCTGTGGAAAATCCTAGGTACGCCGGTGGTTCACAATATTCATAAGTTGCTATGTTTACAATCGGAATACAATGGTTTTGCTTTCTTTTACGTAGCAAGGAAATGCTGAAGTGGAAATTTGGTGATATTGAACTTGAAAGATAAAACAATCCCAAAATTCAGAACTTGTAACTACTTTTCCAGAATATTCATATCATACATGTATGTGAAAAGCATTTCATGACCATTAGACAGTCAGCTCTTTCGGAGACTCCATGTCTAAGTCTTTGCATCATGGATACCATGTGAATCTTTAAACCCATTAACAGATATTGATCATCATCATTGTGCACGTTGCAATGCTTTTACTGGCCACATAATATCTAGGTCAATACAGAAAAAACAATCAATATGATTATTAAAGAGTGCAATCATCTAAAAGTAATCATTTATGTAAACTAATTTATGGGTAATTTTTTGTTCGAAGAGAAACTGCCTAAAGCAACCACATGAATCACAATTGAATATTATTTTGCAATTCACTTTCAATTTCACTTTGAACACAAAAGAGTCTAGAGAATAGACTATTTCAATGCATAGAATACTTTGGAAAGCGATGTTTTTTGTTGTCCTTGTTATAATTGAAAGTATATAATTTCTGCTATTCCATGATAACTTGGTCACTCTGCAAAAAGAATTGAATCATATTATAACATTCAAAGTGAGATATTAATTCTTCTTAGCTGTAATGTAATATTTTTTCTATTATTTGGTACTTTTTTTGCTGCACCATTGTCCATCAAGTAGTTATACAGAAATGAAACAATTTCAACTGAACGACTTACCGCCAAGAAAGGATCCGACGGAACATCGTCGCGGAAACCTGCAAACGAATTGCTGCGGAGGAGACTGGAGTGAATGGATGACCTTTGACTCCTGCGTCCCGTCAGCGACCCAGACATGTCCTGGAGTCGGCCTAGGTAATAGAACATGAGTTGAGATATGTGAGAGGTCGCGGCATGGTTGATCACGGATAGATGCCGGACTTTGATGTTACGCCTACGGGAAGACATCTTAAAATTACTAATTAAATGTTAAAAATGAGCGAAGAAAATTAAGTTTATACAGTTCAAGAAACAGAGTATGTTCCGTAATCAGTGATGCTTAGCAGCAATCATCATGTTGATAGTTTATAAAATGTTATATCCAAATATCTATATCTCTATATCACTTGGTGAGAAAAATGAGTCACATTCCACGCAGTAATGTTTCATGTACACACGGAGTTGGTTTAATAATTCAATCCGTCAGATGAAGAAACTAGCCATCAACATTGAAGTTCCAGCAGAATTTACCATTTGGAGTCGAGAGTATAAAATGAAGAGTTTGATGGTTCAGTTCAATCACTGAGGTATAAAGAGAATTAGTCCTGGAGTAGAATTTATTACGAGCTGAAAACGATTTCAGACAAAGCGTTATCCATTAATCAATTAATTCCAGATAGTAGATGGTTAGTCAATTCATATGGAATGAAGAAAGCTAGATTCACTAGAGCGATAAATCTCGATCACAGAGATTCTGATGTTCAATTCAAGAAGCCGTATGTTTTAAATTCTCCTAACAACGATTGATACCAACTTCCAGAAAGGCAATACTATAATCTCTCCAATGGTTGTAAAATATATCTCACTCATTACAAATACAAAATCTATGGCCAGGAGCGAAGTCAATATCATTGGCAAAGCGGTTGATTATTGCTTCAATATGTAGGCCTATATATGTATCTCCTCAAAAGCTTTTAATGAACCCCGGGTTCCACTACCTCCTCATGAAAATAGAATCATACTAGGACCATCACTGCCAACAAAAAGTTCCAAAGCAGTCCTTCATCCGTCAATCAGTGCGACTTGAACAGGCAGTCGAAAAGATTCAATTAACATAGGTTCTCTTTCTCACACAAAGATTATGCGTAGGATGATGCCAGTGACGATGATGAGATGCTGGGATGCACGGGATGAAATGCCGATTGATCTCAGAAAACATACATCTGAAGACTGCTGCAGTAAGCTCCCAAAACAAGAACTCAAGGAGTCATAACTATCCGATCATTAGTAGAAGGAATGTGACTTGAACTCAACACATGAGAATATCCTCCACTGTGCTTCGCCTGTAAATCATAATCCAATTGGTAATATACCAGTTCTCCAGTTTTGCCATCCCCGTCCACCAAACATGGCTTGAAAGGGAATGATCTTAGCAGACGAAGGGAGCAGGGAGCGTAACAAGCGGTTTTGTGACCTATTCCATCTCCTTCACCTGTCAGAGAACACCAAATTGAGTTACCATTCTCTAACCCTCGCACTCCCTCCATCTACCCCCCCCCCCCTCCCCCATATACTCTCTCTTTCTCTCTCCCTCTCTCTCTGGCTCTCTTTCTCTTTCTCTGGCTCTCCCTCTCTCACTAACACATTCTCTCTCTCCATGTTTTTTTTTCTCCTTTTATATCCTGATCCTAGGCATCTCTCTTTAATTGCTCTTTGAATACTGACCCCAGCTCCTCCCACATCCCTTCTTCGTTGTCTCCCCATTTCCATATCCTCTCCTTTTATCCCCTTTTCTATATTTTCTCCCACTTATCCCCCATCTATCCCTGTTTCTCTCCCCCTTTTCATATTTTACCCCCCCCCCCCCTCTCCTTTCCTTCTTGTCCCTCTTGCCCTTTCTCTCCCTACCTCTTGCTTATTCTGTCTCCCTTCTCTCTCACTTTTTTTTTTCTCTCTCTCCCTCCATAATACAAATTTGCCCTGCTGAGCAATACAGTCTTTACAGAACATGTACACATGTTGGTCAATCATTATAATTGCAATGGGACCCCAGTGCTGTATTTGGTTGTTGTCTGAACCAATTACTTAAAGAGCTGGACTGCTCTTTCCATTTGCTGTAACATACCCAGCAAAAACAAATGACTAAGAATGTTTAGTGTTATAGAATATGACTCATGAGGTCCTTTTCAGTAATAGTACGCTTTCTGCCACATAGAAGGATATGAAAGAGATAAAAATAAGAGTCAAGTGAAATTCATAACATGACAAACAATAATTTTTCCATTATATGTCAATTTCCACCATGACTAAAACATTTTATGAGCTTAAATTTCATGTTTTTTTTTAATATTGTGCCAATGTTTTTTTTTCATATGTCTTAATTAAGTCTTTTTTTCCCTCTCTATGCAGAAATTAGATTAAACATTTGAGTTGCCCTTTATCAAAATAATGAGCTCAAGACGTGGTGGGTGGAAGGGGACAGGTCTGGAAAATAGCCAAAGTTAATGTTCAAAGGGGAATTTCCCACCAGAATTAACTGTTGTACAAGTAATAAGCAGTAATATAATGAGAGAAATAGGTCAATGGGAGTTTGCACACATTTGCTATTTAAAAAGTTTGAAAAATATTATATACTATAAGGCAAATCTGAAATGTTTGGCAAGCTCCCCTTCAATAGAATATATCAATTATGATTGTATCTGATTGCAAAGAACAAACTTTAAAACCCTTTTAAGAGCAAATCAGAAAAAAAAAGTGACCACCCCTTTCACACCTCTCCCAGGATTTTCACACTGATTGCTATTCCTTTCTTTTCTAGTCATGAAATTTCCCTTCACACTCTGTATTTCATGGATTTAAATTCAAATAGATCAAGATCGGCTGACTGTGAATAGTGATCAGTCACAAACACCTGATTAAGATTTAAACCTTAAAGATTTAGATTTTAAGATTTAATAAACATGAATGTAAAAATTATCATTGGTGTTCAAATTAACTTTAGATTTCAAGTGGTCACTAAAGGACAGTGGAATTAGTTTATTCTAAATCCATGTAATTTTATGTGAAGTTTTTTTTGTCAAATCATTTTTTTCTAAATGGTCTCCAAAGCATTGACACTATTGATTGGAGCAACTTTCTCTTTAATTTCATTTGATAAGTTCAAGCTTATACTCACAATAATAGATGGCATACAAGGCTAGAGATTTGCCCCTTTCAAGACAGAAAAAAAAAATCGAACCCACAGCAAAACTTTGCAAGCAAATATAATCAGTCTTTTAAAAGCAATACCATGAATTTTATTTCTGGTCACTCAACAACAAAAGGTATAGCTTTTGCACCCACAAATGAGAACCTGGCTGTGGTTTGTTTTGTTATACTGGACTTGTGGAAGGCAGTCTGAATAAAGGAAAGACTTGCCCATGGTCATAAATGCTACAATTAATTTTACTACTGATAAATCTTACCTACAATTCATATCAATCACAAGTTTGAAGTAAGACGATATATTTAAAAGAGTGGAAATATATCATAAGATTAATCAAATCCTTTTATCTGTAACAAATGACATCTATGTTTAACCAAATACTAAGGGGGTGTTGTAAGAAAATATTTGCAATCAAATGCAAATATTCTGTTGCAATTTTACAATTGATGGACCAATTTTAACTATAGCAAATTAGGTTATTCTGCTTGTTTGAAGGAGCAGATTAGCAATTAATCACCAATTTACAATTAATTGCAAGACATGTGATTGTTTTAGGAACCAAAAATAGACTTGCAATTGATTGCAAGTTTCTTGCAATGCCGAATAATACTGGTAAAATAATAAAATATAAAGCAACATGGCAAGAGCAATCTTGAAAGGTTTCTTTAATAAAAATCCAAATCGAGGATAAACTCCGTGCCTGAACAGGCTTTTGGAAGAAGTGTTAACATGCAAAGACTTATGAAAAGCCAGAGGGGGGTTAGAGGAAAGTAAAGGCGCTGGATCAGATTTCATATTCAAACAATACCTCTACCATGAATCACCTCTTTGGACTTTCTTTCTTGGTTCAAGCGAAAAAGGAAAGAAACCGAGGGGAGAGACGGAGTTGTTGTAAGAAGTCAGCCATTTTTTTTTCAATTTATCAATTTAGTCTAGAATCATAGCCTCTAAATTGAAAATTAAACAATAAAGATGAAGCCCCTTACCTTGCAATCACTTTAAATAAAGCAGAAAAAAATAAAGAGACACAGTTTGGTGACCAGCGCCCACCCCCTTCTAAAGGTGCAAACAAAAAACAATTAGAGAGGAACCATTAACAAATTCTATGAGCCCCCCCCCCCTTCCCCATGTGATCATATAGTATAGCATTCAACACCTGACCAAACGAGTCATATTTTTCATTCTTTTGTTGAAAATGGTCTTTAATCATAGATCTATCCTAATAAAACAATTATGATTAAATTTCCATACACATAAAAATGTTTTTCAATATAATTTGTCTAAGCATAATGAAATATAGTCATAAATTACTGCATGATAAAAATCCTGTAAAAAAAACAATTTTTCATAATCAATTACTACAAGAATTTAAGAGAAAATCCCTAAATAGCAGAACAGAGCCTATTCTTTACAATATATCAATATGTTACAAATTCATTATTTACTGATAACATAAAATATTAATTAATTTCAAATCCATCACTGGAAGAAATGGCATGTTATAACTACACTCCTTGTTGACTCTAATTTTCTGCCAAATTTATATCTAACTAATGTCAGGGTCGAATTCTCCTTTTTAGAAGAAAATCCATGCATGTTATAATATAGACTGTCTACCTAGTTACTTCATATTTCTGTCATGTTCCCCTATGACCAAAATTTTCCATCATTTGATATCTATGGATAGCATGCATGCTGATAAATGACAGATACGGTGATATACATGGCATGTGTTGAGTCTCCCAACATCACTTCTTATAACCACAAACAAATAATTCTGTGAAACACAGCTGATATTATTAGCTTCACACTGAGAGGGTCCATTCCAGTTAAGTCTTAAACCAGTTCCAAAAGTCGCAAGTTTACCTATTCCCACATTCATGTCCATGGAGCATACAATGTTTTGCAATGTATCCCGCCTCCCACCCTGCCCTGACTGAACAATAAAAAATGCAAACATCCTGACTACTGCCCCTGGATAAGATGAATTTATAAGCAATTCATACCCCTTTCATAAACCCATCCTCCAATTAGCCGCCTAAGAGTAATGCGGATATTTCAATAAAAATTGCGTTCACAAACTCCGAAAATAATCCGCACTATTTTTACGAGCGCCCGTCCTGAAAAGGCGGATAATCGTCATGGCAACCGCACACACCCCCTCCGATGCGGTTGTGTTGGAAAAGGGTGACCTTGTGACCGCACCATGGCAATTATCCGCATTACTTTGAAATGCGTTCATAAAGTCAAAATCTGGTCCCGATGCCGCTATTATGCGGATAATTGCAGCATCAAAATTATGCGGATAACTCTGGTCCTCCTCCGATTTTACGACCAAATTATGCTGCTATTAGCCACATAATTGGGTTTATGAAAGGGGTATCAGTATATAGAATGTACACTTATATATTTCTCATCTTGAAGCGGGTATCAGGAATATCTTTATTACTGTATTATATCCATAAATCTGTATGGCATGTATTGTATCTATTGCCATCTTTTTAATTAACACTTAATGTCTTGTTAAACTAATACCTCGGTCACATTTGCTCTACGGCGGCCGTACGGCGAGTCGAAAACAAATGTTTTAACACTTTTTAGTAATAGCAACACAAAGGTGGTTTGAATAAAAATGAAAAATGGTTGTTTTCGACTCACCGTACAGCCACCGTAGAGCAAATGTGACTGAGGTTTGACTCTTATCTGTTTAGTTTATGTGAATGAGTGAAATATTTAGGGGGGGGTAGGGGTAAGGGGCTGTCTGCTTATTTAGGGGGATCCTGCCATACACACCACAGGGGAAAAAAAGAATTCCTTTCGAGAATATTCCTTCATCAGTAAGAGTGTACAATACAATCAAACGTGACCAAATGATTTTAATAACTTATCACAGTTGTTAGTGAAAATCAATGGTGTGAATTTTGACATCTATGATCAAGAGATGGCGCTATTCATTTGAAAATCTCACAAGGGTATCAACTGTACAGAGATAATCATATCAACTCTTCATAGTTAACTACTAAGATGCAAGGAAATCAAACAGAAGGAATCTAAAAAAATAAGTACTGAAGAAAAAAAAATGTGATTAATTACTATGATTTCTGCATTTGGGTTTGATGATATAATTAATAACTTCAGTGTTTTACCATCTTAAGTAGATAGCAATATTTACATTTCCTTTGAGCATTCCTTTTCTTTTACTTTATAATGAATACAATTTTGGGGGGATTACGTGAGGCAAAGTAAAAATTGCTTCTATCTACATCCTTTACAACCATTACTTTTTCTATTTGGTGGTATGCAGCATAATTAATTTTTAAAACTATTTTGCATCATTTGAAACTCAGCTTTGCAAGGCTAAATTCCATGCAATTCAGAAATTGATTCAAAAGAATGCTGTTGAGCATCAAACTCAAGCAATCTCACTACATATCACACCTAAAGGAAAATTTACTTGGAAAAAGTGAAATACCTCAAAGTTAATTGGCAAGTTTTAAAAAAGGATATAAAGTTTGAGCATTGCTGAATCATGGTACTCATTACTCACAAACACAAAAATTCAAAGAATCCCGACTGTCATGTAAAATCAGTAGAAACTCAACATCACAAATAACGAAAAAGATAATTTTCAAATATAGGGTCTGTTGTTTTAGCTTTCATCCCTGATATATCAGATTATGGCCCCAGGGTAGGCATGGCTTAACAGAAAACAGGAAATCCATGATATTTTAGTGCATTACATTACAGATGGATGCATCAGCATCTGACGAATTTGTCCCATTTGGAACAGTCTGTACTGACCGGTTGACCAACTTGAGATTATATCTAGTTCTCAAATTCCAAGTAGCAATAGAATGTTAGTTATTTTTAAAAGTTGCTCAAATTTTCATTAAGCTCCATCTGTTCCTATATAGATGTTTGTGAAACATTTTTTTTTTCTAGTATCAGAGAATATACAGCATAATGTGAGTGGGGACAAGGCATTATCCTACCCCACCCCCAATGATTTTTCAAGTGTTGAAAACATGAGAGCATAGAAGGGAAAGGAAACCAGAATGAAAGAGATGTCTATGTCCTAGAACTACATAAAATACATTACAATGACATGTATTCTGAAGTCAGACCATAGATTGTAGTTTAACTCTGTGCTAAAATTATAGGAAGACATACATGTAGGGCCTACATGTCAAGATTTTGTTTACATTGCACGCTACGTATGTTTACTGTGCTCTTTTCTAATTCTTTAATGGTGAAGACAACTATCTTATTTTTGTTATTTAACCTTGCCAGGCGGTTGAGCTGATTCATTGAACTTCTATTGTTGGATATTTATGTCACATTTGGCTGTCCATAGTTAAACCACAACTTTATTTAATTAAACCAGACTTCAGAATACAGGCCAATAAATCAAATTTAGAATCTCTTGCTCCCCTATCAAAAGCTGCCACCAGTCTGCACACAGGCTAGTGAAATCTCAACTGTATAATATGTTTATGTGTAAAATCAACCACAAATTTTTGACGTACTAATGTAGATATAGTTGGGCCTACAGAACTAATTTTCGAGTCATTTCCTTCTCACTGTTATACATTTTGATTTCTGATAAAATATAGACAATAATGAAAATTCCGCGAGACATAAATTATCTAGCCATTATCCTATGCTCTCGAGTAGGTGAACTATGTAAGCCAGAAGTAGTGACATATAGCAAGGAGCCAACTGCAGATCATGCACTGGTAGATAGGGTCCATTAATTCTATTAGGCTTTTTAGTCAAAAATATACCATATGGTCTTTAATCGGTTTTCCCTTTCTGAAGTTGTAATTTATCATGCACGTACAATGTTGTCTTTGGTGGAAAAAAAGTGCATGTACCTTTGAATAATAATTTAATAACTTTAAGAATAATTTGGCATCAACTTGATGCATAGAATAAAATCTGATGGTGTTATTCTTCATATTTTCTAATTGATACATATTTCCTCATGCATGCTTTCTTATTATCCTGTCATTTAGGTATTTTACATTCATTATCTGCTGCTGACAGTACATTGACAAAAGTCACCCTACCAATGATCTATGTTTAATGTATCAGCCACTATTTGATTCTAAATGTATGCGAAAATGTTAATTCTGCATATTAATAATATATATAATTTATGAGGCGCCGATTTATCTAGTTTCCTATTTAATGGCGCACTATATATTACCCCTGCTGTAGCTCCAGCTGCTAAAGGCACTTGTTGCATTCAAGGAATTAATCCTGCCAGGTGCCCATTCATCTCACCTGGGTTGAGTGCAGCACAATGTGGATAAATTTCTTGCTGAAGGAAAACACGCCATGTCTGAGATTCGAACCCACGTCCCTCTCATTGAAAGACGAGATTTGTAACCACTAGACCCCAATGCCCCCACTTAGCTTGTGGTAGCCTATATATTTTGTGGGTTATGTTTGTAAAAGATTGTTTCAATTGCACAGCAGGGGGATTGCTTTACTCACAAGAATAGAATGACCTTCACATATCATATCCTACAATTATAGTCACATATGACTAATGTGGGCACTTTAGATCTTTATTAGCATTGTAGATGTGCATTCTCTATTAAAGGACAAGCCCACCCCAACAAAAAGTTGATTTGAATAAAAAGAGAAAAATCCAACAAGTATAACACTGCAAATTTCATCAAAATCGGATGTAAAATAAGAAAGTTATGACATTTTAAAGTTTCGCTTAATTTCACAAATCAGTTATATGCACATCCTGGCTGGTATGCAAATGAGGAGACAATGACGTCATCCACTCACTATTTCTTTTGTATTTTAATTTCACAAATCAGTTATATGCACATCCTGGCTGGTATGCAAATGAGGAGACAATGACGTCATCCACTCACTATTTCTTTTGTATTTTATTATATGAAATGTGAAATATTCTAATTTTCTCCTCATTGTCAAGTGATACGATTAATTCCTCCCTGAACTTGTGAAATTAGCATTGTTTAATACTATATGGTTCAGTCAAGTTGGTCCTTATTGTCAAATCTATAAAAAAATGAAATATTGTATAATTCAAACAATAAAAAACAAAAGAAATAGTGAGTGAAGGACATCATTGACTCTCTGATTTGCATGTCACTGAGATGTGCATATCACTGTTTTGTGAAAAATAAGCGAAACTTTAAAATGCCATAACTTTCTTATTTTACATCCGATTTTGATGAAATTTTCAGCACTATGCTAGTTTGATATTTCTCTATTTATTCAAGACGGCATTTTCCTGGGGTGTACTTGACCTTTAAATTCCATTTCGCATTAAACAAATCACAACTGAAAAGCTATAGTCAACTTTGTGTACTGTGGAACCCCCCCCCCCCCCCATATAAAATTTGACACAAGTTTCAGCAAAATACATCTAGTTTGAAGAACAGACTCAAAACTGTCTGTACGGAGTCGCTCTCTACAACGCACCAATTCCTTTGAAAATGCAAGTAAAATCACACTGGAGAGCTGAGAGGCTTTTGTCGTAAGTTGGTGGATCGGGACAGCAGATCATCCGAAGATTTAGTGCACCAGATGAACAACTGCAGATATGTCGTTGTCCCTGGTCCACCAACTTTCGACGAAAGCCTCTCAGCTCTCCATTGTGATTTCACTTGCATTTCCAAAGGAATTGTTGCGTTGCAGAAAGCGGCTCCGTAGTAAATGCAAAACCTCTCTAATGTCACTACTGCAGAGTCTACATCACAGACTATATGAAGACTAAAGGTCTATGCCTGCAGACTATCCACCCCCCCTTCCTCCATCTGACACAATACAGTTAAACCTGTGCAATAATGCAATTGGCGTTCCTCCTCATGACTAAATACCTCCCAATATCATTCCTTTCCTGTTGTACCTAATTCACACATACTGAACAGTAGTTGATTAATTAGAGGTTGTGTAGGTGTGACCAAATGGTAGACTGTTGAGTAATAAAGACAGTTATAGAACAGTGAAAAATCCCTATGGTGTATGGTTTTTCAAGTGTTTATACCACAACATTTTTCAATGGCCTCACACAGTTGGAATTACATCAAAGAGGAAGTCGAATACTGACATCACATTATTTTCAGTAAAAGCAGGAAAAATTAGAGAAACTTATAAATGAGTTTTGGGGAAGAATGTAAGAGTTAATGAGGTGTTAAAAGTTTTGATATTGTTATGTCAGATGAAAATGCGGCAAAATTGATATATTGATATAACACCGAATTATTCCTACATGCTATTAAAACAATCAACAAGAATAATAACTCATGGAATTAATATGGAAGGTGCTCAAATGCGACTTCACAAAGATTTAGAAATCCTAAAATATGTGATAATCTTTACGACAATATATCAAAAGAATAAAATCATAGAAAAATAATTTGGTAATTATGAAAAGAAATATAATCCAACATAATAAACAGATATTGCCAATTTAAAGAATTTCAACACTGATTTTTTTGGTTACCATAGCACTAAACATGATTATAACCATACAAGGAACATAAGGAAATAACAGGTAATTTTTTAGGGTTCTGCATCATAATCTTTGAGCACAAATTGCAAAATATCTTGTTTAAATCAGTACACCATTACATCAGCACTGCAAACAAAGCCAATATATTTGTATACAAACAACTTTGTTCAAGTATTTATTATCGCTTATCAACTTTGTTTTCCTATGTGGCCATTTTCATAATGCAAAAAAAAAATCACACTGGTGAGTAAATTAAACAAAAATAAAACTACCCAGAAAATTTCATACTTTCAATTACAAAACCCAGGGGGGGGGCCGGCAAATGTATTGCTGTATACATGAGTGACCAAATTTTTTTCCAAACACCCCCTAAACGAGTTTTTCTCTGTGTGCAAAATAACCCCATAAACAAGTTTTTGCGGGCTTTATTTACACCTCTTGGCCCCTAAACAAGTTGTCGCCAGATATGACCCCGGGGAAAAAGCTTGGGAAAAAACATACCCTTAACACGTTTGGTTAGTCTTAAAAAAAAAAAGCTTTGGAAAAAACATACGTTTGACCCAGCGATTGACCATTGACCATTCTTTCAAAACCTTAATCAGTGTTTTATATACCCTTAACGAGTGCATGTGCGGCCCGCATCCAAAACTGAAAAACACCCCTTTAAACATGTTTTTTGGGGGGTCACGCATGTGTACAGCAATATATATTTGACTGCTCCCCCGCCCCGGCACAAAACAAGAAAACATACCTGATATAGAAGGTATCGAAGGTGAACAATGCACCATGACTTGTGTGTCATTATGCCAAACCCTGACATACAGACCAAAGACAGATGATAACTGAGGCATGATCCTACAAATCCTGGATAAAAACCTGCTCTTTAACTTGAAATTAATCCCCAAGCAATAGAAGAAATCAAAAGCCTCTTCACTCCATCGCTGTCCCGAATGAGTAGTAATCCTTGACCAAGATCGTTGGCACAGGCACACACATGCACACACACCCCTGGCCATGACTAAGCCTTGGATTGGAGCAATTGGAACACTAATCACAGACTACAGATGACATCAAACATTTCCTTTCTTAAATCAGCTATTTAAAGGGATGCCCTCTATCACTCTGCGGCATTTGCAGTTCAGTCTTGTCAGGTTTCCCAAAGATGCATCAAAGTCTAGTCAACCTTGAATCACGACCCTGGTAGAATCAGTTCACCCAGACCCCGTTCTCAGTATACTTTCTTGACCTGTTTTCCCTTAAACCAGTTGAGGAAACCAGTTTAGAAGACCGCTTTACAAGTGCCCTCAGTACCGCATCGTCGGCATTGTGCACAGTGTGCACTGAGTAGCAGCGCCCAATATGCACACACTCTTGTACTTTCGTGCGAAGATCAGGGGTGTGAGTGGTCACAAATAAAAAGATCTGAAAAAAGCTGAAGAGTGTTGAAAAAGTCTGAAATAGAAAGAGCTCCCATACTTTTTGTACAGAGGAAGGCCAAAAATAAGCTGAAATTAAGCTGAAAATAAAAACAAAAAAATCTGAATCGCTTCCCGAAGAACGATTGTGTCCCCACCAATGCTCAAATTAGAAAACGAGTCAAAACAGTCTTAAAAACCACCCCGCGAGGTGGCTTTTCCAAACTGGTTTGGAAGATAGCTTCCAAGACTACTTCAAACGTTCTTATTACATGTCAAACTAGTATCCACTTAACAGGTTTCCACTAGGACGTAGATAAGAACTGAGTCTTACAACCATCAGGATACCAAACACCTTTGCTGAACACAATTCAAGTCACCAAGGACATATACCGCCTTCGCTCGGAAATTCAAATCACAGTTTTCGAAAGAGCGTACGTGTGATGGTCCGATGATTCTCAAGACGTATTGCAATCATCACAATGATGATTCAAGATTCACGTGTGAAAAGGCCCAGTATCATTATCTCTTTAGCTTCACAAATGTGATGGGCCTTGATGCTTTTAAACTTGTGGCTGTTGTCATACAAGTCATACAAAAGCCTCTATGAGCTTTAATAGCCTGCTCATTTCCCAGGTAATCCTAGATTCATTTTCTTATTTTCTATTATAAATTACACCCTAATCTACGATTTACAAATTGGCAGCGAGAATCAATTGCTAGATAATTTGCCTATTTGGAAATTAGGGTGCAAATCTTATCATTAAAACTCATCAAATTGTATTTTGAACCTACCATATAATATCAAACAAATTTTAACTAATATTTTTATGAGTTTTATCTGTACATTTGATTTTTTATTGAAAAAAATAGAATATATAATGCCCAAACTTTGAGAGATGTAGTTCGTCGCTGACGTAATAATTTTCTAACTAACCCCACAAAAATGGCGACCTCCATCCAGAAACTTCGAACCATACAAGGGCCAACTTTGAAAAGGTGGTACTCCGTAATTGAAAATCGGATTGGGGTATGAGTAGATTCATTTTGATTGTCCTGTATTTATCAATGGGCTCATGTGGTATTATATTATTGGGTGTTATTTTCCTTTAATTTCGATATTACATGCCAGGGTATTGTCCTAGTTTTCATTTTTAGTGCGTAAATTGATCAAATTATTCGATAAATATTTCTTAAAATGCATGGTGCCTGTTCCTTTGTACACTATTCTAAACTGAGTGGACTCCAAATACATATATTATCATCCCTCGTCTATTTCTACTTGCCCTTCGGCCTTGAAGTAAACTTTGGATAATTATGCATTTTGTTATACACTTTGCAGCAGCTACTTATATGATATTACCTATTGTAGACACATCCTTATGTTTTGTTCATTTTCTTAACAATTAAGGGTTTAATCATTTTTGTCTGTAAGCATGAAACAAAGAGTAATCAATCCATTCTGTATGTGTGACCTGCCCAAAAAAACTACAATGGTCGTTAATTTGGTTTGCTGAAAAGCCTGATAGCCTTCGAGGTAACTTTAAAGTATTTAAAAGAAATGTATCTAGAAAAGTATTTATATGTAATTTCTCTGATGGTTACTGTTATGTTACACTTTTTGTACAGAAAAGCAGCTGTTATACATTTTTTTTTCAATATCAAATGTAAATCAGTAAGTCATGTAAACTGATGACTCTATTCAGAGCTAATTACCAGTACTTTCTATATCACTTGTAAAATAATTTGTTTGTTCATTGAAGGTGTTGTATTTTCCTAATCTTATAAAAGTCCATAGGATCATGAACACATTCTACTGCTACCAAAATGCTTACCCATGATCTGTGATGTATATCTAACCAGTTACCACACACATTGCAACACACCAGTTGCTACATACATTATCATGCATCAGTTATCACACATACCATCACAATAGTTACCACACACATTTTGGGTAATGACTCTGATGCATGGTATTATGTGTAGTATGTGTAGTATGTACAATATGTGTGGTAACGTGTGTGGTAATTGTAATGCATGTGGTAACTGGTGAGTGTTTACCACACATTTACCACATGAATTACCTCATATTTTACCACACACCGGTTACCACATGCATTAACACACCAGTTACCACACATTTACCACACACCAGTTATCACATGCATTACCACACACCAGTTACGTAACTGGTGTGTGGAAGTGTATGTGGTAACGCATGTGGTAAATGGTGTGTGGTAATGCAAGTGGTAACCGGTGTGTGGTAAAATGTGAGAAAATTGGTGTGGTAAATGGTGTGTGGTAATTGTAATGCACGTGGTAACTGGTGTATGTTTACCACACATTTACCACACACATACCATACACCAGTTACCACACACCATTTACGGTACCACACAAATTACCCCACATTTTACCACACACCACTTACCACATGCATTACCACACACCAGTTACCACATACATTACCACACACCAGTTCCGTAACTGGTGTGTGGTAAATGGTGTGTGGTAGTGCATGTGGTAACTGGTGTGTGGTATCGCGTGTGGTAAATCGTGTGTTGTAATGCATGTGGTAACCGGTGTGTGGTAAAATGTGACGTAATTTGTGTGGTAAATGGTGTGTGGTAACTGGTGTATGGTAAAATGTGAGGTAATTTGTGTGGTAACGCATGTGGTAACTGGTGTGTGGTAAAATGTGAGGTAATTTGTGTGGTAAATGGTGTGTGGTAACGCATGTGGTAACTGGTGTGTGGTAAAATGTGAGGTAATTTGTGTGGTAAATGGTGTGTGGTAATGCATGTGGTAACTGGTGTGTGGTAATTTTGTGTGGTAAATAGTGTGGTAAAATGTGTGGTAACTGGTGTGTGGTAAAAATTGTTACCATAAATTAATCCCTTGTGTGGTAAATGTTACCGTATATTAATCCATTCATGTGGTATTCCTGTGGTAATGTTGTGTGGTAAATGTTCCAATTTACCACATGACAATACCACACGACATTACCACATATTGCCACACATTACCACAGGACATTAAGACATAGCATTACCTCACCACAATATATGTGGTAATCGTGTGGTAAAGTCCTATGGTAATTATATGGTATTACCACAGGACATTTTTGTAAGGGAAGTAAGTTTATTGTACTTTATAATTGGGTGGGTCACTTTGTGCAGATCAATACTATCTACATATGAATGCAATTGAAAGTGTTTACATTTTCTGTAAGTAATGGATGTTTTTTTTATAATCAATATCAATATGACTAATAGCTTCATGCTTTAATGGCAATCCACTTCTTTACTCTTGGCTGTGTTATTTTTTATGATAAATACTCTGGCCAACCATTAATCATACTTTTGATTCATTTTGCAATAGAGATAGAGCAGGAAGTACAAGCTTAACATAGATCCATACATTTATTTCCTCCCTGTCATATTCAATGCAGGGCCATTATTTCAGGGTTTTAGGGTTCATAATTTCATTGTTTTCAAAGAGGCCTAAACTCTAATCGTTGGCATAAGGCCATACTATTAATAGATTTCAGTTAAAAGTAATATGTCTAGTTTGGGACGCCATAATTTCAAGCCAGGAAAATTCAACCTTGAAAATGATCTACATGAATGGAAAGCAAAATGACTTTATAAACGTAGCGTACTCATTAAGGCTTGTATGATTTCAAGGACCATCATGAAATGAATATTAATTGCATCAAGAAAAATTAAGAACGCATTACATGTAGGCCTACACTTCAAACAGTTTTATACTTTGCATCAGGAAATGATTTCGGTAAAGAGAACATGCATGTCATCATATGAGATTGATAAGCTGATGATCTCGGAGTTTGTTCTTAATTAATATGTTTTACTTTTAATATGTTCTGCTTTTTAACATTTTTATTCTTAATCTTCATTTTTTTTATGTTTTGGGGGGTTTCACATTGTTACATCTTGTCAATCTACTGTAGATGTTGCACATGATTCTTGATGATATATCATAAAAATATTGGAAAAAAAATCTCAACACTTTTAATTTTGTATTTTAACAAAGTCAAACCTGTTATAGTGGCCATCTGCAAAGAAAGACCACTTTTTTTTCCTTGAACATTGCATCATCTAATTAAAAAAAAACAGAACCTGTCTATAAAAACCATCTGCTCATAAATACATTTTAAGTCTCCCCTGAGTGGTCTTTACAGTTTGTTGATCATTATGTGAAATTAGAACCATTCAATTTTATTTTGCCCAAAGAATACAAAAAAAGGATTTACAGACTCTTCATTTAATGTGTAAGATTATCATTGCTGTAACCTAGTTTGCCAAATGAAATTGATAATGTATAAATAAAGGAATAATCAAGATTTTAGAAATAAGGAAAAAAAGGAAATCCAAAGTTGGGCTCAATTATTTTCTTCAATTACAATTACAAGTACCGGTACCTAATTGAAGGATATTCAATTACAATTACTTTTTAATTAAATTACATTTTTTTCAATTATAATTACCAATTACTTTTGATAAAAAGTCATAAATTAAATCAACTTGTATTCTGTATGTATTAGCGCTAACAACATAGTTCTAAGTTACAGAAAAACTAACAAGATGAAGTTTGTTAAACAGCACGGATTCTGCCTAATACACTCTTTGATGCTTATGCAGTTGACATGAAAAATGTCATGAAATTGAATAATAGATTAAGTAAGTTTATTGTAAAGTAATTGAATGTAATTAAAAGTAATTGACGGTAATCAAAGTCAATTACATTTTTTTTCAATTACAATTACTTTCCCTTTCAAATTTTCAAATACAATTACAATTACTGAAAAAATGTAATTAATTACGTAAATGATTAATTACCTTGTAACTGAGCCCAACCCTGGGATAGTGACATCATAAACTGACTCATCGAATATTCCTGATTTCATGGATACACGTTTTGTTGTAATAAAATGCAGAACTGAAAAAATCCATAACTTTGGTATTTTTCATCCAATTAATATTAAGGTTTATACATGTAGTGTCTTGCATGTTTTAAAAATTCTCTGTTCATTAGTATAATTTTCAGCCTTGAGTATCGCTTTAAAACAAAGTTAGAAAGTCAGTATCACTTCTTGAAATGGGAAGAAATCTGCAAAATATCTGTTACACAAAAAGGGAAAACTTCTATGTCAAAACATTTTTCTCAATGTATGATAGCTGCTGATACTAAACAGTGAATGTGATCGTCTCCAACCTGTATGAAGTATGAACATAGGCATAAAAATTGTGGCAATTGTGATCAAAATCGCATTTCCTTTCATTTATGATTCCCACTGGTATGCAGATATATCCATCTGCAATTCAAACTTAGATCACATTGATAAGACACATTATATTCAATAAATTCCAATTTAATTGGTTTCTTACCTCTGACAGAAACTGAAACGAACACTTGAAAATCCAGCTTGCTTCCTTCCCTCTCGGATCATCACATTGGCAACTGTCGAGCTTCACCCTATGTGCCTGTTATATCGCAGGGAAGCACTTCACTTCTATTAAGAACAAAAAAATAAGTATGATAGAATTCATTTAACATCAAATATCAGAGTTTTATTTCTCCCTCCTTCTATCTCCCCCACTTATCGTTATTTATCCTAATACCGGTAATCATTCTATCCCAATGAAGCAATGATTGACAATAATTTTGTATCCATAGAACACCAAGTCACTAGGAATCACCCCCCCCCCCTTTAATAGATCTTAATCTCTTTCTATTTTTTCCCCAGCTCGATTAAGTTATGTTAGCATTTTAATTTCCAACAAAACATGATTTTTTATATTATATATCTATGTATAAAAAAATAATAAAAAGTAAGATCTGCCTAATACTGTTCTCCCTTTTTGTTGGAATGCTCCCCAGGGAGTGGGGAAGGTGCATACATTGTATGCGGGCATGCAAGGATCCGATGACCGGGGTAATAATATATCTGTAAAGCGCTTAGAGACGTCGTTCCGATGTGTTAAGCGCTATATAAATGCGGAATATTATTATAATTATTATTTTTCATCTTCACCGTTTTATTTCTCTCAACAAAAAACTTTGCAAATCCCTGAATCGGTCATAATGCTTCAAATGGTTTAGGAAATACAACGTACAAGAATTAGAAACGTGATCTATTCCTGCCACTTCCTTCCTTTAAACAATGTTATTTTTTGTAAATATGTTAATTGCCTGAAATAAAAACTAAAAACACTGATTAATCAGATTTGACTAGACAACTTGAAGAATAAACATGGATAAAAAAAAATAAGAGAGACAATTTCATACTGTTTTAAAAGCACAAAATATATAGTCATGATTAATCTACTAATGGTATAAAGGAAACATGCATGCTTGACAATTTAATAACAATTTACTGAATTCAATATCGTTGGAAAGGTAATTTTGAATCTAAAAATGTGCCCCCCCTCTTTGTCTATCAAAATGTATCTATCTATTATCTATCTATCCATCCATCCATCCATCTTACCAATAGATCAAACTATTGATTCATCTATCTTCTATCTAATTATCCTTTCAAATCTCTTCTATTGTTTCTTTCTCAAGTCTCAGAAATTTCTCATCTTCTGTCATTCTCGTAGAATGTAGATTTTTTCAGTTCATCTGCGCATCCTTTCTTACTACTGAACCCTGTATCCCAAGACACAAGACAGCTCATCTTGGCTGGTTTATTTGTAAGGATTGTTGCCATGGAAACCTAGTAATTCCACCATTTCAAACAGATGTTGACAACTTCTCCTGATGTGGGTGGTTTGAGTCATAATTTTTGTCTTCATTTTAGCTATATCACTTCCTTTACAATAAAGTATGTGAAACTGAGCTACGCTATTAAGCACTGTATGTGCATAGAGTGCTTGTAAAATTGAAACCGATAGTACTATTGCCATTCAGCCTCTAATGCTTAAACGATATTTGATCTGTAAGCACTATTTATAGACATACATTAGTCATGATTTTTTTCAACAGTAACGCCTTTTATTACCTAAATATGATGAATTTAGGTATTGATTGGCAAACAAATGCAAGAATGTTTAAAGTTAGAAAATAAGGAATAAAAATTCTACTGCAAATGGGAAAATAATGGTTTTAGACAGTACAAATTTTTTTATATAGGAACTAAATATTATTTCTAATTGGTATCTGGAACAATTATGATTACATTATTAATTGAAATCCACTGTACCCCCAAGTATTAATCTTAAATTTACTTAAGGTGTGTAATACTAGATTCTAAATCCTGCAACTGAGCTAGAACTTCATAATGACACAGGATAAAATAGTATTAAAACTGTATTTTACTGGGATGTTCAAAACATACTCTTCTAAAACCATTGCATAAGTTAATCAGCATTTAGACATACCCTTGATAATATTATTCATAAATGAAAATGAAAAAGATGTAGATTAAGGAAGAAAAGTAATCTTAACAAGGATGAGGAGAATAAAGAAGCAGTAAGGAAATAAAGGGGACAGAACAAAAATATATAAAGACAAAACTTTGGGTCTGTGCTCTGACTCCTTCCCATTCAGTGAAGGAGTCACAGCTCGGAGGCCAAAAAAAAAGATAAAGTGAAAGGAATGTGAGAAGAGAAAGGAGGGAGAAGCGAGGAAGAGGAGGGAGAAAATGATGAAATGGAGAGTAAGGATAACACTGGGAAAGAAGTAGAGGCAAGTGAGGTGAAAGAGGGAAAAGGTGAGAGAGAGGGAGCTAGCTAGAGGATGTGGTGGAGGAAAATGGTTAATGATGAGGGGCAGGGAAAGGAGGGAATGGGAGAAGGGGGTGGGGGAGGAGGGGAGGGAGTAGAGGAGATCAAGAGTGAGGGGAGGATGGGGAAAGGGGGTGAAGGGAGAAGTGAAGAGCTAGGAAGGATGTGGAGGGGAGGATCGAGTAGAGGGGATAGAGAGAAGAGCTAGGACAGGAGGGGGTGGGAGGAGGGAGGAGCTGGGAAAGGAAGAAGGGAGAATTAAGGGATGAGGAAGGGGTAGAAAGATATGAAGTGGAGAGGACTCCAAAAGAAGGGAGTATGGGAGGAAAGGAATGGAGAGGAAGGGGTCAAAACATCTGACACATTGGTATTTGATGGCTTCATGCAATACGGGTACCCACAGTTGATCCGCACACATTACACAGAGTCAGATACAGGTCGAGCCTCGCAACCTCCCTGAAAACTTTCTCAGGCCACAATCAGCATCCGCGATGAATTATCAACGGGGAACTCCCGCATCCAAGCAGTATACACGTGCACACACAATTATTCCGCAAAGCAAACAGGGCAACATGAATAGATTCTATTAATAAAGTCTTTCCTCATGAAATCAATCAACAATATTTCACTCACTACACAAGAAGGAAGGCTAACTACGTACCTCTATTCCAAAGTCAACTCTAAAAATGTTTATCTCTGATCCTAGCTCATCCACTTGTTTTGACAGGATTGACTGACAGGTCTCTGAACATTACACACATCGGATCACATCAACAGATGCTGTGCTTTTGAGTTGTTTGTAACTGTGCATACAGTGAAAGTTGAGGGAGTTATTCAACATCAAGTTCAAGCTCGCTCGAGTAGGAAAAAAAGAAAAGGGGACCCCCTTCACGATTTCAGAGGAAATTGATTTAATACCTTTGTTAAAAAGGGTGAGATGTGTTTTGTCCTGAACACGGGCCATAACAATCCTCGCACTAATGGCATGAGACCGAGCTATTTAAAAGTTGCTGACCTAAATACGACTGGTGGAAATCACTAATCTACCTCTAAATGCGTCATTTATAACAAGCGATGAAAGACAGACAGACAAGTTCAGAAACATTGTTAGATTTATGACTCCTACTAGACAAAATTGCAAAGTTTACATTCTGCATCAGAGACGTTGCTACAGGGGGAGGATGTGGAGCATATGAGTTGGGTGGATCATGGAAGGGAGAAAAGGATGATAGGATAAGTAGGCCTTGCAATTTCCCTATATGTGGCATCCTCAGATCCCCATATTCCTATAGGCCCCTATAGGCTCCTCCTCTTTTTTTTTTAAATCTCTTTCTTTCTTTCTTTCTTTCTTTCTCGGCCTTCCTTCCTTCTTTCCTTCCTTCTTTCTTTAGTTCTTTCTTTCGTTCTTTCTTTCTTTCTTAATTCTTTCACTCTCTCTGTCCAATTGCTTTAATTGCATACCTATATCATTAAGCAGCTGGTCCCATCCCTGATTCAAGATGGCAATAATAATTAAGCAGAGTACAACTCTCTGGGAATTATCTCGGTTAGGTAAGAATACTTGATTCATATTCACCAAAAAGCCGACGAAACCCGATAGGTGCCGTTTATTCCAAGACCCAATTAAACCTCTTGTAGATTGGATTATAAAACAATGTCTTGCTATACCTGAGAGAAATGCTAAATTTAAACTTTGACGAACCAGCTAGTGTTGCCGGTGGGTCATTGATATCAATGAACAAAATTGATGACACATTTACACACTTTGTTGAAATATTTATTTCATTGGAAACTTTATTTTCATAAAAAAATGATCAAACAAAAAAAATCAAACACAAAAGAATAATGACCTGTAAAATATACATGTTATATGTTCTGCCTTCAAATTTATGTTCATGAATGATATAGGTCTACGCCAGCGTTTTAAAACATGTTGTCCACTTAAAAGGGTACTCCAGGCTAAAAAATAATTATATGTAATTAAATAGAATAACATTTTCCAAGCAAAATACTGAAAATTTCATCTAAATCCGACAATAAAGAACAAAGTTATAGAATTTCAAAGTTTAACAATGTTTTGTGAAAACAGTTATATGCAAATCGTCATGAATATTCATTAGGTGGGCTGATTATGTCACAATCCCAATTTCCCTTTTCTCATGTTATTACATGAAATCACATTTATTTCATATTTTCATACATTTGTGTATGATATATGTCTCCTTATCATAAAATAAGTTACAGCAATAAATAATTATTTAATGCATATTAAATCAGTTGTCAATTCATTTCTTCTTTTTTTCTTGGAGGATAGAATTTGAATGATTTCATAAATACAAAAGAACAAGTGGGGATATGGCATCATCAGTTTGCTCATTGAATTTTCATGAAGACATGCATAGAACTGTTTCACCGAAATAATGCAAATCCTTATAGTGTCTTACTTCTCACCTTCGTTATTCCTTATCCAATTTTGATGAACTTGTCAGTTTTTTTTGTCCGATTTTTCTTTATCTGTTCAAATCTTATTTTGTTCAGCCTGGAGTACTTCTTTAATTCGTTGGAAAGCATTAAGGTCAGTCTCAAGATCTGCCATAATTTTAGGAGGGGAATTCATGAATTTAAAAACTAAATATTATAATTTTTAGGCCTATATCATCTCTTATTTCATGGAGGCCTTATTTTTAATGTACGTCCAATCAAAATTGGCAAAATTAAGTAAAAAGTTGATAAGCACTATTAAAGGTCCTCATTCATCACTCAAAGAATGATAATTCATTTTTTTCTCATCTGAATCATTAGTGGTAACAATGGCCGTTATTCAATGAGCCTTACACTCTTATGTTAATTTTTCCCTATTTCGTTCATCGGTTATTGAAAATTTGCTTGGGAAGTCTATACGAGCTACTTTAGATTTCACCAATCATGATCACTCAAAATATTAATAAGGTCAGTGGCGGATCCGGGTAGGGGCACATTCCGACCCGTGCCCCCTTTCAGAGCCATAACAATTATTTGTAAGGGAAATATGTCATGCATTCCCAAACTGAGGAACCCCCCTTCTTTTTTCTTTGCTTGTCAAATTTTTCATGACATAAATCACCATTAATTGGGAATAAAGACTCTTTTTTTGGGGGGGAGGGTTGCCCCTCTTTTTGAAAATCCTGGATCCGCCCTGAAAAAGGTAAGAAATTTTGAAGAAGAATACTAGCCATTAATCATGACAGGTGCTGATTATTATTATTATTGTTATTATCATTATCATTATTATTATTATTTTATTATTATTATTATTATTATCATCATTATTATTATTATTATCATTATTATTATTATTATTATCATTATCATTATCATTATCATTATTATTATCATTATTATTATCATTATCATCAGTATTATTATTATTATAATTATTATTATCATCATCATCATTAAGTTATGCACTACACTTTATTCATTCAAGGCTGTTTTGAAGAGAAATACACTGTTAAAATATAATACCTAAAATCTCGGTGTGTAATAATACGTATCAACCGACATTACAACCCCCCCCCCTCCGCACTTGCACTCTCGCACACTTGCACTTGCACTTGCACTTTTATCAACATGATTATAACTTCCTCATTTTAATTTTTCTTTCCCTATCTACTTTTTTGGTAATATTCCTATTATTTTGTGCAATAAAAGATAAGTCTCTTTTATTGCACTGTTTGTCTGATTTTCCTTCCCCTTTCCTTTTGAGGCCTTTATAAATTTCAAGCTCTAAGCTTAAGATGAAGGTCTCCCACATTTCAAAATGTATTATGTTGATATTTGTATATATATAATTTTTTCCTGCTATTTATTTTAATAATTTAAAAAAAAAAAATTATCAGGTATAAATATATTTCAATTAGATTGTTAGATTGTATACATGCATATGTTATTAATTATATCATTTGCTTATTGTTATGTTATGCTAAGAAAAAAATGATCACACTTGTATATACTTTTTTTTATTGGAATGTGCAAATAAATAAATCAAATCAAATCAATCATCAATGATTATTATCTTTACTATTATTAGTTCTCGGTTGATCTTAATGGGGGAGAGGGAAGTTTCATTACATACAAAAAATGTAGTTAACAAACCGTTACCAATCAATTGGTGAATATGACACCTCCCATGCACCCAAATGGAATCCTCTACTTTCAACCAATTTTAACTTATTACCAATTGAGTTTGAAAACCATAGGTCCCATATGCCTCTCTGTATAAAGGGGATAACCTATATATAATCATATTTAAAAAAATATTTTATATTTGTTGGTAAATTTAAGCCCTTCCTTTGTTCGCATCAGTGATCTCGATCATCTCGTCTTGGTATCACTCAGATGGCATATTTCAGATCAGTTATTGAAAGAGTCTCCATGCATCATCATCAATATTTCCAGTGCTCATCAATGGATAATATGGGACTGAAAAAATGAAATTAAATGACAGAAATGTGAGCCCAAGAAAATGGGAGTGAGGTTGTGGGCATGGACAAGTATAGTATAGACTCAGACAAAGAAGATAAAGGGTAAGGTTTGGTATGGCTTGCAAAGACTTTATGCACTGGCGGATCCAGGGGGGGGGGGCACATCCAGCCCGTGCCCCCCTTTTGAGAGGCACAATTAAAATTTGTAATGTAAAAATGCCGTTAAAACAGAGGTGTGCCCCCCCCCCTGGAAAGTGAAGACCTTTTTTTTCTTTTTTTTTTGCTTCTCAAATTTTTCCTCGAGAAAGTGTGCCCCCCCCCCTTCGAAAAAATCCTTTGATCCGCCCCTGACTTTATGGACTGTATATAGAGACCCCCGAGAAACCCCCAGAGTACAAACGAAAAATGTAAATCATGTAGATGTTATGCAATAAATATGTATTCGCAGGATATGAAAGATTACAAATTTCTTGAATCAATCATTAGCATGTCTATTCGTTTAACAATTAAGTCTCACGTAACTAACCCTGGTTTGAAAATACAGAAAGAAACAAAAAGAGAATAATATATATGATTGAGCAGAGGATAATATATATGATAGAAAGAAACTATATGATTATAATCAAGTATATCAAAAACGAATAATCAAAGTTAACTTTTTTCTCAGAGGACTGCATAGATCTGTGGGGGGGGGGGGGGGACAAACATAATTATGATTTGTTTATGAACAGAAAAATGGAGTCAAATGTTTTTACCATACCTGTACCCCTCCTCATCTTTCCCCCTTCTAATCTCTTTGCTTCTGTGTACTTACATTTAGGATGTTAACTGTTTTGTCCCCCTCCCCACTCTCTATCCATGTCCCTCACTTTACTCCCTCTCTCATTGTTAAAGGTCAAGTCCACCCCAGAAAAATGTTGATTTGAATAAATAGAGAAAAATCAAACTAGCATATAACGCTGAAAATTTCATCAAAATCGGATGAGTTTTTAAAGTTTTGCTTAATTTCACAAAATAGTTATATGCACATCCCGGTCGATATGCAAATGAGACAGTCGATGATGTCCCTCACTCACGATTTCTTGTTTTTGTTTGAATTATACATTATTTCATTTTTTTACAGATTTGACACAAGGACCAACTTGACTGAACCATATAGTACTATATAGTGATAATTCCACATGTTCAGAGAGAAATTAATCGTCGTTTCACTTGGCAATGAGGAGAAAATTTGAAAATTTCATATAATAAAATACAAAAGAAATAGTGAGTGGATGACGTCATCAGTCTACTCATTTGCACATCGACCAGGATGTGCATATAACTATTTTGTGAAATTAAGCAAAACTTAAAAATGTCATAACTTTTTTCTTTTACATCCAATTTTGATGAAATTTTCAGTGTTATGCTTGCTGAATTTTTCTCTTTTTATTCAAATCAACCTTTTTCTGGGGTGGACTTGTCCTTTAAAGACGTCACCATCTTCCCATACCCATCCCCTGCTGTATCTTCGTCTGCTCCTCCCTCGCTCCTTCTTCATCTTAACTTTCTTCTATTGGCCTACATGCAGCTTTAGTTCTGTCTTATGCAAAGTTTACTTTCCATGTATTTAGGCCACCCGTAACATTTGATTATCTCATTTTTAAACTGCATTATCATCAATCTCAATATTTCCATATATATATTCATTGTGGTTACTTCCATAGCAAGTGACTATTCCATCATTCTGAATATCATACTGATCAGCGATCGATCAAATACTCTTTTTGGGCTATGCAGAGCTGCACAGATCTGATATGTTGGGGGAAGTGTGGAAGCGGGGGTGGTGGAGGGGCTGGGCAAGGCACTGGGAACGAATTTGGCAGGGGGTGCTGAAACTTTAATACAAGCACAAAAAAGGGTTTCACTACAAAATGAAGGTCGTTTTGGTGCCAAGAAATTTGACAAGCAAAAAAAAAGTGTTCGACTTAAAATGTCAGTCATTTTCCTTATATTTTTCAAATTTGCCACACCTACCTAAATCCCAGGGGGTGCTGCCTATGGAGAATGATACACACAACACCCCCTGAGAAAATCATAGGGGTGCTGTAAAGCACCCCCGCTTCTCAGGGCCATGGGGCCGGGATTGTATTCTCTATATGCATAATCATATTTCCATGCCTCATAGTCATTTAATAATATAAATCACTTGCATGCCATGCTTCTCTGATTTCCTTTACTAATGCCCCCATTTTCCTCAATATATTCTCCCTTACATCAGATTTTATCCATGGAGCCTGTCATATTGTGAAATGGTGATACTGTATAATGGTAAACTCCAAATTTTACAAAGAGGGTACAACTTCAATTACATAGCTATCATGAAATAGCTTCTAAATATAGGACAGGGCAACATTAATTTGCGTAGATATGCATGCATAAGACATCAAAGTATATGTATATGTTGTCTACCACTTCATCAACATGAATCCAAATACCTCCAACAAAAATATTCATAGACAAATGAATAAAAAAAATATAACAAGCAAACATGCATTTGAATTCCAAACTTTATTTTTGGTTAAAAAATAGGTTATACAACTTTGTCCATGTAAAACAAATAATAACATATCCAAGCACAAACAGTTTCACCCAAATTTGCATAAGATATAAAGTTATACACATATGTGTATATAAAAAAAGAAAGTAATATATCATCATCATTTTCACAAACTCAAGAAGGTTTCATCAAACAGAGACAAATTTTGAAATTCCACATGTTTAAAGTCCATCTTTATATATATATATATATGAATTCAATGAATACACAATTTTTTTTCAGTCTTAATTGTATAGATGTAACTTATACCTCAAAAGAGTTTGCAGTTATGAAAATGATCCAACTTTGATTCAGTTTTAATTCTATACGGATATGATTTCATATTTTTTCAATATTTTTCCCTTACCACAATTGGTTGGATTGATTTAAAATGTAAGAAATTCAGAGGTAATGGGCCATATCAGCACACAATTAAGACATTGGAAAGCACCAGAATTATATCTCTTTAACAAATATTTTACAGTGAGGATCTCTTCTTGTTATCATCAACAAGTTTATGAATACAATAATAAACATCTTTCTTGCAGTATCATTTCTAATTATGGTATCTAATCTAACTCCAGCAACAAAATACTATCCAAGTACTGTTTTTGACTTAGAAGAACTCTGTATAACATACTCAGCCAACTATATGTTTATGATTTCCACCTAAATCCAAGACAACTACTTATAAGAATGAAACCCAGTAATAAAGGCCTTTGTCATGCTGCATGAGAATTACAGCATTTTGGATGGAAAATAATGGATCATAATGCTAATTATAATTGTATTCCCCCAATTCAGGTTACCATAGTACTTTGCAAGGATACAATTGGAATGTGACTACGGCATGACCTTCATTGGTGACTCCATGCACAAACTTCTCCATATTATTCCATATCAAGCAAGCATGCACATCACTTTTAAAGATTTACCAGTTTCTTTGGTAACCCCTCCCCTACCGACCATCTTTTGATTTGAATCCTTCAACTGACATACCTTGTTTGGACAGGTATATAATGCCCTACCCCATACACTTTGACCTAATATATATGTCTTGTATATATGTACATAATATATGTTACTTCAGAATTGAGTCTCTGGAGTAGATTCAAAGCCTCACTTGGAGTAGATTTATCACTTCGGGTGCATTGTTTCATAAAGCTGTTCGTAAGTTAAGAGCGACTTTAAAGGACAAGTCCACCCCAACAAAAAGTTTATTTGACTAAAAAGAGAAAAATCCAACAAGCAGAACACTGAAAATTTCATCAAAATTGGATGTAAAATAAGAAAGTTATGATATTTTGAAGTTTCGCTTAATTTCACAAAACATTTACATGCACATCCTGGTCGGTATGCAAATGAGGAGACTGATGACATCATCCACTCACTATTTCTTTTGTATTTTATTATATGAAATGTGAAATATTCTAATTTTCTCATCATTGTCAATTGAAACAACGATAATTCCTCCCTGAACATATGGAATTAGCATTGTTTAATACTATATGGTTCAGTCAAGTTGGTCCATATTGTCAAATTCGTAAAAAATGAAATATGGTATAATTCAAACAATAAAAAACATAAGAAATAGTGAGTGAGGGACATCATCCACTGTCTCATTGGCATGTCACTGAGTTGTGCATATCACTGTTTTTTGAAAAATGAGCGAAACTGTAAAATGTCATAACTTTCTTATTTTACATCCGATTTTGATGAAATTTTCAGCGTTATGCTAGTTTGATTTTATTCTATTTATTCAAATCAACATTTTCCTGGGGTGGACTTGACCTTTAAGAACGACTGGTGATCCTTTCTTGGGGTAAAGGGTATATTGAATTGGAGATGATTTAGCGCGTAAGAAGGGTTAACCAGTCGGTCTTAAAGTCGCTCTTAACTTACGAACAGATTTATGAAACATCCCCCAGGTAACGATTTCTTTATTACCTAGGTACATGTGAAAGATTTATCTTAATAACTCTTCTTATGCTGTCTTGACTACCAGCCTAATATAAATGTAAAGTACTATAAATTAACATTAACATAATATAAACACATATTAAATTCTTGATAGTTGATTCTGAACATAAACCATGAAAGACAAAATTTAATGCATATTAGTATATTTCAAATCATATTCATGTAATGCATGTATTTAATAAATTATGTTTAATTCATTTGTCATTTGTATTCAAAATCATACCTATATTTCAATCTATTTAACAAAATAAAAACCAACATACTTTTATATAATATGCATACACTTTAAAAAAACATTTTTTACTGATAAATTGTTAAGTAGATAGAGAATAAAACTTTCGACTTATTAAAAAAACACTTGAAAATATACATTAATTCTTAAATTGCTCAAAATCCTCAATAGCACCTTAAATCTTCTGGAAAGGGGCTCTATAAATCCACTTGTTTTTATTATCAGCATTATCATCATTGATAGTTGATATATGTACACATGCTGTTTGAAATCTTTTATACAATGCTGTAAACCATGTGAAATTTACACTTGTTGTTTAACAGTTTAAACAAGTGTTTAATATCAAAGCTGATTTTTAATATTTCATTTTCATGAATTTGTTTAAGTTGTTAAAACAGTTAAACAACTCTAAAATTCATTTGGTACACAGCATTGTATAAATATTGAATAGCGTTTTTACTGTGTAGACTATCTAATAAATATGTGCATTCATAAAAGGTATGTAGTATATAGTCAGCAGTTTCCCAGCATGAAGTTTGGCCAAATAGAATAAACTGACAAAGGATCAAAGAATTGCAGCACTAGATAAAATGGTACATAACATACAGTATCCATAGTTTGTCAAGGATGAAATCTTTTAGCAAAACATGTGGAAATCTTGCTTTTCTTAATGTGTAATATACCTCTGAAACCTAGCATCTTAAGAGGCTATGATTATGACCAAATTGAATAACTACAAACTGCTGATCTACAACTTGGCTAACTCAAAGGTATGCCAATTAACACAAGTGCAATATTCTGAGGGTTGAGACTTACATATTTCGGGCGGAAAAACAGTATTTTAAACTTTTCTGCGAAAGACATTGTAAGTAAAATAATTTGGGAATACAGTATTATTAGTAAAACCATATTACTATTCACCCAAGATTTCACATGTATGTTCTATTTCACGAAAATGACAAACACATCATGATTGCTATTTTCTTTCAGCAAACAAACAACTCATTACTCATTACATTTTTTTTAGAACTAATTATTCCTCCAGATTTTGATGACTATCTTTACACACAAATTTGATAATTGTTTGTTGCATTTTGTGTTTTTACTTATTTTTCTGCAAAACTTTTTGTTATTATTTATCTATTTTTTTCATCAGCCATAATTTTATTACGAACAAAATATACAGTGCAGCATTATAAATATCCTGAGAAAACCAATGAAACACAGAGAACATCTGTAAAAGCGCTTAGTGAAAAAAGGTGTCTTTCATGATACATACAAAACTATGGTGTAGCATGCCAAAATAAAGAACATTACGAAATACAATATTCATGCCATGCTTCAATTAAAACATGCATTTCTCTGCATCTATGATTCATCAGTGATCTCAATTTCATTCAATTTAAATTAGAAACTTTCAGACACAGCATCCGTATCCAACATTTGGAAACATAATAACAACATCTACATTACACATAAATATCTTCCTATTGGATTAACTACAGGTACATGATATACCAAAAAAAGTAAAACAATATTTTTCTTATTTAAGCACTTCTTTGGTTGAGGCACAACTTTATCAGTGAATGTGGGATTTCTGTCTCCTTAATTGGTTGGTTGGTGGGATTCAGTCGTTCAATGAGAAACTGTTTTATCTACAGAGGGGGGGGGGGGGGCTCCTATTGACTTATGAAAAAAAAGTAATTGAAGTTAAAAAAGGGTTTAAAAATTAAACTATTACTGTATCAGCTACACAATCAACACAAGTAGATACAATTTTTTTTTTTTTGAAAACCACTTTTCAACGACTTCTTTTAGGGATAAGAAATGTGTTGTTAAAACTTCAAACAACTTACTGCTCGTAAAGGATCTGTTTGTAATCAAGTTAATGCTAGAGAACACCACTTTCTTAATTGAAACCAATCTCCTACAAACAAGACTTCCATAAGAGAACAAATTCTTGTTACAAGAATCCACTGGTAATATATAAATAAAACGCACCATGACGATACTATTGGACACAATATATAAAGTTTTGTAGTAGTATTTTCATTTTAAAAAGATCATTTTGCATCATAAATTATTGGCAGCTTTGAAAAGAAGGCAGCATGAAACATGCATGGTCAAACATCATGCTTTGGCAGTCACATCACTGTATACTTTGCCTCGATTCTGCACAGCAGCATAACGTACCCCAGCAGTAGTTGCTTTATTGATCGTCCTGGTCTGACGATACCAGAGATACCCTGCTATGACTGCCACAATCACGCTGATCAGTATTATGGGAACTACTATGGCTGCTACATCTGATTCACACAAAAAGAGTGTAGGGGTTGGACGAGGTAAGAGGAATAGTTAGGAGTGAAAAGAGAGAGTGAAATAAATAAAGTAAATAATCCAATTTGAAGATCAATACATATAGTTAGATTATTTCCTTTTTGAAACATCTACTTGTGAAATGAAGAGCAATGGACACTGTTCATCTATCAATCATTGGGTGATGTCAAGCATATTTTTTTTTAATGTTGAAAGCTTTGAAAGCTACTGAAAATAATTATGTCTAAATAAGACGAGTGAATATTTCATCAAAATATGACAACAAATAGCAAAGTCATTGAATGTTAAAGTTTAGCAAAAAGTTCTGTAAAAATATGCATGTCGTCATAAATATGTGTTAGGTGGGCTGATGTCATGTCCCCGATTTCCTTTTTCTTATGTTTATTTCTTATTTTCATATATGTGTATGCTATGTCTCCCTTTTTAAGTTCTAAAAGAAGTTGCAGAAATGCATATATGCATGAAGTCTATTGTCAATCCAATTTTTTGTCATTCTTCGACAAAATTTGAATAAATATTTTTCATATCTAAAAGACAAAAGAATAGGTGGGGATATGACATCATCAACTTGCTCATTGCATATTCATGGAGACATGCATAGAACTGTTTGACTGAAATAATGCAAAACCTAAAATAACTTTGTTATTCCTTGTCCAACTTTGATAAAAATGTCAATGTTTAGTTTGTCTGAACTTACTTTATCTGTGTAAATTACCATATCTGTTTGAATCATAGTAGGCCTACAGTTTTATTTCCAGCCTGGAGTAGCCTTTTTTTAAAGTGCAACAACACTAACAGGAATACACAAACAACACAAATAAATATTGATAATGACTTTGATGGCTTGAAACTGAGTGACTTCACACCTTCAAGTGAAAACATCTCAAATTCAATCGGGTGATGTTAAGTTCTGTGTTGACGTTTTGATGTTGGTGTTAAATCATTTTTTCTGTCGGCACAACACCAAGCTTTATCAACTAAATTGGTCTTGTGACAAATCTTTTTAAGAGTTGAGCTATCTAAAGGAACAAGAGTTGGATTATTTTTGTTAACTCAGAGCAGGTGTTGTAGCTAGAAAATGCAATCCAAATTGTGCTTCTAACACAACACCAATATCAACACCAAACTTGAAATCACCCACTGTAAAAGGTATAACATGTCAAAAGCAAAGTAAATGAGATATAGCAACAATATGATCATACATAGATTGCAGAGGAATGAAGAAAAACTATTATAAGTCTTTAAAAAAATTTAGAGCTTGGATAATGTGCAGATTTGCAATAGTTTTGATAAAAAAAGACATTATTGTGAGATTTTCACTAGGTACATGGTCATGAGATTCATAAACATCAAAACAAAGCCCAAACTTGGGAAAAAGTCCCCAAGCCCTAGTACTTTGGCTGGTGTTGTTAAATGAGAAATTACATAGAAACCATTAACACTAACCATTACATTAAGTTTGAAACCTTCAACATTAGTCTTCAATAAGAACTTCTTACTAATAATTATTTCATGTATGTCATACATATGTCCCACCACCAGTTTTGTTTCAAGTTTGGTGATGTCAGCTAGTGTTGGCATATTAAACAAAAAATACCGAGACCAACTGTCAAACACCAAAAGTACAATCACCGATCATGGCCCAGAATTGGTTGCTTTTGTGTTCCGAGTGTGTCGATACCACAAATACCCGACTATAACTGCCACTATCACGACGATCAGAACAATAGGTACCACAATGGCTGCCACATCTGATTTTTTTAAATAAATGGCAAGAAAGAGGAAGAGAGAGATATGAGTGAAAATGATAATTGACATAATGGTTAGAGAATGACACACATATACACATAATTGGGAAAGAGAGGAAGACAGGTGTGAGAGAAATAATATTTAACATACAATTTATTTTGGGGATCAATTTGCTATATTACAAACATATAGACAGAAAGAAAAATAAGTGAGTGAGAACTTGTTTACAACAGAACTTCTTGTGTACACCACATAAACAAATGAGAGGGAGAGAGAGGGGGGGGGGGGGCAGAAAGAGAGAGAGGGAAAGAAAGAGAAGGGGGAAGTGAGAACTGATATTTTGTGCATGTTAAACAATACATTTAGAAATTAAGGCTTACTTCAAACAAACCCATATAAAAGTATTACCAAGTTGCAGCATTATTAAACATTTAGAGATTTTTTTAGGGGATGATAATGGAATGTTGATTATGGTATAGGCCTGATAAAGACTTTTATGATACAACATATAACTTCTTTATTTTTTGTCTGAAAAAAAAAGGTTTTAATGAGAAAGAGAACCCCTCGCGAAATTTAATTTTCCTCTCGAAAAAGTTGATAACTTGAGATGGCAAATGGCAAGATTGCTTTGTAAAATTCCAACTTATGCTCCAAAGGTAAAATCAATGTAATATCATCAATGGAAATTGATGAATACATGTAAAGTATAAAAAGCTTAATAGAGCAGTGATGGTAACTTACTGACTGCGTTGGTATTGGGTTGTGGTGATTGGCTGGCTGTAGTCATCATCACCACCGGGTTAGTAGTTTCATCTTCAGCCTGGGTAGATGCTGTGGGACTACGGGTTGTTGAAGTTGTCGTTGACATCATGGTGGGAACTGGACTATCATCTGTATAGTATAAGACAAGTGTGAATTTTAAATCAAGATAATAACAAAGCCATGAGAACATATACTGATGAGAGGTAATGCTACTTTTGAGATGATCAAAAGCTCAAGTAAAGTTTTGATAGCAAAACAAGGAATTGGGATAATTTCAAAATTGACATTCAGGTACCATACCAAAGTTGAAAATCCCAGACTTCATCTAACTATAACTTTAAATAAATGTGTCAGAATGCATGACAGAAAGGGGCAGGGGTTATGTACCCCTTGTGTAGTAATATATTCTCCTTCCCATTTTCCACTTGTAAGATTTTTGAGGGGGGGGGGCAATTTCATCATTTTGGAGGAGTGACAACATGTTTTATGAGTCCAATTTTGAAGAAGTCAATCCACACGGTTTTCTTGAGATTAAAAAAAAAAAAAAGCTACCTAAAGGAAATTTCTGAACCCACTCACCCAAACCATTCAGATATTTTTATTGTCCATAATGCAATTAGTAACAAATGGAAATTCAATTTGTTCACACAAAAGTAATTTAGAATGTCTAAAGATAGAATGTCTTTAATAAGATACAAAGATTACATGATACATATATGTAAACATTATACAAGTCAACAAAGATCAGTGAAATTAAGATAGAGGCGGGGGGGGGGGGGTGTGGGTAATACCATTTTATGGCTATTAAATGAACGGATTGAGACAGGAATAAAAGAATTTACGAAGCGTGAGTTTCTGCCGGGAGGTGATCTCAGATGTTTGACTGTCCTAATCAAATTATAATATTTACGGAAAGCACCCTTTTTCTTTTATTTTAGAGGCTTGCTTTTAAATTCTTTTTAGTTTTTGTAGATCATCTTTCCTACTCGCATGTATTAAAACAATAAAACCTCCCTTAAACATGGAACCTCCCTTGAATTAACACTCACTATCCTGTATGGTAACTCGTGTGGTGCCATCTACGACGGTTCCCATGTTAGCTTCTCCACGTGACTCGATGGTTATGGATACCGTGAAGGATTCATCAGTCTCTATTATATCGTCATCAATGAGGAGGATATCAATACCAACTCTGGTTTGACCCTCTAGCATGGTGTGTGTGCTACCCACAGTCGGGGCAAAATCCTGTCCTTCTAATGCTGTCTCACCGGTAAAAGTCACATCTGCAATGAAATATTCAAGGAAGAACATTCCATCATTAATTTTTACTAAAATACTGTAATAATATAGAGTAGAATAAAGTATAACACAACATTCTAGGTTTCACTTCATTGGGTTAAATATGAACGTTATATACACTCAGCAAAAAAAGTTCTTGGACACTTATAAAAGTTAAAATATTCCATATAGATATTTGATTAAAGGCAAATTATTGTATGTCAACATGACCAGATAATATTCCTATTCCAGTATGACATGACATTTTCATGTGAACAGTCATGCATGGGTAGTTAAATGCTTTAAACAATAGCAATGTCAGTAAAAGAAAATTGCAAGAAATGGATCAGTCAGTGCATGGCTGGTTTAAACAATGGCAATGTCAGTTAAAGAAAATTGCAAGAAAACGATCAGTCATTCTTTCAGTTGTGAAAGTTTGTGTGGCATAAATATCCATTAAACGATAAAAGCAAACTTAAAGGCAAATACCACTCTAAAAGTGAAGAGAAAGTTATCCACCTTGGATGCATCACTATTCCATTGGAATTTTAAGTCAAAGTTAGTTGATGAAAAAAATGTCAAATTTCAGTATCTTGGCATAAGAAAAAGAAAATTATCCTTATCCTACTATCTTCTGCAGGGGTGGTGGCCCTAGGTCGACCACTCCTAAGGCGGTCTCTAACTTCATCAGTAGCCAAATACCGCTGGTTCAAATTTGAAATTGTTGTTGGTGAAACTTGGAAATATCGAGCCACTTGTCTAAATGACTGCCCAGACTGCAACATTCCTATTGCTCTTGCACGCTCTTGGTTGGAAAGCTTCATCTTGAAAGTGAGTGTCCAAATGATCCATCGCATTATGCATCCCTAAGCATTCAATTCAAATGATGACCAACTGTTGAAATTGTTGAATGTATGCCTACAGGATGGCCATGATCATTAGCATTTGAGTGGTCCATTTCTTGCAAATTTCTTTTACTGACATTGCTATTGATTAAAGCATTTAACCACCCATGCATGACTGTTCACATGAAAATGTCATGTCATACTGGAAGAGGAATATTGTCTGGTCATGTTGACATACAATAATTTGCCTTTAATCAAATAACTATATGGAATATTTTAACTTTTATAAGTGTCCAAGAACTTTTTTTGCTGAGTGTATTACAATTGCAACATCCATTTCATATCCCCTTGAAGATTGAATGGTTAATCAGATTAAATGTCTTGATAACTCATTTTCTCTGATGATATACCTACTTTACAATAACTGGTGAATTCATGATAGTTCAAAAACTTTATTACGAATGAAAATATTCTATTTCATCAAATTATATTATTCCAAAATAAATTTTACACCAAAAGAACAAAAGAAATAAAAGTCTGTTTTCAAATTAATCATATATGCCAATCTTCACTTTATATTAGTTTTTCCTTTCAAGTTCAGTGATGCACAATGAACATCCAATCTCTGTAATAGTGTGTAAAGATGATTATCAATGTCATATGCACTTTAAAATATACACTATCATCACAAAACATGAGGACATATCCTCCATTGTTGAACTTCACATGGAAAGATGCCGTTGTTTTGCATACAAAATGGAAAACAACCATTGTTTTGATAGAATCGCATAAGCTTGGCAGACAGCCAGACACGCAAACTAAATTTCTCTCCATGGGAATTTCATATCATATCATAAATGGGTAAGCCCATCGCGTTCATTGGGTCCATTTTTGTGACATACCAAAACTATAAAACTGTGTCTCATTTAAACCAGGCAAATATCTTCTAATGATTACTTCTGCAAAAATGGTGGCCCACAAAGGATTACTACTTAAATATCAATCATGATTTCCAATGATATATATGAGTGTGATAGATCCATGTACCATTGGTTAAAAAGTTAATTTATGCTACAACAAATCCAGAAAAGATTTCAAGATCAAACATGAATTGCTACGGTGGAGACATTCCTCACACAGATCTACACTGTGAAATAGAATAGTTGATACCTAATTTACAAGGACATCTTGTAATTTTTTTTTACCCAACCCGATGGACTCGCCCAAATACAAGAAAAGATTTCTGGTAACTTATGACAATAGTCAGTGTAAATCACTGACTACATATTTGATGAAATGCTCTGAATTACAGTTTACACTTCCTACAGACATGGTTCAAATTTCTGAGAGAACAGTATATTTCTCAAGTGGCTGCCATTAAGGTCATGGGCATGTGATTTACTACCACAACTGCTTGTTCTTAAATCCTTTATACTTTTCTCTTTGATATTTGAACCCTATCTAAAGGAAGTTATGAACCATGATCGGGAGTATTCCTGGAAAATATAGTCAGTAATTTGCACTGACTTTTGTTATAAGCCACTAAAAATCCTTGCATCTGATTGGCTGAGAGCGACTCATTATGAAATGCTCCACGAGGATGGATTGCACCACCCTCCTCATCCAGGATATCGCCAAAAATACATTCTAAAACCAGCAGCTTTGGTATATTATACTTAATGATCATTATTCTAAAATTCAATATCAACAAAAATGAAGTGATCGTTGCATGATTTATCACTGATTTATTCTTGAACAAAATTTGAATTTAGTCTTTCAATGCCTCTCTTTGCAATGGTTATTTGAATATAAAATCCCCATCAACATACAGAATTAGTTATGAAATATCAGGAGGAGGTTCTAATGAATATTGTATCATTAAATATGTGCCCATTCCATGGTTTTAGAAGTGGTTTATACCAAAATGAAAAATGAACCAAAAAGTATGTACTGCAATTCAAATCATTACATCTAAGTTGTGAATTCTACATGTTTTTATCTAGGATCTCTTGCCCAATATATGTCTCGTGAACTGACAATGAACCTAAATTTAGAAAATTTATAAACTATTGATTTTCTGAAACTTGATATACTGGTTTTAATAAATGCCTAACAAACTTTTGAAGTATGTATTTCATCATAACAACATGACTGACTTAATTTCCAGTATAAAGCATTAATTGGTTATGAATTATGTATCGATAATTTGCAAAGCTTACTGGTACTTGTTTTGATGTCATTTGTAATGCATAAACCTGTTTCATATATTCTCCCTTTTCTGAGATATTTAGGGGTGTTAAAAAAAAACCTGCGATGAAGATCAAAGCTATTACCATTAAGTATTTCAACCACATGAAACATGATTTCAGGTGTATGACAAAATTCATCATCAAGGCCAGAATTTTAAACACACAAACAACCACACAAACCAAAATCTCTCATTTGTGACTTTGTAAACAAGTTGTAATCACCAAAGAATGCATTATCAAATTATTTATGCATATCATAATACCTATGAATTCTAACACCCCACACAAACAAGAGTATAAACACCAAAATAGCCTTGAATAGAACAAACTAAAATTCATTGATTTTTGGTACAGGTAAGGCCATCTTTGAGATGAACACCCCACTAACAATTTTTGTTCTTTTAATCAAAATTTCAATGTTACCTGGTTGTTTTTATTTTCTTTCCTCTCATACAACTCTGCACTGGAGTACAGGAAGGGGGGGGGGGGAATGGACCCTCAAAATTTTCCATGACCAAGAAAAAAATAGAAAAAAGAAAGAGAGAAGGGTGAAATATGATATTATTTTCTGAATATTATGGAAAAATCTATCACAAAATTTGAGTTTCGTAATAAAAAAATTCTAATTTTTGCTTGCTCGCAACTTTTTACAAATTTTGCCAGATACGCCATATCTGGCCCCCTCAAAATGTTTGCCTTATTATGCCACTGCAACTCTGTCTCTCTCTCTCTCCGTCCAAGATCTTTCTATGTTTCAAAAGGGTTGAAATGCCCTGTTTAATTTCCTTGATGTGGTCTTGGTAATGTTAGTTTATTTATTCTGCTTAGAATGTTATACTTAAAGGAGAATGAAACCCTTGGAGCAAGTTAGCTTTTGTGAAAGCAGAAAAATCAAAGAATAAGATCAACAAAAGTTTGAGTAAAATAGGACTAGCAATAGAAGAGTTATGAGCATTTGAATGTCGAGATCACTAATGCTATGGAGATCCTCCCATTGGCAATGCGACCAAGATCTATGATGTCACAGATGAACAACTCTCCCCTTTTGAACACTGAAAATATACCCCAAAACATCTCTTTTTGCTCATTCTAATCATATGACAAACGATTCATCAATGATATAATGTTGTGAAACCTCTGTACTTGTCCTCTCATAAAGAGAACACCTCAACTTGTGATAGACTCTATAAAAGTGAGAATATAGGTAAAATAAGTACTAAAGTAATGAGGGAGTTGTACGTGTGTGACATCACAGATCTTGGTCGCATTGCCAATGGTAGGATCTACATGGCATTAGTGATCTCAATATTCAAATGCTCATAACTTTCTTATTATTCATTCAATCTTCCTCAAACTTTCAACAATATGTTTCTTTGATTTTTCTCTTTGATATGGATTCAGCTGGTTTCAAGGGTTTCATTCTCCTTTAATTACTCTTTCTTACCGAACTGCACGATTGTCCCCACTATACCAGTTCTAGTAACCACAACTTCAGCAACTCCAGCATCCTCTGCTACTCTGTATTCAAGTTCTTCAAACGAAAACAAGGCAGAGGCCGGCTCTGCTAATGCATCTGTAAATTCAAAATAATAACACGACCACAATGAGATGTTCAGACATTTGAATTAAACTGGGTTCCAAAAGAAACATATCAAACTTATAAATTCCACTCAGTCAAACTGAACAAAATTTTGACACAGGCTATCTTCAATAATCTTTACTAAGCACATATCAATAATTAAGAGATTGGTTTAATCACAAAGAGGCTGTAGCCCCTCAATTCAATTGGTTCCGGAATCCAAAGTCACAAAATGGCAACAACAAAAAAAAAGACTGGCCAATGAAAAGGGGGGTGGGATTGAATGATCTTACCAGTTTATTAAAGTTCCCATGCAGTATGGCCATTGGCATGTTGAATTGATTGCCTCAATAAACTAAGAAGTTACAGAATTTAAAATTAACATTTTAAACACACCTATTGAGGTCAAAGAAGCATAATGCATGAATGGACTCAATAGCAGTCAAGCAAAGAATGACCATTTGGTTTAATCCCATCTCATTTTCATTGGTCTAATTCCTTTGCCATTTTGTGACTTTGGATTCCGGAACCAATTGATTTGAGGGGCTACAGCCTCTTAATTATTGACATGTGCTTAGTAAAGATTAATGAAGCTAGCCTGTGTCAAAATTTTGTTCATTTTGACTGAGTGGAATTTGTGTAGCGCACTTGTGAAGTTTGATAAGTTTCTTTTGGAACAGTTTATGTTCTTCATGTCCGGAGCTTCATAGTCTGAATGCCCAGAAGAGTGACTACTAAAAAAAAACCACCAACTTTCTTTTATATAAAAAGCATGACACAATAACACATCATATTGCATTAACACACATAAGGAATACAAGCAATATGAGAAACAATTGCAGAATTTAGGAAAAGTATAACATTAAGAGTAAATATCACATGATTTAATAGTTGGATGATTGGTCTAAAAATAACGAATTTCTTCATTTTTAAAAGGGAACATTGATAGTATAGTTTTTTTTCTATCTTTCATAAACAGAATCATGTTTCAAAAGAATATACATATATTTGAATGTATTTTAGTTGTGCGATGCCATTAATGTCATGAAATATACATAATATTTGAAGTTGTGCAATGTCATTAATGTCATGAAATGAAAGTTTCAATCACTAAAAGAATGCATTTAATTTTAATATTTCTTGCAGGGTTTTAACTGTTATCTAGTCAGTTTTCTAAGTGAAATAATCAAATGCATCTTTGTGTATTGTACTTACCTATAGCTTCAAATATTGTTTCAGAAGTACCCGAGCATTCACCAGTGAGAACAGGGCTATTACTCGATGCCAACCAACCTTTTAACCAAGCATTCGCCGCATTACTACAATCAAATGGATTACCATTCAACAACCTGTATTGAAAAAGATGATTGCATTCCGATTATCAAACAAATTTTGTCGGCCCAGTCATCCAAACTGTCGTACCACAGATATGACAGTGCAAACCCATTTCACAGATAATCAACTTCAAAGTGTACTATAATTTCCACACTTTTGTCCCCAGCCTTACAAGATTTTCATTGCCTGAAACTACATTTTGTTTATTTACATATTTGTCTTCTTTACATAGGGTAGCCTGTTCAGTGTTTAAAATACTGTTCTCAACCAGGGTCCTGCAAAATACATATTTACATAGAACAATCATAAGAACACAATATACAAAACATGAAATAAAAATTATTACATTACAATACAATTACATGACCAAGACAATTGTTTACATTAGTCTCTTTATTTTGAATACACTAAAACAAGAATCCAGGGAAATAATGCAAAAGAGCTACAAGCTTGTAATTTCCGTTTGAGCAGTTCAGATTTTTCCTGTACAAAAACGCCTTAGGACAATGCTGACACACTTTCCATAGTATGCGCGATCACCACAATGTCATATCACTGACCGCGCATTTCTCCTCCATCATCTCAAATTTTCTCCTAATGATGTGGTAAAAAACTGACATTTTCATGGACTAATTTGTACTCAATAATCCATAAAATGATTACATACACTGTTTTGTTCAATCAATCTGAGACGATACATTCTATCTCCTGTATTTAAGGAGATAAATGGATCACATCATCAGGTAATATGAATATGACATCACTCTCATGGAGATCATTTCATGACTTGCAATCAAAATGATGAAGTAATAATCCTGCAACATCTTCTAAAGGTTTACCAACAAAGAACTCACATTGGAATAGGTGATTACATATTAATGTTTCCAAATTCCCAATCAGTACCATGAAGATGTTTGCATTATACTGGTTTATCAACAAAACATCTGTACAAAAAATTGACCCTCATACCAATTGGTCCAGCAGTGTACACATCCACACCATTCTAGATTCTAGTCTATCAAATCACCAATATTAACAAATGGTTTTGAGATGATTTTTTTTTCACATTCATGGGATCATTGTTCTATTTCTTTTCTTTAAATAAAAATGCCATCAATCCATATGGTAGAATAATATTTGGACATGATCATACTTACAGCTCAGTTAGACCAGACACCAAATTGAAACCAGTCTGATCAAGGGTGGAAAGACTGTTCTGCTCAAAGTTTCTATAACATGAAAATAATATAGCAATTTTTAAAATATGATAAATTTCAGTGGGAGATCCAGAGAGGGGGAGGGAGAGGGGGAGAGGGGGAGAGGGCAAGCCCCCATTCCCTGCTGGTCCATTTAGGAGGCAACAATATTTTATTAAAAATATTAAACAAAATTGATTTTTTTTTTCTGTTTAGAGGCTCTATAAGATTTTCATAGATCAAAAGATTGAATGGATCATTTTTTAATATATAATTTTCTTTCACAATGAAATATGCCTGAATTTCAATTTTTGAAGTTTGAAAAAAGGCTAAACTGATAAATCATTTCCAATTCTCTATATCAGCCATTCTCAATTAATTTTGTTGAAGCGCCAAATTTCTTGTTGAGAATCTGGACTGCTCCACTATCCAACACGCGAATAGCGAAATATTGTGGTATGGGGGGGGGGGGGGGATGCAGGACCAACTGAAGAGCAGAAAGCCTTTTAAATGGCCGAGAGGGGTTCTCAATCAACAGAAGATATCAAAATACCAACATACTACACAATTTATTTATCATTTACGATTGGTACAAAGACTATGTATATTATATGTGAACATAGATTTGTGAACAGTGCTTTTAATAATAACAATAATAATCATAATTATGTTTTATTTACTCAGGGTAGCCATTTCGGTTAGGGAACTGCAGCGGGCCCTGCATTTCCATGTATGTTATTACTACCCTTCTCCAATTTAAATGCTGAGCGCCAAGCAAGAAGGCAGAAGGTTCCATTCCTAAATATATATATATATATTTTGTATGACTCTGTTGGGGATCGAACCCACGGCCTCCCGTTCATGAGGCTGACGCTCTACCACTGATCAACATACCCGGTTTGCTTTTTAAACACGACCCTCATTAAGAACAAAATTTAATACAGAAACATGATAATTAATGCTAATTTTAGCAAGTCACTCATCATTTTTTTAAATAAATTGTGTAGTATGTTGGTATTTTGATACCTTCTGTTGATTGAGAACCCCTCTCGGCCATTTAAAAGGCTTTCTGCTCTTCAGTTTGTCCTGCATCCCCCCCCCCCCCATACCACAATATTTCGCTCTTCGCGTGTTGGATAGTGGAGCAGTCCAGATTCTCAACAAGAAATTTGGCGCTTCAACAAAATTAATTGAGAATGGCTGCAATAGATCCTCCATAATAGGGGTTATCGAATGCTAGATTACACAAAATCAGAGGAAATCAAATAGCATTTAGATTTTAAAAAGAGCTGAGTTTTCCAGATTAATAGAAGATCAACCTTTTATTTTCTAATGTTTTTTCTTTTTCTCTACCGGCTCCCACGCGCCACTCCGGAAGGCTCGGCGCGCCACAAGTGGCGCGCACGCCACCATTTGAGAATCCCTGCTCTATATCATCTTTGACGTAAATACAAGCCGCAAAGCTACTGTTCAGAGAGGATACCCCCATATTTCAATAGTGTGAATAACGTTATACAAAATTCCCCAGTTTGAATACTTTAAATGGCAAGGATTTCAATGAATACACAGAAAGAATTGATTTCATGACAACCGGTACTTGGAAGCAAAACTGAAATGAAATACAGCGCGGTTCAATGGCGGGATTCGAACCTGAGGTCAAGGTAGCAGTTTGAATTTGATATCTAATGGGACCCATAGACATTTTATGGAAACCTGTCTAGCAGAAGATACTGATAATACACTTCAAAGAATTGTCTGTCTCGATCATAAATTATCACTGTAGTAAGAGAAATGCAAAGTTGCAAACTCACAAATGTACAATTAATTATCCTTGTGGGTTTTTAGGGGCAGTGTTTTTTTTTTAAATAACAGTTCTGAAACTCGCTATGTTTTGTAAGTGTCTTAGCTATAAAATCAATTAAAATTAAAAAAAAATACTACTTTTATTCCAGCAATATAAGCTGAAAAAAATAATGGAAAGATATTTATACTCACATGGATGTCAACTGATTGAGATTATCAAATGCCCCAGGATGAATCATTGTGATTAAATTGTTCTTTAAAATTCTAGAAAACAAGAATATGAAATTTACAAGCCACAATGAATAAATGCCTTATGGATACAACCTAGAACCAATTTCCAACTAAAATTATGTAGGAGTATATTTCAAAAAGTTTCATGAAGTATTCAGTATAACTTTGCTTTCCAAATCCAATGGATCTTATACAGGAATGTAGAAAGGTGGTCGTGTTTTAGAATGACAACTTATTAATTTCTCTTTAAACGCACATCATATTACAACAAAATGAAATTAATATCATAAACTAATCCAAATAAAACTAACAAGAAACCTAGCAATATAGTTAAATTGAAATGATATTTGTCTACATTTCTTTAAACATTCAAAAAATGAAAGAATAAACATTGAAACCTTTTATTTTTAACTTCATAATTACTTCATAATAGGTCCTATATCATAATCAGGCTTAATGTTAAATAGGAAATACATGTACATGTATGTGAAGGTCTGTACTCCTCATAATTCACAAATTTTCCTGTGCCAAATTCTATCTTTAGGCCCTATTCTGTTTCCAGTTTTGAAATGTATACATGTAGAATTGTGGACAATTGTAATTTCAATTTACCTAATTTGAAAAGTCTGTATTTTGCAGTCTCAATTGAATTAATTGATATAATGAATGTAAATGTATCATGAAATAATTACAATTTAAAACAAAGATCAAATGCACTTGAAGTTAATGGTCAATAGATCTTAAAAATCACAATTATAGTTTGATTTAGATTAGAATAGATCCAGGAGAATGATAAAAAATACAAACCAATGAACTGTTTAATTTTTGTCCTTTTTATACTTATAAAGGACAGCGAATATTAGACATACTTGTGAACTTCGGGCATACAGTTTTTAAATATTTGCAACAAAGGTCGCGAACTTTAGATAGATAGATGTATAGATAAATATAGGCCTATAAACAAAATAATGTAAGTGAGATGAAAGTCAAGGTACAAGCTACTCACATTCTTTGCAAAGGTACATTTGTAAATGTGTTTGATGGTATTTCCTGGAGGCTATTGTAAGAAAAATCACTGTAAAGAAAAGAAGGACATATGATCAAGATTGAAGAACATGATTAATTGCACCAGTTATTACTAGAACATTCCGAGTTTACATGAACTCTGCCCCGGACTTGCAAGGTTGTTGGGAGTGTAAGAATGCAACTTATGACCCAAGTTTTTCAAGTTTTGTAGATCAGTAAAGATTGGTCAAGAGAGTTTCCAAGGTAAAGAGCGACAAATACCCCTTTCATAAACCCAATTATGCGGCTAATAGCAGCATAATTTGGTCGTAAAATCGGAGGAGGACCAGAGTTATCCGCATTATTTTGATGCTGCAATTATCCGCATAATAGCGGCATCGGGACCAGATTTTTACTTTATGAACGCATTTTCAAATAATGCGGATAATTGCCATGGTGCGGTCACAAGGTCACCCTTTTCCAACACAGCCGCATCGGAGGGGGCGTGTGCAGTTGTCATGACGATTATCCGCCTTTTCAGGACGGGCGCTCGTAAAAATAGTGCGGATTATTTTCGGAGTTTGTGAACGCAATTTTTATTGAATTATCCGCATTACTCTTAGGCTGCTAATTGGAGGATGGGTTTATGAAAGGGGTAAAAGAGTCACCAGTTACTTCAATGGCATGGGATTTTATCCCACCGCTGCCACAAGGTATATGATACAAGACTTGATCTGTATGCACTCAAATCCAGAGGTGAAATCTAGGTTTCATGTATAGGCACACGGATATGCTTTTCACACTACAGAAATTTCCCTTAGTCCCGGGAAATAGCTGGGGCTGGGGGCCTTAGCCCCACCAATTTCCCGGGGTTAAGCTTAGCCCACTTGGTTTCACACTACGTTCTACCAAAGTGGGCTAGCTAGCATGCATGGTAAATAGTATGCTACTATCTGGCCAAGCTAAAATGCAAGGTTAGCCGGATTACTTAATAAGAACTGTAGTCAGAAACCAACTGGGCTAAGGAAAAGTGGGGCTAAGCACTTGAAATTGCATGTTAATCCTGAGCTGTGGGGCAAAAATTATCAATATTCATGAGCTGTGCGATAGTCCAGTGTTAAGGCGTTAACCCCAGCTAAGTAAATTGTATGGGGTTAAAAGACAGTCTGAAACCAAAAAAGATGGTATAGGGTTCACAATAGTCGAAGCTGGAAGATCATAATGTTATAAGACTAATCATACTGGTACTTATTTTCACATACGAATACACTGCAGGGTGGGTTTGTTCATTTTATGTAAAATTGATTTACAAGAGTGTCCTGGAGTTTAACACATGCTTAATTCAATATCCTGATTATCAAGAAACAGAGGACAAATTATCTGATGAACTTTGCATTTTTTTTTAAAGAATGTAAAAAATTAAAGCAGCTTTGGGAAAGTACATGTAGGCATATTTCCAAACTTGCTTGGCTTATAGGTTCCATGATTACGCAAGTGCCATGATTTATTGCCTAAATAAAACACTTTTCAGTAACATGGCCAAAGCTATTGAATCAACTTCCTATCCAAGTATGTGCTCCAACTCATCAACGGAAACATTCAAGTCCAAACTGAAAAAAATTATTTGCTCCTCTCCCATTAACAAGTTAATGATGTATTGTGTTCAGGAGAAAATAAGTTTCATTTTATTTCTATTTTTTTTTTAATTGTTCCTGTATATACATGTATTTACTTTCTTGAAGCACCATGAGCACCAAAGTTGGACCAGTGCGCTCTCTATGTAAGAAGCAAATATTGTTATTTAAATCTTTCAAAGTTTGCACAATTAGAAATCAATCAAGGAGCTTATCGTATTGAAAAAAACAATTGCAAGCACAAAATAACCATGCTAGGGTCTATGCCACAGTAGACCAGGTCTAGAGCATATTACATAGTCCACGCCATGCAGTCTGGAAGAAAGTGAGGGAAATTGGTATACTTGAAATACAAATTCCTGATGCAGTATGATAGTTTTGGTATAAGGATCCTGAGACATGATAAAAGTCCAGGACTTAGTTCTAGGATTATCAAAAACTTTGTAAACCTGAAGTAAATGATTCTGAGTTTGGTTGAATTTTGTACTGTCCAAATGTTTATCACACTAGTCCAACGGGCTCGCATGATGATGGACAAGTAAACAAGCCTTTGGAAATTGCCTACAATTTAATTTCCCAGTGGTTCAGGACTTTCATTCCCCTTTAACAGAGTTGGATCGGTTCTCAAGACATTATAAATTAATCCACAAATTCAAACTGACAACCCCTAAAAACATATCAGAGGAGATGTGTAAAAATTACTGAAGTTGGTCATCTAAATTCATAAAATTAAAAAGTCTAAATTTATATCACAGAAAACTAACATAATACCTGTTAACCCAAGATAACAAAAGATATGAAAAATATGTACATTTTTAAAAGTTTCATCATTTTGAATTTCCTCTCAATACAGCAATTTTTTTCAAAAAGCAATAACACAAGGGTAGAAATTATCCCTTTCTTCATAAAATAATAGAAATTCCCTGTCATTTATAAGGGATTTGATGTATGAATTCAGTTTAATACACAATGTAGCTTTTGAACAAATTTTCTCCTTTTGTATGAATGTTGAGAGGTCAACCTGGCTTTTATTTAAACTATATTTGGGAGTTATAATTTGATCATGGTGTTGTTAGCCACTTCTATGACCCACTCCAGACTTGTTGAGGAAATTGTTCAAATATTATACTTCCCCTAGGATCTCATAAACAAATGATGGTGTTGTTATTGTCAACTTAATTGATTTAAAAGAACAATAAATCAACCAATACACTTGTCACTTGTGTATTTTTCATATTTAGCACTTTGAAATGGAAATAAAACACTTTAAATATTTTGGTGATAAATGCAATTTTGTGATTGTTCTGCGATCAGTTGATTAAGATTTTTTAAAGTATTTCTTGCAGCCCCAAATGCCAATAATCTGGGGCAACACTACTATGATTTTTTAGTTTTACCCCTATCCATTTGCTTCATTCCCTTGGATTCCTTCTCTACTGATCGCTTTATAACCTGCCATTTTCATCTCCAAGGTTATGTTTATCTGAAATATTCTTGAAATAACAATCAATGGCCTTAGTCCAGACTATTCTTTTTTTTCCAAACCAGAAAGTTATTTGGTGGTCCAAAATTCTCTATGAATGCAAACAGTTTTATAAATAAAATCATATTCCAAATAAATTTCTATATTTTTTATGGAAAAAAAAAAAAATTGGAAATGAATGAATAATTTGTAATTCAATTAAGCTTTCATGAAACTGATTATGGCATAATTCCTCCTTATCTTGATGGAAGAATGAAGATATTTTGTAAGCTCTATCTGAATCAATAAATATTTTACTGAATTGAATTGAACTATAGATCAGATGCCATAGTCAAATAGGCCTACATTACTATCGACTAAACTTGTTATTGTATGATTTCTTAGACTACAAGAGAGAAACAACTAAAGACATAAACATAACATGTTTGTTATAACAGATGTAATTGTAAAGAATATAAAAACACACACCTTAAATGTAAAACCCTGTCAACATCAATTCCATAAAATCAGAGGGAATACTGGTTGTGGCTTGACCTCTCTAAGTATTAATTAAAATGACTAAGAATCCCTAGAAACTTCTAGGTAATATAACCATGCAATGAATTGCTTTTTACACAATGTGATGACAGGAGTGATTAACATACTTCCTACTGAAGGGACTTTCCCTTAATGGCCACACCCAAGACTGTCCGGTCAGCAAAAACAATGGGACCAAGATGAGCTATACCCCCTCATCATTCTTCCCTTACCCAGACAGTCTAACTCCCACTTCCCTGAATACATGCAATAAACACAAGGTATTTGCACAAAAATCACAGCACATGTATACTATTGAATTGAGAAATACATACATTTTACAATAGATGATTACATTTCTCTTGAAGAAAACTGAAACACATCATGTGATTTAATGCATTGCATTATGTCTGTTGTTGGCTTTGCTCACATTGGTAAATTGCCATCAAAGTCGAACTCAATTCTAATGTCAAGTTTGGTTTAAGGGCAAGTCCAAGAATTTGTGCGTGTTATGTATGGGACATTTCAGAGGCTTTAATGACCTGAAAAGTAGTGTTAAATGACTTTGATTAGATTGAATACCCTCATGATGGTATAATCGACATCTACGAGAATAATAATAATTATTCATAAGAAGTCCCAACACTCTAGTATATCTAAGGCAAGTTTCATGTCATAAGCTATAACCTTCTAATTACAGACTCTAAACAAATTAATGACATGTTACGTATGGGACAGTTACGTATGGGACATTTTGTCCCCATAGAGAACGTAAACAATTTTCCCCATAATTTCAAAAATTTTAATAATTTGAAATATGGAAATAACAAAAGAGTTTTTTTTTCTTTTAAAATGTTCTATTGAGACATATTTGATATGACTGAAAAGGAAATTAGCCATTTCAACATTTTTTTTTCTTGTTTTTCATGGTTTCAAGAATTTCTTATGTATTTCTCTTGTTTTGTATTTTTTTCATATTTTTCCATTTTCACAATTTTTTTGCTTCGATTGTTTTCATTAATCAATATTCATAACAAATTACTCTTTAAAAACTAAAGAAAAAGGTATTTAATCACTTTTTAGAGCACTCTTAAAATTTGTTTTTCTCCATTCACTTTGTACACAAATCTCTCCATTGACATTGTGTGTAAATGTCCCATACGTGACATGTTGTCCCATACGTAACAATTTTTTAATTAACTTTTAATTAAAAATAAACTATATTTTTGAATCTTTTTGTGGTATAACATTTTCATACTTAATAAATTAGAACTTCCCAGAGATGCAATAATACAAGTATTGTATTATGAGAAATTACTTTAAAAAATATCCTCAAAATGTTACGTATGGGACATTCCATCCTTGGACAAGACCTAATTTGCATATTTAATTTGATGACCCACTTTTTCCCCCAAAAGCAATAAGATGTTAGGGGGTCCATGTCCCACCTATGACTAAATCTCACAAGTTTTGTTTTTATTTTCTATGAGTTTTTATATTTGTCCCATACGTAACGCCCATTTTACCAATTATGCAAATTAGGTGGCCCAAATTAGCATAAATATGCATATTATCAAATTTTTCTTTATGAAATTTTAAAATTCAACATTTGGGCTTTCTTACCCCACCAAAGATAACTCTTAAAAATTAAAGATGAAATTTTGCCTTCTAGGATGACCTTTTCTTGGACTTACCCTTAAACTTTTATTATTGTGATAATTAACCGGAGGCTCATCATAAATTTACACTGTAAAATTTCAAATTGTTTTGAATAAAAACTAATACTGAAGAACAGTCATCTAAAAGATAATATAGACAAAAAATTTAATAATTGAATTTATGAGTAAACTTTAAATAAACATTCAAAAAGGGCTTCATAGTAAAAGTAAAACTAAGATCGCATTCATGATTGAGGAGTATCTAGATAATGGAAAGAACTGTTTCCTATTTACATAAATCTTCAAAATTTGCAAATATTGCATCAGTAAAGTATATAAACAAAACTAACAAACTTTACATGAAATAACATTATGCAAACCAGTGTATTCATCTTTCTTGAAGCAGTACTTACTGTACACTGGAAGAAGATGAAGAGGTTGATAAAGTAATGTCAAAAAAGCATTTTTTTTTTTGGGGGGGGAGGGGTTAATCTAATTGAATTTCAAAAGTTAATTTGGAATCATGATGGTAATACATACAGAATATTGAATTTGAGGGTTAAAATGGTGCATTATTTATTACAAACTTCCCGGTATCCTTCACTCTGTTAATTTCTTTTTAAAAAATATGTATATTTTCAATTAGTCACTATATTCATGGGGGGGAAAAAATATTTAGACCTTCACATTTTCTACATGAATCACATCAATAATTAGGCAATATGAAATAATGTAATTTCATGTAAATTGTGATTACACTGTTTCTGGAAAATTTTTACATTACTTATTAGTTTACATAAAAGTATACAATCTCTACAACTTCTTCTAAAGCACAGGTTAATTGTAGGTCAATTATCCCAATGTATTAAATGCTTTGTAAAAACTGTTTAACATTTTCATTAACTATTCTCTATCATAGCTACCACTAAAAGTCTACCTTGCATTGAACTCATATGTAGGCTAATTTACAAGTCAAAAGTACAATATTTATCACTCTTTAAATAAAAAGACTTTATATGTAAACAGGGCAATGGACTTCTGAGAATGAACACCCCTTCATTTTCAAAAGCATTTTCATTCAGGCAGTAAAAGTAATGATGATTACAACACATTCAGAGATCATACTCCATAACTCCACCCCACTCAGACCCCATCACAGTACCTCACCCTTTACACCAATGGCAATAGATAGAAACTCATCCACACCCACATCTCTTCTTACCCCCACACTACCAGCTGAAAGCAAGGTGTCAATGGACACAGCCGGCACATATGCAAATACTTACAAGACATCGAAGTTCTGGAAGGATACTGCCGGAATGGTGTTCAGATTCAATCCAGAGCAGTTGAAAATACGATTTTGACATTGACATCCATCTGGCGTTCCACTAGGGCATTCTTGAGCAAAAACGAGGTGAAATATCACCAAAAAGAGCGTTACGACAAATATCCCCCTCGCCATGGTTCTGTGTGTATAGTAAATCCTTTTCGCCTAGCTTAGCTTTCCCCGCAATCTTTGTACTGCTGCTGTCCGAAGATCGAGTCACCGACTTTGCCTGAAAACAGGGTTTTAGTCGAATGAGCACAATCAATAGATGAAAAGGGGATCGTGGGGGCGGAGCTCGCTAAAGGGTAAATATGAACACGGTGATTATTCCTGAATATACCCGGCTTTTCCGCGGTTACTGGACTGAGGCCTAACGTAAATATTGTGATACTTTGTTTATACGTACATCAACTTCAAGGGGCCTCAAGGACCTCGAGGGCCGTTCCCTCCGAGGGTGGGGGGGGGGGGGGGTGGGGGCGGGAGGCACTAGCTCACTATCAAAACAAGGTGGATAAGAGACATATAACTCACTCACACTTAAAAAGTACCATGTCTCTTTGACTTTGTACCAGTGTTAGTGTCTCAATGCTCTCAAACGTTGCAACCAATAAAAGCGCCATGTACTTTGCTTCCAATTTAAGTATCTCAAATATCACACTTTTCAACCAATAAAAGTGCCATGTCTCTTTTGCTTTGCTATCAATAAGTATCTCAATCCTCTCACGCTATTCAACCAATATAAGTACCATGTCTATTTTACTTTGTTACCAATAAAAGTACCATGTCTCCTTCATTTTACTACCAATATTAGAATCTCAATTACAGATTGCAACTAATTAAAGCGCCATGTCTCCAAAATAAATATCTAAATTCTCTCACACTTTTCAACCAGTATAAGTACCATGTCTCTTTCACTTTGTTACCAATATAAATATCTCAATTCTCTCACACTTTTCAACCAATAAAAGTACCATGTCTATTTCACCTTGCTACCAATGAGTATCTCAATCCTCTCACACTTTTCAACCAATAAAAATACCATGTCTCTTTCACTTTGCTACCAATATAATCTCAATTCTCTCACACTTTTCAACCAATAAAAACACCATGTCTATTTCATTTTGCTACCAATATAAATATCTCAATCTTCAATTCAATTCAATTCAATTCAATTCATTTTATTCAATCATTTAAAAAATCAATATACAAACCAAACTATATACAAATCATACATGAATGTAACAGTATAGTTTAAATGATTAGGGTGCCCCTAAAAGCAAAAGCTCGATGAGTGGGACACCCAATACATATATATATATTATATATATAAGCGTACATAAAAGTAAAAAGGTAACAATAATAAACACAAACAATACATAAGAAAATAAGACGGTAAACCTACAGGGGAGAGGAGGGGGGGGGGGGTCAGGAAAAGAGTGTGGAAATGAATTGTGTGATTAATTGGCATACATAATTACAAGTGAACTTTTGAGTTTTGTTTTAAATGCAGTAACATTTGTGCTAGAAATTACAGTGGAAGGGAGGGAATTCCATATTTGAGGACCAGTGGATTTAAATGAATAAAGGGTTGATTGATTGAATGCTACAGGATAATGGAATTTAGAGTTTGAACGGGTATTGTATTGATGGTAGTCTTTATTATATTTAAATAGATTAATCATATTAAGGGGTGCTAAGTTGTGATTTATGTAGTACATTAGAATTGCAATTTGAATTTTATGAATATCAAAAACTGTCAAGGTGTTTAATCTAAAAAATAAAGGGCGTGACGGAGCTAGGTAGTGGGAGTTAGAACAAATACGTAAAGCCTTTTTTTGGAGAATGTGTATGAGGTTTAGTTTTGTAGTGCCACAACTTGCCCAAGTGATATTACCATAATAGATATAAGGAAGCAATAAAGAATTGTAGAGCATAAGCAAATGTTTTTCTGTAAGATTATTACGTAATTTAGCTAATATACCTATATTTTTTGACATCTTATTACTAACAAAAAAGCGGTGGTCATTGTAACATAATTTGTCATCAAGTACAAATCCTAAGAATTTTACGGAATTTACTAATTTTAAAGTTACATTTCTAATTTTAACATTGAAGTCGAAAGATACATTGTGGGATAAATGAGGTTTTCGAAAATACATAACACTTGTTTTGTCATAATTGACAACGAGTTTGTTTGCATCGAACCAATCACAAATCTGACATAACTCATCATTTGTTTTTTCCAGTAAATATATAAAATTGCTATGGGTAGAAATAATAGTAGTGTCATCAGCAAATAAAACATAATTAAAGAATGAAGATGCTGAACATAAATCATTTATATAAATAAGGAAGAGAAGCGGGCCCAGTATGGAGCCTTGGGGGACTCCATACTGGGTGATAGAATATTGAGAATCATAATTGTTAAATGAAGTGTAGTTTTGTCGATCAATTAAGTAGTTCTGGAACCATTCCCACACTGCTCCCCTAATACCGTAATGAGATAATTCATATAAAAGAATGTTATGGTCTATGAGGTCGAAGGCTTTTGATAGGTCTAGGAATATTCCAAATGAGTGGTAATTATTATTCATATTAGTTAAGAGGGTATTATTTAAGTCAATTAATGCATGCTCACATGAATGTCCTACCCTAAATCCGTATTGACAGTTGTTTAATATTCTGTTATTATCTAAGTGGGAAATTAATCTTTTGTAAACAATTTTTTCCAGGATCTTAGAAAAGCATGATAATAATGTAATAGATCGGTAATTAGAAAATGAATGTTTATCGCCTCTTTTGAAAACTGGGATGATTTTTCCGATTTTTAAGCTATTAGGTACTTTGCAAGAACATAAAGATAAATTAAATATATGTACTAATGGTTTAAGTATAGAAAAAATTACTTTTTTGATAACAAAGGAACTTATATCGTCAAAACCGGTACTATATGTCAACTTTAATTCCTTAACGATTTTAATTATTTCTAATTCATTGGTCGGATAAAAATACATAGAGGATTGACATGGATTACTTAGGTATTGGCTAAAATGATTTTTGAAATTATGAGCAGATTGTTTTAGGGTATTTGAGGCAATGTTGGAAAAGAAGTTGTTAAATTCATTTACTATATCTTGATTATTACAGACTTTAACATTATTTTTCATAAAATATAAAGGAAAATTTTGTTTATTTTTCTTACACATTAGGTAGTTTATAATTTGCCAAACCTTTCTAAGATTATTTTTATTCTTGGATAATAAATCACAATAATATTTTTTACGAACTGATCTTAAAAGCTGATTTAAAATGTTACGATATTTCTTATATTTCATTTCAATTGATTTAGTACGTTTTTGGCAAAAAAGTTTGTGAAGTCGATTTTTTTTATTGATACATTTTAACAAGCCATGACTAATCCAAGGCTTTTTAGCCGAAATCTTAGTCTTTTTTTCAAGTTTACAATTCACATTAAATGCTGATTTGAATACTTCAAGGAAATTATTATATGCATCATTTGCATCACCTAATGATAATATATGATTCCAGTCAAAAGAGAGTAACATTTTGTTGAGGCTATCAATATTTTCTTTGTTAATGCTTCTTTTCTTAAAATTCAAATCGACGTCTGTTTTAGAATGAGACCTTATATTACGGGTAATTGAAAAAATTGGCAAATGGTCAGTTGTATCGTCATAAAATATTCCAGAAGATATATTATTTTTGCATACATTCGTAAAAATATTGTCGATTAAAGTTGTCGAGCAACCGGTTATTCTTGTAGGTCGGTTAATCAAGGGTCTGAGGGAATTATTATACATTATATTCATAAAATCATTGACATTTGCAACTGATGAACTATTCAACAAATTTATATTCCAGTCACCCATAATATATATATTCTTGTTTTCATTTATAATTTAACTAAGGCATGTATTTACATCGTTATTAAAATCAGTTACATTTGAACCAGGATCACGATAAATAATTCCAATGATTATGTTTTTTTTATCACATATATTAATTTAACTGTAACATTAAGCTTAGTTATTAACCATACAGTTAATTTGTATAAATGACATGTAACAAATAACGAGATCAATCATAAACATAATTTACAATAAATTTTTATGCTTTGTGTTCTGGGGCACATCTAAGCAAGATCAGACTGTATTTCTAATGACTACATGGAAGATCATACAACAGAGATGAAAGACATAACCTTTTTGGAAATTTATTTATTTACAGTTTACAATTTCTCTGTTGCTTACAGGGATAACAATCATCAGACGTAATAAAAAATACATATTAAAAATGAACCCCTTTTTATTGACATAAAATATATTTTCCATGGCCTGGAATTACACTGACACTGTCTGCCTGAATACAAACATCTGTCTAATAAGTGGCATCTTTTTTGTTAATACTGTTAAGCTTTCATGATTATTTGATATACAAATATATCATTCATGTATATTGTTCATTGCTTTGATCAAATATTTAGGGTATTTAATTTAAATTGACCTTATCGGTCTCAATCTAATATGTATCATTTTACATAAATAAAGAGGAATGGTTTGTCTTTAAGTGCTTTCACGATCAACTCAAATACCATTCTTTACCATATGCAGTACATCAATAGGCATTGCCTTCCTATACATATCATCTTTTTCAAGAATGTATCAGTCCGATTTTTTTTGGGGGGGACATATTAAAGTTTATTTATTTATTTATTTGTTTATTTATAAGTCTTTTTTTAGTAGGGTGGTTCCATGAGTAATTGGCATACTGTTGTCCTTGGAGGCCCTACAACAAAATACAAACATAACAAACATAATTATGAAAAGTGTACGATGTGAAGTAAAGACAAACAAACTGTAAAGAAGAGAACAACACAAAGGGCCAGTTTATAAATTAAGGCTATTATAACGTTTGAAGTTGAATTTTAAATCCATATTTCCTTGGAACAAGCATCTTATTTGCCTAAATACAACATATAATTAACTTCAATACAATAAACTATGAGAGGCTTCAATCAAGATGCAATGAAAAACAATTTAAATGGCATGATTGAAGGAGGGCAGGCGTAAAACAAATATCATTATTGTGTAAAAGTACTAAGACAACACTATTTCAGTGAACTATATGCTGATATCAATATATTTCTAATAAAGAACTTGGTACATGCTGCAGACGAAGCTGCGAACCTTTAGAAATATGATTGATTAAGCCAAAATCATTGATTTTGATATAAAGTTGGTAATTTATTGGAGCACATTGGTGATCGGCGGCAAGCCATTTCATCAATCGATGTTTACTTCCAGGCGTACACTGTATATTACTTTAAGAAATGCTTGATATAAATATGTGCATTACTATGAAGTATTGCTCTTTAGTTATAGCTGGTAATTCTTATACACAGGTCTTTAAAAATAGGTCAATTTGTCTATGAGTTGCAGAACGATTCTTCATAAAAGACCATGATTTTAGTTTTTAGTTTCATGACGCTATCATGTACTTAGAATGTGTAAAGAAATGCACATCATTTTTTAATTCATTGAGAATTTTCTAATGGTTAGCATTGAGCAATATCTCCTTTACAGCACAACTTAATATGTATAACATACATTGATCTTTCATTGAAAAAGCACTCTTGATTGATAGTGTAAACATAACTACATATTTAGTTCTCACAAGTATTTGATAAGACTGCAATTTTTTATTTTATTTAAGTGCCCCTGCCCCTCTATGCCAAGAATGTTGAACATCCCCCTTATATACATAATACAGAAATGAAGTATTTTTCATTTATTGTTTCATGCTATGTTTATTACTTTTTCAGTTATGTTTTGCATATATTTATGAACAGAAACTTCCTGCATCTAGAAAATGGTCGCATTGAAAATATCACATTAATAAAATTTGATACTGATATGAACAAGCCCAATGAACATCGAAACACAGTCAAGAGCCTGGTATGATGGTTCATGGAAACATTTGACAAATTAATCGCTGATGCACATTTTTCCAAAGAGACAGTTCAAATGAATCAATCACCATTTCTAAGTATCCACTTGGCAAACAGAACAGTTCATATGTAATCACTACACAGGTGATTTCATTCAGTTTTGGACAGGGCGATTTGGAACAGATTCGGTGTGTGGAGGCCGAAGACTAAAACAAGCTTTACAAGCTTTAACATCAACTAACAAGTTTCTTGGGCATTCCATTTTGGTCCAGCAGACTCAGTTCCTGGTCTATCACTACCTGTGGTCCTGGTCCTACTTTGGAGTGGATGATGTATTTCAGAGCACCTGGATTGGGGTCTCGCTTCATGGTACTTTGGAGATCCTGTGTATAAAAAAAAAAATCTTTTTATTTTTTAATTCTATTTTTTTAAACTTCTCTAGTAATATTAGCATTGGAAGGATAAAGTATAATATAATAGATCTATGAGATTAAAAACAGATCTTTCAAATATTTCTAATGAATTTGATCAATACGATCGCACAAAGAAAGATAATCCAAAACATTATTCAGGGATCTGAATAAATATTTATCTTCAATAAAACGTTTGACTAATAATTTTATTAAAATAATTAACATAGATTACAGGGATATTAGAAAATCATTAATAGTCTAAAAATAAATTAAGGTTTTAATTCAGGTTTGTCCTAAATCTGCATATTGATAGCTCCGTCTTATGCAGAGTTGCAAAAGATTCAATAGATTCCAAGAGTACTAACAAGAGGATTATTGATAATACTACTATCCAGTCCTCTGATATAATCCTCACTGTCTTGAGGAGGGAAGCTACGATAGATTAGAGATAGTATCTCACCCACAGTCTCCTTGGGCCCCATCTTACAAAGAGTTATGATTAATCCGAGCAACCTCAAGTACATGGAAAACCATCAATGTCATAAACTTTTCTTAAGGAAATTTGCAAGATGTCCTTTGAAAACAAAGAGAAGCATACTGAATTGTCAAGAAAACAATGAATGTGACAAGTAACATAATCCAGAACAAACTAAAATAATTAGAGTCTGAACTTTTTTTTCTTTATCAATGTTGTTGTTTTATTTTTGTTTGTTTGTTTACGATCATGTCTAATTATGTAAATATTGTGATTTCCTGTAATTGATTATTTATGAAAACAATAAAAACATAATTAAAAAAAACAAAAACAAAAAAAACAATGAATGTATGAATATACATATCTAGAAAATATTTGAACAAACATGCATTTTAGATGTTGACGTTGCTGGCTTTCCATAGTTGTGGTTGATCGGATCAGTCATAACTCTTTGCAAGACGGGGCCAAGGAGCACTTACCTGAGGTATATCATGAACACTACTATCCAGTCCTCTGATGTATTCCACATTGTCTCCAGATGGAGGGAAGCTATGATGGATCAGAGATAGCACCTCATTCACATTCTCCTCAAGGATGTACAATACTGCATTGGGACCAGCATCAAATGTGTAACAAGCCTGTAGAATGACAATCCATCATCAATATAGGTTTTAAAACAAATGCATAAACAAATGTGATTATTTTTACTCTCAGATACACACAGCGTACAAAAGACCATGGCAGGGGAGATTTTTGCAGTTGCTGCAGCTCAAATCACTCCTAAATATCCTCAAACACACACCTTTGTGATGACTAATTTTATCAAAATTGCCCAAAGTTTGCTACAATTTTTTATTTTACAAATACTTTTTGTTTAACAATCAATTACAGGGCTCAATGATTTGTTAAAGACCAAATGACATAGTCCACGGGGTGATTTCAAGTCCGGTGTTGAAATATGGATTGCTTCCCCTAGATCCAAAACTTATTCATAGTTTGAAAAACTGATCCAGATCACATTATTAACACCTCAACAACTAGTGAGTTACTTTTCAGGACCATCATCATCATCATCATCATCATGTTACGAGGTGAGGTAATCCTGTTGACCTCGATCACTTCGTCTGAAATTACAGTCCTCCATCTCCATGTGATGTGTCATTATACAACAAAAACTTGCACACGTGGAGGGTAGAGACGGTTTTGATCATAGGAGATTGAAACGCTCAGACCACCAAAACTTATCGAGTCTTAATTTAAAAACATCGATGGAGCCTGAATCAATAACTTCTTGGGGGAGGCTATTCCAGTCATTTACTATCCTGTTACTAAAAACGCATTTGCGTATATCGAGTCTCGATCGTTCTTTAAATATCTTTGACGTATGACCTCGAAGATGAGAACTTGTCGATGGCAAGAAAAAGTGACTCGAGTCCATCTTGACTATTCCTTTCAGAATTTTAAATACCATGATGGCATCTCCTCTCCTTCTTCTATAGTACAGGGAGTGTAAGTCCAATACTATTAATCTATCTGTGTAGGGGAGTTCTTTTATCTCCTGCACCATCTTAGTTGCTCTTCTTTGGACTTTCTCAATTTTATCTGCATCTTCTTTCCATCGAGTGTTCCACAAGATGTTGCCATACTCAAGGTGTGGCCTAACCAATGACTTAAACAAAATCGGTAGGGTCCTTGTGTCCAGTTGAGAGAAAGTCCGTCTGATAATACCAAGGAGCTGATAAGCTTTGCTTACTTCCATTGATACATGCTTATGAAATTTGAGTTCTGAGTCAATCAATACACCCAGGTCCTTTTCTCTGGTGGATGAGGCAACTTCATCTCCATTCATGTGATATTTATCTTTCTTGTTATTTCTCCCAAGGTGAAGAACTGTACATTTATTCCGGTTGAAAGGAAGTTGCCATTTTTCAGCCCACATGGTAAGTTTGGACAGGTCTGCCTGTAAGGCCATGGATTCTCCATCGTTCCCCACTGCTCTGTACATCTTAGTATCATCCGCAAAGAGTAAGATCCTGGAGTTTATGTCACTGGGCAAGTCATTAAGCCATCTTCATTTTATGTTTGGCGTTATGATCGTGTAAAACTTGACCTAACACCAACACCAAAAGGTCAACACCGTACTTGAAATCACCCAATATCTATCTCATACAAATGCAAATTACCTTAATTGAATTTTTTTTGTGCCAAAAAGGTAGCCCCAAAATAAATACAGAACAGCCCCAATGCTAAAAAGAGGATAGTCCTTTGAAATGAAATAATTACTTTCTGACCTGATTAAACAAGTGTATCACTTTTCAAATATGATGCCATCATTTTCTAATCTCCAAGAATTCTACGATCTCATAGTGAGAATTTCATACCTTTGTTTTTCCGTGGAATGAGTTGTAATCATGTACCATCTGAACAATCGACCTTGATGTGTCATTCATGTAGGATATAGGTGGGTAGGTGTCCAAGCACACAGCATGCATCTGGTTGCTGTCCTGTGATATAAAGATGAATTTCATGTAGAGTCTATTATATGTGTAAAAGCATATTTTCATCTTGGTATACAATCAGAGTTTTTTCATTTAGTACAGACAGAAAAAAAGCCCATGATGACTCTTTAATATGTTTTTTTTTGTTGCCAAAACTCATTAGAGGTATTCAATCAGAGAGGATTTAATATTTGGGTTTCTAAGCATAGCATATCAAAAGTAGAGTACTAATCAGCCACTGGCTTTGCATGCACTAAGCAGAAAAAAGGGGATCATATGCAGTATGCACCCATTGTTTAGGGGTGGTTTTAACCCAGAGAGGGATGATAGTCGTTGTGAATTCAGATTTTTGAGTCTGAATAAGAGGTAACATGAAGTCTCTAGTAAGTTTATGATTATATGGTAATGATAAATGGCTACACTTAATATTTACAAATTCAAAATCCTTCTGAAGGTTTCCATGGCAAAGAAAAAGAGTATCTTTGGTTTTATGGTACAGTATGTATCTATCGGGGGCATATGTTCGTCCTGTTTCAGGACTAGCATATGCCCACGAAAGATACATGCTGTACTGTGAAACCACTGTACACTCTTTGATATCCTTGACAGTTACTTCATATATAATTTTAATGGAATTAGGTGATTTAAGTACCTTCATAGTAAGTTGAGCAAAAGTCTCATAATCTCTTTCCCTGATAGCTTTCCTCATAGTTTCCATGTATCCTGGTATCAATGTTACCCTGTGCTGAAGGAGTTCACTTGTTTCGACAGTAGTCTGCATACCAGCAGTGCTACTCGTGTGTTTCTTCTGATCGCTTACCTACAACGGGAAACAGAACATGCCTTCAAAAACTCTGAACATCAAGATATCCTTCACACCAAGTATAAGATAGATGTCATTAAGAGAAGAAAATATCTCATAACATTATGGAGATAATATGAGGATTTATTGGCTTCTTCACTCCATGACTGAAATCATAATATTTCATTCAGCTGAAAAAAACCCATTAAATTGATTCTGGGTTTGAAACTTCAAATACCATATACATGTATGGTGACACTGATAGTGACTATGAAACACGACCAAGAATGAGTTTCATTAATTAGAGGCACAAGCACTTTCCATCCAAACACAAATTTTGATCAGTGGTCAGATCTCTTCATCTACCACCTAGGCTATTTAGCTTAATACTGCAGCTTTCAACCATGTCCTATGATTTGAATAAAGGAACATAGGTATATTTCACAAGTTCAGTGTGACCTGAAATGCATGAAGCACTTAAATTCCCATCACCCATTGGTCATCAATTGATCAACTCTTTGTGAAACACCCCCAGTACTTACAACAAGTATAAGGATTCTCATCTCCGGCCAGTAGGTCTCATCTACCACCTGTTGAGCTATACTATCACTGCCATCATTAGATTCCCCATCCAGCCACTCCACAAAGCCCCCATACATACTCCTGCATGCGCTCCCAGAGCCTTGACGGGCGATGTCGGACACGTTCCCCTGGACATCATAGACCTGTGCCAAGGTAGCGACTGCAAGAAGAAATGTGGAAAGTAATAGATTATTAATGTAAATGTAGGTGAAAGACAGAGAAATAATAATTACAATAATAATTTCATATGAATAATAATAATAATTACTTCTTATTAAGCGCTTTTTCAAAAGTTACAAAGCGCTGTACAAATGACAAAACAAATACAATCGGTGAAAACTTAAAACCAAACTACACAAAATGGAACATTACTTGCAATATATGAAACATGTTAAAACAAATGAGATTCAAGCATCTTCTTAAACACATCAATTGAAGAACATTGTCTAAGTTTATGGGGTAATCTATTCCAATATTTGGGGGCAAACACAGAAAATTACCTATCACCTACTAATTTTAATGTTCGGGGGATGTGAAGAGGGATATGTGATGATGACCGAGTGTTGTACATTGATTGGCGAACTGTTAGGAGGTCTGACAGGTATGGTGGAGCTTGATCATTGAGACATTTGAATGTGATAGTCAGACACTTATGCTCAATTCGATTTTTTACTTTCAGCCAGTGTAATTCTCTTATCAGGGGGGTTGTCTGGAGAGGAAAGGGAGAACAAGTTTGACTCATCAGAATGAAAAAGTATAAAAGTGGGATTTTAATTGGGTGCTTATGATAATGTTTGAAATTGAGAGAAAGAGAGAGATAGAGACAACAATACAAACAAGCAAGAATGGAAATACTCAAGAAAGCATGATATTAAAGTTAAAATTTTACCAAGACATGCATATCCAGCAGCAGATGAAGCTAAACCAGCAGCAGTAGGGAAATTATTTTCAGAACAGATATGAAGCTTCCAATCCTCAGGGCATGATTCGTCGGCCGATATCTTCCTCTTCCGAACCCTTTTCCTAACTAGAATAAAATGATATGAAAGTGAAACCAGATATAATGAACAATACATCATACATAAATATATAACATAAATGTAAGATTTAGTGATTTGGATCTATAGTAGATAACCATTATGATTCAGGAAGAGTGCTTGATAGAGCAATTTTATTCCATCATTGAAATAATTAAAGGGGTAGGGTGTTTGTGTTTTACAAAGAGTAAAGTCTGAGCTAATAAAAATCATGCTTAAGTTTCACCAAACACATGATCTTTTAATGTCATTGATTAACCCTATCTTTACTGGGCTATTTCAGACCAACATATACTGGGGGGGGGGGGTCAAGTTGACCCCCCCAGATCTCGGCCGTTGATTGCGTAATCACCGCGAAAATTTGCACGCACGTAGAGCTGGATGTAAACTACAAGACTGTATAGTAAAATTTTCAATTTAATTGCTCATATTTAAAAAAAATTAAGTATGCAAATAAGCGTATGAAATTTGCCCTAATTTTGTTTTTTTGTGCATGTTTTTGCGTTTAACTCAATTCATAAAGCTAGGAGAATACTAACTTTTGGTGAACATATAGATTTTTACATTTCTAACAAAAAATTGCCAAAAAATAATTAATTTCACATGTATCTTATTGTTTTTAAATTCTTATGTATTTCTTTCTTTTTCAAACCTTTGTTTTTTATTGTTTTTTTCAATGAACTTCATCGGGGAACCTTTTGCGATCATAAATAACATAAAATAAATCAATCTAAACCAACAGTAGTAAAAATGATTATTGGTTGATAACACAATTTGCATTGACAATTTGCAATTTTGGGACTGACATGCGCTTACAAAATATTTTGCGTAATTTCAGAACCGCATACCCGGGTGTCGCAAATTTGACTCAAAAGATGCGCAAGATTTGAAAGTAAAAAGTCAGAGAGCGGCGTGGTCAAAAAATTTTGTACGGTGGCGTAGCGGCGAAATTTGTCGAGTTTAATAAGAAATGGAGTGCATCCCATGACTGTGTGTGTGTTGGGGGGGGCTGGTATGCTAAAGGTTTGATGAATGCATCATACTTACTCTCTTGTAAGCAGGTTCTTATTCTTGGATTCTCTAAAGACTCTTCCCTGAAAATAAGAACAATAATCTTCATTAAAAGCAAAAAAAAAAAAAAAAATCCCAAAACACACAGATTTTGACTATTAAGAAATAAAATCTTTGTACAAAACATTGCATTAAAAACAAGACATGTAAATTTAGTCCAGAAACTTGCTGAAGTAAATGTACTAATTAAAATGTATTTGTTATGACCTTCCTAGTTACTGATAATCTTCCAATGGAGGCATAAAATACAGATTAAAAATAATTTCTTTAATGCTAATTTAAGTGTTGTTTATGAGAATCTGGGCAATGTAACACAAATGATTTGCATGGCTGTCTTGGGGTCATATTTTGAATGCAAGGGCATGTGAAGGGCAATCCTCTTTAGTGGACCTTTTTACTTTAAGATTCTTCCTTAATAACATGAAAAGATCTTGAAAACTTGCAGTGATCAGTTTGTGCTACTAGAGTTTCTTTGAAAGGGCTCTAATAATGTTATATTATATCTATTCACATTGAATGAAACGATGATAAATCTTTTTGGTGCTTTTAATCTTCTTTTGATTCATCCTTGAACCCATTATTGCAAGGATTAGTTGTGAAAAAGACCCTCCCTCCTCAATGAAGAATCAACTACTGTATTAATTATGTTCTATTAAAAATCAGACATTAATCTCCTATAGAAATTTCTACATGTATCTTTATAAAAAAAAATCGCTGAATACTTCAAACTTACTTGCCATTGAGCCAGAGTCTATCTTCAAGGAAGTGTTTGCTGCCAGCTATAGTCGTGGTGGTGCACAGTTGATCAATATGAAGGGTAGCACTCAAAGACGAGTTCACAGGAAGAATTAATTTTTCATCTCGTTTGCCCCCTTAAAAATGAAAAGAAAACAGAGAACAATGCAATATACATGCAGCCATTCCATTGCGACTCGCATGACATTTACACAAAATTTCAACTTCTTAAGGTTAATTAATTGAAAATCGTATATTGCACACTTGTTTTTTCTATTGATTTCAATCAAAATATGGATAATACACATTGTCCAACAAAAATTTTGAATTTACAGTACTTAGTTTTTGTAGGAGATATTTCAATTTGTTTGTTGTGACTCGTGTGACGCGACACTATTGAAGATTCCTGACCTTACTGTATTTGTAATTTCCTCAGGAGATACCAGATTTTGATGAAATTTTCTGGAGAGTATTTTGAAACATCTGGAAATATTGTTTTAAGTCGATTGCCATTTGAAAATGTGACTCGCGTGACACAGGAATGTGACTTGTGTGACAAGTATCATTTTGGACTATGAGTTGAAAAAATTATCATGATTTTAAACAGTGAAATGGGCCAAATTTCATTCCATTTATTGTTTAAACAAAGGAACTTTAAGTCTAGCTCTGATGCATTTACTTTCATGAAAGTTATGTGGGACTACATATTGTAGTCCCATAAGTGTTATTAACATTTAACGTTTTTCTAAAAAGTAGTCATTTAGGCCTAAAGAAATGACATGAGCCAAAAAAATCCCAATCATTTTCCTTTTTTCCCAAAAATATTACTTGTGTTGTGATATGTGACTCGCATGACATACCCTAACAAGTGGAATGCCTCTGGCCGTCTCACCTGCATCACGCGATTCAATATAGCAGCAGTGCTGATTTTGAAAACTACTATAACTCGCACAAGATGTTCAGTGATACTTGGTTACTCTTATTTCCACGTTTTATGAACTAGACCAATACACTTATAGAGATATGATGGCAATTCAACAAATACCCCCAACGTGGCCAAAGTTCTTTGACCTTACATGACCTTTGACCTTGATCATGTGACCTGAAACTCGCACAGGATGTTCAGTGATAGTTGATTACTATTATGTCCAAGTTTTATGAACTAGACCAACACACTTTCAAATTTATGGCTGTAATTCAACAAATACCCCAATTTGGCCAAAGTTCATTGACCCTAAATGACCTTTGACCTTGATCATGTGACCTGAAACTTGCACAGGATGTTCAGTGATACTTGATTACTATTATGTCCAAGTTTCATGAATCAGATCCATAAACTTTCAAAGTTATGATGGTAATTCAACAGATACCCCCAATTCGGCCAAAGTTCATTGACCCTAAATGACCTTTGACCTTGGTCATGTGATGTGAAACTCATGCAGGATGTTCAGTGATACTTGATTAACCTTATGTATAAGTTTCATGAACTAGGTCCATATATTTTCTAAGTTATGATGACATTTCAAAAACTTAACCTTAGGTTAAGATTTTGATGTTGATTCCCCCAACATGGTCTAAGTTCATTGACCCTAAATGACCTTTGACCTTGGTCATGTGACATGAAACCCAGGCAGGATGTTCAGTAATACTTGATTAATCTTATGGCCAAGTTTCATGAACTAGGTCCATATACTTTCTAAGTTATGCTGTCATTTCAAAAACTTAACCTCAGGTTAAGATTTGGTGTTGACGCCGCCGCCGCCGTCGGAAAAGCGGCGCCTATAGTCTCACTCTGCTATGCAGGTGAGACAAAAAAACCTTAATGTGACTCGCGTGACAGCACCTTAGGGTGTTTTTTCGTAATGAAGGGATTTACAGTTGGCAATCTTCTTTGCTGGATTGATTTAGTACTTTAAGCTCCTTACTTTTTATCAACTACAATTTATAATTCCTAATACTTGAAAGTATTTTTGTGACTCTCGTGTATGGAACGCCAGAAGGGAATCAAATATTTATATTCGACACCAACCAAAAAACTATTTGACGCGGCAAAATTCTATTTGACACAAAATATATTTGAAAAAAAATATATTTGATAAAAAATATATTTGACAAAAATATATTCGACAAAAATATATTTGATAAAAAATATATTTGACCAAAATATATTTGACACAAAATATGTTTGACAAAAATATATTCGACAAAAAATATATTTGACAAAAATATATTCGACAAAACGTATATACGACAAAACATATATTCAACAAAACATATATTTGACAAAAATATATTTGATAAAAAATATATTTGACAAAATTATATTTGACACAAAATATATTCGACAAAAAATATATTTGACAAATTTATATTCGACACAATTTCATTTGACAAAATTTCATTAGACACAATTTCATTTGACAAAAACTAATTCGACACAATTTCATTTGACCTACACATTTGGCGTACCATACGTGCGATGTCAAAAATATATTCGTCAAAATTTCATTCCACAAAAAAAAATTCATTCGACACATTCGACAAAATTTTTTTCGACAATGTTTCATTTGATAATTTTATAAATTGACAAAATTTAATTCGAAAAAATAGTATTCAAAGCGAAAAACCATTTTATTCGACTAAAATTAATTTGATGAAATATCAATTCATTCTAAGCCTGAGTCATATCGATTTTTTCAGAAACCGGTGTTCGAGGGCTTCGCGCCGATCGAACATCGATGCATCGACAAGTGCATGGCCGGTGAATTTGAGGCTCTCGCGCCGCTGAAAATTTGCCGCAATTTGATGGTTATTTAGCCAAGATAACGCCCTGTTTACAAGTCTGCAATCGCCGCAGTCCTCTTTCCCTTATTATTATATCTTAAGAAAATATACTCGAGCGTTTTGTGTTTTATTTTAAAACAACTTTTGTCAACTTACATCCGTTTTTTTTTTCAAGTTAAATGCAAACACTTCCAAGACATCCCATTCAGAGTCACATCACATGTACGTCGTCGTTCGTGTAGCTAGAGTTAAATTTCTAGACGTCAAGTCGTCTGTTGCATACACGCTCTCAAAACAAATTGACTCGATCGACCCACTCAATCCACTCGTGCTGTTGCTCTCATTCCCCCTTTTTTTCTTGATCTCAAATCTCCCGTACTATTTGAAATTAAGTCTTGAAATACATGCACTAAACTCAATCAACCACATCACATCGTTTTGCAGGGAAGTTTAAGCGCACGCTAACATGGATCAATGACAGGGCGCTCACATTTTTCATACTCACTCACTTCATTCACAAAAAAGATTGTGTAAGATAAATAATCAAAGTAACTTGAACAAACGGCATAGAGTAAACAACTTTAAAAACTTTAATGAAAAAAATACAAAGTCATAGCACAACGGGATTTGAACAACTGTTTAGAATAACAAAAAAATATGAATACAGATAAATATCACGTCATACCTTACTTTGCAAAGTCATTCACCATTTAAAGTGAAATGTATGATAGGCGACTTACTTGTTTGTTGTTTCCATTTTTAGTTAGAAACATACTCGAAGTTAAAAAAACAATGTTTCCATAAATAATTATTTACTGGATAAGGCATCGAATTTTGTATAAGTGGCTGAGCTTCGGTGTACGTCAGTTTTGAATTCTGAAGTCTAAAACAATTGATACATTTTACGAAACTGTAGAGTTCGTGGAAACAAATATTTGTGAGTTGTGGCGGCTTTCACTTCAGTTATCGTATTCACCCCTCTTCAAAATTATTTAAAGCTCGTCAGTTAGTCTTCAAAAATACATGGAATGAGTGAATCAACAATATGGGAAGTAGGCAACGTACATGACCAACAACTTCCTTACTCACTGAAAGGCAGAACAACGAGTTACTAAATGCAACCAAGGAGTTACCAGCACTCCTTGATATACAACGCAACAACTTAAAACGTAAAGTATACTGAACTTAAGATTACTTTTTTAGTTTCTTATCTTTACTGTTTGCTTAAGTTCTTTCTCGAAGTTACTTATGAGGGTTTTTACTTACCCAAGTTGTTAAGAAAACCATTTGAGGGTACGGAAATAAAATAATAAATAGCGTCAATAAATAATATCCATACTTAAAAAAACAAGCATGACATGAAATTTAAACAAAACATAAATACCATGTACCATACATTGCTGAAAGAATCAATATAATACTAAAAGAGTGAAGACAATTCAAGAAACAAAATGCAAACCAGCAGATGAACGTTAAAAAAAACCCAAAAAAAAAAGTATCTTACACAGACTTTTAACGTAGCACTAAGCAATGTAAGAGTAAAACGTATCAGGTAAGCAAGTATCAGGCATAAATATAAATGCTAAACAGTGAAGAAAATGACAAGTGTCTAGTATTCATGTATAGAGTTTTTAAGGGCAAGTTCGTACTTGGGCAAGATCGACTAGTCAACAATAGGCCAATGATCAGATGAGTCTCTAATGAGCTTGATTCGTGGTTTTCCATTAGACTTTCTATATTTCACGCATGTAATGTAACCAATTAGGTTAATGTCTTATCACACTTCTACGTAACGCTACTCGGCTTCTATTCTTTCAGGTTGCCCTTCAAGAACACCAACAAGTCTACATTTTCTGGTTCCAAGCATGATCGCTTCTTGTTAACTATGTTCCCAGCAGAAGAAAACACTCTTTCTGACGGAACAGAAGTCGCTGGTAATGTTAAATACTTCTTCGCCAACTGTGCAACGCGTGGATATGCGTCCTCGTTGTCTCTCCACCATAGTAGCGGATCTGTAGCTCGGGGTGGAGCAGGTCGCTGGAGATATGCGTCTACTTCGTCGACGACTTCCGCTTCCTCGCCTCTGTCGTCTGCTGCTTCCTTTGTTCCGGTGAGCAGAAAGTCAAGAGCGGAAGTAGAAGGTTGATCATCATCTCGTCCATCTGCCCTTCGTCGTTTGGGTACTGGCGGGGGTAGTTCTTCTCGGATCGCGGAAATAACAGCTTCGCGCGTAGAATCGGCAACAAACGACATGCTCTTATGTCTTGGGTCTAGAGCAGATGCTTTCAGGGTGGGCGTTACTGGAGAGGCCTCTGCCGTTCCACGATCTGTTGCCGGACACAGATCAAATCTGTAGAAATGTAAACAAATAAAAGACAAGAACAATTCAATGAAGTGAAGATATGATATAAATTTCGAAGTAATCAAAGCTCACGAGTCACGAAGAAATGTAGTATATTTTATTAAGCCTGCAAATTTAAATTACATAAATATTCATAAGAAGTTATTTACGCATTGAAGATTCGCTTGGAGTTATTTTATGTAAATTATGTTTCAAGTTTACTTTATAGTGTTTTGTTAAAGTGTTAAAGCATGATCTTTTTCTACGTGTATTAACCTTCCAGTTTTATCTTGATTCTTGGTCATTGATGAAATTTTATGTATTAGAAAAAATAAAAACATACTATTCTAAGTGCTTGTCGATCTCTGCTTCTTTTGTTATTAACTTATTTGTTATACGAAATTATGAAACATGAGTTGTAAGTCTGTAAGATGTTTTAATATTATTGGCCATACGAGGAAACGTATAAAGAAAAAACTTACCGTCGGGTCAACTCATCAGCAGCTTTCCGTTTGAAGGACTGTACACCAGGTAAGTCGTCTTCTCCAATGGTGAGATGATGATCGAGGATGCCAGCCATAAACGGCCCCACAACTGACGATGTTGTATGCTCTTCCCCTGACAGGACAGTAGTTGCGACCTGCAAGAAAAAAGTAAAGTACACGTAAGGCATAGAGCTATTACTATGTGTAAGATCTATAAGACTCAATATACATTGGGGTTGGACTAAAATATGAATTATGAAAACATATTCTACAAGTATATTGATTAATTATTTTTATATACATTTTTTTAATTCCAGTTATTTCTTCGATCTTCATAAATATATGAGAAATTATACTTTAAAAATAATACAATTTGATTTTCTAATTACATTGGTTGATTTTTTAAATATATTTTTATTTATGATAAATAGTGATGGTAGCCAGAATTGATTTGTAAAATTTCATCCAAAGTATCTAGGAGACTAGGATAAAACAGTTACACATAATATTTATGTATATTCACCTTGAACGGTTCCAGGCTGTCGAGGAGACCTTCTAGCAATCGCCACTGTTGATCTGTTAGTTCTAATACCCGGGCATCTGCTTGGTTGGTGTAACGCCGGTTACTCAAGACTCGACAAACGGCCCATCTCTGCTCTTTCAGGCGAAGCAACATATCGAATGTAGAATTCCATCGAGTTTTGACTGCCTGAATCAGCTTGTGTTCTTCAATTCCCATCTGCTTCTGTTCGGACTCCAGGGCGTTTGTTGCGACCACGGAGTGCTTAAAATGGCCAACCAGCCTCGTCGCGGCAGCAGACATGTTCCTTATACTCGGAACAGAGTTCAATGCAGAGTTAACGCATAACTGCAGTGTATGGGCTGCACAGCCGATGTCATGAGCCAAGATTCCCTCCCCAACTCGACGTACATTAGCAGCGTTGTCGTGGACAACGCCACTAACTTTGTCCATAAGGCCCCACTCTTCTGTCACACGCCTGAGCTGATTTTGTAGGGCCTGGGTTGTGTGGCGCTGAGGCTCATCTTCGTCTTCAATGCCCCTTACGGGCTTTGTTTCCAAGATAAAGTTTCGCCTCTGCCATCTGTCACCAATTCCGTGGGCGGTCACAGTCATATAGTCTTTAGTCCCTACACTTGTCCAGCAATCTGTCGTCAAGGCAACGGAGGGCACCTCTCCAAGCAACTCGAGGACACTTCTCCTCTTCACGTCGTATAACGCCTTTAGTCTATTAGTAACGGTACGCCTGGTGGGCATGGTGTAACCTGGCTCAAGGGTTCGAATTAGCCCCCGGAGCCCCTCTCCCTCTACACAACTTATGGGTAGCCCGTCTTTCGCAACTAACGAAACGATCCCTTCTGTTATTTCTTCACTCCTCCTTGGTGTAGGTGGGGTCTTGAAGAAGGAGGTTATAGGTCCTTGGCGTTGGTCAGGCGCAGTCACGGTGTTCGGGTGTTTCTTTACAAGATGACTATTCATCGTAGTTGTGGATCCTCCCGTGTACTTATAAACTACATCACACAGTTTACACTTGACACTAGAATCTGACGTCTTAGCGAAATACTCCCAAACTTTGCTCGCTTTCCCCATTCTAATTCCCCAATCAATATACACCAACGACAAAAGTATTTGATTCCTAAATCCTAATCTCCGCACACTGATTAAAGTGAATTAACAACGTATGACGAATGGGCAAACGTTCGGTATACTGCTATGTAGTTCAGAACAATTATTTGAAGAGCTGTTAATGATGAAGGTCAAACGCAAAGTAACCTTAAATCCTTCTTGTGTATAGTGTCTTAGCCATTACACGCATCGGCTGTTGCCTCTGCTTTGTTCGAGCGGATTAACGAGAATTGGTCTTTTGTTCGAGTTTGCACCAATTAATCCGCCTTTTGTCATCCTCTAATATGGCACACGCCCCAAACCCCCATTCAAGGCACACACGTCAAAGCACACGCCAAATACACGTTCAAGGCAAGCTCGTCAGGGGGATAAACTTGGAGCTTTGGTCAATTTAATCCAACCTTTGAATATGTGATGGAACGAGGCCGGGAATAGTGGGGGGGGGGGGGGGGGTAGTCTGTTAAAATGCCTTTGCTCTAATGTCCGGCTGATTAATTTTTCATCGCATCTGTACTTTAGTAATGTAATGCACAGGAATAGAAATTCTACTTTAATAAGATACATGTCTGGGAAAGTGTGTTACTTGTTCAAATGTGTAGCTCCAAACTCTTTTACTAATAGTGAATCAATAGATTGATGTACATAATACTAGTACATACCTGGTTTGTGCTTCATGGGGAGATTGATGATGCTGCTAAAACAGCGTCGGCAAACTTATATGATGACCATATCAACTTAAGATCAGGAAACGAAGTCGAAACTTTATTTTTGTATTTTCTAATTTTCTTCAATAATTTTCTCACTAAAAAACAATTACAAACTCAAGTCATTCCACAACAATTTTCAAAATAAATATTAGAATAGAATACAAACTGAATGAACAGTAAAAAAATATGAATACGATTGGACAATGGAAACTAAAAGACAGGAATGGTCGTAAATTCGTAATGCAAAATTGCAAATAAGTAAGCATGCAAAAATTAATGATGCAACTGTCATTAACACGAACTACATGGAATTCATTTTGATGATTTCTAGACGATTTTTTTTCTCGATTTGAAATGATTCACTTGACAAATGCTGATGAAACATGATGTGTATGTGACGCACAAATGATAAATTCGTCATGTGGATGAAACCCCTTATCGGGAGGAACAATGACCGTAATTTAATTGCAAGCATTAAAAAACTCGTCAAAAACCATGCAAAGAATTCATGCATTGTCTTGAGTCAACACATTTTGAAAAGATGCGCCTCTACAACATTGATCATGTGATCGCTTTCAAAACGAGAGTGATCACATGATTTAAACTAAAGTGAGGCTACGATGGAGTCGTCGTGCATATATGTGGCGCGATATACGGAGCACGCGTTGCGTAGTACGGTAGTAGTGCATTGAACGAATCGAAGACAAGTATCATCATCGAGCGACCAGTTCGTTCTCTTGATGCGTTTATACCTGCAAAACTCACAAAAGAGAGTAGGAACCAAGTAAGCAAATTAAAGTTTTGAAAATATGAAGGTAAATTGTGTATAACAGGACTATCAAACAAAAGATTTTGTGTTTTGTAGTCAATTTGGTAATTTCGTCGATGCATCAAATTCATCAAAACGAAATCGACGTCTTCGATCGAACACCGGCTTAATAATCGATTCGACTCAGGCTTAATTCATTCGGCAAAATTTCATTTTACTACCAAATTTTGTTCGACAAATCCTCATGCAGCTGGGCCACCGATCGCGATACCGGCCAATAGTACTACAGCCCGGGCTAGCGTACGCCGTAGGGACCGTCCTGGTCCCTACACTTGCCCGACTCTAACTTTTATCACTCATTCAATGAACAAGGTTATGATATAACCTTGTTCTCAGTTATATCTCCATGTGTGGCAAAATAAGGATGGCAATGTTTGGCTTATTTTCTCTTTTTTTTTCGGACAAATGCTTGATTTTTTTACACTGACAGTTTCCATTACACCTATTCGTCATACAACTTGGCCCTTAAGTAAATTTGGTTCTTTAAATTTTTTTTTCTTAATTAAGAATAGAGATTTTAAAAAAAGAAAATTTTCTTGCCATATTATTTTCCACCAATAGAGGGCATACACAAAAATATGCAAAAAAAGTTTTTGAGCGCTCTAGTGAATACAAAAATTATTCCAAAGTTATGAAAAATAAATTGCAACTGTATGGAAATTAGTAATTTTAGTCACAAAAGTGATATTTTAATCATTTTTTTAAGTGTGTGCTCTGTACAGCATTGGCATGCCATAGTCTAACTTGTAGCTGTAGATTCCCCACAGGCAGGGTGGTTGCAGTGAACAAGTGACTTTTACTTGCCCCGGGCAATCGGGCACGTGCTTATGTAGCACCCTGATTTATTATAGAAGTACTAACTAGATCTAGGCCTAGATGATTGATAGATCCATTTACTCCTCTTTTTCCTTTTCCAAACCCCGCCTAGCCTGCATTCACATTGAGTCCTTTCCAAAGTTTTCTCACTCGACAGTCGACTCTCACTCACTCACTCAGCTCAGCTCGACAGTACGACAATACACCATGGGCCGATTGCACGAAAGGGTCTTTCCAAGGACCGTCTTTCGTGTCGCCCATCTTTTATGATGCGCTATAATGAGTATAAATGGGGTGTTTCTGAAATTTATGATAAACAAATAAAATTTGTAAGCTTGCTTTTAAATCAAATTTTATACAATTTCATGAAATATCACATCATTTTATAAACAAATATTTTGTTTATTTTAAAGGAAAAATAAAATATATTTGCAGATAATTTATTTGAAATGCGTTTCACATGGCGTATCATAAAAGATGGGCGACACGAAAGACGGTCTTGGAAAGACCCTTTCGTGCAATCGGCCCCAGACGGTGGACTGTACTGTTTCCAGAAGAAGAAGAAGAAGAAGCTCAATTCAATCGGCCATCGGCATCGGCCAACGCAACGTCAACCAACGCGAAAAACCGGTGAACGGGGGAAATCGGCCATCTGTCATAAATGCACCAGGGAAGATCCGGGCGGTTGAAAATGTGACAGCCGCTCTTGTCTGCTAGTTGTAAGCGCACACGGCTGAATTTTCACCACTACCTCAAAATAATCGGATTATTAACATTCGAACTAAAAATGAAGCGAAACAAAATTACATAAATTTCCAAATTTACATCTTACTTACAATATTTGATGACAGCAATGTTAATTGGGGCTTTACATGTCACTATTTTGCCGATTTCCATGTCAGTAATTTTTTCACAAAATTTCAGAGCAGAGATATGGGAGGGGCTAAAACGGTGGTACCATACGATCAGTTGAAACGACAATTCCTATTGGACAGAGAATAACTTTGGTCCAATTACAGTCTTCGTATCATCATGCAATTCAAAATGGCAGCTCCCATGAGCTCAAAGTTCACCATGCTGACAACACCGAGATATCATTGCCTCCAGCATATCCTGGCTCTCAAGGAAAGGAGAATGGCATTGAAAAGGGTAAAATCAAGGATTGATCAAGATATAACTTACAGCTTTTTTCTTAGAACAAAAGTAACGATAGTCATGATAATTAAATAGACTAAATCTAAATTCTGATTCAAGTATTAGCTAGTCCCACATGTTGAATATGCTGATGTAGTATTAGTAACAGTTAACAAAGTTAGACTAACTTTAGTAATATTTATAAAAAAAACTTATCTTTTTCACTTGAGCCGCACGTACGAACAGCAAAAAATTATGAAAGATTAAAGAAGTTATTAGAATTTTAAGATTTTGATCTGTGACGTCATGATATATGCGAGGAGCTTCCTCATTATAAATTATAATGAGGAAGCTCCTCGCATATATTCATGACGTCACAGATCAAAATCTTAAAATTCATTATAATATAATGTATTTTACTTTTATTTTTTAGGCCCTACTTTTTTTAAGAAAATCAATCATGCATGATTCATGTCAATGAAATGCCATTTCTCAGAAAATTGAAGATAGTTTTCATTGTGCCTTCAGTATATCAATAGACAAATCTTTTCACAACACCCACTCCTAAAAGAAATAAAAGCATGAGTTGCCATGTCCATGAACCATAAAGAATTGAAATTTATGGATTTTATATTACACAACATTATGGGGCAGCTGCTCGTATATGACGTCACAAATAAAAAACTTTAAATTCTAATATAACTTTCTTAATCTTTGATGGATTTTCCTCACTGATATTTTAATTATTTTTTTCTGCTATTTTTACAAAAAACATTTCGTCAGGGTGGAACCTCCCCTTTAAATACACAGGTGCCCTATAAAAAAAAGTTGATGTGTTTGTCAGGAGTCATTGCACTTTCACAACATTCTATAAAATAAAGCCAAATTTGAAAGCAAATCTCCACAATCCCCTTTCCCATGCAGCAGCCATTGGATGGGTCATTTTGGGCCTTTTTTTATCTCACTTTCTTACATACTTTTCTGCTTTCTCCTTTTTAAGCTTGATTTTCTTATTGATATTATATCTTTAAACTTATTCTTTTTCTCTCTCCTTTTATGTGTTTATTTTCTCCTTTCTTTTCCTTTTTTACCTTTGTTCTTTCTTCTAAGTTTATTTCTTTGTCCCATTTGTTCTTCATTTTCAATCCTCTTTTTTTCTTTATTCATCATTATTTCAATTTACTGTTCTCCATTCCCTGAAAATTCCTCAGGTCTTTTTATTTTTCTTTCTTTATAATTTTTTCACAAAATTTTTGACTTTATATTTTTTCTGTTTTCATGCTGTCCTGTTAATGTGTGATATGGACTGATAAAAGTGAAAACTGTCAATTAGTCAGATAAAAAAAAATCAGTTCTCTTTATTTTTAGTTTAACAGTGAATGATAATTATTAGATCCCATACTAGGAGATACATAGTGATGTACTTTTTTATTAGCAGTCAGATTATTGACTGCAATTCAGTCATTGAAATAATATTTTTATTGGACTTGACTTGATGTAGGCCTGCACCATATGATATTTGTTTTTTACATCTCGAGAAAATTGTGAGAAAACAAGAAATTCACTTATCAAAGTTGGTTTAAAAAAAAGAAAAGATTGCAAATTTGCCAATCATCTTGCTTGAAGCAAGCTGTATTCAAGTTCACTCTGTTTGCATAGGCCATATATTAGTGAAGTAGCTATAAGGAGCTGAGTAAGTTTGTGTAGGCTACATGTTTGTTGATTATTTCTGATGTCTGTGTTTTAGGATGATGTTCAAAAGGATATACATGTAGATAGCCAGGAATGTATAGAAGAGTATGTTTGTAATAACACAAATTATAATCAATAAATACTAGCATTAAGATAATAGAATTAAGACATTTAGACATTCTTATATCTACTCTTTATTTTTCTTGGTTCCAGAGTTTAGCTAGGATCTTTATAAGGTGAAATCAACAGTCTCAGCAGGAAAACTAGCCAAGTTTATAACCTGAGTTATTGATTTTTGAAATAAACACATCTTACCCTTCAGTTCTTGTCCTCCACAAGCAAGTCTATAATTGTTTATGGTGTTTTTCCATTGACTTTATTATCCAGGTCCTTTCTACTTTCCATGAAGAGAAACATGAATCAAAAGAAAGCAGAACTAACTGGTCTTTGGATACAAAGGCTACAAGTCACCGACGTCATGCTGGGGTACGGCAAATGAAAACCATCAAGCTTCCTGATGTTCTCACAGACAATATTGCATCAGTCCTAGACGGTAAGTGCAAAATTATGGATGTTTCTTTAATATTCAGTCTTGCATCATGTTTAAAAAGAATGAATCCTGTTGTCAAGTAGTGACAGACATACAATTAGGTAATGAATGAGTTTATTTAGTAGCATAGTATACAATCAATAAAACCATATCATACCAAACCTCAAACATAAACCTAAGAAATTAACGTCATTTTATAGTTCCAGTTTCATCCCAGTTTTCTTGGGATCTCACTGCTTGTTCTACTGAGTTATCCTTATTATTCCCTGTGCTTGTGGTTCACCATTCAGACGAAGAGAGTTAAACATTTCCTTAATATTTCAATTCTCACTCGTCACCAGTGATACATGAAAAAGTGGTAAGCCCACGACCCTCTCCTGATAATGAATGTTGATGCATGATGAAATGCACAGATTGATTTACAGGCACTAGCTCTCCCATTTGACAAAAAATTAATATCTTGATTTATTTCTTCAAATTCACATGGAGAGAACTGGACTCATCTAAAATTGAGTTGATTATGAACTTAAAAACTAAACATTGAAAAGGACCAAATTAAGATTAAATCTCTGTGTTTCCTATAGGTCTGACTATTCGTAATCTTATTCCTGAAGCAACCAGATTGTCTAACTATTTGAGCAGTCGTAAGAGACCTGTAGAAGAGTCTGAATTAAGAGCAGCAGCTCGGCATTTCTCTGAGGAAATTGGACTAGAAGGCGAGTCATAGGGAGCATTTTCATGAAGTGTTCTATCATTGATTTTGACTGACAATGTTATTATAAACCAATCACATACAAGGATTTCAATAGCTTATAACATTTGTTATTGAAAAATAATAAGCCTGTTCACGGTTGTAAACTGTGCACGAGCAGAAAAAGGTCATTTGAGATAAACCATGAAGGTGGCTTTCAAATTCACTGACAAAGGCATTTGTGATTTGATGATTATTCATGTATTCCTTTCAAAATATTCATTTTATCACATCCAAGCTGAAGAGTAATAAATAGAGCCTTCATAATCACTGGTCTTTGACAGTAGCCTAAACAATAGTCAAATGTGCCAAAGGCAGACAATAAAACAGATTTCCAAACTTTATCCCTGATGTACTATTCTAGTCACCTGGTCTATACAATGCCTTTGTTCTTAGAATTTGAATACTCTACCGGTAAAGCTTACGCAACATCTACATTTAAAAATGATAGTGCTTATCCTAATGAAAAATCACAAAGGTCATTTGAGAAAAGTTGATCATGAGCTAACCGTGAACTGGCTTATTGACAAGATGCTTCATTAAGTGCTCTCACAACTGGGAGGTCGGGAGTTCATTAAAAGATGGTAGTTGCTGCTACCCTGTTTGGTGTTCAATGATTGAAGGGATATAGTAACGTTGATCTGGCACTGCACAATGGCTGCCGGGCCCACGATCAATTGGGCAAAAAATAATTTTCAGAGAATTTCTATTTCGAACAATAAAGTGGATTTTTAATTGTGGGACCTTGTATTGAATGTATCAAACTAATTTGACATCAGTATGAAATAACTTGGATCCATACTATTTAAGATTGATAGAGGATAATGCAAAGTGTCAAACTTGTAGATTCTAAACTCTCAATATTAATGTGTGGTTTTGTTTTGCTTTCTCTCCCCATAAACCAGATGTAGATGCTGGTGATGTCAACAGCCAGCTGTTTCCTCAAGAGGGAAAAAGAAAGATACAACATGTGATGAAAAACCTAAGAAGAAACCTCTATAAATGGCAGTCAATAGAGTAAGATTTATGCGGCCTTTTGAATGATGCAAGAAGGGAAATTCTTTTTAAAAATGATAACCCATATAATTTTTTTTTTCAATTTTGAGCTGTTCTTTCCTTATAATTAGCATTTTGGGAGATCCAATATTGATCATTTCCTTGTATATTTTTCATTAAACTTACTCTTAAATGCTTCAAGTTTGTTTTTCTATTTCTGGTAGAGGCTTAAGTTTGGGGTTCCTTTTCCTTTGGAATATTGAAGGGACATATTTACAACAGAGCTGCATCTTCCATACAGGAATCCTTTAAGTGTCTTATCACTTATTCTCACATTTATAACAGATAAAATATATGGTAATGCAGGGGAAAGTGCCTTTAAATCCCACTATCAAGGCACAATGTGTTAATCAGAGCAACTTTCCTGTATTCTTCATTGTAATTTTCTATTATGAATGTGAGGATTGGTGATAAAAGTATGCATGCAGGAAGGTGCATAGAAACTCTCTGACTTCTGGCTAATATAGATGACACAAGAGGTTTACATTATCACAGTGTGGTCTGTCCTGTTGGGTTGGAACGTAGAAAAATAGGGAATTAGTACCAAGTCTTGCTTGTATTTCCTTGGCTGAAAATGTATGAATTTTACAAGACTTCTTAAGATTCCTCCCATGACACTAGTTTGGGAACCATTTCCTTTTTTGTAAATTTTCTTTGCGATAAATCGCCTTCTTCTTTTGAACATCTTATTATTGGCAGGAGGAGTTCAGATTGTTATTCTCTCTCTATAGGAGCATATTATTTATGAAAAAAGGAATTTACTATCTTTTCAAGAATGAAATTGTGAAGGGGGTGGGGATGTCATATATCTTGTATTAGAGGACATGGTAATTGGAGTTAAATCACTGTTATTACTTCTCGTTCATTTCACCAATACTAGGTATGATGATGTGAAAAGCTTAGCATATATGCTTGCAAGGATGCCCCCTAACTATGCTGTATTGTCCAGAGTTCTAAACGAGGTACGTGGAATTCACCCCTATACATTATGCTTCATTTTAACCATTGTAGGAAATTTAATTTATCAAGAATGCATTAGCATATACAACTAATTGTGTCCCATTAATGAAATCTAAATTGAAGGCAAGGTATATAAACATGTTAAAACTGACTTCTAAAGAAGAGACAATATCATGTATTTCATTTATAAGTTTCCAATTACATTAAAAAAAATGACCCCTTTTATGCAGATGAATAGAAAACATCTTCAGTAACCAATTAGCATTTAACATACCTTGTGTGTTCTTTAATCCCAGATCACATTAGAACATACTTATGTATACAAGTACATGGATGTTATGTATTCATTTTGTTGTTGTTGGTGTTGATATTACAATTTATGTGTTTTATTTTCATTCTTGTTTGATCATAATTGTTATCATTTCTGATCCTGTGTCAGATCAAACGAGGTGATCCAGGGTATGTGCCTTCAAGCATCCTTGATTTTGGATCCGGGCTTGGTACTACAATATGGTAATTACATTCAAATATTTTAATATGAAATCAAATGTAATTCTTTACAATTTTTGGGGCTTCAAATATGCAAAAACGTAAATCTCTTCAAAAGAAGTATTGGCCAGTACAAAATGTACCAAGAAAAGCAAGTTTTGCACAAAAAATAACTTAAATAACTCCAATAATGTTACTGCTATACATATGACCCTATATTATCAGTTGTTTTGGTTAGTATTTATGTACTGGTTGGAAATTTATCGTTTCATGCTGTCAAGCTCTTAAATTTTCAAATATTTGTAAATGATATTACATACATTTCCATGTTTTTCTATTGTGTTTTTCCATTCTTAAATACCAATATTTCAGGGCAGCTCACAATACATGGGGAGAATCCGTCAAAGAATACTACCTGGTAGAGGTTTCCAAGGCGATGCATCAACTCTCAGAAAGGTTACTCCAGGTTTCAGCTGGCAAGGAGGAGCTCCTCATTTCCAATGTCTACTTCAGATACTTCATGCCAGTCTCTCTCAGGGTATGTATGATTTACATTTCTGGGCCCCATCTTACAAAGATTTGCGATTGATCTGTAGAGCATTTCATCAACATTTTTGTCCAACAAGATGTCAGATCTGACAATTTTCCTTGATTTGGATTGGCTGAGAAGCACTGTTCCTTTGGTAACTGTCAGATAAAACAGGACTTGTCGGATAAAACGTCTGACAAGTCTTTTCACAAAACGCTTCCCTGGTCAATCTCTACTGTATGGAAATCCATCAATCTCATAATTTTTCTACAGGAAATTTGCACAATGCCCTTGTAAGAGCACACCAAGTTTTTAAGAAATTAGTGAATGAACATATGAATATACATATCTAAAAAATATTTTGAACATACATGCATTTTAGATGTTGACGTTGCTGGCTTTCCATAGTTGTGATTGATGGGATCTATTGCAACTTTTTGTAAGATTGGGCCCTGGTCTGGACCTCTAGGTCCAATTTTGATAAAGACTTGTTATAATAACAAATGCACAATTTCTATAACCAATTTACTATCAGCCAATCAGATTGAATGATTTCAGTAGCTTTAAACAGTTATTGCAAATTGGTAACATAACAAGTTTTATGAAACAGATTACGCATGAGCATGCCTTGCTGGAGTGATGTATTTTATGACTCATCCTCATCCATTACCTCATACATTAGTGATATTTGTAACCTTAGATTTTTTTTCCAGGCACGATATAGTATGACAGTATCAGCCTACTCCCTACTTGAGCTACCTTCCTTCCAAGACAGAGTCAATACTGTACGATCATTATGGAAACTGACAGATGATTACTTGGTCTTGATAGAGAATGGAAGCTATGAAAGCTACTTGGCTCTTATGGAGGCAAGAGATGCTATTCTTATGATGGTAAGGAAAAAAGTTATTGGCCTGTATTCTCAAAAGAGGTTTCAATTGTACCATGGTACAAAACCATAGACTATGCAGATTTTTAAACATAATTACGCTTATTTCATCGCATACACAAAGTTAAATCCAATTAAATGCGTGCTTTCGGCAAAGTGCACTTAAAATGAAGTGCGTTTATGAAATAAATCTGCATAGTCCATGGTTTTGTACCATGGTACAATTGAAACCTCTTTTGAGAAAACGGGCAATTATGTTGGATTTTTAACTTGTAAACATATCAGTCATTATGATAAGAGAAAACTTGAAAGAACTTGTTGCTGAAGTAGGAAATAGCAGTACTCTCCTATTGAGTTAGGACTTACATTGATGAATTAGATTTCATTGAATTCTTCTTGTTCAATATTCAATTTGAGGAGAAATATTTCACATCATCCTAGCTTTATGTTCACATTATCTGACCAATGTAACTTACCAGCTGAAAAAATCTGTAAAAATTGGAGAAGCAGTATCCTGAGTTCCTGGATTATTAAGGAGTTTAACTCTTAAAAATTAAACTTGTTCAGGACGGTCTTGTATTAGTAGTAATATTCTGGTACTTATTTCATACTTTCAACAGATGCCATGATAACCAAGTAAAAATTTCAAAGAAAATCTTGATTTTCATCCGGAAATGAGGTTGTACATCCAGGATTTTTTTAGTCGAGAAACTGGATCATGAATGAAGATTTTAACCTTAATTATGTTTCCCACAATCCATTATATATCCCACTCTTCCTTTCTTTGGTCTTATTTTCTCCCACTCTTTTATTTCTTTCTATCATTTTCCTTTTCAAAAGAAGGACCAGGATCAGACGGAGGAAGATTCTAATACTGAAGAACCAGAGAATCAGTTTCATGACAGACTCAAACCTCAGATTGATCAAAGAGGTGGCTATGTATTCGCACCGGTAAGTTTTTCAGACCTATAACATTGCTAATGGGTCTTAAATCAATCCAAGGGTGTGGTGAAGACCATGACCTTGGATGTGCTACTGATTGGCTTCAATGCCACCTTTCTCTGTCCTTGGATGTTTCTGTGCCCTGTTTGATTTTTTCCCATTTAAACTATTGGTGATTATGCACAATACAAAATTGCCTTATGCTATAAAAAAATGAACTGAATTTAAAGTATGGGCTGAGAATGTATTATGTTACTTTGATTCATTTCAGTTCATGAGTAATACCAAAAAAAGGTAATCTGGGGTCCAATCTACAATTTGTAGAATGGATTCCTCATTTTCATTATCTTTTATCTTATGTCTATTTATTTATCTTTTGTTGCTTGATTAATCTTGCCTTATTGACTATATATTTCTTATTTCAGTTTTTGTCTCACCTGCATAGCAGAGTGAGACTATAGGCGCCGCTTTTCCGACGGCGACGGCGGCGGCGGCGGCGGCGGCGGCGACGGCGGCGTCAACACCAAATCTTAACCTGAGGTTAAGTTTTTGAAATGACAGCATAACTTAGAAAGTATATGGACCTAGTTCATGAAACTTGGCCATAAGGTTAATCAAGTATTACTGAACATCCTGCCTGAGTTTCATGTCACATGACCAAGGTCAAAGGTCATTTAGGGTCAATGAACTTAGACCATGTTGGGGGAATCAACATCAAAATCTTAACCTAAGGTTAAGTTTTTGAAATGTCATCATAACTTAGAAAATATATGGACCTAGTTCATGAAACTTATACATAAGGTTAATCAAGTATCACTGAACATCCTGCATGAGTTTCACGTCACATGACCAAGGTCAAAGGTCATTTAGGGTCAATGAACTTTGGCCGAATTGGGGGTATCTGTTGAATTACCATCATAACTTTGAAAGTTTATGGATCTGATTCATGAAACTTGGACATAATAGTAATCAAGTATTACTGAACATCCTGTGCAAGTTTCAGGTCACATGATCAAGGTCAAAGGTCATTTAGGGTCAATGAACTTTGGCCAAATTGGGGTATTTGTTGAATTACAGCCATAAATTTGTAAGTGTGTTTTGGTCTAGTTCATAAAACTTGGACATAATAGTAATCAAGTATCACTGAACATCCTGTGCGAGTTTCAGGTCACATGATCAAGGTCAAAGGTCATGTAAGGTCAAAGAACTTTGGCCACGTTGGGGGTATTTGTTGAATTGCCATCATATCTCTATAAGTGTATTGGTCTAGTTCATAAAACGTGGAAATAAGAGTAACCAAGTATCACTGAACATCTTGTGCGAGTTATAGTAGTTTTCAAAATCAGCACTGCTGCTATATTGAATCGCGTGATGCAGGTGAGACGGCCAGAGGCATTCCACTTGTTGCTGTTTGAAATAGGTAATGAGTCTATTAATTGTATACATGACTAATCTAGCCATTGGGCTGCGACTTATGAAGTTTGAATTGAAACAAAAATATACACTCTCCATGCACACACAATTAAGTAAAAACACAATGCATTACAGATTCTATGCTCGCATACATGATTACCGGTACTAGAAAAACCAAGGAAGTATCAAACACCAGATATGGATATATTAGACTTATTTTGTGAGCAGGCCTTCCTGTCTGGATCATAACCTGTGTGATTTTGAAATCTTTAGATATGTCTAATTTCTTGTGACAGTGTTCCCACGATGACCCCTGCCCTAGACTACAAGAAAGCAATGGTATACCATGTAACTTTGAACAAACCTATCAACCCTTGACTCAGTTTTCTGGGAAGAGATCAACTGCAGCCGACATTGAGAGGTTCACATACCTCATACTCAAGAAAGGGCCCAGAATCGACACACACGGTAAGTTATAACATTTACACTCAATCTTGATCGTAGGTCAACCTCAGCTGCCAAACTTTACGTAGAAGCAAGACATCAAAGGTGTTTATAAAACTCCTCTTTAATCGTCTGGTCCCCTTTTTTTTAGTCATGTAAAGTTACTTGTAAATTTGAAACCATTACATCAGGTTTCTCTCATGCAACTATGACTTTATGAATCGGTTGATTTTTTATGATGGTCATGTTATATATCACTGTTTCCCAGCTAAATCTCCGTCACATGCTTTTGAGCGTTGCAATGTACCCCTTTTTATCACAAAGATGTTTTTGTTATTCATTTTATGAAATTATGCAAAATTGATGCATATCTATTTCTATTTTCTTTATTATTTGCCTCAAATTTTGTGTATCACTGTCAAATCTGTTGCAAAAACTGGTGTATAGCATTTCAAACATAATGATAAACAAATTTTCTCAAAAATTAATGTTTTCTTTCGATACACAGTATACATGTATATTGCTTTGTTATATTTTATTCTTATACGTTTTAGTTAGTTTAGGGTTACATTAAACCTTTTGGTCCATATTCGTGTACAAGGTTACAGTTGTACCATGTAAACAAAACCATGGGTTATGCAGATTTCTTTTATTAACGCCTTTCCCTTTCAGCACCCTCTGCCAAAAGCAGGCATTCGATTTGATTTTTCTACGCGATGAAATAAGTGTTAATATGTACAACAATCTGTGTAGTCCATAGTATTGTACCATGCAACAATTGAAACCTCTTGTGAGAATATGGGTCTTTGTGCCTTCAGACCATCCTTTGAGTGTTTAATTGTAATTTCATTTCAGATTGGCCCAGAGTTGTCAAACCAGTCCTTAAGAAGTCTCGTCATGTAATATGCCGTCTCTGCTGCAACGATGGGAGTCTTGGGGAAGCTGTGTTCACAAAGTCTAAACACAGCAAGTGAGTGATATGAAGATCAGTCAAGTAATTAGAGAGAACAGAGAGACAGAGAAAAACAATAAGGCAGAAAGAGGGGGGGGGGGGTTAGAGAGGGTGAGGTACAAAGGAATATAGGGAGCGGAAGGAGAGATTTCTTCTGCAGATAAAACAGGGGTCTGTTTCCTAAAGCTATTGATGAAGTCATGCATGACTTTACGAAGAATTGAACATTGAGTGCCAGAATTCGAGCCAAGGATTTTCCCTGACATCTTAGGAAATTATGACCTTCTTGTATCTCTAATGATTCCTCATGATTGTGGCTAAATTGAGGTACGTTCTGAATAGGGTGTTTTAACTGTACACATGGTTATCATTTACAAATTTCAACTTCAACCTTTATTTAAGCATGCCTTATTCCAGTTATTCTTTAAGAGGTGGCAATCTTTATGAACTGCTCCTTTGAAAGAACCTCCCCGGAAAGCTAGTGGGATATAGTGTTTCATTTCAACATAAATATTTCAACACATTGAACACTTTTGGCTGTCAATTATGCAAGCATTTCTTGGATACTATAAAGCATAAATATTGATTTTAGGGGGGTGAAAAAGAATCATGTAAAAGCTAAGTTTTATGTTTTCAGTGAACAGATGTTGCTTGTATTTCCAGTTTTATCAATATCTTGTTATTTCGTCTCATATCTGTTCCTTGATCAGAGACATGTATCTTTGTGCCAGATACACCAACTGGGGAGATTTGCTACCGGCTGCACAGAGTGAGATCACTGATACAGATACAGACAGTTGATGACTTCTCTCAAGCATGTATTTGGACAAGGATGGATGACCTTCTTGAGCATGAAGATCGTGAAAGTCTCAAGACAGTATGGTTGGACAATGTTAAGGCTACCCTGCATTGGGACTGACCTCGTAACTCAGAGCTGCCAAGTAGTACTGATTTTCAGTATTTAGCACTGAAAAGTGAGAAGAATACTGATAGTTTCATATAAAATACTGATCTCTAAAGTTTCAGCTTTATGTGTTGTCCTATGGTATTTTTTTTTAAATACTGATTTCCTCACCGAAATACTGATTTTCAGCTCTAAAAATACTGAAATTTTCCTTTTTCAGGTTGGCAGCTTTGATAACTGTTCTCAGGTAATTCTACGTGTTTGCCAAATTCACGGCATTCACGGCTAAGCCCTAAGTGATGATGATGATGATGATCCACAGCATTTATATTGCGCCATATATCTGTTAAAAACATTCATAGGCGCAGGCTCATCCAATAAGTTAATCACTACACATCTGCCAAAATAAGTGAGTTTTGAGAGACGGTTTAAAGAGTTCTATGCTGTCAATTTCACGAAGTGAAGAAGGGAGGGAGTTCCAAAGGCGTGGAGCAATAGAAGAAAAGGCACGGTCTCCAAATCCCCTTAGGTGTGTGATGGGTACATGAAGAGTGACACCAGTAGCAGAATAGCGCAAGCCAGGACGTACACGGCGTTGTTCTATAAGGGAGGTCACGTATCCTGGAGCTAAACCATGCACAGCCTTGAAAGTAAGAAGGAGGATTTTGAATTAGAAGTGCTTTTTGAAATCGTGCTGCAACATAGATCCAAGCAAGATTTTCATGATGCAGAACAAGGAGAACTTGTCTTAAGGGAAGAGAAGATTCTTTGTCATACATGGCCAGGGGGGTGTTTCACAAAGATTTAAGTATGACTTAGAGTCACACTTAAATGCCGACGTGTAAGTGATATGTAACGCGCAGTCTGATTGATTAATACACAGTAGTGCGCGTCCTCTTGGCACGATCTGACCAATGCGGTCGTGCCTTTTATACTGCACCCAACTGGGCATTTAAGAGCGACTCTAAGTCATACTTAAATCTTTGTGAAACACCCCCCTCCCAGGTTGTGAAAGCTCCCTATTATGACAAGTATCCTGCAGTAACAAGGGAACTAACCAAGTTGGTGTGGTACACTTGTCATGCCTGTGTTTTTGTATCGCAAGAAGACGAAGAAGATTGGACGATAGCTATCGATTTACTAAGACCAAGAATATGACCCATTTCTCCTAGCTTACAAAAGTCATATTAAAGCATAGGAACATTTGATATGTGGGGGTGTCGTGGTCTAGTGGTAACGACTCTCGTCTTTCAATCAGAGGGACGTAGGTTTGAATCCCAGCCATGGCGTGTTTTCATTCAACAAGAAATCTACCCCCATTGTGCTGCACTCAACCCAGGTGAGTGGGTACCTGGCAGAACTAATTTCTTGAATGCACGGAGTACTGAGAGGCAGCTCGAGCTAATGGCGGGGTAATAATAACAATGTGCCTCAGAAAAGATAATTTCTAGATAGATGGCGCTATATAAATGCCTGTTATTATTATTATTGTATTAGTCAATCATCAACATCAGTTTCTGATGTGCAGCTCCTATTGAAGAGAGTGCAGATTAACTATGAGAAATTATTTGCTGCAAAGAGAATTTTTCTTTTCTGGAACTGCTTCTTAATTTTAGTGAAGAAAAACCCAGGATTATCATCAATTCACAATTTTAATTTGCAATTGAGTCATCAGAAAATCACTGTGGTTCCTCGTGCAAAATGCACTCTTAAGATAGATTCCTTGGCCCCTGGAGGGTTTTCACAAAACAATTTACTATTATTCTCCTAGTATTGAGGTGTAAACAGGGATTGCTTATGTTTGTCCTTCAATAGAAATATAACATACGGCGAAGGTAAATTATCCCCCATATCTAATAGCCCTCATAAGTTGTTTTAGGGTCCAATGCATCATTTAATGTCATTTTATGATGAAGATAGGAATTTAGAATATAAAAGAAAATATTATACTGTCTTTTTTTCCTTTCTGTTACTGTTGCAGTATCCAGTGTATATTAAAAAATGTATCAAATCAGAGAAGATTTGTTTCTTGATTAATTTGTGACTCACCCCTTTTTCATGTTGATCTTATTCAGCCTTCCCAGTTCTAGATCTATATCAAAGGGTGCCTACCCACTACTTATACCCCCGCTCTATGCTTACCATGGCAACACAGTTTCCAACACACTTGGAAAATGAATCTTGCCTGTCTTCCAATATGAATGTTTATGCAAAATTTCAAGAGCAATGGTAACAAAACTGGGGAAGTAGTTTTCCTGGGTTTTCAAAACCTTTTGGGCAATAACATGCTGTTACCAAGGCAACAAATTTTGAAACACATTTGGAAAAGCGAATTGCATGGTTTTACCTGAAGACCAATGTTGGGGTAAACTTTCATGAGCACTGACCAAAAACTGGGGAAGGAATTTGATCCACAATGAGTTTTCCTGGGGTTTTTGCCATGTGTTTACCATGGCAACACAATTTCTGACAAATGTGACTTGCACATCTTTAGCTCAAGACCTATGTGTTTTGTAAATTTCATGAGAATTGGACATAAACTGATAAAGTAGTTTGATTTCTGATACATGCAAAAAATATGTCTTGCACATCTTTACCTCAAGACCAATGTGTGAGCCAAATTTCATCAGAATTGGTTGAAAGCTGTTGTAGTTTGAACTACAAGATTTTTATCTAATTTGTTGTTACCATGGTAACACAATTTCTGACACACACAAAAAAGTGTCTCGCACATCTGTACCTCAAAACTAATGTGTGAGCCAAATTTAATGAGAATTGGTTGAAAACTGATGAAGTAGTTCGAACCGCAAGATTTTTACCCAATTTTTTACATTTAATATTGTTACCATGGTAACACAATTTCCAACACACACAAAAAAATATGTCTTGCATATCTTTACTCCGATACCAATCTGTGTTTGAAATTTCATGACAATTGGTTGAAAATTGAGGAAGTAGTTCGATGAACAAGTTTTGGAACGGACCGACCAACTGTATGCCGATTCATATATATATGCCCCCTACAAACTTCATTACAAACAACTATCAGTTGCTCCAAGAATGTTCTATTTTTCAATTCTCATGGTTTGACTTGCATGAGGGCCACCCAGCGATGATTTTTCTAAAAGAAAGAATTACTTGGTGGCTTGATGCATTTCATAAAGAATTTATCCTATAACAAACATTATCAAGAATGTGCAAGTTTATTAGTAGCGCTCAGATCTAATTTATATGCACATGAATCTATTTGACTTTTAGCAATTCAATTAATAACAAAAGGATATGTATTTTTGTGCAGATGGCTTCTCATTTAGATTTATATTAATGATATGGATACAGCTCTCTAACTACAGTAGAGTGTTGAATAATTGTCTTACTCCAGAATGAGAAAAACATTGTGTTAACATCCAAGTTGAATAATTTTCTATGGTCCCAAAAGATTTCGATCTAAAGGTCAAGTCCACCCCAGAAAATTGTTGATTTGAATAGAGAAAATAAATAAAAAGCATGTTGAAAATTTCATCAAAATCGCATGTAAAATAAGAAAGTTATGACATTTTAAAGTTTCACTTATTTTCCACATAAAAGTTATATGCCCAACTCGGTGATATGCAAGTGAGAGTCGATGATGTCCCTCACTATTTCTTCTACTTTTTATGGTTTGAATTATACAATATTTCAATTTTTACAGATTTGACAATTAGGAGCAACTTGTCTGAACCATGAAATAAAGCATTGGAAGGAATAAAAGTTTATTTCACAGGACAATGAGAAAATTAGGGATATCTTGTATTTCATGTAATAAAATACAAGAGAAATAGTGAGAGGATTAAGTCTCACCTCATTTGCATACCGACCAGGATGTGCAAAAAACTGTTTTGTGAAATTAAGCGAAATTTCAAAATATCATAACTTTCTTTTTTTACATCCGATTCTGATGAGATTTTCAGCGTTATACTTGTGGGATTTTTGTCTTTTTATTCCAATCAACTTTTTGTTGGGTTGGAGTTGTCCTTCAAAGTCACTTGTACTTGATGCATTTTTACTATTCTAGTTTTGCTAATAACCCCCCCCCCCACACACACACACACACACACACACAAGAGATCAAGAACAACCAAGGGAGATACACAATCTTGATGTTCTATGAACATGAAACATTTATTTGCATTTTGTAACAGATATGGTTACCATAGCTAGTTACATCAAGTGCTTACGCGACCACTGTACATGATACTTTTTACATAATTTATGTAAATATTGATACAATCGAATCATTCATTAAATTCTCATCAAATTTTTTTTCTCTATATCAAAAATACTTTTCATAAAGCCTCAATCTTGTCTCTCCAAATTCTCAAGCAAGACACTTGTGGCAAACACATTGTCGTGGTGTGGTGATATTGACTTTGCAGAAATTGGGCTTCATTTTCATGTTATCATACCATACATAAAGGGCAGTCTTAAGTCTCTTAGGCAAGTGGCATATTCTCCATAGAAGATAGGAAACATACTTTGTGTTTTGGCCATAACAAATGGGGGGGGGGGGAAGAAAAGAGGGATGAATGTGCTCTAGTCTTTCTCAAAGAACTAGAGTGACAAATTTCCTATGGAATAAAAAAAAAAAAAAGGTTAGATAATTTCAGCAGAATGTCATCAATAATCTAAATTTACACAAGACATTTGGAAAATCCCCACCCTTTATACAATACTGTATAATAAATTTGGAAATGTAATGGATACCAAGATTATCTAAGAGCCCGATGATATAAAATACATCACATAAGGAGATTAGAGCCCATTGTGACCTAATTCAATTTCTGCATTAATCATTCCTTCTCTTTGTGTTCAAGAGTTGTAACGTGAAAGTAACCACTGTGAGTTTGATGAATTACTTGAGAAAATATTACCTTTCCATACATATCCAGTATTTGAATGACCAAGTGTTGTTCCTGGGTGACGTATTCTGAAAAACCAGGTGCAATCTTTGATGTTAATAAGCCAATCGTGTGAAAGAATACATCCAATTATTTGATTCAACCAAATGTAATGAATGATACATATATGAATGCAGCAATGATATAATAAATCAATGAATTTGACAAATCTTTGAATCTTAACTGCCTGTGTCTTATGATTTTGGGAGATCTCTCCTATTTAACCCCCCTTTGTTTTTACTTGGGGGAAAATGAGGCTAAACTCAGACTCAAGACCAGTCAATACTGAAAACATGCCAAAAGTATACATCTACTTCTAGAATAGTATTTCTGTGACTAATGCTCCCTTTAATTCCAAACAGGCATATATATGCTATCCATAATACATTGTGAAGATATTCAGATAATATCAAGCAGATTGGCATTTTAACTTCCTGGGGGGTGTTTCACAAAGATTTAAGTATGACTTAGAGTTGCACTTAAATACCAAGTTGCGTATGGTATGAAAGGCTTGATCGCATTGGTCAGATCGTGTCATGAGGACAAGCACTACTGCGTGCCTATCAATAAGATGCGCGTTCCATATCATGTACGCGTAGGCATTTAAGTGCGACTTAAGTCATACTTAAATCTTTGTGAAACACCCCCCTGGTTTTCCGAACACAGTACTTTGTGAATAAATTGAAGAAAACACAAACAATCTGGGTACTGTATATGCTAGCATTCTATAAAGAAAAAAATGTCAAAAAAATATGATGAATCATAAAAATGAAGAAAAAACCTAAATATCATTGACCATTAAAATAATATGCCCCTAATGAGATAAAGAGAAATATAGTTCCTACAAGAGTATCTTACTTTACCAATAATTTGAACTTGACTATTAAAGTGTAAGCAATATCAGATAATAATGCACAAAAATATGAATAAAACGTAAAACACTAATCTACAATGAAGATCATACGAAATAATATATGCATCGGTAGCATTTTTATACCGTACCATACCAATAAAACAATGATTAAGATACTAAAATCTAACTTATAATCATAATATGAAATATCACCTTAAAAATATGAATAAAAAAAGTAAACTTCATAACACATTAAAAACAATCACTGTACTAATCCGAAATAAAATGTAAGAAAACGGGATGACAAAAGTAGCCTAAATTACTAAACATAACTAAAACAAGAGATAAAGCATGTGATCAAACTCCTATTATCAATGTTATAGTGTGTGAGTACATAAGCAAATACATAAAGCCATCCATTCGAGACATTCATCTTCTGAGTATTCTTATCACTTACAACAACAGATAAAATAAAACAAAAGCATGAACTACATAGCTTAAATAAAAATGATACAGTCCCAATAACTGGTCTAACTGACCTAAAAGCAATGTCAAAGAGTGTTTTGAAGCCATAAATTGCATGAGCAGTAATAAACGTGACAGGACAATAAAGTAGTTGATATGCTCCCTGTCTGATAAAATGAGCATGCAAGAAAGAAAAAAAATTATGAAAAAAAAATTCATAACAAACTCCATTTTACCCCCAATCCAACCAAATCAAAGTGAAGCTGTATGTCAAACTATCATGTTGTCACGTCTCTAGGAGTGCTAAATAGTATCTATCCAGCACATGTTAATCTACAAAACAAATTATCATCAATACTTGATTGAAATGTACCATAAATGTTGTTCTGTCTTGGACAAATGTAAATATTCTATCAGGGAATATACTTCTGAAATTAATATTTGAATGTAAGTGACTGTTAAATGGTGCTAAGCCAATGATGGGAATCAATTAGCTTTTTAAAAATATTGTTGAATGAGATTTCCAGTCACATTTTAACTCTTGAGGAAAATGATTACTTCTGCAGTTGGTGATAATTTATAGGAAGCAATTTGATTACAAAAATGATAATCATTCCAACAACAAAAAATGGTACAGTACAAGTTCCAATTCTATTAATGGCACCCCTACGAAAGACACAAGAATGTGAAATGTGCAACCTGAAATGTGGAACAGACGTAAATACCATTACTTTTATACCTCACGATCGTTTGCACCATTAATGACATGACAAAAGCTGCAGCGGAACATATCTACAAGTCTTTGTAGCACACTATTTTACCAATGAATGCAAGATATAATTTCTACTTTCAAGACATCTACTATTGAAAAGGAAGTGCAATAATCCTGCATTATAAAACTAATCAATTGTCAGAAATAGTAAACTAAGCAATCAACACTTTGGCATCAATCTAAATGAAATTCAATGTAATACTTGAGTTGATATTCCGAAATTACAATACATATCCAAAATTACATATGCTGTTTTTACTTTTTGCATTAGAAACTAGAAGAAATATGCTTTGCTAGTTACAATCACTCTTTCCATAGGGATAGGGTATTGCGGTTCCATCCATGACATTTGCTCCAACGACAAATGCTCCGCTCTAATTTCCACGCACTAATCCAATGACCAACTTCAACCCTGGGTATAACAATATACCTCACCCTGAACCTAACATAACACCCTATTGCAACCCTAACCCTACATCTTAGACAAAAAATAAGCCCGGAGCAAATGTCGTGTCACCGGCAATGCTGCAGTCACACTTATGGAACCAACCAATGACGTGCCACTTAAAATAGGATAATAGGTTTGATAGGTCTGGGCCCCGTCTTACAAAGAGTTACGATTGATCCAATCAACCACATCTATGGAAAGCCAGCAACGTCAACATCGAAAATTCACGTTTGTTCAAAACATTTTCTAGATATGATGTCTCTTCATACATTCATAGTTTTCTTGAAAATTCAGTGTGTTTCTTTTTGTTTACAAAGGACATTGTGCAAATTTCCTGAAGAAAAAATTATGACGTTGATGGATTTCCATATACATGTACTTGAGGTTGATCGGATCAATCGTAACTATTTGTAAGACGGGGCCCTGGAGTCAGTTTTGTTAATGTGACTGCAGCACAAACACTCAGACAGTATCTTTGGAGTTTAATGAAAAGCAAACTTAAATTTAAGTTTGTCATATTAGGTCCGTAGTACCGTTTCTAGGAAACATCCAAGTTTCGAAAATCAACATAGAAAGATAGATCAACTATAGGAGAACTGGTTACACATTGCGTTAAATGTCCAAACACCCAAACTCTAGCTGCAATACATTGAAATTTTCAAATAATTTGGTCACTTCCAACAAAATGACCACCAAGAATCGGGGGGTCTGTGAGACTGCGGTCTTACCACAGAGTCAAGGTCAGTCCTCCATCGCACTCCATCGCAGTAGTCCATCCAGGACGTACGGAGATAAACAGCCTGCTGTTAAGCTCTGCATTGATCGCATCTCCAACTTCACTCATTTCAGAGTCTATTTTTAAAGTCACATGACTTGCCATTGTCACCTGACATCACAGTCACCCGACATTCCACCCTACATCATAGATGAAGACTGCGTTTGCATGGCTTCTTGCTGCGCTTCTGATGTCTTGGGTTGTTCTACACTGCCACCCATGTCGTAGATCTGCGTTTGATGTATGGCGGAGGCATGCTTCATCAATTCCCAAGGGGTGATGGCTTCATGCTGGCAGAATACACATACCCAACTTCCAGGTTCTGAAAATGAAAAAAAAATTATCTTCTGAAATTTAACTGAGTGTGATATAACCCTTCAGACCTCCAGTTGTCACACAGACAACATTGTGTCACAAAATGATACAAGAACGGCATATCATTGTTATCATGATAAGGTATATTTTAACCCCCATCCCCTATCATGAGATAGTACCAATGCGATTAAATTTGGTAAAGTTATCAATCAATACCAAAATATGTTCCTTGGATGAAAACCAAGCTGTACATTCCTGTGAGAAATTAATAATAAAATATGCAAGAGATACAGCTGCAAAACACTTTCAAACAGTGCATTGAATACAGAGGTAATCTCGTCTACAGTAGACCCGTGAAAGATGTTTGTCATGTTTCCTAGAATTTGAGTGGGCAGTAGCAATAAAAGAAGCTGAATAGACTGTCATTGGAACAGCAATGTCCATTACACTTGCCCACTCACACGTAAGAACAATGAGAATAACGCTGCAGCCGATCATCGGCTCACGGACCGCTCTCTAGTATCACGCTGGTCTATGGCTCTTCTATGCTGCTGACTGCTATGGGGACGTCGACTGAAATCAAAACTGTTTCGATCAATGAACGAACGCGATACTGAACGTGAAAAGTGATAACTTCCGGTCAACTAGTACCAAGTGCACGTCATAGACAATCGAAAACTTGTTAATGTAATAGCTTGTGCAGGTCTCGAGTTGGGTTTCGCCTAAGTGACTGTCTCATTCATGTCTATGTGACAAGAGCAATACAAAGTAACGTGGTTGTCTTACAAACGATCAACATCATGAAACCTTAGGCACCTTGTCAAAAGTCAGAGCCAAGTCTTCCCTGCAGGAATCCTGAAAGTGGCTTATTACTACAAATCCTCACATTTTATTAGGCCCTACATTTTATCATAACAAAACAACGGGAAATGCAGGAAAGCTTCCATGAAAGGACGCATAGCACCTTCATAGCAGATCTTCTGCCTAAAGACATGGCAAAGACTTTTGACAAGCTGCCTTATGAACACATTTTTTCTTACCATCACCACTCTTGGTTAGTCTATTCCTCTTCTTCATTGTCACCCCTTTAGCTGGAATGGTGGGCAGTGAGGAGGGATCAACATACGCTCTGTCAAAGACAATCAAACATAAAAACTAACATTTTGTGATGGAATTCAAGTCACTGCATTCAAACACTACCATGCCAGTCATGGCTTAGGAGGAGGGGATGCCTGCCATTACACTGTAGATCAATGATTATTCAATACAAATCAAGTGCATTGCATTGAATAAGCCAGGGGGCCGTTTCATAAAGCTGTTTGTAAGTTAAGAGCAACTTTAAGAACGACTGGTGATCCCTTCTTGTAGTAAATGGTATATTGATTGGCGATGGTTTAGAACGTAAGAAAGGATCACCAGTCGTTCTTAAAGTCCCTCTTAACTTACGAACAGCTTTATGAAACGGCCCCCAGTTATCATTAAAGATTTTCAGAGATGCCAACTTTTGGAAATCAGAATTAGGGAGGATTTGCAACCGACACCAAATTATGTGCGCGTAGCGGACATCTCGAGCGCGGAGCGCTCGACCCTTGCGGCCTGGGTCCAGGGCCCGCCTTAGGGCCCTGGAAGCTCTGGGTTTCTAGATGCTCTCTGGTGCAATCTGACCCTTATTTTGGAGCATTTCACATGTTTTTATAAAAACATTGTTCCCACTTTTTTAACATAAAAATTAAAGAAAATATCAGATATGCATTTTTACATGTAAAAAAAATGAGGGGACAATAGAAGGAAAGTACCTGTTCAACAATAATAATAATGAGGAATTATCCTCTTTATTATTATCAAAGCGCGGGTAACGTCTTCCTCCTCGCTGGTCCCTTGCTTGGTGAAATAAGTCAACAGGGTACCGTAGGTAACAGTGTATTAACCGCACCTTTTTCTCGGCGGGACAGAATCAAAAGTCGGGGGTGCGGTTTATACACGGTGACAGGTCTGAGCCAAGCCAATCTCAGCCTGATACCACTACCAGTTTTCAACTCGCGTCGGGTGGCCGAGCGTAGCCGCTTGGGGCAATCCCGTTTAGAGGGGTATGAGCCGCGGGTATAAAAGGGAAGCAACTATGACTACCGGTATCTGCCGTAAATGTCCCTCAAAGTTATATCACGGTAACAAACGCACCTACCTTCATGAAACTGACTATTTTTAATGGTGTGACTCTGTCTTTGTTGTCATTTTTTAGTCATCGAGGCAAAGTTCAGACGCCAATCGATTGCACAGCGCGGTGCAGCTAGCCGAATAAGACATGCATGTGTAATGTTTATCGCAACGTCAACGTAAGCTGGCGCTTTACCTTTCCGTGGAAGTTATTTTGTTTGACAAATTATTGGTATTATTTGACAATTAATCATCCATCATCTCAAAATCAATCTTCAATCCCCATCTTCACTCCTTCCGACTTTTATTTTTAATTATTATTCACTTTATTCCCGCCCAGAGCTCCCATTGAAAATACGGTATACCGGTACTAGCATTTTTTTTCCTATTTTGCTGTCTGTAAGATACCGCCACACACGTACTGAGAACTACCGGTAGTGGTTCAAAGCAGACAAGAAAAACACCTGAACAAAATCGCAAATTTCTCGTATCTTGAACCTTCCCGTATTCCCTTGTCTAAAATTCATGTCAAGACATTGAATGCTAGACAGCATTCTGAAAGCAAAAGTGGGGCTGTGATGCAGGAAATATGATATGAACGATCTTCTCGTATGGGTGAGCCCCCATGTTGATGCTGGTATCGGTACTTGCAATGAACACCGGTACCATATGTGTGTGTGTGAGGTGACTCGGAGTGTGGAAGTGGCCAATAATATCGGCAACTTGCAGATAAGTGACGAAGCGCTGATTTCCCATCATTTTTTACTAGTAATTCTTCGATATTTTTTGGTTCTTGACTCTTTCTTAAATACGCATATTAGAGATAGAAAGTAAGTTTGATTAAATTATTTTTTTTTTGATTTTTTTTTTTTTTTTAATGATTTTTTTTTTTTTTTTTTTTCCATCCGAAAATGGGGGTGCGGTTAATACACGGGTGCGGTTAATACACCGTTACTTACGGTACTAGTGGAGCTCGAAGATCTCGTCTTCGCAATGTCCGTAAATATGCCGTTTGCTCCCTACGTCAGTACGTGCTTCCGAATATCATCACGACCTCCTTGCTCAACTGAAATGTCTACGCTGCAAATTGTGCAAAATGCATGGTAAATTCCTCTTTCCGACTTCCGAATACACGGGTACTGGAGACTGTATTCAGTCTTATACTTCTGAGACCATTTCTTGGTCTTCTTTTTTGATTTTCCGCCATTTCGTGTCAATATCAACCCATCAATACGCCGAAATCACACACCGATATTCCACCGCATGACTCGACAAATCCAGGGCCGCGAGCGCACACGCCTCGCGAAGCTAGCCGGGCCTACCGGCCTGGTGCACAGTGGATTCCTGTTGGGCATATCACATGCACCAGCTTTTCGCTGCTCCATATTTGTCTGCCTTTCACACAGAATTTAGTAGCAGCGAACGTAATGGAGTTACTACATGCTAAAGTTAGCAGACGATACATGTACTTCCAATCCAATTTGATCAATGCAAAAAAATCGTAATTTCGGGAGGATAAGGATGGTAATCGTAAGGGCGGGAGTTGGGATGAATTTTCGGGAGCCTCCCGATTAAATCGGGAGGGTTGGCATCTCTGGATTTTGTGCACAGGGCAAATTTAAGTCCAGCTCACGGGTTATGTAAAGGTGTTTCAAATGTGTATTTGTTTGTATCAGGAGCAAATAAACACAACTTGATTTAGATCCACTCATTTTACTGTTATGATGATGAACAGCATTTGTATAGTGCCATTTATGTATACAAAAAACATTCAATGACGCCAGCTCCCCAATATGTCACACTTTATTCACACAGTCGCTAGAAAAGATGGGTCTTTAGTTCAGATTTGAAGGTCTCAATGTTGTCACAATCACAAAGTTGGATTGGTAGAGAATTCCAAAGACGAGGAGCAACTGATGATAAAAACTCTACCTCTGTGTGTTTTCAGCGGGTACCTGGGCACTTGAAGAAGTCCAGCAGGAAGAAGTCTTGGCCACAGCTGAACTACGCTGATTAGTCCAGTTACATAGCTAGAGGCCATGTTAAGTAGAGCTTATAAGCTTCTACTTCTACTTCATTTGAAACAAACAATTTTCAGTTGGACTTCTGAATGAAAATACACTGTGTTTAATGTAATAGGTAAAAAAGAAGGAATACTTACACATAACCACAATCATGGTTAACTTTTTTGAAGCCTCTTGGTCTGTTTAAGTCAGGATCACTTGCCAAGTATAAATCTAATGATATTAAAGAAAGAACAAAAACAAACATTTATAGAAAAAGAAGTGATCGTAATGGGCAGGGGTGTAGACAGAGCGGGGCCCCGTCTTACAAAGAGTTGCGATTTATCTGATCAATCGAAACTATGGAAAGCCAGCAACATCAACATACATTTATTCATGTTTATTCAAAATATATTCTAATTATGATATATATTCATGCATTCATTGTTTTCTTGAAAATTTGCTGTGCTTCTCTGTTTACAAAAACACATTGTGCAAATTTCCTGTAGAAAAAATTATGACATTGATAAATTTCAATAAAGTTACGATGATTGGATCAATCGTAACTCTCTGTAAGACGGGGCCCAGGAATAATCCCAAACTTCTGAAGTAGTCTGCTGTGCAAACCTTTCACCCGAGTTAATAGGTACGAATGCGCAGCCTCAATGACTTGTGCATAGAAGGCCCTCTCGATGAAATTGAAACAGCAAGTTTTATATCTTTCGTGCTAGTCTTGTGTGAAGACCCATTTGTTGATCAAAGTTTCAAACAGGGTCTGTGCCTGCAGACTACTTCTGAAGTGTGTGGAACCGACATGTAGAAAGACATCATGCTTACCATCATAAAAAGTCTATGGCCCGTTTCATGAAGGACTTGCAACTGTTGTAACTTTGCCATTATGGCAACTACCATGGTAACCTTGATTCTGATTGGCTGCTGAGCCCTATTACCATGGTAGTTGCCATAATGGCAAAGTTACAACAGTTGCAAGTCCTTTATGAAACGGGGCCCCTGGTCTATTCTTCTATAACACAAAGATTCATAATCGGTTGCAAAACATTAATGGCCTATCAAGATAATCCTTGCTTATGTACATTTTCTTCAGACAACTGACCTAGTTATCAAGCAAAGACACTTCTCTATTTGCAATTGATCGCAAACCTTTGTTTTACTGGGGAAAGGTAGTAATGATGTACATGTAGATAATAGTGTTGTAGACTGTAGATTCACTACATTGCACTGTAGTCTGTAAACTTCGGCACATATACAATGTGCAAAGATGAGAAGATTACTAATATAAAATGTGTTATCCTTCAGACATCAGTATTTTTGCCTGAAATATTGATAAACAATCTGAATTATTAGAAAAATGTCAATGTAGTCCAATTGTATAACAAATATGAATTCATAAGGGTTACTCTGAAAAGCGACTACGGTATAAAAAGAGATTTCTGCTCAGGAACCGAAATCTTGATGGTCACTGACTTATTTCTATAAATGGTGTGTTATTTGCAAAGAACCAAGAAATTGAAAGATGTAAATTTTCACAAAATTAAATGAGAAATTATCCAATATGTACTTGTGTAGGATGTTTCATTTTTAATTTCTTGTGAAAATTGCTCCCATGAACGTAAAATATGTGCTTGTACCAAATATTTATCATCAACTTATAATAGCCTAATATTCCTACTATTCCTATTATTCTGAACCAAAACCCGTCAAGGCTCTAACCTTAACATTTTTGAAAGAGAAATAAGAAAGGAGTAAATAAAGCAATTGGACCAATATATTTTAAACCCTAACACTGAACAAACATACATGTAGGCAGATTGAATAACTTCAATGAAGACACAGAATCTGAGGTGTGTATAAATTGTATAACTTCAATGAAGACACAGAATCTTAGGTGTGTATATAAAATATGGAAGTTTCTATAACAGTGGTCTCATTGTCCTCCTTGAAAATCATGACAGGCCTAGGCCAGATCCACAGGTAAGTACATGTACATGAAGATCGAAGATGCATTGCTAATGGAATTGACAACCAATCAGCATGATACTACCGGTAGTCTGTGTTAATTCACTAAGGCCCGTATTCTGAAGTCAGGTTTAACTAAGACCATGGATTAACTCTGTGCTAAAATTATGGGAAGCCAAAAGTGTCAAAATTTGTATTAAGTTGTTTGTTTCTTATGTTAACTGTGCTATTTTCTGATTCATCGATGGTGAAGACAATCATCTATTTATAATTACTAGACAATTATGAATGATTTGAGAGCCAAATGAGCTGAAATATATCTCTACTGTTAGTGATCTATGTAAAAATTGGCTATACATACACTTAAACCACTACTTTAAACCTGAGTTTAAGTTAAACCCAACTTCAGAATACAGGACTACGGGTCTAACAGTCTGTAACAAGAGCTGTTTGAGCAACCCGTGGAGCTGAATACTTCATAAGTTGCTGCGCAAAAACCTGCATATCATCGCTGGGGTGTTCAATCCTTGCATCTCAAATTCAAAAATTTGAGGAAAGCTCAGAAAAACCTTGTTTTTGGAATCAGAACATAAGTAGGAACCTTCTTTTGCCTAGAAAGAGATTTCTACAGGAATTAGGAAACGGTTATGAGATGACATGAGGTTGCCAACAATGCCATAATTCTAAAAAAAGAAGCTTTTTCTGAGCAGTCCTGGCAATGCATTATTCCATAGTCTCACCTAGCGGTTGACTCTTGATGAGTTTTCCCTGTTCCCCTCTCATGGCATTCTTAGCTTGTTCAGCCGTTTCAAACTGCACAAACCCAAATCCGCTGTGGATGGAGATGGCCCTGATACGTCCGTATTTCATGAATGTCTCCATCAAGAGCTCCATGATGTTCTTCCGGTCCTCCTTCCTGGTGTACGTGTTCAGGTTGCCGACAAAGACGCGGGCCGCCTTGGCCGAAGGCGACATGTCGTTGGTGTAGTTGCTCACCGCCGGATACTTGCTCATGAAGCTGTTCATGGCTGCTCCGCTCATTCCCTGGTGGCCTCCCATGCCTTGCATGTTACCCATGCCCATCCCCATCCCCTGCATGCCCATACCCAAACCCATCCCCATGCCCATATTCCCCATGCTCCCCATGTTTCCCATATTCATTCCCATGCCATGGGGACCACCGTGGGGTCCGCCGTGGTGGTGGGGCTGATGACCATGGTGGCCGTAGCCGGGCCCAGAGCCATAGTTGCGGTGCATCGCTGAGAGAGGTTGGTCTCTTGAGCTGCAGACAGAAAAAAAATTTACATCCTTGATATAAGTCATACATATATCATGTGAGAGGTATATTGAAAATCCCAAAGCAACATCGACACCCAATTAATCAATTTGAACGTACTAAAAAATATACTTGAAGGGATAGAGCCTCGTCGATCTGGCGCTGCACAGCGGCAGCCGGGCCCACGATCAATTGGGCAAAGCAAATTTTCGGAGTATTTCATTTCATGTCTATTTCGAACAATAAAATATGGATTTTCATTTTTTTATAAGGCAGTGATTTTTCTAGTTGTCTTTCCTGCGTTTAAGATTATAAGGAGGATATTTCTAGAGACAGTCAAGCAGTCTGCTCCTCTAAGTATACACAACTGTGCATCACCTTTGTCCACATATGTCGAGTTTCATAAAGAATTAGGAGAGACTATATTAAACAATGCTAATTCCACAGGTTCAGGAAAGAATCAATTGTTTTTTCACTTGACAATGAGAAAATTAGAATATTTCATATTTCATATAATAAAATACAAAATAGTGAGTGGAAGAAATCATCAGTCTTCACATTTGCATGTACCAATCAGGATGTGCATATAACTGTTTTGTGAAATAAAGCAAAACTTTAAAATGTAACAACTTTCTTATTTTACATCCGATTTCGATGAAATTTTCAGTGTTATACTTGTGGGATTTTTCTCTTTTTATTGAAAACAACTTTTGTTGGGGTGGACTTGTCCTTTAACAAGTTTCAAATTAGGAAAAAAGTAATGACATTGGCATTTCAAATCTAAAGAAAAGAGCAAAATTTTAACAAGAAAATCCTTACAAAGATATGCAGTTAGCAAAGAATGGTTTGCTAACATTATCCATTTTTTCTGATCATGTATGATGGTGATCGAAAAAAATTTGTTTGTCTGGAACATGGGGTGGTTTGTAAAGAAAAAAATAACATAACACGATAAATTTAATAAAACATGAGAGTTCAGAGACTATAAGGAGAAAAATAAAATTTCTGGACATTCTGGTTTAAAGGGATGCTCCGGGCTGATAATATTCATATCTAAATAAGCAGAGTAAAATTCGCAAAGCAAAATGCTGAAAATTTCATCAAAATAGGATTATATTATAACAAAGTTATTGAATTTTAAAGATTTCATTGTTCCGGTGAAACAGTTCTAGGCATGTCTTCATGAATATTCATTAGGTGGGCAGATCATGTCAAATCCCCACTTTCCTTTTTCTAATGTTATTACATGAAATCATTTTTTTTTCTTTTTTTCTTGTGTAAAAGATGTGTCTCCTTTATTATGAAATAAGTTACAGCAAGAAATAACTAATGCAATTAATCAGTTGTCAATCTAATTGCTTTAGTTCTTGGCAGAAAAAATTAAATAAACCTAATTTCATATAAAATACAAAAGAACATGTGGAGATATGACATCATCAGCCCACCTAATGAACATTCATGAAGACATGCTAAGAACTGTTTTACTGGAATAATACAAATATTTAAAATTCAATAACTTTATTTGTTATCCAATTTTGATGAAATTTTTAGCTTTGTGAATTTTCTATTTAATTAGATATAAATATTTTCAGCCCGGAACACCCCTTTAAATCAGAAAAGTTGCATCCCTGCATTACAAGTAGAACACCTCTGGAAGTCTCGCCTGCATTATCATTCATACAATATAGCAGCAGTGCTGACTTTGAAAACTACTATAACATAATTATTCACAAAAAAACACAATTCATATAATGATACAATACTATGTTCATTGACAATGAAAGACATTTGACCTTGATCATGCGACCTAAGACTTGTCAGTGATACTTGATTACCCCTATATCCACATTTTATAAACTATATCTGTAAACTTTGAAAGTTATGACAGCAATCTAATAATTACCTCCAAAATAGCCAAAGTTCATTGACCTTAAATGACCTTTGACTTTGGTCATGTGACCTGAAACTCGCATGAGATGTTCAGTGATACTTGATTACTTTCATGTCCAAGTTTTATGAATCAGATCCATGAACATTCAAAGTTATGATGGTAATTCAACAAATACCCCCAACATGGCCAAAGTTCATTGACCTTTGACCTTGGTCATGTGACTTGAAACTCAGGCAGGATGTTCAGTAATACTTGATTAACCTTATGTCCAAGTTTTATGAACTAGGTCCATATACTTTCTAACATATGCTGTCATTTAAAAACCTTAACCTTTGGTTAAGATTTGATGTTGATGCCGCCGTCACTGCCGTCGGAAAAGCGCCTATAGTCTCACTCTGCTATGCAGGTGAGACAAAAACCCTATTATTTAGTTGAGGTAATATGCACAATCAGGGTGGGCAACTGTGTTTTTCAAACTTAACTCCTTATATCTTTCTAAGTGATACATATATTTCTTTGAAATTTTGTACATTAATTACCTATAACTGGTTAATCAACCCCTACAAATTTAATGAGAAATAGATAATGACAAGTATGGCAAGTTCCCCCAAGTCTGCGCAGTCCCCCTTGTCTGCGCACACGCGTATTTGCGCGATTCTAGTAGAAGAAGATACGCAACGAACACAGACTTTACACATGCAATACATAGACAGGTATTCATAAAAAAATCTGACTCAAAATGGTGGAAAAATAATGAAATTTGGGCATTTCATGTGACGGCCTCAAAATGCAGCCTTTCTCATCAAAATCCCCGAATCGTGTGCAAAGTGAATGAGCGCGCAGACATGGGGTACCATTTTTTTTTTCAATCTGAAAATGACTGCCCGAGGTTTTTTCAAGAAAATCCTATATTTTCTTTCATTTTTCAATGAGAAATTTGGTACACTTACTCATGATAATATAAGGAACCTTATTAACTGAAAGATTTTGTGAAATAAGAAGAAATTCATGTGAAATCTTAACTCAAATTGTTAGGTGCGCAGACTTGGGGCCCACCATCATACTAATTAATAGTAATTACCGGTACCCAAATTGCTGAAAAATAGCATGTAACACATGATATTTTTTTCACATAAAAAGTGATTGAAAAGTTAATTTTTAAGTCTTAAATTCAAAACTACCCCTATGAGTTGTATTTCTTCAGATTGCATTTTTTGATAGGCAATCCAATGATGCTAAAAACTAGGAATAAAAAAAAAGTAATTTTCAGATATTTTCAAAATATTAATTGTCAGTTGCACACCGATTGTTCTATTGACCTTGATAATAAAATACTAAGTTCATTGATCCTACATAACCTTTGACCTTGATCCCTTGACCTGAAACTTGCACAAATGATCAGTGATACTTGATCACCCTTATGTCCATATTTCATGAACTAGATCCATCTACTTCAAAGTTATGACATTTAAAATCTTATCCTTGGTTAAGAATCAATGTTGATACCACAAGGTCAAAGTTCATTGACCCTAAATGACTGCTGACCTTGATCATGTGACCTGCAACTAATGCCAGATGATAGATACTTGATTGCCCTTATGTACAAGTTTTATGATGACAATACAAAAACATAACATTGGTTCAGGTTTTCTTGATTTCCCCAACATGGTCTAGGTTCATTTATCTTAAAGGACAAGTCCACCCCAGAAAAATGTTGATTTGAATAGAGAAAACTCAAACTAGCATAACACTGAAAATTTCATCGAAATCGGCTGTAAAATGAGAAAGTTATGGTATTTTAAAGTTTCGCTAATTTTCACAAAACAGTGATATGCACAACTCAGTGATGATTTCCATCACTCACTATTTCTTTTGTTTTTTTATTGTTTTAATCATACAATATTTCATTTTTTACAGATTTGACAATGAGGACAAACTTGACTAAACCATATAGTCAAACAATGCCAATTCCACATGTTCAGGGAGGAATTAATCATTGTTTCACTTGACAATGAGAAAATTAGAATATTTCATATATCATTTATACAAAATAGTGAGTGGATGACGTCTTCAGTCTCCTCAGTTGCATACCGACCAGGATGTGCATATAACTGTTTTGTGAAATGAAGTGAAACTTTAAAATGTCATAAGTTTCTTATTTTACATCCGATTTTGATGAAATTTTCAGTGTTATGCTTGTTGGATTTTTCTCTTTTTATTCAAACCAACTTTTTGTTGGGGTGGACTTGTCCTTTAAATGACCACTGACCTTGGTCATGTGACCTGAAACTCGTGCAAGATTATCAGTAATACCTGATTATCCTTATGTCCAAGTTTCATGAAATAGGTCCACATACTTTTCAAGTTATGATGGCATTTCAAAAACTTAACCTTGGTGATGATGCTGCCGCTGCTGCTGCCGCTGTCAGAAAAATGGCGCCTATAGCACTCTGCTAGATGCAGGCGAGACAAAGTGAAATTGATAAGATTCACAAGGCTACATGTTTAAAGGTTACAAAAGATGATTACTGGGCAATGTGGTATGCGCTTGTAATCCAAGCCCTACATAGGGAAGATATGAATTGATGCAGAGGTCCCGGGGGGGCCACTTCCATTGACGAGTGGATACCATGCGCGACCATGGGGTCTCGAAAAGCACCCTAAACACGTATTTTCCATATTCTGAAAATGCACCCCTTAACAAGTATTGGCCTGTAAAACCCTATCCTTAACAAGTATTGGAAACAAAACAATACTCTTGCCAATTATTCCCTGAATTGACCCCCTAAACAAGTACAGCGATATTTTTGTTGTTATAATGGACGTCGGCGTTACCTTTACCTACATCATTGGGTTTAGTACAGCCCCACCTCCCACATCTCGCGCAAATCGTACTCTAAACACGTAGTATTGACTCTTGGGGCAAAAAGTACATCCTTTATAAAACATTTTAGTCTTAATTTTTTACACCCTCGCAAATTTGACCCTAAACACGTAGCTTTCCTAGCAAAAATAGATACCCTTTTTTCATTATTTGAGTGTTTTTGACACCCTTATTACGTTACGTACGTAACGTGCCCCATCTTGAAAAAGCCACCTTTTTAATATGTTTTTTGGGTCGCGCATGGTATCCTCTTGTCAATTTAAGTGGCCCCCCCAGGGCAGAGGTTCAAGCCCTAGTCAGGTTTCTCAGATGGCGACGTAAAAGGTTGGTTCCAGACGTAAATAGTCATGTCTGATTGATACACATCTGTAAAACTCAATCACACACATATTACCCCCCCCCCAAGAAGAGAAGAAATCATGTAATAACAGCAAATTAAGATGTAACAGTAAAATTAAAATTTGCACATATCCTGAAAATATATAAAGTATCAGTGAGTTCTACAGAACCATATTTTATTCATACATCCATAGAAAATTGAAAAAAAATGCTTGAAAATAACGAAAACAATAAACGGTGAACAATAAACGGTGAAGAATAAAGTACTCACCAATAACGGCTAAAAAAAAATCAGCGGTCTTTCAATAAATGACACCACTCTGCATAAAATAAATCAAATAAATATTAAAAGAAATTATATAAATTTTATATTTTAAACAAGCTTGATGAAAAAAAAAAGTTGATAAGGTCACATTTTAACTTAATTCAGACGTTAAATGAGCAAAAAGCCCTAAAGGTAAAAACCAAACGGTCATGAGCTGTGTACAAGCTGTATTCAATTAAAAGTCTCTATCACAAATATTTTAACACTAGATCTACCGTTGGTTTGAGTGGCGATTAGTCATATTCGACTATTGTCGCCATTGACTCATCTATAAAAATCTCACTTCTCAGTTCTCACATAATGATATTATTACCAATATGATGTGGACATATATAAAATATTTTTCTTGTGTATCCTTCTAATATGAAAAAGATAATTATAGTATATACAAAAGTTTGTCGTAACTCTTACTCAAAATGGCATATAAACAAATCTTCACCAAAAACAAACCACTATCTTCAGCTCAGTTCCAACTAGTTGCGCTTGCCCTGCCCTTTCAAAGATGCAATCATACCGGTATGTCTATGGTATGAATATAGGCATTTGGGGACCTTACAAAGAAAACAAAAATACAATATTTACAACCAGGGAAAGTATGCACCCACCATCTCAATTTTTTTATATTCTTTTACGCGTTCCCTACCATCACATCGTGTTTAAAAGTTCTTTTCCCTGAAAAAAGACAAGAACAAGATCAATGTTAACTTCCCATCAAAAGTACATTGAAAATGGCTAACCAGGGGAGTAGCGGCCTCTGATTATCAGGGCTTATGGTATTAGAAAGTTTTGAATACCCTTCTAGCAGCGCAAGGGAGGGAGGGTTGCCCGCAAAAGCGGAGCTCCCGGCAAAAAGCCAGGAAAACAATGCTCTATGTGGAACTGCTTCCCTTCCAAGTGCCAACACATTCCCAAGGCTCCACACTAACTTTTTTTCTTGGTGGCCCGATCGGTCCATCAAAATCATCAATATCATATTTTTGATGGCCCGTATCAAATTAAGTGGCCCTAAAACAATAGAAAACAACAGAATTTATCAAAACTTTGGTCGCCCAACCGGGCCACCAAGTGTTTGCTTTTACAGAATTTTGGTGGCCCGACTTTCATTTTTGGTTGCCCTGGGCCACTGCTAATGTAGAGCCCTGCATTCCCCAATACTAGCTCTGAGTTAAAACATGGACAGATTTAAAACGAGTCTATAATAATTAGCTTGATGTAGTGTACTTTTAATCTATTTCAAGGTTTATAATTTGGTAATTATGGGTCACTCTCCCAAACAACCTAAAAACAAAACAAAAATCATGAAGCTGAAAATATAAGTGAAAAGCAATCACACTGAAGATCGCGTCACCTACACAACACATGATGAGGCCATGGCCATGCCGGCCCATGGGGGGGGGGGGGGGAGTGGATTTTCATTCTTGCTTAATTTTATTTGCTTGGAATTGTAGTTGGAAAAAAGACTAATTTGCCGAAACATATCGAGCTTATTTATTGGCAATACAACTGGCAAAAATTAGCTTTTATTAACCTTACTAACGACTTAGTCTAAGGCCCTCATAGAACATGAAAGGATTTTTACTGTTAGTGTTATACTATCTAGATCCAACGATGGCAAGGCCCGAGGGTGTGGGTCCAAATCCATCACGACCATGAAAACTTAAACAATGTTATTGTTAAATCTTACTTGATTGATAAAGGTCTGTATAAGTTTTCAGATGTGAACTTGAGCTGGAGCCTGTTTGTAAGTAACGTTATTCTGCTTTAGGCCTAACGTTAGGCCCAGCTAGCTCTCACTCAGTCTCTTATCAATATCTAGACCAAAAGCTTCGGTCTCTGTTATGTTGGTTGTTCAGCTGAACTCCGTTGGCTTCACTCACCAAATACAGAGACCGAAGTTCTAGCGCGATCTGTACAGGGGACTCAATGGCCATATGTTTATGTACTTAAGATCGGATAAAACGGGGAAGTGAATTTGCGCGACAGCCGAGGTAAGTCACTGTTTTTGTTCCTTTTAACTTGATTTTTCTCCATTTTTGGGCAATTAATGCCAAGAGGGAATATTAATTTGCATTTTGGTCGCGTTAATTTTCAAAATTTTTATTCATTAAAGACAAAAATTGAAGAGCCCCGACGGGGGGATTTTGCATTGCAAGTCCCCTAATGGTGGCTGCACGCTAGCGAGCCGTCTGTGTACGAGGAGAAATTTAAAAAAAAAAAAAAGTTAAAAAACTCCTCGAAACAGACGGCTGTCAGCTGTCTAATCAATATCATGCTTATAAACACACCAAAACAAACACGTTGGTCCTTCGACTACACACATGCACTGCAGCTGCATGCAGCTCAGTAAACGTCATTTCTCACGACTGTCATTTGTAAACTGAACATGCTCAACTAACTCGATAAAAAACATCTCCCTCCCTACCTTACTATTGAACCTATTTTCCTATTAAAGACGATCCTTACATTAGTTATGAATATTACTTAACACTGATTAAAATTTTTGACCGGTTAATTCACTAAAAATGAAAAATATACAAAATAAAATACCCACGTGTAACATTTCCAGGTGAACCAGACGGCGGAGATCAGCGTACAAAATACACAGCGAGCTAGCTAGCTAGCTGCGCTAAATTCAACGAGACGCAAAACGTCATGCATGCCCGGCCGGCCGGCCCGCACCGGCCCTGCCGTGCCGGCGATGCCGCTCCGGGGAGCGCTTACACAGAGCTGCATCTTGCATGCTCGTATGCGCACGTGGGGTCACTGAATAATAACTTCCTCAATTGATCAGTCAGGGTGGGGCGCAGCTAGCGAGCTGGGCTGTTAGAGAATTGAAATTGAAGATGCATGCCCAGTGCCTCAGACTCAGTGCTCACTCAGAGTGGTTCTCGATGGAAATTTTTGAGGTCAAAAGCCAGTAACTTAAAATGAGCTGATGATTATTTATTTTGTATTTCATTGGGGGCCTGCATGAATAGGCATATTTGCGATTCGAGCATCAAAATCAACTTCTGCTTGTCCCTTTTTAGTCAGTGTACGCCCTCATCTTGTTTGAGCTATAGCGCATGCATTTAATTGGCAGTGATATGTTGGTATTATTATTATGCATCCCAAGAAAATGTTCTTATCCTTCCCACCTTCATTTTCTTCTAGCAATAACAGAACTACATCATCATCCTCAATCATTTTCCTACTCACCATCATCTTCTTCATGATCATGATCATCACATCATCCTCATCATCATCACATCCTCCTCTTCATCAATTCAGCATCCTCGTCGATCACCATTATCATCATCATCACCATTATCATAAATTCATCATAATCATCATTAACATCATCCTCATCACCATCATCTGATCGTCATTACCATTGGCTAAATCATCATCAGCATCACCTTAATCATAATCATCACCATCACAGATCATCATTACCACCATCATCATCACTATCTTCATCATCATCACCATTATCATCATCAGCAACATCATATCATTAACATCACCATCATCATTATCATCATATCACCACCACCACCATCATCACCATCGCTATAATTTATAAATCATGTAAACAAACAGGAGGCTTCATGGTAATAATGTCATGAAGTATATAGTTTTACATTCCAGACAAACACATTCTGTGAACATTCCACAAAGATAATGAAAACACATTACCCCCAAATATTGTCTTTTCTTTTAATACAAGAGACAAGTTTATTGATACAATTTTCCAGGTTTAATACATACAACGTAATAAGTGCACAAGATGAGCTGCTAAGCAATGAAAAAAAAAACGACTCTCAATGCACCAATCAAAATGAACTTGGGATAAATACCAAGCCACAAACCATTAGCACAGAATGTAGAATGAATAATAATTTTATTATTTGGTAGCTTTTTTAGAGAGACAAAGCATAATAAAAAAAAACCTAATAATTGCTCTGTCACTATCAATTACCAAAATGACTCTAAAAGCAGATTTATTTTTTATGACAACCTTGCTTAGGCCTCCTGTCTACATCCTAAAATCATAAACCACCCAAAATACTCAAACAACCATGCTAGTAAAACAAATAGAGATTATATTTACCTAAAAACAAACACTCCTAATAATAAACTTCATAGTCATACTAAGTAAAACAGGAATCTAAGAATGAAACTTAGAATTGTAAGATGTCAATAACCGATTATACAGAACAATAACAAGTACACTTCATAGTATTAAACGAGATTAATGGGGTATTCGCAACAACAAAAAATGTGCTTGCAATTGATATTCAATATCACATGTAAATTTGCAATTGATTGATCAATTGTAAATAAACATAATCAATTTACATTTTTTGTAGTAAGCAGAACAGCAATCAATTGCAAGCCCTCTGATTGATTCTGAGACTTATTACTGACTTAACCCTTTTAGATGAACAATACTGAGAGAAATATTAGAATGCTTGTGAAGCATCCTTTGGAAAATGTGGCTATAATTATTGGTCACTGCTACTTGCATACATGTACATCAAAATCTAGACATCTGTAATACAATACTTTGTGCCAATCATTAGATAGGCCTATATATTTGCTGTTTTTTAGTGAAATTAAAGGGCTTGTAACGAAAAGTTGCTAAAGTATAACAAACCACCATTAATTTCATGTTTATTCATGAACTAAAATAAGTCCCCCCCCCCCAAAAAAAAAGGGGGGGTACATTTTCTTTCTTATAGGAAATAAAACGTTTTTTTTTTAAATCAAGATTTGTGCACCTTCTGCTTGGTTAAGAATGCCTAGACAACCTCCTATAATTGAACAAGTTTGAAAAGAACTACATGATTTCATTTTTCTAAGCTTGGAAATGCAGCATTAATCAAGAGCATCGCAAAATTGTTCTCTCATTTGCTTTCTACCTCAATTCAGACAATAAGTAATGTCCTTTAGCCTTTCTGAATTCATAAATATTCACTAATGACCAAGAATAATGACCCTCTAACCAAAACAAAATAATTGTTCTCAGTGACTGTCACATGACCCCCCAAAAATATATAAAAATCAATGTTTCATTATTAAATGGCACAACATTTTGACCAAAATAAGCAAATATTGAAATCTTTACTCGGGAAGCATACAACCAAACATTAGCAATGATTGCTATTTGGCATCACTGCCCATTTTTAATAGGGGCCAGCCCCTTTTAATTACTCCTTACAAAAGACAATACATTTTTCATTCTTTTTTCACTGTTTTTTGTTTTGTTAGCATTTCTTACATAGAATACATTCTATCAATACATATTTACAAGAAACTCTCTGTACTCTGTACCATTCTTTAACATGACAGTTATCCCTTTAAACGCTCTCTCAACTTTGGTCACTAATGTATTTTCTGCCTTTTCTATTCAATAAAACAATTAACATCACATTATATATTTACACTTAATTCTTTTTTTTTTTATTGGCGGTCATATAATATTAAAAAAGCATTGTCATATACATATACATGCTTTCAAGTTTCAAGTCATGTGGCCTAAAGTATAGCAGCAATGCAATCTCTTCCACCCAAAGTTCCAAACCCATATTTAGACAACTTCTAAAGATAAAATTTGACTTGAATGGGTAAACCAAATCAAAGAATCATGCAATGCTTTGACTACGGTACGAATTTGACTTGGGCAAGATTGATGTTGTTGTTGTTATTGTTAGAGATCACAAGCACTGGTGATTGATGTCACTATCCATCGCAAAGTGACAGTGGATAAATTCATAAAGTTGAAGAATTGATGAAGGTATCGATTTTTTTTATTGACTGAAAATAGAAAGTATCACATACACCTAATTGGTCATAATTAGGGCATGTCCATGGATAGCTCCACCCATCACTCACCAGCAGTGAAAATGTGCCCTACAACTACAACTTCAGAAAAATAGGTCACAAATCTGTCATGAACAAAAGATCACCCACCTCAATTGAAATGTGTTGTTACGAACATACACTAAAAATAGGATGCTGACGCACTTCTGTTAATGTCTCCATGCCCTAATTTTGAGAAAGAGGTTATGGAAATATTTTTTCCCATTCATTCAATCAATAGAATCAATATATCCAATCACTTCTTTATCAATGAATTTCCTTCCTTCCTTTCCTTCATCACTTCAATTCTATATCTCTTTTTTTATAGATAATTTATTTTTGGTGCATTGTGTGCTGTCTATGTAATAGTAACTGAATTTAACCTTAAATAATGGCACACCCAAGAGCACACTTTAATATTTTGAGAGGCAAATAGATAGTAAAGGGATATAAGGCCATGATGTCACCTATAAATCTATTCTATTTTGTATTTCAAACTCAAAGTGGTTGGTTGCTATAGAAAATACTACAAAACATGAAATTAGAAATACTATTTTCTTATGTTGTTCAATACACTATGCATAAATAAACCACAACCAACTCACTAAAACACAAAAATTAAAAACAATACTTAACATAAAAAAATAAATGTTAGATATTATTTTTCAACTAAAAAAAAATAAAATGTATAGACTACAGTGAAAAACTAAAAAAAAAATAATAAGGGATTGTAAAATAAAATGATCCATTGACTCTAAAACTGAAGATAAGCGTCCAACAAAAGGTATAGTGCGGTGGTAAAACATATATTCAAAAAGTTAACAATGATCCACTTAACAAGTTCTAGATTAATCATCATGTTAAATATACATATACAGGCAAAACTGTCCATTAAGATTTAAGGCCATCCAAGGGGAAAAAATAGTGGCCACTGGAGACGGTGGTTCTATACACTCTAAATTCCAAGGATTTAAATAAATCCAAATCGGCTCTGACCAGCTGAAGGTTGGATTTATTTTAAATCTTTAGGATTAAGTTTCAAATCTCAAAAGATTTAAATTAAAATCTTTTAGATTTATATTTAAATCTACAAGGTTTAAAACTAAATCTAATATTTGGCTAGTCACTATTCACAGCCGATCTGGATTTACACTATTTCCTTGGAATTTAGAGTCTAATATATATATTCTTTTCAGATGGGAGACAATTTAGATGGCCCCTAAAGGCAGGTTTTCATCATCGAGACAGGTGGCTGCTAAGACATGTTTGACTGAACTTGAAAAGTGAATATTTCCATCATTTTTTCAAGTCATCTCAAACTTTGAAGTCACAACATGACATCATCATCATGGAATAATTTTACATCTCAAATTTGATCAGAATTTCAGATCATTAGAGAAAAGCTTTCAATTATGATCTGTACAGCCCCATGTAAAAAAAAAATTGCTACACCAAAGAAATTTTGTCTAAGAGTCAAGTCAGTCATATAAAAGTGTGGAGTAAATTGCGATGCGATACCAGGAAAATTATTCCCTGCATCATAATACACTGTAAATTCTATTTCTGCTGGACTTTTCCCATTCCTTTTATGAATATTTAATGGTATGTAATATTAAACATGAGATTAATCAAAATATTCCATTTTACTAGTACCATGACAGATGTCAGGATACAAATTATGTGGACGAAATGATTTTTTGAAATGAAATATGATGGTAAAACACAATTTTACTAGGCACCAGCATTATTTTCACACTTGGCAGCAACTACATCTCTTATTCTATGATGCAACTTCTTCAAATAAAAAAGAGCCTATTTTCAAACACATGTATCAGTATCCCTAAAATCAACTATAGTCAATTTTGAATGCATACAATGTATATCAATGGTTAAACATAGATCCACTATACCATTCATGTCAAACAATTGCTGAACTTTGCTTGTACAAGACCCTTAAAGTAGTACTGACTATGTTGGCTATTTCAATCATCAAATGGCAATAACGTGAACTTCCTCACAGATCATATTACATACACTACTCAAGCCACATTATCAGGCATCAAGAAAATCTCATTTGGATTATCAAGAAAAAGAGGAAGAGAATTAATCTCCAAGAACAAAACTGTCAAAGTAGATCCAACGGGTGTTGGTATTGACAACATGCAGTGGTCACTGACCTTCTGACGAGTTCAGAAGATCCAGAGGACCAGGGCAAAAGTTTCTGAAACCTGAAAAGTTCTTAAATCTATTTATAGCCTTAATCATGAGATACACTAGACCCAAAGTGAAAGAACCTACAAGGTCCTAATAGAGTATTTAACAAGAGCCTCTTCTTAAAAAAAGGGTTGTAATCATTTCAAATTCAGGTACAGAAACACCCATACAATACAACTTTTTTAGGTTTACATTGGTTCCAAAGAACAATATTCCTTGCCAAAATGTCACACAACAATTCATTCAACAATATCATTTTTAATAATGTAAGTTGTTATAATAGCTGACCTGTGTATTCTACTGTAACAATACTATTGTACAAAGCTTGGATCATACATATTTACCTATCAAACAGGCACACTTCTTAAATTCCAATTTATACAGTGCATCCCACAAGAAATTAATCCCTTCTAGGACTAATGTTCCATCATTTGAAATCTGCATTTTAAGCTGTGATATTGAAAACTTTTAATACAATTCATGACATAATTGATAAATGAAATGACAATGTAGTAAAACAGGTATGATTAGGGTGTGATATTAAGAGAACAACTTTAAAATGTTTAATTAAAAGAATGGCTTCATGTAAGATACTGAAAATTTTCCCTATAAATACCGGTATTGTATTTTGTTGTGCGAATCCCCCACTCCTTTATGTATATATTCACCATATGCATATTAGTGATAAACTGAGAAATATGAATAATCCCTTCAGAATACTCATACTAGTTTATAATTCACATGGGATTAAACAACGATAAATCCTTTTGTTTTTCTTGGGACACTCTGTATAATTGAAATAACATCACATCGGTGGATGCTCTTTGACAAAATTATCATACAGTATCTACCAATACTGATATCCATTGTACAGGGAAATCATAATTAATAACTCAATCACATATTTTGAATCAATATGCGCAATTCAATTTTCATAATGAATACTCGACATTCATAATGAATTATAATGAATAACACATGTACATAACAATTTTATGTTGCCTATTCATGAAGCTCATTAAGGTCACACAACGGTTTAGAACATATACCATTTTATGGTGTTAATATACTGTACAATACAAAACATGGTATTCAAACAGACCTTTGCTATGCAAGTGCATGTGGAAATATGTTCTTCATACACAAAAAAAAATAATTAAAAAAAAATAATTAAAAAAATCAAAAAAAAGAAGAAAAAATATCTAGCTTGGTTTGACCAAAGAAAAACTAACTAGTATGAATCTAACTCTAACCAACATTTATACAGACAATTCACTATTCATCATATATCGCTATTTATTTTTTGTTTTCATTACATTCAGTTTCCCTTTATAATACTTGTTTATATTTTACATCATAGGTCTATTATATTCCATGCTATAAACATTTAATCATTAAGATGCTCAATCAATGAATCAATATATCTAAATACAATGGTCACTAATGGTAATCATTTTAATTTTATAATACACTATAAAACCTCAGGAAATGTTTCAGAAATCAGAATGAGGAATACAATATCAACATGATGATCTAGTATTGCAGTGTATAAGGCCTAGTATGTGTAAACTCCTACAGATAACATCATGATATAGACCCATTTCCACGCATACATGTGCATGTATAATACCATACATGTCTGATACACATGGATCCATTCAGATATGATTACTAACATGCATTCATTAGTATACAACCTATACTAATTGATGAAATACTAAGTTTGTGACAATCCATTATCTTGGTTAACATTTGCTCTACAACAAGACATCTTCAAAATATCAATATTGTCACTGGAAAGGACTCACACTCCAGTCTTTGATCATGGATGTATGCTAATAGATATGTCCACATTAAAGAGTAAATGTGTACAAGGCCAGTGTTAGTTTGATACTAGGATTTGAAGAAACAACGTTATGCTTCATTTACTTATGCACCATTTTCGCCACAATGGCATACATATATATTTCAAATATAGAGATGCATATATTCAAACTACACAAGTGAGAGTAAAGGGTATATTCTCTTCACTATTGAAGATAATGGTATTTTACAGTATACATGAATCTTTGAACAGTGGCTGAGATAATTGTCTATTTCACTTGTAAGTAAGAACCACTTATATGCATTATTATTTATTTTTTTACAGAAAAAGGATTCAAATCCATGACTTCATAGAATCTTTGAAAACACTAGCCTATATGTACTATTATAGAACAATTTTTCCTTTTCCTACCTTTCCTTGCTGCGTTAGTACAGAACCACACCCTCGGCAGCCCCATTTCAGAGTATCCCCCCACCTCTTCTAAGCTGCATGTTGGCAAGGTGAATTGTCTCTACATGGTTCCGTTGCCAGTCTTGCCCTTGTTGCCCGCCTTCAGGTCATAGATGAGCAGCTGGTGAATGGCAGCGGCGTGCTTCATCAGCTCCCAGGGTGAGACTTCAACGTGCTTGCAGATGGAACACATCCATGCTGGTGGTTCTACAGAGGAAAACAATGGAATACATTGGCACTCATCATTAACAATTTGTGTCTTGTCCATGTTATCTGTTGGAAACTACAGCTGGATTACTAGACAATTGGAAATGCAACTTTTCCAACAATTTCTAAGAAAACAAAATAAAAGACAAGGATGTATGATAGGGTCTAACTTCCGGGTGATATTTGGATTACAATTTAAGTCAGTGTTGGTTTAAGGTATGATATCTAGCAACTAGAAATACCTCCTGCCTTGGTAATAATCATTGTCACTTTATATTCCATGGAATTCTGTACACAAACTGAAACTCACATGGCTTGTTGCAGAGGTTTATTGCAAGACATCTGAACAAAATTACAAAATATTCCGAGTGAACATACCATCTCCACTCCTTTCATCATCCAATGTAGGATCTTGGAATCTACGTCTCTTGGCAGCTGACGGTTGAGCAGGTAACAAACCTGGGTCATAGAACTCACTGTTTCGAAAAATATGAGATAAAACATAGAAAACTGTTTAAGGAACAGAGAAATTGATAAAAAGTGGAGGCCTGGAGGGTCAACAATATACTTGAATCTTTTTGATCTAAGTTACCTTTAACACATGCACATTTTAAGTAGGTTTACAAGTATATTCAATAAAATTATACATGTGTTTCAGCTATTTCAAAAGCTCAGAATGCATTAAATAGTATAATTATACTTTCCCCCTTTCAAGAGGACAAGAGAAGATCATAGCCAATTACCTGTGAGAAGAAACCTACACAAATGGGGTTTAGTAAATGATAACCAATGTTCGCACTGTGAAATGGATGAAGATATCCATCACGCTTCCATTTCTTGTGATTTGAATAAATAATTTTTTGAATATTTGAAAGAACTGATTAAAATTTCATAAAGATTTAGAGATCAATTATAAAATTTTGTTTAAACATGAAGTAGACAAAAATTTGGTTTTACTTCTGAACATTGCACTTTGGTGCATTCACAAAGTCATTGTTTCAAGAAACATATCTGGAAAAGAAAAGAGAGATAATCTTAAATTTATATTCTTAAGAGAAATAGAAAGAAGAGCAGAAATGAAAGCTCGGTAAAGAAAAAGATATGTTTCTTTACCGGTACCTAGAAAAATGACTGAATACGTATGAAATTCAGTAAAATTGTTTGTTTTCACTTTATGTCTTCAATATTTAAATGTAAGATTATTGGATGATTGCATAATTATGTAATTGTTTTGTGTTGATATAATTTTTCAAAATGTCCTGTTATCTCATGTATGTTCATTTTCATGTGTTATGTTGCGATGTTTTAAATAAATCCTCTAATTGGAGGCAAAAATAAAAATAAAAATAGCCAAGAACGGCACAAGAAATCAAGGAAAATTGAATGTGTGTACATGGACATGACATTCAGCACTGTCGCACTGGATGGCAAGGGGGTTGTTTGTTTTTTTCTCTCCAACATTGTAATCTGTATTCATGAGTGTCAAACTTCTAAAATACCCATGCCTGCCTTTAATCATGTTATTTGTTATTTTGACCCTCCCCACCATCATAAAAACGGTATCACACTCACTTTTGGGCCCGGAACTTTCAGGTGTTTTTGCCTTCCACCCGAAAATTACCCCAGGTACCCTGGTGCCAAAAAATCATGTCGCATGAAAAAGACTGACCAGTGGAACAACCCCTATAACACAGTGGCATAGGTAACAACATCCAGCCACTGCAAGCCAATTTATGAATGAAAATATAGTAAGCATGCGCAGTGCAAGCCTCCCGTGCCCCACGCAGTATCCCATTTAAACAAGTCTGCAATACTCTATCACCTCATACCTAAATCGACCTAGCATTCCACTTTCCTATTTTTTATATGAATTATGAAAGGTTTTCTCGGAGGATATGTTTTCTCACTGATATCACACAGGTAAGCAAATTTTGATTACTTCTTGCTTTTCCATCAAAATCTTACAAAGTAGCGTCGTATTGCATTGTGTTCGTGAGTTTGTAGAATCTATCGCTACGCCCACAAAGTCAATTGATTTCCGGGTTTCGGAGCATTGAATGCCAATCACGGCCGTGTTACCATTTTCGGTTTATGATGAACTGAAAATGGTAACACGAACGTGATTGGCTGGCGCTTTGTATGCTCAAGCTGCAAAAGAAACATGGCGACGATTGAACGATCTCAGTCACAACTTGAGAAACTTGTTGATTTATAGATATTCCGAGGGTAATTGGTGAGATTCAAAATGAGACTAGTGTACTTTTATGATGAGTTACAATATGTCTTACACTACACAATACAAATCATATACATTTACGTTATATTGGTAAGCAATTTCGGGTATCGGGTAATGATTTTTCTACCCGAGTACCCAAGGCTTCCGGGCGGGACCCGGGTACCCCGGTTTTAGTCCCAGCTCTATTCACTTTACTCAATCATGACTTAAATTAAAGGGAAAAAAATGTATTACATTTCTAAATCAACATCAACATTTGTTTCATGCATATATAACCTGAAAATGTACTTTTGTTTGACATTACATGTAAACTTACAAATTAGCATACTCTCCAAAAGCTCTTTTGAATCCAACTGGTCTGTTCTCATCTGGCTCACTGGCAACACGTAAATCTGAAAGAGTAAAAGACAGAGACAATCAATCATTCACATGAAATTATCTTTGATATCATCAACGATGCATGCAATCATAATTATCAAATAATCAAATTCAGTTTCAATTAAGCCTGAGTCATATCGATTATTTTGAAAACCGATGTTCGACAGCTTTAATTCGATCGAACATCGATGCATCGAAATTTGAAGGCGGGGAAAATCGAGTCATTTTTTTTGCTCCGGCCGGCCGTCGATGCATGCGCTATGCATGCACTACATGCACTGACGGTCTGCGCTGGCCGCGCCGGGTGAGCGTTGCAAAAGCAGATGACAGAGCAAAGTTCGTTTGTATTTTCCATGATCACAAAACACAAAAAAGGCCGGGGGCAATGCAGAATTCTTCCCAAAATATATTCAACAATGATATTTGCAGATGATAACATATAAGTTTAAAATGAAACAATATTAAAGACATGAATCACGCAGAGTCGATCCGAATGATTTTCGGTCAACTAGCATTCGCAGTCCAGCCTCGCACAGACCAGCCCCGTCCGCAGCCCCGTTCACTCACTCTCCCGAAACGACAGGCATGCTTGCCAGCGCCATCTAACAAGTGCAAACAGCGGGGAGAGCGCTGTAACTTGCCTGAGATTGTGTAGTTGGCGGGGTAGTTGGATCCAAAATTAGCTCCAAATAAATTGATGGAAATAAATACGTAATTTTCTCTGGATGGTCATTTGAATTGGTATTCAATGCTGATATATAACGATTGTGAGGAAAGATTGGAAAATATGAGTTCTGACGATGTTCGAGACTTAATCCTGATAATGATAATCCATTTATTTTAGACACAAGAGCTTGTGATCGAAATAAATACGAATGTCTCGGATCGAGCTCTAACTTCATATAAATTATTATTGGATGTAAAATAATTACGATTTAATAAGATTTTATGGCCATACTAAAAATATTGACGATGTCAGCAAAGTATGTTATGTTCATATGGAAGAATTAATAGTATTATACTGGCATTATTTTTATTTTTTATTCCATCTCTGGACGTCTCCGAGCTCCGAGAAAAGAAGCACAATGCGCATGCGCGTTCGATGACGTCCGACATATTTTCCATTCATGAAATCAGAGCCCAAAGTTGGGCACAAACAAGCTTCAAATTGATGGGAAAAAATATCAAATGTAATTTTTCTCTGTTGTGTCATGTAAAATATTATTATATGGTGATATTACGATCATCAAAAGAGTTTCTACATGTTGACAATGTTCGATAATCAATCCTGACGTGTAATTATTTTTTTAGACAAGTGCGATTCCACTCACTCAAGTCGATCGTCATGTGATGTCCGCCATTGAAAATTGAAACGAAATACAAACGTTTCACATCAAGCTCTAAATTCATATTAATGATTATCATATGCAAATTATTGTTAAATATTACGATTAAATCATGTTCTATGGTCATGATATTAATATTGTTCATGAAAGCAAGATTTACTTTTATACGTTGATCGCATCCATTTTCCGGCCATTTTCTGATTTGATTAAAGCACAGTACTGCGCATGCACGAACAATGGCGACTTCCATTCATAAATTCATCGTGCATAAATTATCTCGGCACGAGCAGACGAGCCGTGCAGACGAGTAAGACTCAAACTATGATCGAAATAAACTTCAAATTAATGGTGAATAGGCATCATAATTACACAATCCGTTTCATTTTGGGGGCAATATAAATGAAGTAAGTAGTAGTCGAGATGGATATTACTGTTTATTTTGATGTTTGATTGTGTGAACCAAATGAATCGGCCGGCCGACGTATTTTTATTTTTTTTCGATGCACCGATTTTGCAAAATCTGCATCGGCGTTCGATGACATCGATCGAACACCGATTTTAAAATCGATTCGACTCAGGCTTAGTTTCAATAACCCCGACTCATTTCAGGAAAGCATGAATTAGTGTATCTATGAAATATCAAAGCTGCCTATCTGTTAAGTAAAAAAATAAACATACCATTTACAATGCATTTATATGCACCAATATCAAGTACATTGAAGCACAAGCAATCTCCCTTGGGAAAAGAATGCATAAGAAAAGGTTCTTAGAACTACTCATGGATATGAGCAAATCTATCTTGTACTTGGACTTGAATGAAAGTTTGAAAGAATTTGTATGTAAAATTAAAGAAACAACTCAAGTAGATACTGGAATTAATAATCCTACATGTGCAGTTAATGTTATCATTTATCATTATGATTCACTGACCGAGCTGATAAGTTTTTCAAAGAATTTCCTCCGCTCATCACTTACCTAGATGTTGAGCATTGTGCGTTCCCAGCCTCCTCCCGTGCTCAGCCTCCACTGCAGCTCTGGCCTCGAGCTCTGAAGTGAACTGAATGAATCCATACCCTTTCTGGATGGACATACCGGTGATGGTGCCATACTCCCGGAAGATCTCAAAGATCTTCTGCCTATCAGAATGCAAGGGGTTGAGGTTGCCAATGAAGATACGGGAAGCCTTTGCTGCAGGATCCTGGTTGTTTGTGCTGGTGCCAATCGATAGATGGTTTGGCGGGTTGTTGTGTGGGATGAGTCCTCCTCCTCCTCCTCCACCCCCTCCCATGAAGTTATTACCTTGACGCGGACCACCGAATCCCCCTCTGTTCATTTTACTTGGATTTCAGGTGGTGGTCAAATAGCTGTGAGTATAATAAGTTGGAAAAGACAAGTTTGTATAAGCATATTTCTACTTCATATACTGGTACTACCCCCACATAGAGTTTGTATTGTAAACATGATAATGTAACAATACAATTTTTTTACTTTAAGAAGAATTTTTTTACCCATGGCATAGCACACATATTTGTTGTTGCCTCTTCTTCAAGTTTTTTGCTCAACTCTAATATCGAAGGGGCATGAAATTCATAGAGCAAAAAACAAAATTTTGTTGCAATACATGTTTCTATTGAAATACAAATCCACATACAATGAAATAAATGAATAAACAATAAAAATCAATACATATGAATACTTACCAAAATAAAAAAATTGGCAACTACAAGAGCTCTTGAAATATAAAAAATCTGAAATAAAATAACAGCAGAATAAAGACAAATAATGAATAAAGAATAACAAGATATACTCAGAAAAATAATAAGTCTGTAAATCTGCATGTTTAAGAAATACTTTGAATGATGTGTTGTATTTTGATAAAATATTTTTGAGATATTAATTTTCAATTTCAATGAAAAAGAAAATGGAATAACTTACAATGAAATGTGCAAGAAATGTCACAGAAAACAAAGTATAAAATGTTAAATTGGTTGATTGCTGGAAGAATTCTAGAAGCCATGTATATTATGTGAAGAGCAATAATTATATTTATTTACAATCAAATTTTAAATTTTATTATTTGTTAAATTATAATTTTTATCTATAAAATGTTCTTCAAAATGGCATTTCGTAACATCGCTCATCGAAGCTACAGTACATCATAACAAAGCAGTTCAAGCAAGGGTCAAGCCTATTGTATCTGCAGAGTTTACGAATGGATACACGAGATAGGTCTGGTAAGAAACCTCTAATTTTTCTTATTTTTGTGTGAAATGGTCATACCTTTATACGCATAAGGTGTATTAAGGTATGTAATTTAATAAAATTTTTGTTTAAAATGCAATCGGCAGTTGCAAAGTGAAATATGAAGGGAAATCACTTCTTGTGTACAAAGTTCGCTAGGCATAGTCCCATATGCCTGTCTAGGGTCTGATGTAATGACATTAATATCAAAATAATTTTAAAAAATATCATCACGAAGTCCTCTAGTACCAGGCTAATAAGACTAGCTTAGGCAAATCCGGACATACAACGGGGTATTACTCAAGGGTTCATTACATGCCATTACGCACAGAAAAATCAAGCCATAGAAGTCGTGCATTGTGGACGCCAGAAGTGGAGTCGTAGCACGCGCGACCCACTAGTTAGAAATCCACTGCCAAACGCGGTTCCTTGTGCGAGTTTAGTATACTAATACTAACCTCGCACTAGTGTGAGTGAACACAGTATTAATTATATGCTACGGACAGTCACAAATGACCTTTACAAATGCTGTATGATCGATTTCTTTATTTTCATACCATTTATTTCTATAAAACTCGTTCACAAATTGTGACGATAGCATCAAAGTGAACACAGGAACGGCCATCGCCTAAATCTAGGGCCACTCCACTCGTACTAGTGTAAGCTTGACTCAAGGACAAGGCCAAAGGGTTCATTACATACTGCCGCACACAGAAAAATTAAGCCAAGTCGTGTGCTGTGGATAAGCGCCAGCCCAGGCAGATCTTGGCGTCACAGCACACGCGAATAGTTAGAAATCCACTGCCAAACGCGGTTCTTTGTGCGAGGTTCACTCTCACACTAGTGGAGTGGGCTAGGGCCAGGCGCCAGGGCCGGCCCTGGAGCGGTATTTTGAGATGTCATTATATCTCTCAGATAAAATTTAGAATTTTATCTTGCGGATAAATTCTCACTCCTTTGCCACACCTCCTGGCGAAATGGATTTCCATTGTTCGAGTGAGATGCGCCTGGAAATCCAAGCTATGTGGGGAAGTTACAAATTGATGCAGAGGTTCGAGCCCTAGCCTGGTCACGTCTTTCGGATGGTGACGTTCAAGGTCAGTCCCAGACATAAATAATCATATCTGATTGATACAATACACGTCTGACAAAACTCAAATACACACACACACACAGATATTATTATTGCTTCAAAAATAGGCGTGTCTAACAAGATATTAAATTCCAAGCGGGAGAACGGGAGATTTTGCGAAAATGGGCTTTCGGCAGGAGATCTCCCACTAGGGTGTCTGGAGAATTTTTTTTTTTCTTAGTTCAAGAAAATATCACATTTTCTTTGCGAACTTTAAGAGAAATAAACTTCAGACTGACAGAAATATAACATTTTTTTTTAAATTCAATTATTGGCTGCAAAAAAGAAGAATGAAATTAGGTAAATTTTCAGCGTTTCCCTGCCATAGACTGTGTAGTTAAGTATGGACACACACAAATCCAAATTTTCAGCTTCCGAGAACTTTTATGAATTTATTATTAAAGCCAAAAACTTGTCCATAAAGTCAGTGTCTAATAGGAATTTTTATGCTCTTTCTGATGGTATGATTTTTATAAAGATTTGGAAACCAGATCACTATGAAAAATTGCGACAAAGTGAAAAAATTTGTGCAAAACAAAAATTTCATCTTCCCATAGAAAACGCATGGGGAAATGGCAATCTCAACATCACACACAAATATGGGTTTGCAATTTATCTTTAAATCCTCATTTCAAATAATCCTATAAACTTGTCCTTACTTTCAAAAGCCCCTGAATTTTCTCTTTCCATACATGCCAAACACAAGTTAATAATTAATTCAGATCACATTTTTATAGCAGCCTGAATTTCCAGAAAAAATGTGCCATATTTTCCCCTTAAAAAAGGCTAAATCAGCCCGTTTTTTATGCCGACACTTCACGTCTTCAGTGTGGCTTCAGACATCCTACTCCCACCGAAAGCGGGAGAGTTGGAGTCTCTACATATTTCATTTATCTGAGATCAAATGGATCTCAGAATACCACCCCTGGGGACCATCGACCATGCCCATGGGCTGGCCCACTCACACGTATTGCGAGGTTAAACTAACCGGGCTGGCCCAGCACTGTCCTCTCCGCGGGCATGCCACTCCGCCTGCATGTATGGCATGCGAGGGGCGCTCCGGCCACGAATCGCCCTCGCCGGTCGCCCCGCCTTCCACTCGTGTGTTCGGCCCGGCGTCGTGTCTGTCACCTGATATTATATTAATGCAAAATCCTCCTATATCTTCTTATTCTTTTCAACACCATCTCTTCCAGTATTTCTCACTAATAATCTTTCAGACAAATTAATCTTGTCACCTTTCGTTCATTGATATCATCTAAATTTAAGAAAAGTAAGGACACAAATTTACCTGCGTGGAGCTCTCGAGGGCTAGCTGTGTGCAATTCGGCTCAATATCATGCGGTACAGATGTACAAAAATATCACTGTCGAGTTCCAGTATAGTAACGAAAAGCATTTGATTTTCGAACTACAAAAATGCTAACAAATGTTTCATTAAAGTTTTTTTTAGTAACTATTTTCGATTTTGCTGGTAATATCCCGGGAAATATAATTTTGTTTTCAATCCAATTTTACTCCAGTCGAAGGGATGCATCGGTATTAAAGGGGCATCATCGATTCTCTCATTTGCATGTGACTAAATTGTGATGTTGTGAAAATTAAGCGAAGTTTTAAAATGTCATAACTTTCTTATTTTACATCCGATTTTGATGAAAATTTTCAGCATTATGCTTATCTGATTTTTCTCTATTGATTCAAATCAATATTTTTTTTCTGGTGGACTTGACCTTCAATATCACTGGTTTTCTTAATTAATCCCCTTTTTATTGGCATTTATTAATACGCTACTCGATCCTCACGAGAGGGGCCTGATTCAGTGGCGTATGATCCAGGGGGATACATCCCGCCCCCCCCCCCGTTTTTTTTCTTTTGGGGGGATCACCATCATTCGGGAGTGGTCTGGACTCTATGGAGACTTTTTTTTGCTTTCCAGATATGTTTTTTAAAGAAAATCACCCTTACTTTTTCTCCCTGTTATTTAAAAACAATGATCGATCAGGCGTAGGTTATATACCTATAGTAGCTAGGTGTTGACTGCATGCCCCCCTGTCGAGTCACAACACATGCAAGGGACGTATCTCTGCCCCCCCCCCCCTGACGAGTCAAAACTGATCCCTGACGAGCTAAGTGGGCCCCTCCATTTAACTTGAAGGCCTTTTTTTTTTTTTTTTCCAGAAGGAAAAACCATGCAGTTCCACTGGACCAGTTAGACCAGTAGAATTTTAACTGGTAACTCTGGAAATTGGAACATTACTGGTCTAACTGGTCCAGTTAAAAATTAAACTGGTCTTGAATTACTGGAATTTTATACTGGTGGTTGTTACTGGTCTCACTGGTCTTCATACTGGTATCCAATTTAAACTGGTCTCTACTGGTCTATTCTATTGGTCCTCAAACTGGTCGAACTGGTCCTCGTACTGGTCTTACTGGATCAATTTATTATATGCATTTGGTTTGTTATATACCATGGTCAGTGAAAGGTGATGGAAAAGATGGTTAGTACATTAATCTTTCTTCTGTTACTTTAAATGTGATATATGAAATTACACATTTTCAATGTGAATTAGTTCACACACTTATTTAAAAAGTTTTTAAACAACAATGAGTGCCATTGCAAGGATATTCCATTTTAAATCCTGATTTTTCTTTTAAAAACAGGAAATATGCAAATGAGGTAAACCACGTGATCAGCATCATCAGAACTACTGGTATTACTGGTCTTGACCAGTCCAATTTCAAACAATGAATTACTTTAGACCAGTTGACTATATCAGAGGAATATATCTTGCTCTTAATCATAATTAAAGGAAATAATTATTTTAATGATAATGTTAATACTTGATAATTATGATAATATTAATAATAATAATTACAATATCAATAACAATGATAACAGTAATAAGAATGATAACAACAATGATCATAATAATCATAAAAATAATAATTATGATAATTATAAGAAGAATGATGATAACAATCGATAACGATAATAACTTTCTCTGAATTTTCCATAATATTCGTCAAATGATCTGACTTGAAATAAAATCATTATTTATTGGACCAGTAACACCAGTTTGATGAAAAACAATTTAACTGGTATTACTACTTTGCTTCAACTGGAATTCAATTGTTCGAAGTGGTCTCCAGTTGATTTTTACTGGTCCAGTTAAAAATCAACTGGTCCAGTAAACATATACTGGAAACCAGTAAAATTATACTGGAAACCAGTAAAAATTCTTACTGGTCTTACTGGTTTTTCCTTCTGGGTTGCTTGTCAATTTTTTTTCTGGTGTGAAATGTCCTTTACTTGCGGTTGGAGACCTTTTTTTTTTTTTTTTTTGGTGGACGAATTTGCCCCCCCCCTTTGGAAAATCCTAGGTACGCCACTGCTTATAAGCCCTCCAAAAATCGTTCAGCCGCCCCCCTCCATGGGCGGCGAGGCAGAGGATTATCTTTTGTTCACGGGGGGGGGGGGTGACATCCATTACTGCGCTTGATCCCCCGGTCCCAGCGGCGTAACAGGGGTCGGTGGCCAGGGGGGGGGGGGGGGCAAGAGCCAAAAATTTCCCGGTCATGAGGCTACGATTTTGAGAGGGCCAGACATTGCGTATCAGGCAGAATTTATCTTTTATATTAAAAAAAATCCAATTTTGTGATACAGTTTGACATGATATCCAGAGAATAATATATTTCACTCTTTTCTCTTTCCATTCCGTTTTTTGTGGTCTGTATACGTATGCCACTGTGAACATGATTCTTTGCGGGAGTAGCGTGAAGAGTAAAAAAAACCGAGAAGCACAGTATGGCGCATGTGCTAAAAAGCAGCTTAATTTAAGTCCCGAGGGAGCGAAGCGAGTGAGAATAAAAATCACATTTTCATGAGAATTTACCTTTGAGATAGTATTTTTTGACTTTATATATTCAGTAAATAAAATCATATCCTACACTTTTCCTTTGCTTTTCTTTCCTCCTTTTTTTCTTGGTTGTAGAACTTTTAGGGAGCATGGCCCAACCCTTCCATACTCATATAGGGCAGTGCTATGCGATGGGGTCCGTCTGGAGCCCCCGGAACGGACTCACTTCTTGATATCAAAGCCATTTAATAAACCTCGCAGAAAATTTCATCAAAATCGGATGTAAAATATGAAAGTTATGACATTTTAAAGTTTCGCTTAATTTCACAAAACAGTTATATTCACGTCCTTGTCGGTATGCAAATGAGGAGACTGATGACATCACTCACTATTATTTTGTATTTTATTATATGAAATATTTCAATTTTCTCCCTGTTGTCGTGTGAAACAAAAGATCAATTCCTCCCTGAACATGTGCAATTAGCATTGTTTAATTCTGTATGGTTCAATCAAGTTGATCGTTATTGTCAAATCTGTAAAAAATGAAATATTGTATAATTCAAACAATAAGAAAAAAAAAGAAATAGTGAGTGAGGGACATCATAGACTGTCTAATTTGCAAGTAAATAGCTGAGTAATGCATATCACTGTTTTGTAAAAAAATAAGCGAAACTTTAAAATGTCATAACTTACTTATTTTACATCCGATTATGATGAAATTTTCAACATAATGCATGTTTTATTTTTCTCTATTTATTCAAATCAATATTTTTCTGGGATGATCTTGACCTTTAATGTAAAAAAAAGGGTCCCTACAGGGGGGTGTTATAGAGCCATTTGATGGTTATAGATAAAGAGCCCCTACTGCGCGGGGTCTGGGGCAAATTAGCCCCGGTAGCTTATTTGCATAAAATTTAGCAAGCCTATAGCACAATGTTGTATGCAGTTCATCTTCCCGCTCTTTATTTTCTATCCTCGGCAGCCCGGTCATGTTATCAAGTTTTTTTTTCTTGTCCATTTCTTTGTTTTCCAATTTAGCTTTTGACTAATTCCATTATACCTTCATTTCCCGCTATTGTTTGCCATTTTGTCATCTTTTAGTTTATTTCCCATCATGCTATTGCATTACATAGGCCTATTTCGGAATGATTTGTTCTTTCTCAAATGTTCTTTCGTTCCTTTCCCGCTTTCCTTCCTTTTCCATTAAAAATATGTTTTTCTTCTTCGTTTTCTTTTCACTTTTCCCTTTCCTTTTTCCTTTCCTTTTCCCCTTTCCTTCCCCTTTCCCTTTCTTTCTCCTTCCCTTTTTTTTCCGCCATGGGGGCGGGGGGGGGGGGGGGCAGCTTGCCCCCTGCCCCCCCCCCCGCCTGTTACGCCACTGCCCGGTCCAAATACAAAAGATTATCCTCTGCTCCGCCGCCCTTGCCCCCCCCCCCAAAAAAAATGTTGACCACAAATAAAAAAAAAATGTAGGCGATATGGGTATATTATACCATTCAAATAAACAAAAATGATTGACAACTGAAATAATGCATTCGTTGCTGCAAGTCCTGCAACCGATGATCAGACATACTATACAAACGTGTATAAAAATACAAAATAGTTATTATTTCAAATATATAGGAATGTGCATGGGGAAAAGTATATGAAATATTAATGCTTCTCAGTCAAGTAAAAATTAAGGAAAGTTTGTCAGATCTAGATGACATAAAATATCACCTTTGCAAAAAGAGAGCACTCTAATAAAGGATTTTTATTAAATATGGAAGAAAGGGTATATAAATAAAACTTTGTATAGGGTGGTCCATAGTGTTCACTTATTGATGGGGTGGCCTACAAGTGCCCTTCCGATCGATATTTTGCGACGCTACATAATATGCTCCCCATTGGCGGCGGAAGCCAAACATTTTAGGGGGGACCACCAAAAATTTTTGACAAGCAAAAAAAAAAAAAAAAGTTATCAAACTAAAAATGTAGGGGGGACGCTGGAAAAAAAAACCGGGTTATCAACAAAAAATTTAGGGGGGGGTCGTCCCCCCACCTCAAGTTTAGGGGGGACACGTCCCCCCCCCCCGTCCCCCCCCCCGTCCCCCCCCCCCCGCTTCCACCGCCTATGATCCTCCCCCGGTATAGCTCAACCGCGTAGCCAGGATTTCATTTTGGAGGGGGCGGTAAATGCACGCGAAGCGTGCCAACCAAAGACCTTATAATATAATATTACATAGGTTATGTAGATTCGAATCAGTGATAGGTCAATACGCCATCACGTGACCATAGCTGCGAGGATCGCATTTGTTATATTCTAGGTTTTGACGTCACCTCAGGGAATATACTGCGTTGTATTTTCAATTGCGGCGTTATATTCACTAAGGTGACGTCACTCGCTGCATACAAGTTGCGTAACAAGGTAGTTTATTTGATGTACGCGCTAATGTTAACGCGTCGATTGCATGAAGAACGTGTTTGATGTATTTAAAAAAAAAAATCTATTATGACGTAGATGGATCAGAGCTGTAGCAAGAATTTCGGGTTTGAGCCAGATGATGCCTGCAATTTCTGATGGCGAATCCACATATACTATATAATATAACAGATATTGCCTGGTCTATCGTTTTAATAAATAACATTTCAACTCCCCTCCGACGCTATATTTTCCCCTCGGGATAATATTTTCCCTCAGCGCTGCGCGCTTCGGGCAAAATATAATCCCTTGGGAAAAATACAACTCCGTCGGGGAGAGGAAATGTTATATTCAAACCAAGCCCCCGAAGCTACCGCCATTTTGTTTAATCCATTAGAAGCTAAAATAAGCCCTCATTAATATTAATTTCGTACGATGCTCCCTCGTCAACTGTGGTTTTGTACGTGTATTAGACAATACGCACATCAGCGCAATGACAAAGGTCAACTTGGCAAATTCATTAATGTATTCATTTTGTTACGCGCTCGTGACGCGAAGGATTCAGCGAATCAAGCAAGCGCAAATCTGAGACGATACGTTGCGCTCTATAAAGTATCGATATCACAAGCGATATCACTTAAAAACAAAGCATAATAGGCCTATGCTTATTCTAAAAGGGAAGATGAAAAGAGTAGATCAAGTCGTGATTAGGTAAAGAGGTCTCCAGTGCTTTTGCCATCCCCAAATTGTCACATGTTAAGATATACAGTAATCTATAGTTTTTAACAAATGTAAAGAATCAATATTAATTAATCAATATTAGGGGGGCTACATGCTCTGCTTTTCAGTTGGCCCTCCCTCCCTTTCAATTATTTATATTTCGATTTGATAATTGTCTATTGTAATTTTATAATGTTGTCAATTTTTGTATGTACTTCAAATGTGATTATATGTTACTTTGTCAATTGTATCATAATTGTAAATATGAAATTGAAAGTGGAAAATAAAATAATTGAATTGAATCTAGACTCTAAATAGCCGGCAGAGGCCGCCGAACGGATCAAAGGGGGCTGTTGCACTGACCCAAAAGTCTTGTTTTCTTTTTTTTTTCTAGGGGGGGGGGGGGGCGGATGGGGGCAGAACATGGTTATTACAATTTGATGGTAATTTTCACTGGTTGAGTATGGTTACTGAAAAAAATAACTGTCACCACTAATAGAGTACATTTCTTGTTACAAATTTCGAGAAGCAAAAAAAAATCTTTTGTTCAAGGTATAATACGTAAGGGGCCGGCCCCCTCATGGATCCCCGTGCCTTTTTTCTTCATCTGGCGTCCGTTTCATAATGAATTACAGCTATTTAAACATCGCTGTTATTGTGATTACCGTGGTAACCTAGATTATGATTGGTTATTGCAGTTACCATCGTAGTTAACTACGATGGTAACGGCTATAACCAATCATAATTACCATACTTGTAACTCATGATGAAACGGGCCCCAGTTTATCATGTTTAATACGTTTCCTGTCCCCTTTATTCTCCAGCATTTCTTGCTCTGTTTTTCCATTTAATAATTTTCCCACTCATGTTCTTTTGGTGCTGCCTTTCTCCTACATATATTTCCTTCTTCTTTTCCCACTTGTTATCTGCCTCCTGGTTTCCATAAATCTCGTCTTATTTCTCTTTCACCCCTTTGTTCCTACTTCCTGCACCATTCGTGCTCTCTTACCCCCCTCCCCCTTTGAATTATCTCTTCGTATGTGCCCCTCCATTTCTTTCTCATCTCTTTTCATCCCACTTCTCATCACTCTTTCACTCTTTCGATCTCCATCGCATTTTGAATTTTGCCAATTCCAAATCCCTTTCATTTTAGCTTTGTACAAATACTATATGAATACAAATGAAAGACATGAAGGCATTTTCTGGTTGTGAATTTTATTAATAGCCAGAAATAATATCACATTATCAGAGGATTTAGCCTTACTCTTTTTCTTAAGCGTATGTTAATACTTTGAATCGAACGAAAATGTTTTTTTGTATGCAGGGGCAGCGATCCTGGGGGGCACAGTTCCCCCTACTTTTTGAAGCACTGAAAAGTGCCTTTAATTTTATGTAAGAAAAATGCCCCCTCACGAACGTGTACTGTGTCCCTTTCACCTGACGAGAACCTGTTTTAGGTGTTACCAAGTGCTCTTCCTTGTATGCAAATTTTTACCAAAAAATGCCCCCCCCCCCCCGAACGTGTTCTATGCCCTTTTATCTGAGGGCCCGTTTTATGTGTTAAAAAGTGCCCCCTCGCCTTCTTGTAAGTGCCCTTTCTCGAATAACTGCCCCCTTTACCCAAGAAAAGTGCTCCTAAAGAACTTGTTCTGTGCCCCTTTCACCTGAGAAGGACCCGTTTTATGGTCACCATGACGAGTGCCCTTTGAAACAAGAAAACAATAAGGAAATCCTTTGTGCATTAAGTTTAATAATTCATGTGAGTGGGGGTAGATAAGCAGTTTCGTACACTACAGGTGGAGGGGGGGCTTGAAGGACTCTTGCCCCCCCCCCCCCCCAAAAAAAAAAGGTGAAATATATCATTCTGCATATTTTGCCGAAATCTATCACAAAATTTGATATTCTTTTTAAAAATGTCAAAATTTTGCTCTCTCGCAACTTCTTAAAAATTTCACATAATACAGCAATTTCCCTGTGCCCCCCCTCACTTTCAACTTCACTTCGCCGCTCCTATTTGTATGTTTATAGCTTCTCCTTTTGCAACCAGTTTTAATGAAAATCAACAGGAAATTTCAATACTTCATGAATTGGGGGTTGTAATAATAAAAAATATTAAAAAAATTGGGACTTGAAAAAAAAAAACCTTTTCCATCTTTATCAAGTGCATCCTACGCTAAGTCACTCTTGTTTGTTGGATTTCTTGAATGAAAACATCTGTTACACCAGTCCTGCAGATTGAAAAAATAGAGAAAGAAAATCAATGAATTTGAATTAAAATTGTCATGATTTGTAAAACATAAATGTTTTAAGAAAAGTAAGACTATACATACCGGTATATATATTTCTTCATCACATAACATAGGAAATCTTAGTTCTACTAATTATAAACTTGTACTTCTACAAAGCATATCACTTAAACCTGTTCTATGCAGTTAACATACCACTCTCCATTATAAATACATGTACTCTATAAAAAAAATGTCAGAGATTTCCCATAAATATGAATATATGAATTAACATATATAAATTATATATAATAGTCAGAATTAAAGTTGATATGTTTTGTTGCACAGAATATTTTGATCTGTGAATAAAAACGACACCTAACTATAATCTAACAACAGAATTGAAATGGTTTTTTGAAAGGCAGGTCTATTTGTTGCCTAAAAAAATTGTGAAAACCCCCCATTATTAAAAATAATCACTAATTAACTCACTCATATAACTGCTGTAGGTTGTATTTCTCTTTGTGGTCCTATCACTGTTCTATTAGGCCTACTTCACCAATTGTTTATCATCATCAATCACCTCCATGGAAATTGTAAAGCTGTATCATCCTATTGGACAAAATGTAAAATAATAAGATATAAAAAAAATTGTAAATCTACAAATATGAAATATGAACATCATACTAAAGAATGAATAAAATGAATTTTATAAAATATAAAACATGAAAAATAAATATTGCTTTGTTTATAAACAAATAGGAAATAAAAAGGCCATTTAAATAATAGTAGATCAAGTACATGACCTTATTTTATAAATTTGCCCAAGGTACACAACTATTGGCATTGGTTCTATTTTAGACTCGAGAGCCTGTATATATAAGAAGTGTATATTCAGTATAGATCCTACCTCTTAGCAGTGGCTCAGGTTATTTTTATTTAATGTAAACATGGTTAACATTAATTTCAATGCATGTAATGTATCTGTAATTTTGTATGGGTTAGTTTAACTTTTATACCTGGATGAGAATCTGCAAAATGATGCATGCACTTATGATCATCATGTTTATAACCATAGGTACCGGGTAGACCTCTACTGTTTTTCTTGTTCTTCAAACTCAACCTGTTTGTGAAAGAAAAGAGAGAACAATAAGTGTCAATTGATCTCTTTCATGGCCGTATGTACACTGTTAAAAAAAACCTGATTTTACAGAAAAAACAAGATTTTGCAGAAAGCAATAACAGAATAATTCTGTAAATTCATAAAACAGGAATTTTTCTACAGAACAGGTCTGTTTAAAAAGGGGAAAATGGTGTTTTATTTAAGAAAATTTGTAAGGTTCCATACACCAAATACCAATTTCCTGTAATTTTACATGATATAATGTAAGATTATGCAATCTGGTAAAATTACAGGTGTTCTCGAGACTCTGCTGCAGGAACTTCTTTTATTTTAAGGATAACTTTTCTAACAGTGTAGGGGGAGGGGTTTGGGTGGGAGCTGAAATGTGAAAACCTTCATAAAAAAAAAGAATTGCATGAAATCCTTCAATTTTACTTTAGAAAATGCAAAAAAACAGCCCTAGGCAATATTGGTTGCTTCGGGCCCCGGCTTTCTGAATTTCAGGTTTCTCTAATTTTTTTCACATGTCTGCCCCCCCCCCCCCCCAAAAAAAAAAATCTGCATCTTTTTATTCCGAATCTTAATTCATTTGATTGTAACAACATAATTTCAAAATCTCATGCACTAGGTCTAGATCTATTTGTAAGAAAGTATACATCTAGTCCAACCAGAATCAGTGCTGCGTGACAGCATTCATGTATCTAAATAAGGTCTAGATCTAGACTATCGATAGACTCTCGATCTATCTAGACCTAGAATGTAAAGCTAACCCTTCGGTGACTTTACCTAGATGTATATCGATTTAGAAATTTTTGATGTCTGACGTTTATTCCTGGCTAAACCTTCATTGCCATTATTGACCGTGAGTAGATCTAGATCTAGTCCTTGGTCCACTGACAGTCATACTCGTACATGTATGTAAATGTAGTCGTTTAGGCCCAGACCTACATCTAGGCCTTAAATTATAGACCTAGATCCTAAGCCCTGGGGGTACGTGTCGAGGGTTGGGAAAGTACAAGTTAGATGACTAGATTTGAATTAGGTAGGCCTAGATCTACGTACAACTACAAGCATCGATGGATAAAGTAAAGTAACATAAACTGATAAAGTAAAATTAAGAAGCAAGACTAGGCTCTGTTAACCATGTTAGAAATTAGATCTTGATCTATTGATAATAAGAGTAAGACAAACATGCAGAGCAGCATTTTAATTTCTAATACCGAGTCTAACTATATAAATAACAATAAGAATTAAAAATGGGTGGGGGGCTAAATGCAGAAGAAGCCTGAAGTTATGCAAAATAAATTTGATATCTGAAACTGACGAGAATCTAGGCCTAGTGAGGATTGACACAATGATGACAGGCATATCTTCTTCCACACTCCGCTTCACAGTTTATTCCTGATTGAGTCTCGATCTACTGAAGATAGATGCAGATTTCCCTCGAGATCTAACGTTATACAGTGTACAAAAAGAAGCTTCATTCTTCTTGTTTTAATCAATCGTGGGCTCCCGGCCCGATTTTCTCTCGATGCCCAGCCGGCTAGGAGCCCGTACAAAATACATGTGGTTGACACAGCGGCATAACCACTGAAATTAAAGCAACATAAATGTCATAAGTACAGGCTGCACTGCCACTGGGCCGGGCGACGATGACAATCTAACTTCAATTTCAAAGACCAAATTCTGCTTTTCTTTAACAGAAGAATGATGGAAAATGCTCTAATTACTTATACAAATAACCTATTATCACAAAATACAGTGTGAAATGTGTAAATAGTTCACTGAATTAATGTGGTTATATCAATTTATACGTACTCACCGGAGTGTTCGTAGGTCCATTTTTGTGTGGAAAGAAAAGTTTCAGAATGAATAAATTAGATGACGTAATGAGGTCAAATGAATAATTAATTCTGTAACACGATACCACTAGTATCGATGACAAAGAATCGGGGAAATCGCGTATTAATGACGCTCTTAGCCAATGAAAAGGCCGGATTATGAATATCTTCATGCTCATGAATGTCAATGAGGGCTTATTTTTGTCTTCAAATGATCGCGGTAGGCGGAGCCTAATCTCATTTGTTTTGTGCTGAACGCGCACGCAGCTTTCGGTCTAGTAATATATTATAAGGTCTTTGCAAGCCCCCGAAGCTACCGCCATTTTGTTTAATCCATTAGAAGCTAAAATAAGCCCTCATTAATATTAATTTCGTACGATGCTCCCTCGTCAACTGTGGTTTTGTACGTGTATTAGACAATACGCACATCAGCGCAATGACAAAGGTCAACTTGGCAAATTCATTAATGTATTCATTTTGTTACGCGCTCGTGACGCGAAGGATTCAGCGAATCAAGCAAGCGCAAATCTGAGACGATACGTTGCGCTCTATAAAGTATCGATATCACAAGCGATATCACTTAAAAACAAAGCATTGTTTGTATTGCGTCTTATAGGCCTATGCTAATTCTAAAAGGGAAGATGAAAAGAGTAGATCAAATCGTGATTAGGTAAAGAGGTCTCCAGTGCTTTTGCCATTCCCAAATTGTCACATGTTAAGATATACAGGAATCTTAGTTTTTAACAAATGTAAAGAATCAATATTAATTAATCAATATTAGGGGGGCCTACATTATACAAGCTCTGCTTTTCAGTTGGCCCTCCCTCCCTTTCAATTATTTATATTTCGATTTGATAATTGTCTTTTGTAATTTTATAATGTTGTCAATTTTTGTATGTACTTCAAGTGTGATTATATGTTACTTTGTCAATTGTATCATAATTGTAAATATGAAATTGAAAGTAGAAAATAAAATAATTGAATTGAATCTAGACTCTAAGTAGCCGGCAGAGGCCCCCGAACGGATCAAAGGGGGCTGTTGCACTGACCCAAAAGTCTTGTTTTCTTATTTTTTTCTAGGGGGGGGGGGCGGGGGCAGAACATGGTTATTACAATTTGATGGTAATTTTCAATGGTCGAGTATGGTTACTGAAAAAAATAACTGTCACCACTAAAAGAGTACATTTCTTGTTACAAATTTCGAGAAGCAAAAAAAAAATATTTTGTTCAAGGTATAATACGTAAGGGGCCGGGCCCCTCATGGATCCCCGTGCCTGTTTTCTTCATTCGTTTCATAATGAATTACAGCTATTTAAACATCGCTGTTATTGTGATTACAGTGGTAACCTAGATTATGATTGGTTATAGCAGTTACCATCGTAGTAAACTACGATGGTAACGGCTATAACCAATCATAAGTACCATACTTGTAACTCATGATGAAACGGGCCCCAGTTTATCATGTTTAATACGTTTCCTGTCCCCTTTATTCTCCAGCATTTCTTGCTCTGTTTTTCCATTTAATAATTTTCCCACTCACGTTCTTTTGGTGCCGCCTTTCTCCTACATATATTTCCTTCTTCTTTTCCCACTTGTTATCTGTCTCCCGATTTCCATAAATCTCGTCTTATTTCTCTTCCACCCCTTTGTTCCTATTTCCCACCATTCGTGCTCTCTTACCCCCCCCCCCCCTCTCTAAATTATCTCTTCATATGTGCCCCTCCATTTCTTTCTCATCTCTTTTCAACCCCCTTCTCATCACTCTTTCTCTCTCTCCATCTCATTTTGAATTTTGCCAATTCCAAATCCCTTTCATTTTAGCTCTGTACAAATACCATATGAATACAAATGAAAGACATGAAGGCATTTTCTGGTTAGTTGTGAATTTTATTAATAGCCAGAAAAAAATATCACATTATCAGAGGATTTAGCCATACTTTTTTTCTTAAGCGTATGTTAATACTTTGAATCGAACGAAAATGTTTTTTGTATGCAGGGGCAGCGATCCTGGGGGGCACAGTACTTTTTGAAGCACTGAAAAGTGCCTTTAATTTTATGTCAGAAAAATGCCCCCTCACGAACGTGTACTGTGTCCCTTTCACCTGACGAGAACCTGTTTTAGGTGTTACCAAGTGCTCTTCCTTGTATGCAAATTTTTACCAAAAAATGCCCCCCCCCCCTGAACGTGTTCTGTGCCCTTTCATCTGAGGGCCCGTTTTATGTGTTAAAAAGTGCCCCCTCGCCTTCTTGTAAGTGCCCTTTCTCGAATAACTGCCCCCTTTTACCCAAGAAAAGTGCTCCTAAAGAACTTATTCTGTGCCCCTTTCACCTGAGAAGGACCCGTTTATGGTCACCATGACGAGTGCCCTTTGAAATAAGAAAACAATAAGGAAATCCTTTGTGCATTAAGTTTAATAATTCATGTGAGTGGGGGTAGATAAGCAGTTTCGTACACTGCAGATGGAGGGGGGGGGGGGCTTGAAGGACTCTTGCCCCCCCCCCCCCCCAAAAAAAAAGGGTGAAATATATCATTCTGAATATTTTGTCGAAATCTATCACAAAATTGGATTTTCTTTTTAAAAATGTCAAAATTTTGCTCTCTCGCAACTTCTTAAAAATTTGACATAATACAGCATTTTCCCTGTGCCCCCCCCCCCCAATTTCAACTTCACTTCGCCGCTCCTATTTGACTGTTTATAGCGTCTCCTTTTGCAACCAGTTTTAATGAAAATCAACAGGAAATTTCATACTTCATGAATTTGGGGTTGTGATAATAATTAAAATTAAAAAAAATTGGACTTGAAAAAAAGAACCTTTTCCATCTTTATCAAGTGCTTCCTAAGCTAAGTCACTCTTCAATTTGTTGGATTTCTTGAATGAAAACATCTGTTACACCAGTCCTGCAGATTGAAAAAATAGAGAAAGAAAATCAATGAATTTAAATTAAAATTGTCATGATTTGTAAAACATAAATGTTTTAAGAAAAGTAAGACTATACATACCGGTATATATATTTCTTCATCACATAACATAGGAAATCGTACTTCTACTAATTATAAACTTGTACTTCTACAAAGAATATCACTTAAACCTGTTCTATGCAGTTTACATACCACTCTCCATTATAACTACAACATGAACTCTATATATAAAAAACTGTCAGAGATTTCTCTCTGAACAGAATATTTTGATCTGCGAATAAAAACGACACCTAACTATAATCTAAAAACAGAATTGAAATGGTTTTTTCAAAGGCAGGTCTATTTGTTGCCAAAAAAAATTGTGAAAACCCCCCATTATTAAAATAATCACTAATTAACTCACTCATATAACTGCTGTAGGTTGTATTTCTCTTTGTGGTCCTATCACTGTTCTATTAGGCCTACTTCACCAATTGTTTATCATCATCAATCACCTCCATGGAAATTGTAGAGCTGCATCATCCTATTGGACAAAATGTAAAATAATAAGATTTAAAAAAAATTGTAAATCTACAAATATGAAATATGAATATCACACTAAAGAATGAATAAAATGAATTTTATAAAATATAAAACATGAAAAATAAATATTGATTTGTTTATAAACAAATAGGAAATAAAAAGGCCATTTAGATAATAGTAGATCAAGGACATGACCTTATTTTATAAATTTGCCCAAGGTACAAAACTTTTGGCATTGGTTCTATTTTAGACTCGAGAGAGTCGAGAGCCTGTATATATAAGAAGTGTATATTCAATATAGATCCTACCTCTTAGCAGTGGCTCAGGTTATTTTTATTTAATGTAAACATGGTTAACATTCATTTCAATGCATGTAATGTATCTGTAATTTTGTATAGGTTAGTTTAACTTTTATACCTGGATGAGAATCTGCAAAATGATGCATGCACTTATGGTCATCATGTTTAACCATAGGTACCGGGTAGACCTCTACTGTTTTTCTTGTTCTTCAAACTCAACCTGTTTGTGAAACAAAAGAGAGAACAATAAGTGTCAAGTGATCTCTTTCATGGCCGTATGTACACTGTAAAAAAAAACCTGATTTTACAGAAAAAAACAAGATTTTGCAGAAAGCAATAACAGAATCATTCTGTAAATTCATAAAACAGGAATTTTTCTACAGAACAGGTCTGTTTAAAAAGGGGAAAATGGTGTTTTATTTAAGGAAATTTGTAAGGTTCCATACACCAAATACCAATTTCCTGTAATTTTACATGATATAATGTAAGATTATGCAATCTGGTAAAATTACAGGTGTTCTCGAGACTCTGCTGCAGGAACTTCTTTTATTTTAAGGATAAATTTTTCTAACAGTGTAGGGGGAGGGGTTTGGGTGGGAGCTGAAATGTGAAAACCTTCATAAAAAAAGAATTGCATGAAATCCTTCAATTTTACTTTAGAAAATGCCAAAAAAAAACAGCCCTAGACAATATTGGTTGCTTCGGGCCCTCGCTTTTAGAATTTCAAAAATCTGCATCTTTTTATTCCGAATCTTAATTCATTTGATTTTAACAACATAATTTCATAATATCATGCACTAGGTCTAGATGACTAGATCTATTTGTAAGAAAGTATAGATCTAGTCCAACCAGAATCAGTGCTGCGTGACAGCATTCATGTATCTAAATAAGGTCTAGATCTATACTATCGATAGACTCTTGATCTATCTAGACCTAGAATGTAAAGCTAACCCAGCTAACCCTTCGGTGACTTTACCTAGATGTATATCGATTTAGAAATTTTTGATGTCTAAACTTTTATTCCTGGCTAAACCTTCATTGCCATTATTGACCGAGAGTAGATCTAGTCCTTGGTCCACTGACAGTCATACTCGTACATGTAAATGTAGTCGTTTAGGCCCAGACCTACATCTAGGCCTAAAATTATAGACCTAGATACTAAGCACTGGGGGTACGTGTCGAGGGTTGGGAAAGTGTAAGTTAGATGACTAGATTTAAATTAGGTAGGCCTAACTTAGATCTACGTACAAGCATCGATGGATAGAAGTAAAGTAACATAAACTGATAAAGTAAAATTAAGAAGCAAGACTAGGCTCTGTTAACCATGTTAGAAATTAGATCTTGATCTATTGATAATAAGAGTAAGACAAACATGCAGAGCAGCATGTTATTTCTAATACCGAGTCTAACTATATAAATAACAATAAGAATTAAAATGGGTGGGGGGCTAAATGCAGAAGCCTGAAGTTATGCAAAATAAATTTGATATCTGATTCTGAAACTGACGAGAATCTAGTGAGGATTGACACAATGATGACAGTCATATTTTCTTCCACACTCTGCTTCACAGTTTATTCCTGACTGAGTCTCGATCTACTGAAGATAGATGCAGATCTCCCTCTAGATCTAACGTTATACAGTGTACAAAAAGAAGTTTCATATTCTTCTTGTTTTAATCAATCGTGGGCTCCCGGCCCGATTTTCTCTCGATGCCCAGCCGGCTAGGAGCCCGTACAAAATACATGTGGTTGACACAGCGGCATAACCACTGAAAAGCAACATACAGGCTGCACTGGGCCGGGCGACGATGACAATCTAACTTCAATTTCAAAGACCAAATTCTGCTTTTCTTTAACAGAAGAATGATAGCAAACTCTCTAATTAGTTAAAGAAATAACCCAAGATCACAATATACAGTGTGAAATGTGTAAATAGTCCACTGAATTAATGTGGTTATATCAATTTATACGTACTCACCGGAGTGTTCGTAGGTCCATTTTTGTGTGGAAAGAAAAGTTTCAGAATGAATAAATTAGATGACGTAATGAGGTCAAATGAATAATTAATTCTGTAACACGATACCACTAGTATCGATGACAAAGAATCGGGGAAATCGCGTATTAATGACGCTCTTAGCCAATGAAAAGGTCGGATTATGAATATCTTCATGCTCATGAATGTCAATGAGGGCTTATTTTTGTCTTCAAATGATCGCGGTAGGCGGAGCCTAATCTCATTTGTTTTGTGCTGAACGCGCACGCAGCTTTCGGTCTAGTAATATATTATAAGGTCTTTGGGTCTTTGATTCAAACTCTAGGTAGGCAATAACTGTATATTACTAGACCGAAAGCTGCGTGCGCGTTCAGCACAAAACAAATGAGATTAGGCTCCGCCTACCGCGATCATTTGAAGACAAAAATAAGCCCTCATTGACATTCATGAGCATGAAGATATTCATAATCTGGCCTTTTCATTGGCTAAGAGCGTCATTAATACGCGATTTCCCCGATTCTTTGTCATCGATACTAGTGGTATCGTGTTACAGAAATAATTATTCATTTGACCTCATTACGTCATCTAATTTATTCATTCTGAAACTTTTCTGTCCACACACAAAATGGACCTACGAACACTCCGGTGAGTACGTATAAATTGATATAACCACATGAATTCAGTGGACTATTTACACATTTCACACTGTATTTTGTGATCTTAGGTTATTTCTTTAACAAATTAGAGAGTTTGCCATCATTCTTCTGTTAAAGGAAAGCAGAATTTGGTCTTTGAAATTGAAGTTAGATTGTCATCGTCGCCCAGTGCAGCCTGTATGTTGCTTGCAGTGTATTTTGTACGGGCTCCTAGCCGGCTGGGAATCGAGAGATAATCGGGCTGGCTTGGTTCACCTCCAACAAGGACCAACTCACGATTGATTAAAACAAGAAGAATGAGGCTTCTTTTTGTACACTGCAACGTTAGATCTAGAGGGAGATCTGCATCTGTCTTCAGTAGATCGAGACTCAGTCAGGAATAAACTGTGAAGCGGAGTGTGGATGAAGATACGCCTGTCATGCCTGTCATTGACATTGTGTCAGTCCTCACTTTGTTTCAGATATCAAATTTATTTTGCATAACTTCAGGCTTCTGCATTTAGCCCCCACCATTTTAACTCTTATTGTTATTCATAAATATATAGACTCGGTCTTAGAAATAACATGCTGCTCTGCATGTTTGTCTTATTATCAATAGATCTACGACCTAGATCTTCTTAATCCTAGGCCCTACTTACTTTATTATAGTACTTAGATCTAGGCTACTTTACTTTTATTTATTCATCGATGCTATCAAGAGCTAGTACCTAATTAAAATTTAGTCTAACTTATACTTTCCCAACCCTCGATACTTACCCCCAGGGCTTATGATCTAGGTCTGTAATTTAGGCCTAGATCTAGGTCTGGGCCTAAACGCGACTCCATTTACATGTACTACGAGTATGACTGTCAGTGGACCAAGGAGTCGGACTAGATCTAGATCTACTCTCGGTCAATAATGGCAATGAAGTCTTAGGCTTAGCCAGGAATAAAAGTCAAAGTCAGACATCAAAAATTTCTAAACCGATATAGGGTTTAGAACCAAAGCTTTACTTTCTAGGTCTAGATAGATCGAGAGTCCATCGTTAGTCTAGATCTAGACCTATTTTAGATACATGAATGCTGTCGCACAGCATTGAGTCTCATTGGACTAGATCTATACTTTCTTACAAATAGATCTAGACCTAGTGCATGAGATTATGAAATTATGTTAAAATCTAATGAAATAAGATTCGGAAATAAAAAGATCCAGATTTTTTTTTTTTTGGGGGGGGCAGACATGTGAAAAAAATTAGAGAAAACTAAAATTCAGAAAGCGAGGGCCAGAAGCGACCAATATTACCTAGGGCCGTTTTGTGCATTTTCTATAGTAAAATTGAAGGATGTCATGCAATTCTCTTTTTGATGAAGGTTTTCACATTTCAGCTCTTACCCAAACCCCTCCCCCTATACATACGGCCATGAAAAAGATCACTTCTTATTATTGTTCTCTCTCTTCTTTCACAAACAGGTTGAGTTTGAAGAACAAGAAAAACAGTAGAGGTCTACCTATATGGTTCAAGATGATGATCATAAGTGCATGCATCATTTTGCAGATTCTCATCCAGGTATAAAACTTAAACTAACCCATACAAAATTACAGATACATTACATGCATTGAATGTTAACCATGTTTACATTAAATACAGTAAAAATAATCTGAGCCACAAAGAGGTAGGATCTGTAATGAATATACATTTCTTAAATATACAGGCTCTCGAGTCTAAAATAGAACCAATGCCAAAAGTTATGTACCTTGGGCAAATTTATAAAATAAGGTCATGTCCTTGATCTACTAGTAACTAAATGGCCTTTTTATTTCCTATTTGTTTATAAACAAAGCAATATTTATTTGTCATATTTTACAAAATTCATTTTATGCATTCTTTAGTGTGATATTCATATTTCATATTTGTAGATTTATGATTTTTTTTTAATCTTGTTATTTTACATTTTGTCCAATAGGATGATGCAGTTTTACAATTTCCATGGAGGTGATTGATGATGATAAATAATTGGTGAAGTAGGCCTAATATAACAGCAACTAGACCACAAAGAGAAATACAACCAACAGCAGTTATATGAGTGAGTTAATTAGTGAATATTTTTAATAATGGAGGTTGTTCACATTTTTCTGGCAACAAATAGACCTGCCTTTGAAAAACCCATTTCAATTTTGTTTTTAGATTATAGTTAGTGTCTTTTTTAATCACAGATCAAAATATTCTGTGCAACAAACATATCAACTTTAATTCTGACTATTTATATAATTTACATATGTTGATTCATATATTCATATTTATGAGAAATCTCTGGCATTTTTTCATAGAGTACATGTAGTTATAATGGAGAGTGGTATGTAAACTGCATAGAACAGGTTTAAGTGATATGCTTTATAGAAGTACAAGTTTATAATTAGTAGAAGTAAGATTTCCTGTTATGTGTTGAAGAAACATATATATGTATAGTCTCACTTTTCTTAAAACATTTAAGTTTCATAAATCACGACAATTTTAATTTAAATTCATTGATTTTCTTTCTCTATTTTTTCAATCTGCAGGACTGGTGTAACAGATGTTTTCATTCAAGAAATCCAACAATTCAACATTGAAGAGTCTGACTTAGGAACCACTTGATGAAGATGGAAAAGGTTTTTTTTTCCAAGTCCAATTTTTCACCCAAAAAAAATTATTATCACAACCCCAAATTCATGACGTATGAAATTTCTTGTTGATTTTCATTAAAACTAGTTGCAAAAGGAGAAGCTATAAACATACAAATAGGAGCGGCGGAGTGAAGTTGAAAGTGGGGGGGAGGGGGGCATAGGGAAAATGCTGTATTACATGAAATTTTGTAAGAAGTTGCGAGCGAGCAAAATTTGGACATTTTTAAAAAGAAAATCTAAAATATTCAGAATGATATATTTCACCCTTTTCTTTCCTTTTCTCTTTTTTTTCTTGGTCGTGATTTTTTTTTTTTTGGGGGGGGGAGGGGGGGCAAGAGTCCTTTAAGCCCCCCTCCATCTGTACGAAACTGCTTATATACCCCACTCATGAATTATTAAACTTAATGCACAAAGGATTTCCTTCATAAGTATATTATCGAAATGAGAATATCGTTTTCTTGTTTCAAAGGGCAATCGTCATGGTGACCATAAAACGGGTCCTTCTCAGGTGAAAGGGGCACAGAACAAGTTCTTTAGGAGCACTTTTCTTGGGTAAAAGGGGGCAGTGATTCGAGAAAGGGCACTTACAAGAAGGCAAGGGGGCACTCTTTAACACATGAAACGGGCCCTCAGATGAAAGGGCACAGAACACGTTCCGGGGGGGGGGCATTTTTGGGAAAAAAAATGCATACAAGGAAGAGCACTTGGTAACACCTAAAACAGGTTCTCGTCAGGTGAAAGGGACACAGTACACGTTCGTGAGGGGGCATTTTTCTTGCATAAAAGGGCACTTTTCAGTGCTTCAAGAAGTAGGGGGAACTGTGCCCCCCCCCTCCCCAGGATCGCTGCCCCAGCATACAAAAAAATTATTTTGGTTCAAAGTATTAACATACGCTTAAGAAAAAGGTAAAGCTTAATCCTCTGATAATGTGATATTTTTTTATGGCTAATTAATAAAATTCACCACTAACCAGAGAATTCCTTTATGTCTTTCATTTGTGTTCATATAGTATTTGTACAGAGCTAAAATGAAAGGGATTTGGAATTGGCAAAATTGAAAATGAGATGAAGATCGAGAGAGGGAAAGAGTGATGAGAAGTGGGTTGAAAAGAGATGAGAAAGAAATGGAGGGGCACATATGAAGAGATAATTTAGAGGGGGTGGTAAGAGAGCTAGAATGTGGGAAGTAGGAACAAAAGGGGTGGTGGAGAAATAAGACGAGATTTATGGAAACCAGGAGACAGATAACAAGTGGGAAAAGAAGAAGGAAATATATGAAGAGTTTAGTTGCAAAAGGGGTTAGGACCATTCCGAGAAAAACCAAGTTTTTATTTTCACTTATTGCAATATTCTTATAAGAAACAAAATTGTCATGATGTACTACTCTATCATGTGAACATAAAATTGGGTATAAAAGAAATCTACCTGTCTTCAATTTTTTCTATATACTTTAAAAAAATATCATTGTGTACCTAACCCCTTTTGCAAGTATATTGAAGTGAATCCAATCTCTTTTGATTGCCGAATAAATAATAATAATAATAATAAAAGTGATTTTTTTTTTTTGCCACTTCCATTCACGCTTTCATTTGAATTTCAAATTTCCTTTGGTATCATCAGAGTGACTGACAATTTAGAGGTTTAGAGACAGAAAACAATAAAATATATGAAAAATTGACCTAACCCCTTTGACAAATGAGTTCTGTATAGGGGTTAAGTTGCAAAAGGGGTTGGGTCCACTCCCAGAAAATATTTTTTTTTTAATTCTCCCATATTGCAATATTCTTATGCGAAACTGAATTTTCATGATACCCTACCATGAGAACATAAAATTGGGTATAAAAGAAATCTACTTGTCTTCATATTTTTGTAGATATTATTTTCCAAAAAAGTCTGTGTGGACCTAACCCCTTTTGCAACTAAACTGAAATGGACCTAACCCCTTTTGAAAAAAGGTGATTTTTCTTTGCCATATTAGTTCACTTTTTAATAGGAATTTCAACTTTTCTATGGTATCATCTTATATAGCTACTAAAAATCTATACATTAAGACATAAAAATCAAGTTTGATGAAAAATGGACCTAACCCCTTTTGAAAATGTGCTCTACATATATGTAGGAGAAAGGCGGCACAAAAGAATTTTGAGTGGGAAAATGATTAAATGGAGAAAAAAACAGAGTAAGAAATGCTGGAGAATAAAGGGGACAGGAAACGTATTAAACATGATAAATTGGGGCCCGTTTTATCATGAGTTACAAGTAGGGTAACTACGATGGTATAACCAACAAATCATAATCAAGGTTACCACGGTAATCACAATAATAGCAATGTTTTTAAATAGCTGTAATTCATTATGAAACGGACGCCAGATGAAGAAAGAACGCACGGGGATCCATGAAGATTTTTTTTTTTTGCTTCTCGAAATTTGTTTCTAACAAGAAATGTACTCTTTAAGTGGTGACAGTTATTTTTTTCAGTAACCATAGTCTCAACCAGTGAAAATTACCATCAAATTGTAATAACCATGTTTTGCCCCCACCCCCGCCCCCCCCCTCAAAAAAAAAAAGGAAAAAACTTTTTAGGTCAGTACAACAGCCCCCTTTGATCTTTCCGCGGCCTCTGCCGGCTATAATTTAGAGTCGAGATTCTTTACATTTGTTAAAAACTAAGATCGCTGTATATCTTAACATGTGACAATTTAGGGATGGCAAAAGCACTAGAGACCTCTTTTTATTCCCTAATTCGACTCTCAATCGTGAATAAATTATTTTCAGTCACGCCTCACTATCCTTAAGCACAACCAGTGCAACAACATCAACACCTGAAATAGAAAACATTTATATACTTTCCAAAAAACATACCTGTTTCGAGGGGAGCACCAAGCTTCGACGGCAAGACAAGCTAAACTTATAGCTCCCCCTCTCAGTCAATCAAAGAACGGGTAAACAAGAAAATGAGTTACACGACGCAATCATTTCAATTTAACCAACTTTAAATGTATAATGATAATAATACATGTCTCATTCAACAATCTCATCGAACGCCTACAATCCATCTTTAACAAAGTTATACGTATAATCATACTAGGCTGAGGCTAATTTACCCGGTATAAAAATAATTCTAAAGCCCCAAATTCATAGAAATTGAAAGACAATCCTTCATATTGTCTTTAATATATCCATCCTTAGCAGTCTCCGACCTCCACCTACCATGTTTCTTAAACAACCTGTCTGGAACACCAAAGTTCGCTGCTGCTGTGGCTCCGCCACTTCGGAGGCTATGCATGCCAAAACTCTTTGGATTCAACCCTACTTTCGCCAACGCCTCTCTCAATAATTCTAAACATCTAGTATAAGACAACTGTCCACGTCTTAACTTGTAACTATTACTGGATTTACAGTAATTTAGAGGCCTAAAAAGAAATACTTCATCAGAGGCATCGTTAAGCCCCGCTGCAATCAAATATTTCCTCAAAGCTAATACGGGGCAGGTGGGGAATTTGTAGCACCTATAAGAACCCATGCTCCTTGCCTGTAAATATCGGTTTTACTTTTCATGATGAAAGTATTCACATGAGACAAATACAAGTCTAAATCACATTTACGAATATGTATCATTTCATCAAATCGTAGAATGCCTGCGTAGGAAATCAAAATCATAGCACATAATCGAATATCTAATAGACTCGTTGAAGATCCATACTTCTCAACAACTGCTTTCAAAATGTCTGGGGTTATAACTTCTTTCTTAACGATCGGTTTGTTTAGTAATTTCTTTAAACATTGTAAAACAATATGTATGAACTTGCGATCACAGGGATTAACATTCATCCTTGGCTTGCAGTCAAAATGCCACTTAATGGCGTAAAAAGCCGATTCTATCCTCGAATAAGGAGCTTCTCTTTGATACAAATGAATAAGATAGCGACTAATATCTTCTGGTTCTGCTGTGTCAGAATTTACTTTATTTTGCTTACACTAATCTCTCCAGGTATTCAACGCTCTGTTGTATTTACTCATAGTGTTATCAGCTCTCGAAGCTGTCAAGACCTTGTTCAAAGTTATATCATATCCTTCATGAAGAGAATTTCTGGATTTAAGAAAAATTAAACAAAACTTATAAGCTGGTATATATTTATCTCAACACAATATATTCAAATTGTGATAAATTCTCAAGTTCAGTCATTCTTATCAAATTCTCAAAATTTAATCACTTCTAATACGTTTTACAGCCATGACAGCAAAATTAAACATTAACTATGCAGCTATCCTCAAACCAGGTGGTTTTATATTTTCACTAAAATTTCAGTATGAAATTCATTAGATCACAATTCCATATCATAATTCGTTTCAATCGTCTTGAAGGCTTAGCAAAACAATAGCTTTGGGATTCATTTCCTTTGCGAAAATATTTATTTTTGCCTTAAAACACTTGCAAAAAACTTTCTGAAACATTTCATTCACAAGAATTCTGTAATTTTGAGACTTTGAATGTTTTCAATCATCACCAATTTCTTCATTCTGAGCTCCGCCGCCAGTAAATTATAACTAATTTGAGAATGAAATCTCATATCAATTCCTTATCAACCTTTACGATGGTTATCCTTTTACATAATCATAACATTCTCCAATTTCCATCACCACTTCTTTGCTCTGCAGCATAAGTGGATCCTAGCTATGCAGCTATCTGCCATGCGGCCGTGTAAAAATTACATGTTGCATTCCAACAGTATAATTTTGAATTAACCTCCATCAAATGGATTTATTACATACCAGCATTCATGTCAGCCATCTCTCACAAACCGTTTTTTTTTTTTTTTTTTTTTTTTTTTTTTTTTTTTTTTTTTTTTTTTTTTTTTTTTTTTTTTTTTTTTTTTTTTATTATTTCTGCCTTGAACGAAAATTCCTTGAGGATTATCAATTTTGAAGTATTCAGAGAATAAGGAACGAAAATCACTTTGTTCAGAGAAAAGAATCGGCCAGAAGGGTGCAGACGGCCAGAAGGGAACAACCAAAGTCCCCCTAGCAGAACAAAACCTTCAGATGCTTAAGTACTTGCCCTATACATGCTATACATTCGATAGGTGGAACCAACCAATTATTCTCGCCCGACCAATCACATGAGAAGGGATCAACATGATCTATTAGGGGACACCAATATTTAGAATTGAACTTCTTAATTTTGAAATTAAAATCGTCCGCAAGTCTGTCCACAGTGTGAGGGCCCCAGATTTTGTCCAAAAATCCGACAAATTCATCTGACACACCCCAATCATCAAAATCTATCATGCGACTTAATGCATCTGCAAAACGGTTCTCCTCTCTGGGAGCCCAATGAACGTGAAGACTAATGTTGTTTCTTTTACACAACTCAAAGATGTGTAAACTCATCTCATGCAATTCTGCAATCATACTTCCTTTATTTACAATCGATCCTACTCCTTTATTATCACAGAGGACCTTGACAGTTTTATGTCTCATGTGAGATACAACTGTTTGCAGTGTCATACTTACTGACTTGAGTTCTCTCCAAGTGGAGTTTTTAACCATTTCAAACTCAAACCAATCTCATCCCATTTCATGCCTGCGCACTCAGAAACCCAGGCCCCGCAGCCTGATGGACTTGCATCAGAATAGATGAAAGTCTGTGGAACTGAATAAGCAGAAATAATGTTTACGTTAAGAATATGCAAATTCTTCTCCAGAAGAAGAACACGAATATTAATTCATCACTATTGATCACATTATGTCCTATCCCAATGTACCCTCCGGATGATTTCGTGATGCATAAATCTGGTTTTTAATTTGAGTAACTGTGCCAAACACTGGATACAATGTATCTTTCCAACTATAACTACGATCTTTCGTTCTGAAACCTCAGGCAATTCTGCTTGAAATGAATCTGAACATAACTCAAGATCCTTCATCCTTCTTTCAGTAATCTTTATATAAGCTACTCTGCTTTCCCGTGGTATTCCTAACCAATCCAAACACTGGACAGGAGTCCATTGAGATATTTCTCAACATTTGGTATCAAACCTGCTTCAAGTAAGTCATTTTTCACCGTCTTGACCATAGTATCATACGAATCAAAGGAAGCAGCACGACCCAATCATCTATATACAAAAAAAAATGAAAATACCATTTCTATACGCCAATGATTAACGATAGGCTTAAATCGTGTAATGAAAACAAAGGTAGCTGTTGCCAACCCAATGACAACACCTAAAAGGAGAAAAACCTTGTACCACTACCAAAATCCCAACTAAAGCCTACAATTTTTCATGCACTTGAAAAATGTAATAATGATGATAACCTTGCTTAAGTTCAAAGGAAAGCATAAAATCTCCCTGTTTTAAATAAGACATGACTACATTCCAGTCTTCAAGTATAATAGTGTTCTTCCACAAGTGTTAGTTGACATAACGTTAACCAAGAATCAGTCTCTTTTTATATCTGAACTCTGAATTGAATCTGAAAGGGGGTAACATCATGGGGTGTAGTGGTGGATTCAACAACCAAACCCTTTTTAATAATAATTCGTTAATGGCTTCAGAAACGAAATCGGGATCGATGTCAATGCTGACTTATCATCTTATTGTAAGGTAATTTGTAACCATGTTCATTGACATCTACAACAAATTGAGATGCATCAGTTGATTTCCAAATTGTAAGGAAGCATTCAATCTACCTTTAACCAAAGGTTCTGAATTTCATTGATCATACTCATAATTTCTCAAATAAAATTCTTCCTCCTACCCTGCACATCTTGTCGAATCAACACTAACGTTACTCGATGTTTCCCAACCGAAACAAATTCAACAATGCTCTGTTTCTATATTTCTTAATTTAGAAGGGCCCGCTGACGGACCAGGAGTAGTCAATATATTCCAGATTGTTTGATCTGTGTCATATCTATGTCTAGGTTCATTAGTAAGAGGTGGAATTCAACCAAAATAACACATCTTTTCTTAACATATAATTATGGACTAGGTAGAATCAAGAATAGATTCCTTTGCTACGCCCTTCTGATCATTCTACTCTTCAGTTCTCAAATACCACACTTCGTCAAATACAGAACAAAACTGACATTTACCTTGCTCAGTTTGACCATGATCAATGGATCATTTAACTCTGTTGAGCATTGTTATCTCTGAAGGATGAATCTTGCTGGGATATTGCTTCCTGATACCTGGGCAACTTCTCCAGTGCCCATGTCTACCACAGGCAAAACGTTCGTCGGTGGTCTGAGGCAACTTGCATACCCGCGCCAACTATTTTGTACATATAAGTTGGCGACACTGCCAAGCGAATATCGATTTCTTGACCCAAAGGGTATACGAAATAAGTTGTCGGAAGTAGTAGAAGAACCTTGAAAATTTCCAACATTCTTGCCCAATATAACCTTTGTTTGTTGAACGAAATAACTTACGCTATCTATTTACACAAGCCTGAGCTTGCCTCATTCTTTTCTCCCTCATCAGTATTCATCCAATGCGGACCAACCTAAAATATAAAAATGATCTCTATATATTTATTTGATTAATCTCCCATAATTAAGTCATAAAGTAATTCCGCTGAAAAACGAACAGCTTCCATTAACAACATAAGGCCATATCTATTATGTACAACCGTTCATAAATTTCAAAAGCAATAGCCTAGTTTGGAATTTTCATTCATCTTTATCTCACTAACCTGCTTCAGATTCATCTGCTTTTCTGATATGTTTCTTCCTTTTAATTATATCTGCAATACCTTACTTCAGCAAAGCAAGGGCTGCGCCCGCTGCTTACCTTACTCTAATAAGGCAAATTTCTTATCCAACTCCTCCTGGCCTCTAGAATTATATTCATATTGAACCTTATTACCTTTCGAAAGACATCTCCGACGCCCTTTTTTAGTTGTAGAAGCTCCGCTGACCCGGGCAATGTATCGAGAATCAACATAATCAAACAGCCAGCCCAATCTTTAAACGAGCCAATGCTTCCTTTGTAGCATTGCTTACAAGAAGGCGAAGAGACTCCAGATTATTGAGTAAAATTTTCTGAAACTGCCTTTAATTTGTGGCATAACCCGAGGTTAATTTCTTGATTCGCCATTATTTTATATTTAACATCGAATCCAAACGTAGATCTATTACGATAAGGCCTATAGAGTTTAACACGTGGAAGAAGCGTTGAAAATAAGACGTCCGTACTGTGCTGTGTCGAACTCGGTCAGTGAATTCCGAATCGTTTAGGAATTCAGACACTCCTCACGCAAGCATTGTTATGCTAATCGGATACTTCTGCTAAGAAAAGAAAATGTATTAGTCTTTACCTAATCACGACTTGATCTATTATTTTCATCTTCCCTTTTGGAATTGGCAAAGGCGCTGGGGCGGTATTCTGAAAACGTTCTTATCTTAATTTTGTTCTTATCTACGTCACGTTCTCAAATTGGTATTCTGAAAACGTTCTTATCTTTTTCTTATCTTTTGTTCTTATCTTTTGTCTTATCTTGCTTTCCCTCCTATGCTGAGCGCGTAAATTTATAACTCGCGCATATAATACAAAAGCGCGCTAAAAGATAAGAACAAAATAAAGATAAGTGGTATTCTGAAAACGTTCTTATCTTTTATCTTTCTTATCTCTTTACGATATTTATGATAATATTTGAGATAGCTAGAGGGTTATCACATCTCAGGATGTCCGCGTTCTTTCTTTCTCAAAATCGATGGCCACTGGTAGTAACACGTATTCTTTCCACCCTTTCTTTCATTCACCCTTTATTTTGCCAGTCTCTTTTTCTATCTCTTATTTCTTTCTGTATTTATTTTCTCCTTTTCTTCCTTTCTGTTTGTCTGTCTTTCTTTCTTCCTTTATTTCATTTTTCATTTATATCTCTTGTTTTATTCTTTTGAATCTTTTCTTTTCTTCCTTATTTTTCTTTTTCTTTGTTTTCCTTTTTTTCTTTACTAAGTCTTTATTTTCCCCTATTTCTTTTTTTCTTCCTTCACTTTATTTTTTTTTCATTATCTTTTTTATTTCTTCATTCTTTTTCTTTCGTCTTTATATTTGTTTTATTTATTCATTTTGTTTGTTCCTTTTTTCTTCCTTCCCTTAATTTTTTTTCCTTATTTTTCTTTGTTTTCCTTCTCTTATCATCTTTTTCTTGTTATTTTTTATTCTTTTTTTTCTTTATTCTTTCCATCAATCTTAATTCGTTTCTTTTTTTAAATTCTTTCTTAATTTTTCCCGCCTTTTTATTTTCCTTTTTCGTTTTTGTTCTTTATTTCTTTACCGTTCGTTCCTTTTATCTTTCTTTAATCTTTATTTTTGCTTTAATTATCCTTTCATCTTTTCTCTTTCTTCCTTTTTTTCTTCCTTTCTATCCGAGTCTCTCTCTCTCTTTCTTTATTTCTGGTCTATTTTCCTTTTTTCTCTCTTCCTTTACTTTTTACAGTTTTTTAATTCTTTCCTTTTCTCTTTTGATTACTTTCTTTCATTCGTTTTTTTCTATTTTTTTTTCTTTTGGGGTTCTTTTATTCTTTCATTTTATCCTTTTAATCTTTTTATTTTGTCCCTTTTGGTTTTTTTTTGTAAAGTTTCTTTCTTTTTCCTTCTTTATTTTCTTTCATTTATTATTCCTCTTTTTATCTTTAATAATCGTTCTATTCATTCCTCCTTTTTCTTTCTTTTATTTTTTCTTTTTTTTCTTTCTTTTAATTTTTTATTTTCTTTTAAGTTCTTTTTGCTTGCTTTCTTTTGTTTACCTTTTCTTTTTTTTTCATTGTTTTCTGCTTTGTTCCTTTCATTTTTTTTTTGTGGCTTCGTTCTGACCCTTTACTGTCTTCTTTCTTTCTTTGTTTTTATTCTTCCTGCTTAATTTTTTATTCGTACCTGCTTTATTTACCTTTTTTCTTTAATTTCTTTCTTTATTTTGTGCACGTGTCTCGAAATAATAATCAGTCATTGCGTATAAAATGCCTATCTCGCGCAATGCGCCAGAAACAGTGTACGCGCAGCGCCCATGATATTCTCTTCACATAAGGAACGCTTCTATTGGTTAAACTTACAATATAACACGCATTTTGATTGGTAATATCCTAAAAATGGGCGTGTTGAAGATAAGAAGGAGGCAGTCCTTACAGAGATAAGAACGCGTTAAGAAGATTTTCAGAATACCGATTTACAATGATTTTAGCGTCTTCTTATCTCATTGAGATAAGAACAAAGATAAGAACAAAGATAAGAACGTTTTCAGAATACCACCAATACCAAGACGCAATACAAACAATGCTTTGTTTTTAAGTGATATCGCTTGTGATATCGATACTTTATAGAGCGCAACGTATCGTCTCAGATTTGCGCTTGCTTGATTCGCTGAATCCTTCGCGTCACGAGCGCGTAACAAAATGAATACATTAATGAATTTGCCAAGTTGACCTTTGTCATTGCGCTGATGTGCGTATTGTCTAATACACGTACAAAACCACAGTTGACGAGGGAGCATCGTACGAAATTAATATTAATGAGGGCTTATTTTAGCTTCTAATGGATTAAACAAAATGGCGGTAGCTTCGGGGGCTTGGTGCCAACACTTACAGAGCGCGCGAAGCGCGCTCCCTAGGGGGTGGGTGCAGGGAGGGGGAGTTTCCCCCTCCCTTTGCGAAGCGCGAAGCTTTCGGTGTTTCTTGAATTAAAATGAAGAGGAGCCGTTTCTTTTGTCTCTAGTACCTATATCAGCTCCAATTCAGTTGACTATATTGTGATTTTGAGCCTTGTTTTTAAAAGTGATTGTGAACGCACAAAAAGGGATAAAATGGAGGAAATTAAAATAATATTTTCCCCGCGGAAGCGCGGAAGCTAAAGCGTTTTATCAAGTTTTTTTCTAAAGAAAAGGGTCCCGAGATAAGGGTATTCCCGAAGTTATACTGAATGATTCCCTTGGAAAGATCAGATTTGATTACAAACAATTTAGCGACAGTGCATACCTTTAATTCGCAAAACAATTAAGGATATATGCCGGGAGGAGATTTTTTTTCCCAGTGCAGAGCAATGAAACTCTGAAATTTCAAAGGGCGGACGTTTTATCAAATGCAGATATCTCTACCCCATCAGCTCTAATTCAATTGATTTTCTAAGGTTATTGAACTTCATTACAAGGAAAATGGTGAGCAAAAAGTTGAAACTTCTGTGATTTATTAAAATTATATAAAAAAGGATGATGTATAATTTCTTTGATTTATCCTGAAGCGCTTAATTTTGAATGATAAAGAAACTTAAGTGTCATTCAAAATTTCTGAGGGCGCAAAACAGGACAGGAGGTGAATGTGCAGGGAAATTTTAATAGAATTTGATTTAAAAAATATTGTACTTTTTTTATTTAATACGACACGAATTTTATACCTTCCTCTTTTTAAATTAGGAACCTGTTTGCCCCCAAATTATGGTTGTTTAGTTATGAGCTGAAAAGCGGGAGAAGTCGCCTATATGGAGGTGTCGGCAGAAATTGATATAAAGATTTTACCCGCCCGGAGTCGACCCGACCAGAAGTTGCGCGATCAATTTGAAAAAAAAGATAACTTCATATACTTCGGCCTATTACTCTTATTTAATGCCCTAATGTATGCATTTAACTTTAACTGGCAAGAAACGCATAGCTGACGTGCAAAAACAGGATTAGAGAAAGGGTTAGGGAAACAAAGGAGAACTGCAATATTGTCATTTAACCGCGCGCAGTGCAGAAGCAAAATTCATATATATAAATTTGGAGCAATTAAGAGTTAAGGAGTATCTCTTTTGATAAAAAAATAAAGAATAAAAAGAAAAACCCACAAAGCTACCTTTCTTCCCTTTCCTCCCTTCGCTTTTCCTTTTCTCCTTTCTTTTTTCTCTTCTTTTTTTTCTTTTTGGGGACGTTTTTTTTTTTTTTTTTTTTTTTTTGGGGGGGGGGGCGACCGCCCCACCGCCCCCCTGGCTACGCGCCTGGTATAGCTCTAGGCCTGCCCTTTTATTTGTGAAGAGCAGAGCTAACCAGCAAAAAGTAGCCGGAATTAAGGCCATAGTAAGTTGAGCCATTTTTGTGCTTTTTTCATGTTAGAACTTATATGACTCATAATCTTGTAGATATAAGTACCTTAATTGCCTTAATATTTAATTCTTGGGAAACAATCTTTTACCTATAGATCTATATACCCCCACACTGAAAGTCACTGTCACCTAGCTTTGAGTCCAAATGAACTTGCCCCACCCATGGGGTAAGTTGAGACACCTTCTGGGGTAACCACAAAAACTATGCACAAAATGTATGGGACAAGAACCAGCATGTCAATTTTTTTTAATTAAAGTTTTTTTTCCCCTTGCTAATTCGCCAATTCTCTATAAATACTATACATCCTCTCAAAGTAAAATTCCTGCCTGCATATCAACTGCTAATTTTTAATTTTTTTGACATATAATTACCTTCGCTCAATTAACTTGCCCCATGTTAGCTGGCTCAACCTACCCCAGTCTTAATGCGATAATTTCGCATCAACACATTTCTTAAGCATCCATCATGTAAAATACTATATGACAAGAATGAGGATCCATACCTGGACTAACAATATAACGTTCTTATGCTTTTATGATATTCAAAGATGCGTGTGGGTAAAAAGCGCTTGTCTTTTTTTTTTAATACTTTTTTGAGTGAAATTTGTATTTTTCCCTCTGAAAAATCATTTTTTGTTTTAATGTTGAAAACATGTTATGGGGTTACCATCGGCCTGCATGGGGGTGCTCAATTTACCCCTATATGCTCAACTTACCCCGTGCCTTCCCCTAGTCTATTTCAAAGACATTTAAAGGGATGCTCCGGGATGAATATGATCTAAGCAGATAGAGAAAAATCAGACAAACAAAACACTGAAAATTTGATCAAAATCAGACTATAGGAATAACAAAGTTATGGCATTTTGAATTATTGCATTATTCCGGTGAAACGGCTCGAGGCATGTCATATCCCCACTTGCTCTTTTGTATTTTATTATATGAAATTCAGGTTTAGGCCGGCCTATTAATTTTTTTTTTACCATGCAAGAACTGAAAAAATTGGATTGACAACCCCGTTGACAACTGATTTAGTGCATTCCCGGAGTGCATTAAATATTCATTGCCGCAACTTATTTCATTTCGAGAGACATTATTCACACATGTATGAAAAAATGGAAAAATATGATTTCATGTAATAACATAGGCCTAAGAACAATGAAAGTGTGGATGTGACATCATCAGCCCCCTCAGCCCACCTAATGAATAGTCATATTATTGCTAAATTTTAATTCGTTATTTGTTATCCGATTTTAATGAAATTTTCAACATTTTGCTCTGTGAACTTTGCTCTATTTATTAAGATAAAATATTTTCAGCCCGCATACCATACCGGCCCAATGCGCTCTATACCCCCCGGCCCGGCCCCCCGGCGCGCCCCCCCCCCCAAAAAAAAAAAATGAGCACAGCTGCACATGCGCAGTTGCGCTCATAACGAAGACGGCTACGGCGAACGGATAAGACCATAAGACGAGCTACATTTTCTACTCTTTTTCTCCTGATTCTTCGACTTATCTGTTTGATATTGCTTTGTGAGTTCTATTTTTATGGACGTACTAAAGTATTGGTCGATTTGAGATGGATCCCAATTACGATTTTTGCTCATTTATGTCACCTTTTCGAGAATTGGTGACGTTCATCCCCGCGTTCATCGCGATGTTGTGCAGTATGGCATGTGCTTGCCTGTAGAGCTTGCGAGCATGGAGCTCCGTACGGTACACACCATTGTTGCGAGATAGCACGTGCCCACCGCTGCTGCTGCTGCTGCCTTTGGTCGAGCTGAGCTAGCCGCTTTGATACGCCACGCACACCCAACATGAACATGTTTGCACATATATCAGGCGATCGCGGTCTTGTTTCCACACAGTGGTCAGCTTTTTAAGTCGCTCCTGCACCTTGACAATTGCCGGGAATATATTATTGGCATGAGTAGCTCCCGTCATCAGAAATATGTGCTCCGAATATTCACAAACAAATTCATAAGACATAGACAAATGAACTATTGACTTGTATTGCATGTGAATTTCTTCAATTTGCAATTTTCTCTTGCACACATGCACACTGAAATTGATGAATACGATCACAAACTTATGATGTATGCGGAGGAATGGTGATCAGATGCAGCGCAGATGAAAATGAGAAGATATGTACTTTTCATAATCATAGCCAGCCAAAAATTTCAAAATGCCATTAATTATTATATTAAATATCAATTTTGCCATTTCCATAAAACTAGTTCTACTACTCTAATTGGCACTAGGCTTTACATGATTTGATTTGATCATAATTGTTCGCGATTGTTTTCAGCTGCTCTCGTCGCCCAAGGCAATTGCCCTGGAATAGCTTTATTTCAAACTCGGACTTCACATGTATGATGTAGTTTTGATGTGGACTAAATTAGCCATCGAATATTGAAATTCAGGAAAACTTGTGGCACACACAGCTGTTCAGTTATCTTTTTTATTTTTAAATTTGTAATATGTTGCATTGTCATTTTTATGAAATGGATGAATCATATGACTGCAGTGCTTGGTTTATAAATAAAAAAAAGTCAAAAACTTAAAGGAAAGTGTGTGTGAAGTTATTCTTTATTGATTGTCTATGGACTATGAGTATGAAATCTAATAGTTTTCTTCTTTTTTTGTGTTTTTTTATGCATTTTTCAGAGTGGTGATATTTTTGAATTTTGAAAGACCGCTCCCATTTTTCTTTTTGGTAAGTACTTTTTAAACTTTTTTCAGCTTACAGTCATTAGAATTAATTTTTTAACAAAATTGATGTTTTTATTGTAATATACTGAAATGTTTACATTTCACTTATTATGGACTTGACATTTTTTTTTAAATGATAGTCCATTTCCAACAATACACACTTTCTTTGTCAATTCTCTAATAACAAAATCAACTACATTTTTGTGTATTTGTATAAAGTTTTTATGAAGCCTGTGTATAACCTGGGGCCCGTTTCTTAACACCTGGACAAGTTAGTCATATCTTTATCCACCAACCACGGAGTTAGTTTCAATCTAACTAAACCCGTTTCACGAAAGGCTTCCTAACTAGAATACCTTGATATCGATACTATCGGTTGAAAGAGCAGACGAGACGTAGCCTTAGTCACAAAATAGCATAATTTTTTAAAAGTAAAAATATGATAAAACTGCAATTATTGTGATTAATTTGGAAATACATTTAATCAAAATAATAGCACAGGCAAAATATGTACCATTCATACTTAAACCATGAAGACTGGAGCATTCATTTGCTGAGAAAATCAAATTATGAATAATTCATTTCATGACTAAAAACTTACATGTGGACATTGAGATGGGTATCCCCGGGATAGTAAATTTTGATAGTTTACGAAAGTAAACCACAGTTGTTTTCTTTGTAAAATAATGATAATTATACGTTTATTAATGGTTCCAAACATCATCAAAATATAGTTTAACATAAATTTTAAATGTTTACATACCGAAACACACGATTTGACAATTTTTTGCTTAAATTAGAGATAGCATTTATCAAAAATGTTGATAAGTGTCTGAAAACGACGAATACGAGTCCAGTTATGGATGGCCTGACGTGGTAGAATCTTTATCGATTCAATTATTTTACTATTTCAAAATGAATGGTTTTGTTGCGTTTGACCAACAGTTTTTGTCTCACCTGCATAGCAGAGTGAGACTATAGGCGCCGCTTTTCCGACGGCGGCGTCAACACCAAATCTTAACCTGAGGTTAAGTTTTTGAAATGACCGCATAACTTAGAAAGTATATGGACCTAGTTCATGAAACTTGGCCATAAGGTTAATCAAGTATTACTGAACATCCTGCCTGAGTTTCATGTCACATGACCAAGGTCAAAGGTCATTTAGGGTCAATGAACTTAGACCATGTTGGGGGAATCAACATCAAAATCTTAACCTAAGGTTAAGTTTTTGAAATGTCATCATAACTTAGAAAATATATGGACCTAGTTCATGAAACTTATACATAAGGTTAATCAAGTATCACTGAACATCCTGCATGAGTTTCACATCACATGACCGAGGTCAAAGGTCATTTAGGGTCAATGAACTTTGGCCGAATTGGGGGTATCTGTTGAATTACCATAATAACTTTGAAAGTTTATGGATCTGATTCATGAAACTTGGACATAATAGTAATCAAGTATTACTGAACATCCTGTGCAAGTTTCAGGTCACATGATCAAGGTCAAAGGTCATTTAGGGTCAATGAACTTTGGCCAAATTGGGGTATTTGTTGAATTACAGCCATAAATTTGAAAGTGTGTTGGTCTAGTTCATAAAACTTGGACATAATAGTAATCAAGTATCACTGAACATCCTGTGCGAGTTTCAGGTCACATGATCAAGGTCAAAGGTCATGTAAGGTCAAAGAACTTTGGCCACGTTGGGGGTATTTGTTGAATTGCCATCATATCTCTATAAGTGTATTGGTCTAGTTCATAAAACGTGGAAATAAGAGTAACCAAGTATCACTGAACATCTTGTGCGAGTTATAGTAGTTTTCAAAATCAGCACTGCTGCTATATTGAATCGCGTGATGCAGGTGAGACGGCCAGAGGCATTCCACTTGTTATAGTTTCTGTGCATTACAAAAATTATTGAATGATCTATCACACCTGTTTTGTAATGTAATTTCAACTTCTATGAATGATTACGTAAGATTATAATTTTCAAATTTCGAGGCACTTTTGCATGTCATAGTCTACACACGTGATGCCACTACGTCATTAAGAAAGAAGTTATGACAGGTTCGGAGGTGTCATAAATATTTAGTCAGGTTGTTGTCCCCGATCTTGGCAAAGAGGGCTTCGTGAAACGGATAGCGGACAAGTAGCTCACTATCTTCGATTTAGTCAAGAAGTTAGACTTATGACGGTGTTGAGAAACGGGCCCCTGGGTTTTCTGAAGGTTCAATGTGAAATCATCTATCAAACATTTCAATCTTGACCTAAACGTCAAGTCCACCCCAGAAATGTTATATTTGAATCAAAATCATACAAGCATAACGCTGAAAATTTCTTCAAAATCGGATGTAAAATAAAGTTGACATTTTAAAGTTTTGCTTATTTGTCACAAAACAGTTAGGCATAGCCATAGGCCTATAATGCACAACTCAGTATTATGCAAATGAGAGAGTCTATGTCCCTCACTATTTCTTTGTTTTTTTATTTTCTGAATTTTACAATATTCAAATTTTTACAGATTTGACAATAAGGAATATCTTTACGGAACCATCAGTGTTTAAACAATGGTAACTCTACATGTTTAGGAAGGAATAAAACATGTTTCACAGGACAATGAGGAAAAGATTTGAACATTTCATAATTCAGATATAAAAAATACAAACGAAATAGTAATGTCATTAGTCCCCTAATTTGCATACAGACCAGTGCGAGCCGCAGCCTAACAGAGTGCTAATGCTACAGTAAGCCCAGTCGCATCTTTGGTATTGTGAAGTCCATACATTTATTTTAATGTGTAAGTAATGCATTGTTGTAACATAAGGCATCGCTGCCACATTACCGGGTTGTGACAGGGCCTCTGTTAGCGCTAAGGTTTCTGTGCGATCTAGTACAGGATGTTTTGTGAAATTCAGCGAAACTCAAGTGTCATTAACTTATTTTTCATTCAATGTTGACAAAGTTTTCAGTGTAATTATTGCAAGATTTCCTCTTTTATTCAGTCAACTTCTTGTTTGGGTGAACTTGTCCAATAAGTGTGGTTACTGTTACAATAGTCTTTTATCCATTGCTTGTCTTTAAAATTATTTTTTGAATGCCCTGATTTTTGTCTACTGGTAACCCCCCCCCCCCCCCCCAATATGCTCACCCTGTTCAAGATGCCCTAAGTTACTAACGTACACATACAATTTTTTTTATACACTAAATAAAAACACAAAATTCTAAAAGGATGGAAATGGCCAAGGAGTGACAGTGTTAAATTTCCATCTTTATTAAAGGACAAGTCCACACCAACAAAAAGTTGATTCGAATAAAAAGAGAAAAATCCAACAAGCATAACACTGAAAATTTCATCAAAATCGTATGTAAAATAAGAAAGTTATGACATTTTAAATTTTCGCTTAATTTCACAAAAGAGTTATATTCACATCCTTGTCGGTATGCAAAAATGGAAACTGATGACATCACTCACTCACTATTTTATTATGTGAAATATGAAATATTCAAATTTTCTCCCTGTTGTGTGAAACAACGATTAATTCCTCCCTGAACATGTGCAATTAGCATTGTTTAATACTATATGGTTCAATCAAGTTGGTCCTTATTGTCAAATCTGTAAAAAATGAAATATTGTATAATTCAAACAATAAAAAACAAAAGAAATAGTGAGTGAGGGACATCATCGACTGTCTCATTTGCATGTCACTAAATTGTGCATATCACTGTTTTGTGAAAAAAAAGCGAAACTTTAAAATGTCATAACTTTCTTATTTTACATCTGATTTTGATGAAATTTTCAGCATAATGCTTGTTTGATTTTTCTCTATTTATTCAAATCAGCATTTTTCTGGGTTGGACTTGACCTTTAAAACCCTGTCCTCCGTCCATTCAAAGGGTGATTTACTGATTTATCCCTTTTCCAACTTTATTTCTTTTTTTTTCTTCCTTTTTTTAGTGTTTTGCCAAATGATATCTATGGGCGGGACTACATGTATCTCTTTAAATATTTTTAAAGCCAATTCAGAAGAGAACTAAGAATTTTACTGAACAGAATCTTGATTATTTGACAAAGAATTTTAAGAATAGAAGTACATGTGTTTCATTAAAGGGGAATCCAGCCTTGGCCGTAAAATGTTGTTGGGAAGGAGAAAAATCAATTAAACAGAATGGTGAAAGTTTGAAAGAAATCGGACAAGCAATAAGAAAGTTATAGCTAGTTTAAGATTGTGATCACTAATATTATGTAGATTTCAAATTGGCAACTGAGTAAGTAAATTATGACAAGGGGCAAGGACAACTTTCCCATAGGCCATGTACTTTATTATCAGGGATTTGTGGTTTTCTCCTAAGTACCCAATCCCCTGGGGCAGTAATCTAAATATAACCCAGGTAGTATATTGTTTTATGTCCTTATGAAAGAAAAATATAATTCAAAATAAAACTTTTGGGGAAAAATGACATTTTGGCCATAATATGAATTGGAGTACATGGAAGAGTAGTCCTTGCCTTACATCACTATGACATCCCATATGCTGCAAATTTGAAGTCTCCATGTGTATAGTGATTACCAATATTTACAACTTTAAAAATTCATAACTTTCTTGTTGTTTGTCCAATATTGTTCAAACTTTCGCCTATCAACTTGTCTGATTTTTCTTTTCCTTATAAAAACAAGTTTTTATTTGGGTTGGATTTCCCTTTAAGAGTAAATAGGGACAGTGATTTTCTGTTTTACTGGTCAATAAAACCGAAATTCTGTATGGTTATACTTTTCATGTAAAAATTCATGGAATTCACCTTTGCAAGACGGAATTCAGGTTTTTGCTGTGTACATTTTCAGTGACAAAACAGAATTTCCATTTTTAGATCAAGTTGAAACGGAAAATCACTGTCTCTAAGTAAAATATTTCCCTGCGATTCAACCACATGTCATCGTTGTCTTTCATGACCCTTTTTTAAAGAAATTTGAAAAGAATTGTTATGTTCATAGTCAACATTGCAAAATATGCACATAATGAAAAAAAATGTATGTGAATAACGGTGATCTAGGATCACAAGAATCACTTCTGGGTCCCATTGCAACTCCCGTGCTAACTCTGATCAATAGCCAATCAAAATCAAGGATTCAATGCATTTATTGACCCAAACTATGCCTTTTTAAATTTTTTTCTAATATTGGAATGTTCAAGTATACTTCACATTATTGACCCTTTTCCCAAAGCATTAGACAGGCTTTAAATATGGTTGCACATTTCAAAAGAAAAAAAATGTACCACCTTAGTTAAAATAGATTGTGAAATCAGTATCTTTACAAATTAGTTCTAAAAACAATTCAAGTTATGTGACAGCAATGTAGGACTGATGAGATATGAAAGTGACCGTTGGAGAGTGTAACTTATGGCCCAAATTCACAAGTCAATGCATTGAAACCATGGTTATTGTAGTTGCCATCTTTGTGGAATGGAGAACAAGACTTGTATTATCAAAGGAATGGAGTATTTTATTGACCTTTAAAGGGATGCTCCGGGCGGAAGATATTCATGTCTCACTAAATAGAGTAAAATTCACAGAGCAAAATGCTGAAAATTTGATAACAAAGTTACCGATATTGAATTTTAAAGATTTGTATTTTTCCGGTGAAACAGTTCTAGGCATGTCTTCATGATTATTCATTACATGGGCTGGTGATGGCAAATCCCCACTTTCATTATGTTATTACATGAAAATCATAATTGTTTCATTTTTCATATGTGTGTAATTATGATGTGTCTCCATTATGATGAAATAAGTTGCAAGAAATAATGCACTTAATCAGTTGTCAATCCAATTGTTATAGTTCTTGGTAAAACATTTTTGAACAAAGTAACAAACCTAATTTCATATAATAAAATACAAAAGAACAAGTGGGGATATGACATAATCAGCCCACCTAATGAATATTCATCAAAACATGCCTAGAACTGTTTCACCGGAATACTGCAAATCTTAAAAATTCAATAACTTTGTTTAATCTGATTTTGATCAAATTTTCAGCATTTTGCTCTGTGAATTTTACTCTATTTATTTAGATATAAATATCTTCAGCCCGGAGCATCCCTTTATGCTCCCAACCATAAATTTACCTCAGGCCTCACTAGTCCCTGTCTACTCCAGATTGGGTGAACAGGATCTCAACAGACAATTGATTACAAATAGAATTCTCAACACTGAAACAACAGGCAAGCTACAATTGATCAACATTATAAAATCAGCAGATTCTACTTCTGATCTTGACCTTCAAGACATTACATTGGGGTGGGAGATTTTGCACTGATTGTGCTTGATTTAGTATAAGGTCAAATAATGAATGTGCTCTTTTGCCGGAGGTCACTTATATTTCATGCTTGTTCCTATGATTTTAGTATGCAAACTTGATCTGCATTTATGGTGAACTCTTTAAAAAAAAAATTAAAAAAACGTGGGCATGGCGGTGGGAAGTGGGGATGCTGCCTGTACTCTACAAGATGTGTAAAGATGGGAAAATGTAGCCAAAATGACCTTCATTTGTGTAGTGAAACTTTTTTTTTTCTTTTCAAATTCACATCGGCACGCACCCCCAGTAAAAAATCGTTCCCAGGACCCTGAACTTAGGGCTCAATAACATTTGGTCAAACCACAGCAACAAGGCTGAGTCTAGAAGTGGATTTGTACCCTGTGATAAAAGCACACATTCATTATTAAACACCTACTTTCTCAATGTTTACTAAATTAAGCATAATTAATGCTAAGCTGCATAACTATATTTTTAACTTTTTTTTCAAACCTTGAATTAAAAACCAACTATGTGAATTTGAGACTACAAGATGAAGAGGTAAGGGAGGTTATTGAGTGGAATGTTTTTAGATGGTGTGGTGATGTGATCTACTGAGAATAAGATGAGCAGGCTCATTTTGGGGGGGGGGGGGGATGATTGATGATCGATATAGCAGACAGGGTGCTCAGCTGATAGAAGTAACATGCCTTTCTCCCAGTTGATCTTTTTCCAGTTACGCTCTCGGTCAATAAGAAATGAAAACTGGCTTTAAAGTTGCCAGATTTATTTTTTTAATTGGGCGGCATTCAAATTCAATCCAATGGATGTTCGTGAACTTTGGTCAGCTCTGCATTACAGAAGCAATTTGAGAGCTCTTGAGCTATTTTATTTGAGTCGGCTGGAATGTGCTCATATTTGGTTCTCAGTGTGAACAAAAACTATGTTTGGTTGTATGTATATGTCTCAGTATTTCTCCTCTGTGTGTTTTGTTGTGTTGTAAGTCTTTTTAGAAACCACATTCCCACTTTATTTATTACAAGAAAATCTTTCATTCTATTTGTCAATGCTGTCCTCAACCAACTTATACACTTTCGATGAGTGTAAATTGACATGGTAATTAGCCGTGTCATTCCACTCCAGGGCAGTGGAAGTTCCCCGAGATGCCCTATTATCTTTTTTTTTTGCCCCCATTTTTTTTTTATAGCTTTTTGAGTAAACCCTCCCCTACAAAGTTATCAGGATGAATCGACCCTATCATGGATCAGGAGGCTACGTCGGTCTCGGTTACCCACCACCAAACACCTTTGCTGTCAGTAACAACACCAACAGCAACGACCTCGCTTCCAAGATATCCCGGGTGTTTGTAGGAAACCTCAATCCAAAGGAAGTGACCGACAGAATGCAGCTTTACCATATATTCATTAAGTATGGTAACGTCAAGGCTATCTCATTGCATAAGGGATATGCGTTTGTCCAGTACGATACAGAAGCAGAGGCACGCTTTGCAGTAGCGGAGGAGAATGGCAACCTCTTTGGAACACAGAAGTTTGGTAATGAAGAATTTAGATGTACCCTTAATGTATCTCATTGTGGCTTGTTTAATCCTGTGTCACATGTACATGGAGGCCTGTATAACGCAACTATTTTCAATACTATTCACTCTGCAGTACAAGGATACTTCCAGAATCATTTTATTATTTGATTTATTTTTTCTTAAATGTAAAGTGGCAGAAGAATCGTGGCCTATTTTCATTGGGAATTTGGGGGATATCGAGCAAATTTAACAAATTTTGTTTTACTTGTAATAAAAAATTTTCTTTGTCCCTGTACTTAGTTATTCCATTGTGATAAGGATAGCCATTGAACTTTTTTCAAGTCAATCATGTGAAAACTAACCTCCTTTGCAAATTAACATTTTTTTATGTTCAATAAAGATTGACCATAAACATTGTTGAAACGTCCTGATGCAGTTGTACATTATTTTATTATGACCAACTGGTATGACTACACATTTAAATATTTCTGACCTTGGTACCTCATTTTAATGGAATGTACTGCAATAGATGTTCAGACATACTTCTCATTTGATCAGGATGATTAATCACCCCCCCCCCCCCAAACAAAAAAATATATAAAAAGCCAAAAATGTCTTACTGTCTACTACTTACTAAAATAAACATTAATATCTATATTGAAATAATAATTACATAATATGCATGGTATGAGAGATCTAGGAATTACTCTTTTATCACATACAGGTACACAATGCTTTTTTCATGCTGAGAGGTAAATGATTTATTATAATTGAATGTAAGCTAAAACAGCAAATATTTATGTCTCAACACGACAGGGGAGGTGAAATGCTACAAAAGCTCCATATTTGTTGGTTTGTTACTTTTATAAGTGCTAAATCCACTTTTTATCAAAGTTTAGTCATATCTCAGTTCTTTTCTGTTTCCGATATAGATATCCAAAACTCTTTAAAATTTCTGTAAAATAACCCTTCTAATATCAATATTTCGTAAACACCACATCTACAAAAAAAGCCACCTACATGATCATTTTCTCTGAAGAAACATCCAATGGATCTTTTGACATAAACTTGTCAAATATTGACCTCTTTTTCCTCTCTTTCTCTCTCTTTCTGACAGATCTTTGTGTCTCTACCGAGAGGAATAAGACTGGTGGAGGAGGTGGGGGAGGTGGTGGATTCAAGCGATAGTAAGTATATCAGCAGCTTATTCAACCCTAAAGGGGTGGGGATGTATGATAAAAGCCCTGCCCCAGATCTCAGAAATTTGTATGTATGCATGACTAGAAAAGTTCTGCAAATTTACTGTGCTGGGTGTGCATGAAATGACAAAACACCTATTTTCATATGTATCAAAATTTGTGTTTTGGGTGTTTTTGTAATGAAGAATAAATGTGTTTGAATTTATTCAAAACTTTTTTAACATATGTGAAAGTGGCTTTTGATCTAAAATATGCTACAGAATGATTATTTGCACTTCACAAAAAGTTGTCGTTTTACAGATCTTTACTTGAGCCCAAAAGATATTTAGATAATGATAAAGCTGAAGATCTATGCTTTCACGGTATTAAAAGAAGATTTGGTTTGATCGGTTAAAGAACATACTTTTCAAGGATGCAAAAGTATTAAATTTTACTTTAAAGTGGAATTCTTAACGAAAGAAAGTCACGATTCATGAGATCTTGCTAAAATGATTCAGCCATTAACCCTATCTAGGCCGAGGGGGGGGGGCCTCGGAGGCCCCCCCTCAACGCTTTGCGCAATATTTACGCAGTGCGAAATTTTTTGACCACGCCGCTCACTGACTTTTTACTATCAAGTCTTGCGCATCTTTTGAGACCAAATTTACGACTACCGGGTATGCGGTTCTGAAATTACGCAACATTTTGTAAGTGCATGTCAGACCAAAAATTGCTCAAAAACGTGATTTGGGGGGGGGAAAAAAAGTCAATGCAAATTGTGTTTTCAACCCATAATCATAATTGTATGATTATTTTTAGTTTTGCAGGTCTAAATGGATTTATTTTATGCTGTTTATGATCTCAAAAGAGTCTCCAACAAAGTTCATTGAAAAAACAATAAAAAACAAAAGGTCCAAAAAACAAAGAAATACATAAGAAATTGCACAAAACAATATAATACATAAAAAATTGTTCTGAAATCGCAATTTTTTTCATGTTCATTTGCTGAGAACACCACAAAGAGTTTTTACACCGAAAATTAGAACATGTGGAGTTTTATTTAGGGGATTAGAGGAAAAAGTATGATTTTGCATACTAATTATGCATAAATTAGCATGATTAATAACGATTTGCATGAAATAAATTGATACAGAATTTTGTAGATTATGTTCCAGGCAAGCTGCGTGCCAATTTTCAGCGCTATCGACGGCCGAGATCTCAAGAGGGGGCCTGGGAGGCCCCCCCCCCGGCCATATGATCTCCAAAAATACCCCGGCCTAGATAGGGTAAAAGGATTTGGATGAATCTTCTACTAGTACTTGCTCATTAGCATGGCACCTGCGGTCCGACTCTGCTAAATACTTCATCATACTGTTACTCTTCGCCTTTGAACCACAGATGTCTCTTTAACGTAGGAGATGGGTAAATAGCATGTTATGTAAACCTTGTCTGAAAAATTTCTTGGACTTAAAGCAATTTTTCAACTTATTGAAGGCTTATAGTGAATTGTATTTATACCTTATAATAAGTCAACATGAAAAGTAATTGAGGTAAGTGATCGTAATTTAATGATTGCGTTTTTATTTCAGTGATAGCGATTTTGATGGTGGGTATCAGACCGCACAGGCTAAGAAGAGGAGATTTCAGGATAATACATTGATGGACAAGAAGAGTGGTGATGGTATGTATGGCATGTCTCAATCATTGTGACCATGATTAATACAATTGATTTATTTTTATACCTCAAAAATAATCCAATGTAACATCCAGCAAGAAAGAACAAAACAGTAATGATAAAATAGTACATTGCAATAATTCAAAATAAGATGATGGTGAATACATTTGAAAATTCCAGATTGGAGACAGATAAATGAAGATGAGAATATGAAGGGTAAAGTATTTAGTGTGTCATCGAAAAAGGATTACCAATGAATGCAGACTTTTGTCACAGTGCTAAATTCCTACTTGTTGCCTAGGTAACACCATTAATAAGGCCGCAATTAATGTAAATTGGTTCACATTTACAGTTGGCTCATCAATTAAAATGCTGTTATTTTAGTTATAAGCATGAATTAGTCAATTTAACACAATATATCACTTCACGTGTTTGCTTGTATGTATTTGGTGGATTTTTTAAGCTGGTGATCAAAAATTGTGCAGTCCAAATGTCAGTCCCAGTCCACTGATTAAATCAAACTCGTCTATCTGATCTTTGAACGCCTCTCTTTCTCCCTTCCTCTCTCTCTCTTTCACTTGTAGAACCCACAACATGGATCTGCTCTTACTGTAAGCACGTATGTGTTTCAGCTTGGGAATTGATGAAGCATGCTGCTGCCGTTCATCAAACACAGATCTACGACCTCAACGGGGCCAAACCCGAAGGAGAATAAATAGATGCACTTCGTTGTAATGGTCCTTCAAACAGGACGAACATGTAGGGTGAATCCAAAAATAGTCTTAATAGAATTAATTCCCAAAGTCCATGAGGATGTCCCAATATTCATCCAGAGAGAAGAGGGTTAAGAATGGGTGAATTCGACGCTTGGGGGAAATGTCCACCAATCACTCAATATAACCTTGATAGCTGAATTCTTTAATTTCCATAGCTTGCACAAGGACCCCTTGTTTCTAGTCAAAGGGTACAAGTAGATTCATCTTACAGTGATACAAAGACAATGTTGGCATGTTGAATTGAATTCATAGATTGCCATATACCTTGTATAATTCTGTGTGCTATTGATTTGGAATACAAATAACTTAAAAATTGTCTTATTGTCATGACTGTGGAGCAGGGATGTATTTTAGGGTCCATGTATAGAGTCAAAACACCGGGAAATTTCTCCCACATCCTACCTGTGACACATCCCTCCTATGGAGTCCTTTTAAAATGAAAAGAAATTGGTTATTGATACATTTTAATTTATGTTTGATAGAGGCCTACAGTATGTATGAAAGTGATTACTGAAACCATATTTAGATTTAAAAACATTCAGTTTACCAGCCAGGGCCTAGTTTTTGAAATCACCATAAGCCTAATTTTTTTCAAACAACCCTTAGAATTAATATGCTTTCCTCTGAGATATTGGCTAACATAACAGTCACATGCTTGTGAAATGAGGCCCTCGAATTCAGACCTATTTTAAGCTTATTCACATTGAAAACAAAATGATTCAAATTTTCAAAATGATATGAGGCAATTTTATGAATTGTAACTAAAAACTAAGATTTATAATATAATTTCTAAATTAGTTGATGTTTATGTATTTGGTTTGTTTAAGTGTATATTAATGTATTGTAAGGAATATCACATTCAGAATAGATGATTGTATCCCTCTAAAAATAATATTGGTAAAATTTACATAAATAGTGGAGAAATGGTGTTCCATGGAATTCAATCAGTACTCGGCAATTTACATAAGAAAAATTAATGTGACAATTTAGGAAACGTGTTTGTGTTTGTCAGTGAAATAACCTGCCAATTCATGGTTTTTATTGTCTCACCTGCATAGCAGAGTGAGACTATAGGCGCCGCTTTTCCGACGGCGACGGCGGCGGCGGCGTCAACACCAAATCTTAACCTGAGGTTAAGTTTTTGAAATGACAGCATAACTTAGAAAGTATATGAACCTAGTTCATGAAACTTGGCCATAAGGTTAATCAAGTATTACTGAACATCCTGCCCGAGTTTCATGTCACATGACCAAGGTCAAAGGTCATTTAGGGTCAATGAACTTAGACCATGTTGGGGGAATCAACATCAAAATCTTAACCTAAGGTTAAGTTTTTGAAATGTCATCATAACTTAGAAAATATATGGACCTAGTTCATGAAACTTATACATAAGGTTAATCAAGTATCACTGAACATCCTGCATGAGTTTCACGTCACATGACCAAGGTCAAAGGTCATTTAGGGTCAATGAACTTTGGCCGAATTGGGGGTATCTGTTGAATTACCATCATAACTTTGAAAGTTTATGGATCTGATTCATGAAACTTGGACATAATAGTAATCAAGTATTACTGAACATCCTGTGCAAGTTTCAGGTCACATGATCAAGGTCAAAGGTCATTTAGGGTCAATGAACTTTGGCCAAATTGGGGTATTTGTTGAATTACAGCCATAAATTTGAAAGTGTGTTGGTCTAGTTCATAAAACTTGGACATAATAGTAATCAAGTATCACTGAACATCCTGTGCGAGTTTCAGGTCACATGATCAAGGTCAAAGGTCATGTAAGGTCAAAGAACTTTGGCCACGTTGGGGGTATTTGTTGAATTGCCATCATATCTCTATAAGTGTATTGGTCTAGTTCATAAAGCGTGGAAATAAGAGTAACCAAGTATCACTGAACATCTTGTGCGAGTTATAGTAGTTTTCAAAATCAGCACTGCTGCTATATTGAATCGCGTGATGCAGGTGAGACGGCCAGAGGCATTCCACTTGTTCTCATACTGGGTTGCTTTATGTTCCTTTAATGTTCTCTCACTGAAATCAAGTTAGCTTTTTTCCACTAAAGGTTATATTCTGCCTATTTTTGTCCTTGTTCGTGAATGAAGGAAGAGTAATCATTCCAAGTTTTACTCTTATTGATTGTAGGAATTAGCTCTCTCTGTTCATGCAGAATCTTGATCATATAAGATTTTCATTTGTAAATATATTTCCTTGTTTCTTTAGTGGGAGAGTAGAAAGAGACCGGAAAATCTGTATATAATTCGTCATCGTGAAAGTTGTGAAGTACACATATGGCTTGTTGGAAGAGCCAAATAAAAGCAAAGATATTCTTGATATGTGCGTTATTTACTTGTACATGTTACCCTTGTGAATATTAATGTTGGCTGGGTGTTTGTTGTAATGAAGAGTGGATAGAATAAACCAGACAAACACATTGCAAAAAACATTTATCTATGAATTAGGTATTTTTTATCCCCTACCCAGGTGGTAAAGGTTAGCAAATTCTGAATCTTCAATCTCAGTATAATGAACATTAAAACCTGTTCCAGTGGAAGAAAAAAAAACCCAAATGCTCCTGAAAATCCACATCCTAATCTCCAGTCCGTATCATTTTTAATCAAAAACCCTATCTGATCATTACCATATTCCTTATTTATTTCCCGAGGAATTAGCGGAGGAGCATATAGCGCAGGAGTAAATGTGGCGTTGCCCCAAACCATGTTATCTTGTTGATGACTCTTCTGAATTTGATTTTTGGTGAATAATCTGTAAAATGAGATAGACCCAAAGGCCTATTTTATCCCATTAAGAAATTATTTGAACAAATAAATCTGGCAAGAACAGCACTGAAAATTCTAAATTGGATGTATAATAGGAGAGATACATCAATATGTTTAGCTTAATTTTCACAAAAACAGTTATAAACACATCCTGATCACAAGACAATATGAGGGAGCTGGTGGGTTTAACACGGATGTTATTACTTTATACACAAATGTAGATTATTTCAATTTTGTAGATTTTACAAGAAGGAAGCTCTATCTTGATTGAATCCTAAATAAATGTAGAAAAATTGCAGGTCAATGTGTTCATGGAGGAATCCACCTACGTTTTCCATTAAAAAGGATGAAACGAAGTAGGCCTACATATCTCAGTGCAATAGAAAACTAATACACCGAGTGTATGACATCGGAATGCCTGTGATATTGAAAATGCCAAAACTCTATTTTCTACATCCGGTTTCAATGAAGTTTTCAATGTTGTGATTATGATTTTTCTATTTCATGCACATAAAATGTATTATTAAAGGACAAGTCCACCCCAACAAAAAGTTGATTTGAATAAAAAGAGAAAAATTCAACAAGCATAACACTGAAAATTTCATCAAAATCGGACGTAAAATAAGAAAGTTATGACATTTTAAAATTTCGCTTAATTTCACAAAACAGTTATATGCACATCCTGGCTGGTATGCAAATGAGGGAACTGATGACATCACTCACTATTTCTTTTGTATTTCATTATATGAAATATGAAATATTCTAATTTTCTCCTCATTGTCAAGAGATACAACGATTAATTCCTCCGTGAACATGTGGAATTAGCATTTTTTAATACTATATGGTTCAGTCGAGTTGGTCCTTATTGTCAAATCTATAAAAAATGAAAAGTTGTTTAACTCAAACAATAAAAAACAAAAGAAATAGTGAGTGATGGACATCATCGACTGACTTGCCTAGTTGTGCATATCACTGTTTTGCGAAAAATAAGTGAAAGTTTAAAATGTCATAACTTTCTTATTTTACATCCGATTTTGATGAAATTTTCAGCACTATGCTAGTTTGATTTTTCTCTAATTATTCAAGTCAGCATTTTCCTGGGGTGGACTTGACCTTTAATTTCACAACGCAGTTATATGCACATCCTGGTCGGTATGCAAATGAGGGAACTGATGACATCGCTATTTCTTGTGTATTTTATTATATGAAATATGAAATATTCTAATTTTATCCTCATTGTCCTGTAAAACAAAGTTGTATTTCTCCCTGAACATGGAATTACCATTGAATACCATTTTATGGTTCAGTCAAGTTGGCCCTTATTGTCAAATCTTTAAAAAATTGAAATATTGTGTAATAAAAAAAAAATAGTGAGGGACATGAATTCTCTCATTTGCATGTGACTAAATGGTGCATATAACTATTTTGTGAGAAATAAGTAAAATGTCATAACTTTCTTATATTACTTCCGATTTTGATGAAATTTTCAGCATTATGCTTGTATGATTTTTCTCTATTCAAATCAATATTTTTTCTTGGGTGGACTTGATCTTAACTTGTGAACTATTTCCCTATGTATTGGGGCGTGTATGTGGATGTCGGTATGTGTTGGTGTTGTATGCATTGGGATAGAACAAAGGGAATTTTTCGGGCTCGATATGGAGCAGAGAGTTCTATTTTGGGAGAAACGATTCTATTTTTCTTTTAAAGGGATTCTCCAAGCTGAATATATTTATATCTCAAAGAGAGTAAAATTCACAGAGCAAAATGCTGAAAATTTTATCTAAACCGGATAAAAAATTTGCATGATTCCGGTGAAACAGTTCTCGACATGTGGACATGAATATTCATTAGGTGGGCTGATGATGTATCCCCACTTGTTCTTTTGTATTTTATTATATGAAATTATTTTTATTCAAAAATTTCTACCAAGAACTTAAACAATCGGATTGACAACGGATTGAGTACATTAGTTATTTATTGCTGCAACTTGTTTCATCATAATTGAGATATAATTTACACATGTATGAAAAAATGAAACTATTATGATTTCATGTAATAGAAGAAAAAGGAAAGTCCGGATGAGACATCAGCCTACCTAATGAATATTCATGACGACGTGCATAGGCCCATAACTTTTCACAAAACATTGCTTAACTTTATAATTAAAGAAATTCTTTATTTGCTGTCGGATTTTAATGAAATTTTGACATTTTGCTCTGGAATTTTACTCTTATTTATTTAGATATAAACATCTTCCTTTCACTACAAACCAATCCACTCATTCATGCTAGAGCAAAGTGAAATTTTATATTTCCACCCTATCATATTTTACTATACATTAATGGAGTCAAATGTATTGCCAGTACACACGCGTGGCCAAATTATTTCCAAATACCCCCTAAACAAGTTTTTCTCTGTGTGCAAAATAACCCCCTAAACGATTTTTCGCGGGCTTAATTTACACATTATGGCCCCTATGTCGCCAGAATATGACCCCGGGGAAAAAACTTGGGGAACCCCCCCCCCCCCCCCTCCCGGGGTTCTGATTCAGTTTAATCATGCATGGAGGAAGAACAATCCCACTTTTTGCATGGAGCTAAAGCTCCATGCTTTTTGCAAGTCTTACAGTTTTGCCATTATCCTAGCTGCTATTTCAAATATATTGCTGTTTTTTTTTCAGTTTTGGACGCGGTCCGCCCGTGGACATCAAAAATACCGATTTTCAAGAAAAAGGGTGGTTTTAAAAAACTGGTCAATTGTCAATCGCGGGGTCAAACGTATTTAGGGTATTTATTTTTCTCCAAAGCTTTTTTTTAAAGACTAGCCAAACGTGTTTAGGGTATGTTTTTTCCCCAAGCTTTTTCCCCGAGGTCATATTTTGGCGACAACTTGTTTAGGGACCAAAATATGTAAATAAAGCCCGCGAAAAACTTGTTTAGGGGGTTATTTTGCACACAGAGAAAAACTCTAGGGGGTGTTTGGAAATGACTTGGTCACGCGTGTGCAGCAATATAATTGATTGGCCCCCCGGGCTTAATTATGTTACATTTTTTTGGTAAAAATAATTACCATTTAATTGTGTTTTTTGCATATGGCCAGTCCCCCTCCCCTTATTCCCAACTTGGATCCAGGCCCTGGGGGCAAAATACTATTTTTTGGCAAGAGAGGGGGGGGGGGGGAAAGATAAATGAGCTAGGATCATAACTCAAAATGACCAAATGCTCAGTTATTGAGTCGAGGCCACTCTGGACCCATCTGCATATCTTCCACTTCTAGGAAGAGGTGCCTGGAGTGGTGCCGGGCCTAAGCTTACTATTTCTTTTGTTTTTTTTATTGTTTGAATTATACAATATTTCAATTTTTACAGATGAGACAATGAGGACCAACTTGACTGAACCACAAAATGTTAAACAATCATAATTCAACATAATTCCCACAAAATGTTAAACAATGATAATGTAACATATGTTCAGGGATAAATAAAACTTTGTTTTACAGGACAATGAGGAGAATTAGAATATTCATTTAATAAAATGCAAAAGAAATAGTGAGTGAGTGATGTCCTCATGCATGTATACCGACTGTGATTTGCGTATCATAGGCGGATCTAGGGGGTCGAGGGGCCCACCCCCCCCCTATTGGCGGAGCAAAAAAAAGAAAAGGGGGGAGGAAGAAGAAAAGAAACAGAAGGGGAAAGAGAGGAGAGGAAAAAGAAGGGGAAACATAAGAGAAGGAAGACGAGTGAATGAAATAAGATGAGGGGAAGACTTGAAAAATGATATTTAAAAATCTTTCATGTCTGTATATAAAATTTTCGCTCGCTCTTCGCACTTGATTTGCCTTTTACGTGATTTACATATCTTGCTCAATGTGGAGCTTAAAACATCAAATTTTGTAGTCAATATACAAAACATATTTCAGCTCGGAAATCGAACTTTCATTATTTTGTTTGATTTACAAATTGATTTTTAAAAAGTGCTCTGTAAAAAATTTTGTATTGTGGTCTGAATGTTGACATTTTCTGCTGGCGCTGCGCGCTCGCAAAATTAGATTTGTCATTTACCTATTATTTTCCTGTATTCCATAAAGTACTAAAAAAATCCCTATTCAGGTCAGATTTTCAAACGTATCAGCAAGCGGCACGCTCGCATTTTGATTGGTGAGGTATATATCTCAATATTAATTCTATTACAAACTTACCTAAAATCCCCAATTCATGACAGTTTATTAACAATTTCGGCTCGCAATTCGCGATTGCAATGATTGTTGAAAATATATTAATTCGTGCATCTTATTCATAATTACAAAAATGCTTAAAATAAGATATAAATCTAATAATCAAATTGTCCATTTTTTCAGAACGGAATATCGACAAGTTTCATCTCGCACTTATAGGTAGAGAAATAGGAAGATATTCATCATTTTCATATCTGACATAATCTTCTTAGAATGTCCTATGTCAAAACTCAAAGTAATAATAGTAATAACTGTGTTCTATATCCACCTCACAATTTTCCTACAAAGTGCTTGAAATACAAAGCTTACATTTACCCTTTTTCAGGTCGGAATGTCAAATATTTTAAGCACGCGCTTCGCGCTCGCTTTCTTGATTTTTGTGATAAAAAAGGTATTTCGAATGCCCAGATTCTAGGTCGAAATCTGAAACACGCACAAAACATGAATAGAATGTCCCATTTTTAGGTGCAAATCTCGTTTTTTCCGCTCGCCGCGCTTTGCGCTCGCAATTGTTTAGTTATGTATTTATCCTGTTCACAATTACAAAAAGTGCTTTGAATTTCCATTCTTTTGGTAGAAATTACAAAAAAATTCAGCTCGCGCTTTGCGCTTGCATTATTAATATAGGAAGACCCTTAATTACTTATCCTTTTCATGATTTACAAAACATGAATAAAGTGTCCCGTTTGATTTTTTTTATTTAGGTCTAAATCTCGAATTTTTCCGCTTGCAATTGTTTAGTATACCTATCCGGTTCACGATTACAAAAAGTGCTTGGAATTTCCATTCTTTTGGTAGAAATGTCAACAAAGTATGTAACGTCTTCATGTCTAACTGCAAGCATGTCCTTAACAGGTCACTTTAATAAGATAAAAATGTATTTAAAAAATTTCTGCTCGCGCTTCGCGCTCGCAGTAATCATTTAGTTACATACTCATCTGTACAGGATCACAAACAATGCCCAGAATTTTTATGACAAAATATATGAAATTTCAAAAAAAAATGCAGCTCGCGCTCTCACTATTTAAATATGGCTTATCCGAGATAATAAATATATTAATGTTGATTTAAATGAATGAAAGCTAGGAAGTGACTATTAGAACTACCCCTTCAATGAAGCAAACAAAAATCAACTTCGAGCTGCCGATCGGGGAAAATACTGGCTGAAAAAAAAAATCCGGGCCCCCATATTGGCGAATATAAGGCTGGATCCGCCCCTACAGTGTATAACGTATTGTTTTGCGAAATTCTATAAGCGAAATTTTAATAACTTTCTCATTTTACAACAGATTTTGATTAAATTTTCAGTGTTATGCTTGTTAGATTTTTCTCTTTATGTTACTCAAATCAACTTCTTGTTGGGGATGTCGAATTGTCCTTTTATTTGTGATGAAAATACTCAAGTCTATCAACGTTAAAGGGGGAAAGTTTATTGTAAAAATAGCAGAAAAAATAATAAAAAATAAAGAGTTTGAGGAAATCCACTAAATATTTTGGATTTGTGACGTCATAAATGAGCAGCTGCCATATAGGGATTAGTGATGCTGAATGGTCGCTGTGTTAATTTGGCAAACGAAGCATAATGATATATATGTTTATATATTTACATGACTCAAACTTCAGGGCAGCCCCCAGCAGCACCTTCGCTCTATATACGGGGATGTGCCGCTGGAATGAGTCGCTTTTTTTGGAAAAAAAACCCCTAAACATGAGGTATCGTTTTAAGCTTGAAAATCCCTAATCATGGCCCCAATTTTTAGATACTGGCCTTAAACATGGGTCAATGGCCACAATTTTTATAGATATTTGCCTTAAACATGGGTCCATATTCTCCCACATTCTCCTCCAATTTTTGGTGATTTCTTTTTGCTTGTCAAATTTTAATCAATCCCTAATAATGGGTACTTTTTTTAGCCAAAATGACCCATAAATATGGGTATGGGTTTTGAACCTTCAGCCACACCTCCCCGTCTAAACCAACTCTAAGTACCCCCCCCCCCCCCCCTGCCCATAAGATTTTGAATAAATACAAACGACGCATTAAAGATACTATACAAGTATCATATACAATCCTAATTTCACCGATTATTTTCCTTCGTAGAATCCATCGAGTATAATGATATAACACATCTCTATGGTAAAACCGTAAGCTGAAGTTAACAACCAATTGTTGTTGAGATTGAGATTCGATATGCGATATGCACGAACGATACCTATCTCGACGAGCCAAGAAGGCAAAGAGGAAACAGAGAGAAAAGTAGGACCGAAATACTGTAAAGAGTCAATGTTTGTTTTTACCAATAATATACTGTAATCTACAATACTACAGCTGATATGGATGACGTTATGCTGAGGATATATAGCAAACAACCCGTCTTAATGAAGCATGTTAGCGTAGCATTTGGAGGTGAGGAAAAATCTCTCTGGGATCCGGGACTGAGGTCTGACTCTGAGTCTGAGAGTGAGATCTGAGGCTGAGTGAGGATGAGGAGGGAGATTAGGCGAGAGAGGCGGACTAGCCAGGCGGCTTCTTGAGAGTAAAAATCATTTACTAACGTAGGCTTACTCTAAACGAAGCCAGGGAGTCCTCCCTATTCATCTGCGTGTACCTAGCCAGGCGGCTTCTTGAGAGTAAAAATCATTTACTAACGAGTACCGGTAACGTATTACGTAGGCTTACTCTAGTAGTATAGTAGGGTGTCTGGAGAAAAAAATTATTTTTCTTATTTCAAGAAAATATCACATTTTCTTTGTGAATTTGAAGAGAAATTACCTTCAGACTGACAGAAATGTAACATTTTTGAAAAAAAATCCAATTATTGGCTGCAAAAAAGAAGAATGAAATTAGGTCAATTTTCAGCATTTCTCTGCCATAGACTGTGTAGTTAAGAAATGGACACACACAAATCCAAATTTTTAGCTTCCGAGAGCTGGTATAAATTTATTATTAATGCCAAAAACTTGTCCATAAAGAGTCCAATAGGATTGTTTACGCTCTATCTGATGGTATGATTTTTATAAAGATTTGGAAACCAGATCACAAAGAAAAATTGCGACAAAGTGAAAAAAATTGTGCAAAACAGAAATTTCATTTTCCCATAGAAAACGCATGGAGAAATTACAATTTCAACACACACAAAAATAAGGGTTTGCAATTTATCTCTAAATCCTTATTTAAAATGATCATATAAACTTGTCCTTACTGTCAAAAGAAGCCCCTGAATTTTCTCTTTCCATACATGCCAAACACAAGTTAATAATCAATTCAGATCACATTTTTCTAGTAGCCTGAACTTCCCCGAAAAAATGTGCCATATTTTCCCCTAAATTAGCCTGTTTTATGCTGACACTTTTCAGTGTGGCTTCAGACACCCTAACTCTAGTCTAAACGAAGCCAGGCAGTCCTCCCCATTCATCTGCGTGTACCGCAAAAAACCCTGAAACTTTCGCCCCCGAGATTTCTACTTTCCTTCTAAAAGATCTAGCTCTAAATCATGTAAATGTGATCAAACTTCATTTCCGACATTTCTACGCTCTCGTTGTTATTTTTAAACAAGAATTCATTAAAAAAATGAACAAATATTGTGAAAAGACAGAAGAGACTTGCCCGATGTTTACGCCGCCATCTTGTTTCTTAATACTTCCCCAACGTTACGGACGCTCGGTAGAAATGTCGGAAATGAAGTTTTACTTTTATCCCATGTATGGTGAGACTACCACATATCGACCACCTCTTTTGAAACCGACCACCTTGCGCGCGTTAAAATTATTGCGTATTACAAACGATATGCGCGGGAGAGTAGGCGCAGTGTCCATATAAACGGTATGAATCGATTTTACGAGAAAAAAAGAAGCAACAAAAAGTAAAAATTTAGTAGAATTAGGCCCCCCTAATCAAAATTGTATTTACTAGACCCAAACCCCGCTGAAAAACCAAGAAATCCGATAGGAAACGGCTTTAGAACAAATATCCGTCGTCAATCGTCGAATCATGTGCCGGAGCTCGCAGTGGAAGTAGTGAGACGATAATTTAGCATGTTGACATCATAGAACTGATTTTGAAGAGTAAAAATATTTCGCCACCGCGACAAGAATCGGCCGTAAACTTAGCGTATCGCGGGTGGTCGGTTTCAAAAGACGGGTGCAAATTAGCAAATGTGAAATCGTCGTATTCGTTGTTCGTCGATATATACGCGGATTGAATCGAAGTCGCTGAGCAAAACATAAGAATCTGATCTGCTCAATTTTCTGCACTAATGAGACGAAAACTGGGTAAAATTGATGAATATTTTCGCAGATACAATGCTTAAAAGATTAGGTGGTCGATAAGGGGTAGTTCCAACCATACATGATTTAGAGCTAGATCTTTTAACGTTAGAAGGAAAGTAGAAATCTCGGGGGCGAAAGTTTCAGGGTTTTTTGCGGTGCACGCAGATGAATAGGGAGGACTCCCTGGCTTCGTTTAGAGTAAGCCTACGTTAGTAAATGATTTTTACTCTCAAGAAGCCGCCTGGCTAAGGCGGACCCCCTGCTAATTTTTTTTGCGGAGCTCTTCCCGGTTTTGAAAATCGTCTTATTATGATGTGCTTATCATGTATCAAACGCGATGCGGGTGGCGGCCGTGTCGAGTGTCAGTGTAGAGTCTACTTAGTTACAATACAAATAACAAAGTCTAGACAGCTGGCAGCCGCCTGTTTCGAGGAGTTTTTTAACATTAAAAAAATATATAATTTCTCTTACCGGTACACAGTCACAAACGGCTTGCTATCGTGCAGCCACCATTAGGGGAGGGGGTTAACAATGCAAAATCCCCCCGACGGGGCTCATCGATTTTTTGTCTTTATTTTATAAAAATATATAAAAAGAACTGTACCAAAATAAAGATTATTATTCCGTTTTGGCCTGAAATGCACCAAAACGGGGAAAAATAAACTTAAAAGGGGAAAAAACAGTGACTTACTTCGGCTGTCGTGCAACTTCACTTCCCTGTTTTATCCGAACTTAATACATAAACATAATGGCCATTGAGTCCCCTGTACAGATCGAGCTAGAACTTTGGTCTCTGTATTTTGGTGAGTGGAGGCAACGGAGTTCAGCGGAACAACCAACATTATAACAGAGACCGAAGCTTTTGGTCTAGACAAAGTCATGATTGAAAGTAAAGGCAGTTGAGCTTACGTCCGAAATAAATAAGACGTTATAGTCAAGTTAGAGTACGTAGGCGTAGCATAACGTTAGGTTAGGCGTTTAAAAGTCAAAAGTTTGGGGTTCGATTCCCGGCCACGCCATGGGCGTGGCCACGGCACCCACTCACACTAGCTAGTGCGAGGTTAAGTTAAGTAAGTTAGACGTTTAGATTCTATTTGACATTTGTAACCTCGCACACAGAACTAGCCAGGAGGCTTCTAAATAGTAAAAATCATTCACTATAAACATGTGCTTATTACTCTCCACGGAGCCAGGGATTGCGTCCCATTCATGTGCGCGTGTGTGTATCGCGAAAAAAACTTAAAAATTTGGCCCCCGAGATTTCTACTTTCCTTCTAGCCCTAAATCGTGTAAATCGGATACATCTTTATTTCCAACATTTCTACAATATTGATTTCCTTTTTGAACAAGAATTCATTAAATAAACAAAAAAATATTATGAAAAGGCAGGGAAAAATTGTGCGATGTTTACGTCGCCATCTTGTTTTCTTTGTTTTTTGCCAAGTGACAAGACGCATATCCTCGATATGCGTCTTGTCCGGCTAGCAGACAACCAACAAAGCAGAGACTGGAGTGTAACTTGCTCGGATGCCCATGGTGGTTCCAATTTTGTTTTTGAACATTTTCTTTTGGTCCCAAAAATTTTCAGTTTTTCTTTTTAATTTTCCTTGGGCTTGGCTTGTAAGAGGGGGAGAAGATGGGTTGCCAGGCAAATTTCTATTTCTTTATCTTTTTTACTACATGTAGGTGGCTTCCATGTAATTTTTTCCCCTAGGGGTGCTATTATGCTTGTCTGGCATCTAGACTGGAGATGCCTTTCTAGTAAAAATGATTTGCTAATGCGACTGCAAGGTTACACTTCAAAGCGTTTGGCACTTGTTTTCGCGCAGATCAAGGAATAAATGCAAGTAAACAAAGTCTGGAAACCATCTCCCTCCAGTTAATGGTAAAATTCAAATTGTAGAAATGCAATAATCATTCCGCATGTTTTGTCAAAATGATTATCAAAATCTGGCTTTTTTTTACGGTGTATGGTATTATATTTGTGGTGTATGGTATCAATAGGCCCTCAGCTAGATTCTGTTTCTATTTTTCCATTGATCATCTTTCAATTTTATATATGATTATTCAGTTTGAATTCATTGATTTTTCATTTTCATACTCTGCAGTCTTGCTGATCCTATTATCCTTGGACATTGTCAGAAGTGACGTGATTGAACTGGATGACAGGCAAGTACAGTATCGTTATTGAAGGGGGTAGTTCCGTGCATATAATTAAGTTAGCAGCACTGCACTGCTGTGTCAGTCATATGTCTGAAATATAAGTCCTTGGTTTAATTAACTAAATATCCATTCAACTTTGCTGAGATTTATTTTTCTAGTCAGCTGTCTTGACAATTTGACATACAAAACGTTGAGAATCCCACCCTTTTTTTGGGGGGGGGGGGTGGGGAGTCAATTACACTCACATTTGCTATTTACCTTAACCCTAATATTTTTCTTTTTGCATATTTTCATGTTTAGATTCTACTCGGTTTTCTAAGTAAAGATTTTCCCATGAAAGAAAAACAGCGGCTGATATAAGAGATGCATGATGTACATTTGTGATAGGATGCAATTTGTATAACATGTGGTTAAACAGTGATCCAGGATGTAGGAGAGATAATGCTTCCAGGAAGTACTAGGAGGAAAAGAGGTCATGAACCAGGAAGTTAATCCAAACAAAATGACTTGCAGGATTGAACATTCACTATTAAACAAGGCCTCTTTTCAAACACACGTGTAAAGTGCTTTCATTCCAAACTGAACCAAAGAAATAAGGCTACATGTAATTGGTGCTGTGTTATTATATAAAAAAACATGGTTTACTGTGGTTTTAGCATAGTCATTGAAAGTTTAATTTGGTGTATCTTTCCTTTATGGAAACTGTAAAATTATTTTTGGACAATACTCTATCTCTTGTTCTACATTTAATCAACAGTGTGTATAAAGAAGTGACAATTTTAATCTTAAAACAAAATAACAACAATATTTCCTTCATGTAATCCAGAATAATTCGATCAAAAAGATATACCGGTATACTTTTTGTGTGCAAAACTGAATATTCAAAATTATTGTTTTTGTATTCCTCTTAGAATGTAATAGCATGTTTTGCTTTTTGTTGCTTTTTTCTTAAATTAATTTATGCTTTTGTTAATTAACCTCATTCAAATGAAATTTCAATATATATTTTCTGAATAGACATAATAAAAATTGTAAGTATTAATTCCACTTAATATCACAGTATATATAGTTAGTCTTTATGCCAGTTGATTGTTGTTTAACTAGTTTTACACTTTTTAACAGCCATCCTTCTCATTGATAAATTATCTTATGTTATTTTGTTTATTCTCTGGTGTATTATTGGTTATGTTCATGCAGTAATATTTCATGTAATTTGTTGTGGAGAAAACTTTTAACTTTCTTTTCTTTCAACAGCTTTGTTTGATTATTTGTCAACATCAAAATGGATTTTGTTTGATATGATGTATGATTTGAAATTCACCAGAAGCTCTTTCTTTAATTTCAGGTTTATTGAAGCAAAAGAGCATGGAAAGTGGCTTGTTGAGGTAACTGAATAAATCTTTTTTTTTCACGTTATAATAGTATGTGTTGATAAAAAGTAATGTAATCCATTTATTATCCAGTGTAATATCTAGTCAAAGTCATTAAAAAGTGAACTCTGTCTGATTTCTTACACTACAAAAGAAATAGGCCTATAGATATTTTAGATCATATATTTTAGATTGCGAAAAAGCATATGCAACTATGCATAAAACGAACCTTTTGCTTCTGCATATTCTTCATTTTTTTCAAGCTCCGTCATAGCAGTTTGAGATGTTTGCTTGATCAGGGCATTCACATTTTTATAATAATGTTTATGCACCTGAGAGAGAACCCCAATGTGAACATTAGCCTACATGTATACACCTTTATAAGTGTGAACCGAATGCCAACTATAAATTTATTAATTACATGTAGAAACAAGTAAAACAAAATAGTTTGACACCACGTCTAAGGAAAAAATGTTACAAGAGTGATGCAGTATTTTGCACTGCCACTCCTTTGCATTCAAGTCCCACCTTTGTTCTGCGAGTCGTGTTTACTCTGTCAGCATGACGTTGCTATTTTCTTTTTTTTAGGCATCTGACCCAATGTCCCCAGTCCAGCAGTCCTTAAAAATGGTTTCTCATTTGAAATACCTGTCAAATTTCTGTTATGCATGAATAATTTTCACTATATTTGAATAATTTGCGGTACTTTCACATTTCATAATATATGCACTGTAATTCTTATTCTTGCATTTGACCCAGTTTCATAATGTTGCTGATAACGGTTTGCTGTCTTTTATCTATACATTTTACTGAATTTATAAAATAATTATCATTCTTCCCCAGTTTTATGCACCTTGGTGTGGTCACTGTCAGAAGTTAAAGCCAGTATGGGCAAACGTTGGACTTATGATGATGAAGAGTCATCCTAATCTTCATGTAGCTAGATTAGATGGGACGCGTTATGGAAGTAAGTGCATTATATAGGAAACCAAATTTCAAGAAGAGAAGCAATTTTATTGATTAGAGTGAAATGAGAGGAACAATTCAAACCAAGTTTCATCAAAATCGGTAAACAAATAAGCAAGTTATGGACATTTAAAAAGTCTTGCTGTACATTCTATGGGGATCCTCATATTGGCAAGCATGCTTCATAATGGCAGATTTTGTGGACAACTCTCCATTTGTTTTGTACACAAATTTTCAGATTTTCCCCATTATCTTTCAAATTGCATCTTGCCTCCTTCTGAGCATAACATATATGTCATGGGAAAATATAATTCACACCACATATGTCAAGGTCAGGAAGAGATAATGGGAACTATGTAAAATAAAGGGGAAAATTTGTGTACAAAATAAATAGAGAGTTGTCCACAAAATCAGCCATTTCGAAGCATGTTTGCCAATTTGAGGATCCCCATAGAAAGTACAAGACTTTTCAAACTTCCATAACTCGCCTATTCTATAACCGATTATGATGAAACAAGTTTTAAATAGTTCCTCTAATTTTATTCTTTCTGATAAGATTGATTCTCTCTTTGTATCAGTGCCAAATCCAAGGGGGGGGGGTGATTAGAGGGTTTATACCCCCTTTGGCTGCCAAATATAAAAAAGTAATGACCTACATTTTGGAGCCAACCCCAAATTATTTTTATTTTATAGTAAACCCTCTTTTTTTTGCTTTTAAAAAAAGACCCAATTATATCAAACTTTAATTTTGCCACCCCCAAATACTACAACCTGTGAAAAACATGAGCCAAAAATAAAAGTGTTTGTCGATTGGTACGATAGAATATTACTGTGAAGAAGAGATTTTCAGTTGGGATTACATAGCTATTTCTCTCTTAGAAGTACATTGATTTCTGCCTTTAAAACACTTATCAATCCCCCATTCATATGTGTAAGAAGAGTTACTGGTACATTGTAAATACTCGCTTTGTTCATACTTGAATTATTTATGTCACTTTCACTTTTGATTGTTTTATTACAGAGGCGATGGACATGTTTGATGTGAGGGGCTTTCCAACTATCAAATAGTAAGTTAGAAAAGTTGGATGTAAAAAATAAAAAAATAAAAATTCCCAGGATTTTTTTTTAATGTCAGAAATACTTCAACTGTTTTGACTCCATTCAATACCATTAATGTGTAGAAGTATATAATGATATTTTTCATCCACAAGATAATATGAAAATTACATGTTGATGTTAATAGTACTAAAATTATACAAAGTGTACAAAGGGATTTTATATTCCCCTCCCTCATTTTTGCTTACTGGAAGATAAAACTTGATGTCCTTTATTAATGGAATCCCTGTACTTTAAAAATGTACAATATGTATATTATGTGTATTGTATGTCATTGATGAATTATTTTTATAGCCAATTTTATCAACTGACTTCAGTATTTTATGAAATTACACATCAGTGCACTTCGAATACTGATAAACTTACTTTTCCCCTTTCAAATTCAGTTCTAATTGATTTTTGAAATGTTTTGAATTTCAGCATTGAAGGAGATAAAGTTTTTACACATACTGGTGGAAGGACCTCTCAAGATATCATTGATTTTGCAGTAAAAGCACAAGGGTGAGTCATTGCCTTCATGAGGAACTCAATCCTTAATTATATTGGATGATATGAAAATTGAATCAGCAATATGCTTCTGTCATTTGCAGATGCCTGTGATTGCAATTACCCAACAATAGTATTACTGTAGGTCCTGTAACATAAAAAAAGTACTATAGATATTTATGATCAACCATGAGTTTTTGTACATGATATATAGAGTTGCTATCAATTGTGCAATTGACTCTATTGTTAGTGATAAGGGCCATGGTTTATTTGTCATATCTAAAGATTTGATATTCACACATTTTTTTAGGTAAATTGGAATGAAAATAAATCTGGTGGACAGAAATCATATACAATATGATTTATTGATTTTGTATTTAATAGGGAGGGAGGAAAATCACTAATGACAGTTTATTTAGTGAGGAGTTGATATAAAACCAGAAAAAAAATGGAAGGATTTAAATATTTGATGTTAGTGATTCATACTGCTTTGCCTGGGATATGAAACAATACCAAATTCAGCCATTTTACCCCTTCCAGGCTTCGCAATTTTTTTCATTTTTAACCAAGTTTTACTTGATTTTTTTTCCTTGTTGCAGACCTGCAGTGAAACAACTCACAAGTTCCAATACTCTACAACAGTACAGAAAAAGAAAACTTGTATTCTTTGTTATAGTTGCTGAAGATACCTCTAGTGAATTAGCGGTAAGTGAACGGCTTTGCATACAGTAACAACAGATGTTTTGTTGCCAAAGACCTATGAAAATATCAAATCCTGTGTTTTGGGTCTCAATAGCATTTTAATGAAAAAACAGGGAAATTAAAAAAATGTGCCTTTTGTTCCAGCATGAAATTTTGAATGTTTTTTTTTTTTTTTTTGGGGGGGGTTGTCAAGGCTGCATTGTAATGTTTGCTCTATTTGTGATACATGTATTGCCTTTACAAAGATATCTGCTTATTTTTAGATTTTAATGAATCATGCTAGCAGTATGTATCAAGTTCTATATTCTTCAACCTTTACCAACTGAACGCGATGCTTGAGATAACTCAGGCAGGGGTCTGAGGGAAATACAGTAGAGGCCAGAAGTTTACATACACCCAGGAAATTTAAAGAAAAGTTGACACTTGCCAAACATCATGAAATTTACTGTATCTTGTAAAGGATTTGTGCTATCATGACGAATTTGGTATCTAACAAATGAGTATGTCATGCCCCTTCATCACATTGCTTTGTCATCAGGAGCTGAAAAATATTTAGGTGCCATTTTTTCCAAAAAAATCTTCATAAATAGACAAATTAAAAATAAAGACTTGACAAATACATTTCATATTTGTACTAGTTTCTTCTCAACACAAACATTTCAGATTACACTTTTTTGTTTAGTGGTGACATATCATGATAGAAAATGTAATATAAATCATAGATTGACATTTATATATTTCTATGAAACGATGTTTGAAAATATAATAACAAACAATAGAATATATTTGGCACGAATTACTTTTTTTTCAAAGAAAATTACACCTGAAATATACTTAAATCCCAGCTGCATCCCAATCATGTGAATTAAGAGCTTAATACGCTCTTTTATTTCATACCAAATTTGTCATGGTAGTATTTGTATGTATTATACGAAGGAGGTTTAAAGTGGAACCTCCTTGATTATACTGAATTCAAATTGTATTGAACAGGTCAATAAGGCTAGCCCTCTCCAAACTGTGTACTTACCCCAAATTGATTTGTTGACAACTAGCTTGGAAATGTAAAATAATTATTCTCACATATGTAGAATATTGATTTTATTAATTTTCTTGAATAATTATGGGGCAGATATTGGGGAAACTTTGGAAAAGATGGTTGACCCAACGCATTCCGCTTTGCAAGTTTTAGGTGTGATTTTGGCTGTCATGAAGATGAAATCGTCCGTCGCCTTCATGTATTTCCTATACTGACCATGCCCATGTGGTAAGTAGAATGAATTGGGATAAACCTTGATTATTAAGCGTATACTATTAATGTTTTTCTGATTCACTGGCCTATAAACTCTTTTCAGACATGGATCACCTCTTATAAAAGAAACCCTGTTTCTTAACTAGGTTCTTGGGGTTTTCTTTTTGCAGACGTTATTCTCAAAGGTTGCTGATAAGCGTATTCTAGATGCCTTTTATTACCATGTGAAACCTGATGTCATACCGGAGGGGGCGATGCCAGAGAATGTACCAGCCATCATGGTGTTTAAAGATGATCATCATTATCAATATGAAGGTTAGTAGATATACTAGCATTTTCCTCTAACACTTTAAATAGCAAAAAAAATGAACCAAAGTATTGGTATGGTATTCAGATTTTTTTTTTTCCTATTCATATTTTCATAAAGTAATATTAATTTTCTCTATTTTGTTATAGCTATAGTATATATTGAGTATAGATTGAGCACCCACTGGACTTCCAGGGTCAAAGAAAGTTTAACTGAATTACTGTAGTCACTAAAGACCATTTGACCCTATCCAGGGGGCGCTTACATAAAAGCAAAAGCAGATAAAAGTGTGAGTATGAACAAAAAAGCTTAAAATCAATATATAAAAGAATAGAATGAAAAATACAACTTCTTTCGAACTGCTGAACATTTTACATGCCCCCCCCCCACCTGTTGCAAAGTTAGTACATGGTGCATTCTGTGGTAAGTAGCGTATTGAATTGAAAACATAGGGGCATGTAATCTCTTATCAAAACCTTTTTACTGTCAATTAAATTTCACTTTTATTGATTTCCTTGTACAGCACCTGAAGGAAGTCTTTCAGAAGAACACCTATCAGAGTGGATCGGAGCAGAAAGGTTTCCGGCATTCTTGAGGATTGGCAATGATAATATCAATGACATAGGCAGAACGGGTGAGTGTAATCAAGATTTTGCAAATCATTTAAGATCCAAAGATGGTGATGGTTGTGGTAGTGATGATGAGAATGGTGATGATGATGATGATGATGGAGATACTGAAGATGATGGCGGTGGTGGTGATGATATTGGTGATGATGATGATGATATTGATGATGATGGTGAAGATGAAGATGATGGAGATACTGAAGATGGTGGTGGTGGTGATGATGCATATGATATTGGTTATGTTTGATGGTGTTAATGATGGTGATGACTGTGATGGTGGTGGTGATGATGACAATGATGATGGTATTGATGATGATGATGGTTACAATTCGGTGTTTGTAATTGTGAGGGTAATGAGATGATATAATATTTATCAATTGAAATGGTTGGATGTTCCACGAATATGATGCAGTTCCTTTTAAAGATTATGGTTTAAATATAATATCATGTTTTTTTTTTTTTTATCTGCAGAAAAACTTATTGCAGTTGGTCTTGTTTATCCAAGTGCTACCAGCGTAAAGGATCATCCTCATAATCTCATGTTAGAACTCATCAAGAAAGTGGCAATTGATCACAGAGAAGCATTCTACAAGTAAGTATCATAATAACAGGACATCTCACAAAGTAGCTGGTCCATTGAAAATATCTGAATATATTAATGTTGCTGCTTCAGGATGGAAATTGTAAGGGGGTTTATTTTTAGGGATCTTATTAGAACTCCTCAGATAAACATGTAGGTGCGTAATTTATTTTGTCCATGGACGCATTACAGTGCGTATCAAAAAAAATTTACACTTAGAAAAAATCCTCTAAAATTATACATTTGTAAATTCCTGAAAATTTTTACACATTTTAACATTGGTACAGATCTATTTAAGCAAATGACGATATAACTGTCGAAAAATATTTCCGCTTGAGCGAGCACCACTTACTTTTGAAAAGTTAATGAATAATGATTTGCGTAGAACTTTTAAATAGTTATGCGAATAAAAGTAGACCTTAATCATAAAGAACATGTGGAATTTAGCTAGTAAAATTAATTTGAAGATATCTTTTACCTTTTTAAACTTGTTTCCTTGCCCAAAACACTTCAAAGAGTGCATTGCGCCCCACCCGACTCCCCCACACACCGAGGCCATTGTGACGATATTTGCTTTACACTGAGCTGTGATTTACATGAAATGGCTTAGGCTTGATTTTCATTTTGTTAATCATTGTCAAGCTTGGGAAAAGTGTGGAGAAACAATTATTGAATGAAAAATGAAATGTAAACCCACTTTAAATGATAAAAACTTAGTGAAAAAATGCTGGAGATGTCTGATGTAAACTTTTGTTCAGATTCAGTTATGTCCTCAGATCCAGCTGGCACAAAAAAGGTAAAGGTTGTGCTTACTAAGTGTTGAAATTTCAATTTGGATGGCAAAATTGTTACAAAATGCTTGAATGTATCCGTTTTATTTCAATTGACTAAAAGTGCAAGGGAAATGTATGAGAAATGTTTCGCAGGTTAAGTTTGATTTTGCCCTTTCCCCTTGACACAGCATGAAAATGAGCATTTCTGCGCAAACAGATTTCTGCGAGCTTTACAAAAATGGACAGTGCTCACTCAAGTGTAACATTCTGTCAAAACTATTACTTCCATTGGATAGATGAGACCCAAACCCAAGATTATATGTGAAAAAATTACCCACATGTTGTATATTTTTTAATTCCCAGGGCTTTTTCAAAGTGTAAACTTTTTTTGATACGCACTGTATAGGTCATCTAATCATTTAAAAATAGACCTAAAGCTTCCCATAAAAATTGTATTGCAATTATACAAAACTAATCTGGAAAGGATGCATTACCTCGACACCCATCTGCAGCACAATAATGCGCAAAGAATATGTATGTCATCTCTAACTTTCTTATTCTTATTACCATGTTTCTTTTTAATCATTTTATGTGTTCCTGCTATTTGAAAAAATAAACATTAAGATAATAGAATTGAATATATAAGTATGTCTATATGCAGAAGTTTTCTTTTTTTAATAGTAGTGGTGCCCCCCCTCGCACTATCTTTATCCTCCAGTTCCAAGTGAAATTTTACTTTTGGGGGTTAAAAATTTAGGATATTTTCAAGTGTTGCAAAGCTTAGACTATTAACACCATGCTTGTATCTTGTCAGTGACATGTGATTATATTTGTCTCTGTTTTTTACAGGAAAGTCCAGTTTGGATACATGGAAGACAGCAATATGCTGAGTGACATCATTCTAAGGTATGACTTTATAATATGACTTTCTTAAACAATTTGTTTTCTCCTTCTATTACCACCAATGATATTCTTACAGGAATATTATTGATTTGATTGGTATTGTAACTTAGCATGAATGATTTACAATTCAATGAATTTGTATGGACTCTTAGATTGATAATTTGTTGTGATTGTTTTATTATAATAAATAATGAAGCATTCAGTAATACTCAATCGAAAGCCTGTGAGCTACAAAACTTACATTGTTGTGCCTTCGCATCTTATATAGAGTTTCTGTTTGTCAATTTTACCTCTGTTGTTGGTCTTTAACAGATCTCTGACTCTTTGTATTAGATATCATTGCAACTACATTAAGGAGGGGTTGTTATTAAAAAAAAAAAGGTCTTCAAATCACAAATATAGGATTTCGTACCAGAAAAAAAATTGACAAGCAAAAAAAAAAAAAAAAAAAAGGTCTTCAGGCTCATCAGGGGGGGCAGACTGCCCCCCCCCCCGTAGGTACGCTAGTGCTGAGTGGTACAACAATAAAAAAAAGCACCAAGTATTCTTACTGGGCATTGTTCTTGAAAATTCATTTCATATTTTCCTATGATGAAAGAGCTTTCATCGATGACATTTTTCTTTTTATTTCCATCTGTGTGTAGGTCAGTAGAAGTACCAGGTATCTTTGTGATTGATCCAGTCACATACCTGTATTATGAATTGGACGAACCTCTTAAGCAGACCGAGGAATCCTTTGTTAACTTCATGAACGGTATCATCGACGGCACTGTACAGGTTAGTCTATTTCAAAGTCTCTGAGTTACATGTATGAACATGAAAAATTTAGGGTTGGGTTAGTTTCGGTAAATTTGGCTGTAGCGTGCAATGTTAATGTTCAAGCAAAAATTTATTGCTGGTGAAGATGATTTGAACCTGGTATGGTTTTATTTAACACAAAGTACTACTGGATGAATGATGTACAGTATTGCAAGTTGTAATATGGTTTAATTTAACACAAATTACTACTGGATGAATGACGTACAGCATTACAAGTTATAATATGGTTTAATTCAACACAAAGTACTACTGGATGAATGACGTCCAGCATTGCAAGTTGTGATATGGTTTAATTTAACACAAAGTACTACTGGATGAGTGATTTACAGCATTGCAAGTTGTGATATGGGTTAATTTAACACAAATTACTACTAGATGAATGACATACAGCATTGCAAGTTGTGATATGGTTTAATTTAACACAAAGTACTCCCGGATGAATGATGTACAGTATTGCAAGTTGTAATCTGGTTTAATGGAACACAAAGTACTACTGGATGAATGATGCATAGCAATACAAGTTGTAACATAAACCAATAAGTACTACATGGTTCTTGGTATCCTCCTAATGTAATTGCTGTTCAGATTAAATATTAATTTTCTTGATTTATATTAGTTATGGAACTGCATTAGTGTTCCTTTTAGTTTATTTCAATTCCAAGAGTGTTGCCAATATAAGCTGATTATATGTAAATTGCTTTAAATGCTGTGGTATTTTTTTCCCCTTGGTTTCAGGCGAAAGGAGGCAATAGTTTCTTCAGAAAGATCTACAGAGTTTTCTATGAAATCATCAAGAGTGTTGTGGTAAGTGCACATGGATACACTCCTTTTAAAGTCAAACAGGTGCGATTACTTTTTGTGCTTACCTTTCAGATATTTTAATTGATTTGCTGGTTTATATCCAGGCAAATGTCTCCTTCCTAAGTTTATGACCCCTCATATCCCATTGATAGAAGTATAGTATACCCAGTGTCTACTTAGCTCTGTCATAATTTGTCTGAATGTAGCTTTACAATGAGTCAGGTTCGCTGCAATTTTAGAGAGGATATTGTGTCATTTAGGCATGCTGAAAGTTCCCCCACCTTCAAAAGCATATAACATGCCATAAGATAAATGAATAGAACACATATATAATATACATATAGATTGATAGATAGATAGATAGATAGATAGATAAATAGATAGATAGATAGATAGATAGATAGATAGATAGATAGATAGATAGATAGATAGATAGATAGATAGATAGATAGGTAGATGGATAGGTAGATAGATAGATAGATATTGAGATTGATGGATAAATGAATAATATAAAAGAATTATTTGTCATAGACATGAAATAGAAAACCCAAAGATGTATGTAACAGTAGTTCTCCTTTCATGGCATGAGTGAAATGACTTGTAGTTGGAGCTGTACAGGTGGCTTCTGGGTCTGATGTTAATTTAAAACTTCAAAGTCTCTTTGTTTCTCCTGGGCCCCATCTTACAAAGAATTGCGATTGATCCAATCAATTACAACTACGGAAGGCCAGCAGTGTCAACATCTCTTATGCATGTTTGTTCAAAATATGTTCTAACTATGATGTATATTCATGCATTCATTGTTTTCTTGAAAATTCATTGCTTCTCTTTGTTTACGAAGGACATCGTGCAAATTTCCAGTGCAAAAAATTATGACACTGATGGATTTCCATAGATGGATTGAAAGTAGAATTTAAGTTGTAAGACAACCAGTGTATAAATAGAGTGTGAAATGAACTTGTAGATTTACCTGTCAGTTAATGGCATGGGAAATGAGATGTATCACAGAGGCTTTACAGCTCTATTTTAGCTGAAAAGAACCTACCTGTAGATTGATCATCATTGCACAAGATCAATGGGGACTGGGATTAAAATACCTCATCAGCTTTTTTCTGTGAACTCATCTGTGATAAGCACTAGACTGCCACCCATTTTTATTGTACCCTCCTGTATGTTATGAATGGCCATTGTTTGTTCATGAAGCTCTTTTGACAAAAACTTTAATCCTACCTTTATTTGTGGAATGGATGAACCCATTCAAAGAGCCCCTTCCTCAACATTATGAAGACAAATGCCTCAATGCTGACTGGTTGCATCTTTGGAAACGTACTGGTGGTGGGAGGGGGGGGGGGGTCTCACCTAAATTCACAGTACTAGTCTAGTTTTGCATTGTAAAATGAAGCAGGGAAAACAAAGTGCAGAAATTCAATAGCATTTATGAACACTTTTATTGACCTAACAGCGTTTTACTGCTCTACTGGATCAATGAATTATATTCTGGCACCTTACAGAAAAATAAAAAGATTTAAGTACACACGTTACATTGCTGTTCAAAATCTAAAAGACTTTCATCTAATAAGCTTTGATCAAATGCAAATAGCTTTTCACTTGGTTGTGGAGATGGTTGAAATTAAACAAGGGGCAATATCTCGTAATTTTGTCCTGTGTAAGATCTGTATTATCAAATGAATATGTTGAATTCTCATGCATTTAGGTTAACATTTAGACAAGAACTTCATGTTGTACTTAATAAAAGAGATTGTTTCAGGTACAGATTTTATCAGGATGCATTGATGATTTACAGCTTTGAATTACAGAATGTTAAAGGTTTAGTTATAGTTTGAAGTTATCATTGTATAATTTTGTACGTGCATGAACTTTGTTTGAAAATGATGCAAACATCGTTTTTGTCTTGCCTGCATAGTACAGTGAGGCTATAGGTGTCACTTTTCCTATGGCGGCATCGTCAACATTGAAATCTTAAGCAAGGTTAAGGTTTTGAAATGTTATCATAACTTGAAAAGTATATGGACCTAGGTCATGAAACTTAGACCCAAGGGTAATGGTGTATCACTGAACGTTCTATCTGAATTTCAGATCACATGTTTAAGGTAAAAGGTCATTTAGGGTCAACAAACTTTGGCCATGTTAGGGGTACTTGTTAAATTGCCATCATAATATTGAAAGTTTGTGGATCTAGTTGTTTAAACTTTGACATAAGAATAATCAAGTTTCATTGAACATCCTGCATGGGTTTCAGGTCACATGACCTAGGTCAAAGGTCAATTAATGTCAATGAACTCTGGCCATGTTGGGGGTATTTGTTAATCGCTTCATAACTTTGAAATTTTGTGGATCTAGTTCATGAAAAGTGGATATAAGGGTAATCAAGTATCACTGATCGTTGTGCAGGAGACTTAGGTCACATGATCAAGGTCAGAGGTTAATGAATATAGTATTCTATTCTATGAATGTTTTTTAGTGAATAATTATTCAATAGTTGTTTTCTAAGTCAGCACTACTACTATATTGAATTGCGTAATGCAGGCAAGACTGCCAGAGGCATTCCACTTGTTTTTTTTTTAATATTATCTGAGATTATCTAAAGTATCTAGACTGAAAATATTGGCTTGATATTATTATTTGCTATACTGTTAATTTGCCAGGTATATTTATGATCTTGATTTCAGTCCAGTGTGCTGTACTAGTAGTGACTGTAGTATGAAGCTATAATGCTTTTTTTAATTCCTCAAATGACTTGATTCTTTTGGGGTTAGACTTGCTTTCTACAAGTTTGTGATTTGTGCATCTGTTCTATGCTTTATGGTATCACAATCCTAGATGCTTTGGAACACAATGCCCGTCATTGCTTGCATAGCCGTCCTATTCCCTATGGGGCTCGTTGGCTTGGCCTGCTATGATTGCTACCGTACTGCCCCACATCGCAATATAAGGAGGAGGCAGAGGGCGAGGCCTCGACACAAGCTGCATGATGTCTGAGAGGAAGGAGAGGACGAGGAGAGATTGGAAAGGATGGAAGGAGGGATTGAGAGATGCGGATGAGACCAAGCCATGTCAGGTGTGTAGCCATGTCTGCATGTCTTGGTCTCATTAGCATGGATGAAAGAGTCTTGTGTGCATGAGCATTGCTTGATGTAATGGGTGAAGGAGGAGAGTGAAAAGATTGGATGGATCGAGCAACAAAGAATCAAATTGAACTTAGCTTTGCTATTTTTTTTTTGGGGGGGGGGGCTCTATACAATGTAAAAGAACTTCATGATTTGTTTCATGTTTGTTTGCATGATTTGCTCAAAGAAATACAATTAATGAATAAAAAATAGTAATCTTCATACTAAATTAAGTACATATTCTAAGATGAACTGTTATTTTTTTATAAGGAGATACCTTCCCCCCCCCCCCCAAGAAAAAAAAGGAAAAAAAAAGTGGGAGAAAAATAATTGTTGAGAATGTTTACCATGCACTAACATTAAATATGGAATGTAACAATTGTTTTGATTGGTCAATTTTTCTTATTCTCATAGATGATGTGGCTGGCTAATCCAATCCTGATGACCCTTCTACTTGCCCTGCCGACCGTGCTCATCACCTTCATCTGTTACAGCATCTGCACAGCGGAACCCATGGATGAGGATGCAGAGTTCCAGGATAGCGAGGAGGAAGACGAAGAAAGGGACCAGGATGGTCCAAAGATAGAAGAAATACATGACGAAGATCCATCAGGTCATCAAAAGACAGAGTAACATATCTAGTTTATAGTCTCTGCTGACATGCAAGTCATGTGACCGATCATGTGTGCTGTCAGTCACATGACTCGCATGCTTTAGTGTGCAATTCATATTAACTGGAGACAGTCGAGCCTCATGGTGCTGAGTCTGAAAACTCTGAATATTCATGTCTCTTCTTGATTTTGAAATGTTCGGAAATAGAACATAAAATGAAAGGTAGGCTGTGAACAAACTAATCATGGGATATAGTGACATAGAAAGTTGGTTATGTTATGAAATATTTGGTTTCATATACCTGTGGGCTGTTCTTAAAGTCGTTAACAAAATGAGTGGAAGATGAAGTGCCTATCAAAATGCACAAAGTTTTCCCTGATGCATCAACAAAGCTTTATTGTGGGAAGTCATCTTATTTTGCTTTCACGCAATTTAAACTTGGATAGCATTCTATAAATATCATATTTCAGCTTAATCGGATTCAAAGTTCAGATGGTTTAGAATAATAAATGGCTTGTCACCTTGTTCATAAAGACCTTTTCAGTGTTAAATAATAACTTTCATATTGCGACTAAAGAATATAACTTAGTACCCAAGCATTTTATGTTAGTTTTGACAAGGTGCGACAAATCTCAAAAATATTTTTTTTAGTGTTCAGACAAGAGATAAATCACCTTGCTTATTTGAAGAAATGCATGTATGTTTCAACTCCGACAAATTTGTTAGAAGTAGCACATAATTTTTTTCTTTGACATCACAACACTTTCAATATCATTTTGTGAGTACCTAATGATAATGAATTCATTGTGATTTCTGAGTCGCGGTATATGGTGTAATGAGTTTGTGTGCATGTGCAACCTTGCACAAAATTGATATGTAAACATTTTTTTTTAGCCAGGCAACAGAAGAGAAAAAATATCACCATTATTTTTCTCCAACATTTTGTGACACCGCATATATCCCATTGATATTGTTCACAATAAATGCTTTTTAAGCTTTGTTGCATCATGTATTAATGAGCCTTACAGAGTTATATGGAATGCATACTACAGCACTGAAAGGCATAGTTGTACTTGTTATAGTTTGTCTTTCGAATGCAAGATATAAGTTTGTCAATTGGTTATGTCCTCTTTTATTTGAATGTACACTGAGCCTTGATATATTTGTGTTATAGATTGAAAGTTTTGGATAGCAGAACGTACAAATTACTGTCAGATGAATTCTTGATTTCATTTTCGTTATGTTGTATGTTTGTGTCAAGAAGATATATCATTCTAGCCACTGAAAGTTAAAATATAAGCAGTGAAAACTTGTTCAACAGATATTGATTGTTTATGAAGTAATTTTGTGTATTAAAGCAAGATATTATGGAATCGTAGTTTAGATTTTTAATTTAGAGGATCCTGACAACTCGAAATGGTTGGAGAGTACTGGTATTTTTAAAATACAAAAAATTATGAGCACATATGCAACTTTTAATGGCATCTTTAGGAATTAATGGAATTTTATCATTGATGGTCTCAACTCTCAAGTCAATTTACATGAGTAATTACTATTGCTTTTGCCTAAGGTATTCTTTGGAATTTTTCCAAGGCATGACTGGCTTACTGCTATGAAAATGAATTCTTACTCATCATGAAAGAGACGTTTTTAGATTTTACTTCATTTTAATACATTTAGTTGTCTTTTGTAATTTTGATTTGTTTGTTGTATTTTTTCACATGTTACGTATGCAATTATGCTTTCTGGGTCTGAGTATATTATAGAATTTTGTGATCAGATTAACCAATGGTAAATAGATCTTACAATTTTTTAATGAAGAATGGGGACTTTGGTATATTACATCTATTTTTTCAATGATGGTATAGTTACATTTGTTTAGTTTTAATTGATAACAGACAGGTAAGACAGCAGAAATGTGTGTTATAATGTAACCAGAGGACTGACCTGTCTGACCAGTTTGGTTCTTTCTGACGGACTTTGTAATGAGTGCATCATAAGAAAGATGAATATCTTGTTGGAGAAATTAATTTCTGGGCTGGTATGCAATCCCACAATGCCTACCCCCCTCTACCAACTGAGCTATTGTGCCTATTAATTGAATGATTTGCAACTTTTAGGATTATCATCATAATTCTAAGATGATAATGTGAAAAAGATTTAATTGCTACATGTATGATAGCTTTGTGTATTTATTTCACAATTTAGGAAACATTCCACTGTCATTATAATGCCCATCTTTGTGCATGTTGCTACTTGATCTCGTATTCATTATGCAACAGTATGCAGAGATGATTTGTAACACTGTGTATGAAGATTGTGCATTATGTTTTCATCATATCACTTGAATATGAAAAACTGAATGGATACTTGGGTGGTGTTTCATAAAGCTTTTTGTAAATTAAGTATGACTTAAAACAATTTGAAGTATGACTGGTGACCTGGGGAGCGTTTCATCAACATTTTTGTCAGGGGTCCGTTGCAGAAAGAGTTGCGTTTAAATGCAAGTAAAAAAATCAATCGCAAGTCCCAAATGCGTGCTGTTTGGTGGAAATTCAAGTTGCGCATGATTTTTAGAGTTGCGATTGATTGCAACTCTTTTTGCAACGGGCCCCTGATCTGACAACTTTCCTTGATTTTGATTGGTGGAGAAGCACTGTTACTATGGTGACTGTCAGATGAAATGAGACTTGTCGGATGAAACTTCCACAAGTCCTTTTATGAAATTCTTCCAAGATCCCAGGTGCCAAATCAGAGGGGTGTTTCACAACAAGTTAATTGTGACTTAAAGTCATGCTTAGTGCTGACACGCAAATGATTTTTTAATGTGCAGTCTTATTGATTAATACACAGTAGTGCTTTCCACTTAGCATGGTTTGATAAAATGCGGTGATGTTCTGTATATGGCATGCCACTAGCAAAGATGGAACCATGGAATTGCTTAGCTTTCTTAACCTCAAAATACTATTCAATTGCTGAATCCTGCAATTTTCTCTCTCTGAACTTTAGCACCACATGATCAAGTTGTTATTACATTTTGTATTGGCAATCTTTTTCATCATGCTATGAAATATGAAACGGTCTTGAATGATATCTTTGTGCAAATTTTGCCAAGCGATAGTCTTTTAGAAAACTTCATTTCATGTTTAGAAATTTCGTTTTAGATATGAGACCTTACTGAATTTTTGCACATTGCAAACATTGTCTTGCCTTTAAATTGGTGTGTAGTTTGAGGATGGGGGGGGGGGGGGGGGGAGGGGGTAAATTGTAAGTTGCCTCAAAACTGGCATTGTGATTTTTGTGTGTGTGTTGTGTTTTTCCCCCTTAAAGGACAAGTCCACCCCAACAAAAAGTTGATTTGAATAAAAAGAGAAAAATCCAACAAGCATAACACTGAAAATTTCATCAAAATCGGATGTAAAATTAGAAAGTTATGACATTTTAAAGTTTTGCTTAATTTCACAAAACAGGTATATGCACATCCTGACTGGTATGCAAATGAGGAGACTGTGACGTCATCCACTCACTATTTCTTTTGTGTTTTATTATATGAAATATTCTAATTTTCTCATCAAGTGAAACAACATTAATTCCTCCCTGAACATGTGGAATTAGCATTGTTTAATACTATATGGTTCAGTCAAGTTGGTCCTTATTGTCAAATCTATAAAAAATGAAATATTGTATAATTCAAACAATAAAAAAACAAAAGAAAAAGTGAGTGATGGACATCATCGACTGACTCACCTAGTTGTGCATATCACTGTTTTGTGAAAAATAAGCGAAACTTTAAAATGTCATATCTTTCTTATTTTACATTTTGATGAAATTTTCAGCACTATGCTAGTTTGATTTTTCTCTTTTTATTCAAATCAGCATTTTCCTGGGGTGGACTTGACCTTGAAATTATCCTCAAAATGACTGTGTATGCAGAATACAACTATTTAAGTGCAATATAGTTGTTTTATCAAAGTGTTAGACTAGTTTCTATTCAATGTTGATGTTAAATATTGCCATGTGCTTTCTCATTCTCAAATGAGTCCTGTGAGATGAGCTCTCATTAGTACTATATACCTGTGCAGGTGTGGTGTATGTACATATATATAGAACTACACAGTACATTGCATTTATATATTGTCATTCATGGTGTAGGAATAGTCACAGTCCAATTATTTTGAACTGCAACTGAATAGAGCATTACTAGTCATTTGTAACAAACAGAACAGCATCAATGTGTATTATAGACTTATTGATCGATCAAACAACCTGTTTTAAAAATGAAAAAAACTTGCTAATACCGAATGTCCAAGCACCCCCCCCCCCAAAAAAAACCCCAAACATTTATCCTGTTTGACATCTTATAGGAACCATTCATTTTTACAAAATGTGCACATAAACACACACGCACACTCACACATTAAAAAAAATCAGATTAAAAAATATTCATTCTCTGATGCATGATATATTATCTCCTAGGGTAATGTAGGAAATGATTGTTAAAAGGGAAGTTCACTCTGACAAAAAATATTGTATAAATAGCGAAAAAATAATTAAAATATTGGTGAAGGTTTGAGGAAAATCCATGAAAGATTAAAGAAAGTTATTAGAATTTTACATTTTTGATATGTGATATATCTTGTGTATTAAAGAATCAATGAAATGTAATTTTCTAAAAAAAAATAAAATGTTTTGTTATTTTACATTCAGTTTATCAACAGACAAATTATCTCACCTGCTCCTGGAAGAAAAAAAAAGTCATCATGAACCACTAAAAACTTGAAATTTATGCATTTCATATCACAAAAATTATGGGGCAGGTGCTCGTTTGTGATTTCACAATCAAAAACTTCAGATACCAATAACTTTTTTTAATAATCTTTGATGGATTTTCCTGAAACCTTCACCAATGTTTTTTTCTCGTATTTTTAGAACAAACTTTTCTTCAGGGTGAACTTCACCTTTTATGATCCAAACCACAGCCATGTCAATGAAGTTTATTCAATTAAACCAATTTCTTAATGTATTTTCTAATAGAAAACCTTATTTGTACATGTAGTAAATTTTGATGTAAATTTCATTGTGAGCCCTTTGTAAGTTTCTCTTTTATCATTTTGTTGTAATTTTGTTTGCAACAGTACTGATAATAAATCTAGATTTGTATACTAAAATCTTGACACTCAAATGGAATTGGCTGTACTTTGTCATCTGGTGATGAGTTTTGTATCATTTTGGGTTAATTAGTGTTCTAAAAAAAGGTAAGCTGAATAGCAGGGGGGGGGGGCACTAGCATATCCAGCATCAGCTATTGAGTATTGGCCCATGCACAAGCATAATAGAGTCACTTTTGTCCCCAGACAATTGGGCCCATGAAATGCTTTGTAGGATCTGATGCTGGTTTCGCGCCTGGGGGGGCCACTTCCATTGACGAGTGGATACCATGCGCAACCATGAGGTCTCAATGGGTTTAGTACAGCCCATAGAGATATGGTACAGCCCCACTCTCACAAATCGTACTCTAAACACGTAGTGTTGACTCTTGGGGCAAAAAGTACACCCTTTTTAAAGCATTTAGTCTTGATTTTTTATACCCTTGCAAATTTGACCCTAAACACATAGCTTTCCTATCGAAAATGGATACCCTTACTATTTTTTCATTAATTTAGTGTTTTTGACACCCTTATTGCGTTACGTACGTAACGTGCCCTATCTTGAAATAGACATCCTTTTTACATGTTTTTTGGTCGTGCATGGTATCCACTCGTCAATGTAAGTGGCCCCCCCCCTGGGGGGGGGGGTGAGAAATCAGGAGGGAAGTGCTGGAGGAAGATTGTGAGAGAGTCAGGAGAGAAGAGGGGTAGAGTATAGGCAGAGAGTGAAAGAGGAGATTGATAAGGAGAGATTGAAAAAAGACATGATGCTTCAAGAGGAAGATGATCGAGATGCATGGAAGGAATTCCAGGTGCAGGAGCCGCGGAACGGTTTTCAAAGTGGGGGGGGGGGCTGACCATGCTAAAAATCACAATCTTATGGTAATTTTTACACGGTGTACACGGTTTGAGGTGGATGTTTCATAAAGCTGTTTATAAGATACAAATGACTTTACGCACGACTGGTGATCCTTTCTTATGCTATGTGATATCCCTATATCAGTCATGCATATAAAGTCATGCGTAACTTTTTTATGGTATAAATGATTCATATTCATTTAACCTTTTAAATCATCATGCATAACTTTACAAACAGCTTTATGAAACACCTACCAGAGGGTTTGAGGTAAAAAATAAACCTGCTAATCAAATTATGTCTGAGCTGCAAACTTTCGAAGAGAAAAAAATATATATTTATAGCCTTGGGCCTAATAATTCTTTATTGTATTGTTGATCACCTAATACACCAGACGGTGGACTGTACTGTTTCCAGAAGAAGAAGATGGGTCGTTGGCAGTGTTGAACCATAACAAAGGTTCTTATTAACATTAACAACACAAGGTTTCTTTTTGCGCTTTTTGCAAAAATATAATTTTGCTAATAGGTACTTATTTTCTGGGTACTTTCCTTCATAAAATGTTTTATCTTTTTACACTTTGTAACAAAAGTTTTTCAAAAAGATAATAAAAAATGATAGCATGATGGGCTCGATGACTCCTCGCATGATTATCACACAAAGTTGTCGGGTTTTACTCAACGTTTTTCAAATTCAGACAGACGTAAAAATATCGCATTGCACTACCCGCAAATATCGCGAGACAATCCCACGGTTGATTGATCAGCGATGTTGATGTGGCACCAACATGCGCAAAATCTGCCAGCAGCGGATAACTTTTATTGAACTCTTCCAGACCACTGCCATTTGCAGCCGAGAGTAGCCCCGATCACCGATCGCGAATTCTCGCTTCAAATCCCGCTAGCTTGAGGCCTGAGGCTTGGAACAGCACGGGCACATCACATCAGTTATTCATGGAACCCCGCCTCATTTGTTCATGGAAGTGGAACTCATTTGGATTTGATACTGATATTATGGACTGATTGTTTATAATAAACATGGATTTGAGTCTGCCTAATGATATCTACCGGTATGAATATGAATATTTAGCTCTGTTCTCAATCTCATTAATACAACAAATGTCTCATGATCATATCTTTTTATCTGTTTCATGTTTGCTTTCTCGCACAAAGTTTCTGGAACAAAGTCAAACATTGTCTTTTGTCAAAGAAGATCTGAGTTGACCTTATTATAATTTCACCAATGTTTTGATTTGAGCTAGAACTAACACTTATAGTTACAGAGTTAGTTGCTGGTTTATTATTAGGTGATAAGTCACAATATTTTATTTTTTATTGCAAGCCAAGTTACTAGTAAGTTAAATAAAGTTCAAGTCTGTTTTCATTTCAATGGTTTTGTGTGTCTGCGCACCTAAAAATTTATGATGGGGGATCAGGGGGCCGGGGGAACCTTAAAGTACACACTTTGTTTAAAATTGATAAAAACCATGACAATATTAATATTCTTACGGATTTTTTTACCCTAATTTGTGATGAATATTCCCCCAAAAAAGAAAAAGATCATTGACCAAAAGAAAATATCACAAAACTCAATGAAAATCCTGTCGTGTTTTACAAACTCTTGATTTCTCCGCCTGATGAAGAAACAGATGGGGTCCTAAAGGTATAGTGAGTGATTGTATTACCGACTGGCCTTGTATTACCGAACGCGCACATCGTACGCGTCAGAAAATAATTTCATACGCTCAAAACTTTGCAACATCCTTCCAAAGGGAACTTGAATAGAAAGATGATGAAAAATGGTCAAAAACACATTTTCAAAGTCTTAATATTCTAAAAATAATAAAATATGGTCAAAATAGCTCATCGGTGATTTTATTGTTTTCTCAATTTTCCCATAGAAAACACACGTTCGGTAATACGATACCTTTTTCAAGTGACCAAAATATTTCACATGCGAAGAGGGGTCCGATTGGAAGCTAATATCGTAAAAAAGAAAATCGATTTCGGCAAAATTTTTACATATTTATATTTTGTAGGTAATTGTGTATTTATGGTGAAAGTTTGATGAATTTTATGAAAATAATGTGTTTGATATGACTGAATTCATGAAAAGTGTTCGGTAATACGATCCACTACCATACACTCGATTTATCATGCTGTGCCTCAATTTCTAAAATAAGTTCATATTGATCTAGGCCTTATTTAGGGGAGATCGGGGTTAGTTGGAACGCGGGTTTATAAGTTGAAACATTGTAATTTTCTTTAACGCCTGTATAATGAATTTATGCAATACTGCCCTCAATTTATTTTACAGGTGTTAAAGAAAATTACAATGTTTCAACTTACCCCGCGTTCCAACTAACCCCGATCTCCCATAGACAGCTGGCAACCGTCTGTTTCGAGGAGTTTTTTAACAGTTTAAATTTGTTATTTATTTCTCTCCTCGTACACAGACAGCTTGTGATCGTGAAATTCTCCCCGACGGGGCTTATCGATTTTGTCTTTATTTCATAAAAATATATAAAGAGAACTGAACCAAAATGAAGGTTATTATTCTGTTTTGGCCTGAAGTGCACCAAAACGGGAAGGAAAAAACAGTGACTTACTTCGGCTGTCACGCATCTTCCACTTCCCCGGTTTATTCGAACTTCATCGCCATTGAGTCCCTGTACAGATTGAGTTAGAACTTCGGTCTTTGTAATTGGTGAGTGGAGCCAATGGAGTTTGGCAAAACGACCAATATCACAGAGACCAAAGCTTTTGGTCTAGGCCTAATTATACAAGATAAGGGCTACATCTAATTCTAAAGTTCCAAACAATTGTAGTTTTTCTATGCATTTAATGATTTATTGCAGACTTTAGAAAAAAGTCACTGTTCCACAGAGTGCGCATTAAATTTGCCATTGATATGCATGTACGATGTAGCTTTAGGACCCCCTACCATGAATTAGATCTAGGCCCAAGTTAGATCTAATCAAACATGGATTTAGTAAATTTAGACCTCTATTTCAAACTCCACAAATTTTCAATTGTCATTGTTCCATACCTTTCAAAGGGTATACAGTAACTATGAGTGCCAAAAATCTCATTGAATATTGCGTTAATTATAATTTTCCTGCAACATGGCCAGTCATTTTCAGATTATAAAAAAAATGGTGCCCCATTTCCGTGCACCCATTCACTTTACACGTGATTTTGTCTAGGAATTTTAATGTGAAAGGCTGCATTTTGAGGCTGATAGGAATTTCCTGAAATTCAATATTATTTCACCATTTTGGCTCAGATATTTTAATGAATATCTGTCTATGACTTTGTATTGCAAGTGTACGTGTAAATTTTGTGGTCGCTGCATATCTCATTTTATTTCTCACAGATACATGTACCCGGTATGCATGGACAAGGGGCACTAGGGCACCAAGCCATAATTCATTTGTATGGTTAACCTACTTATCTTTTTATTTCACCAAAAGAAAATTCATGAAAGTCATGATGAAATGGCCTTGTATTAGGCCTAAGTCCTGTTACTGAACTTGTTAGCACATTCACAGATATAACAAGCAAATTGAACATTTGTTTCAAATGTTAAAAATTTAGGAAATTTATTTAGTTCAATTTTTCCCAGAGATTTACTCTCTAACCTAAATCTAAATCGCAGTGTTCCTTATCAAACCTGTGAAGTGTACAAAAAATGAATGTGGCACAGACACTGGGAACCATCATGTTTTAAAACTTGTAATAAAGGGCCGTGATTTTTCATAAGGCTGTCATAATTTAAAAATCTTGTTTGGCACACTTACATGTATGTAAACTCTTCAGAGGGTGAGAAACAATGAAGCTATATAGTGGAATATTAGTGTAAAAGATATTCATTCAGTTGATTACATATGTGTAGTCAAATGTTAGGCATGCAGCCATGGCCTCTTTATATTGAGACCCTGGAGTCAAAGGGGGGGGGGGGGGTGGTAATTGATCGGTCAATCTTAGATCAAACACAAGGCTGTGAATTTTATTCTACATGGTACCAGTACATTTGTAACCTAATACAGCCATTTATAATTCCTGAGTGTTCTAGAGTTACATGTATATAGAAGGGGTCTAACATACGAATCCCAGTACTTGTATTTTATAATCTTCTTTTTGCTTGTTTCTTTTTCTCCAGAGATTCTGGGGTTCCTCGGCCATGTTGAACTAGCAGCATTCTCAGCGACAGTGGAAACAATACTGTTTGTGTTAACCAAGGATACATTGGATAAATCCTGTTGGAGTAATTTATCAAGCCTTGATAAATGTAGCAGAATCAATAGACTCACACAGCCAGAGAGAAGGAAAATTGTACATTCACCATGGAAATCTATGTGATATCAGCATTAATATTGTCTGTACTTATGTGCACAGTAGATGCACTAACAGTTGACTTTTCAAACTACAAGCCAAAATATACTACTCATCCCATGCTTTATTTTAACAAGCGAGACATTCCAGACCTCATCGCGAAAGCCAGCACAACTCATGAACATATATCAAAGGTCATTGATGAAGCTGCTACCATGTTGATGGGGAATCCTAAGAGATTCTTACCCCCTACTGACTATGCAAAGTTTGGAGGAATATGGAACGAGTATTACGGCAATAATCTTCCTCCACTAGCATTGTATACTTTACTTCATCCAGAAGATAAAAAGGCTAAGATATTTTTGTTGGATTACATGGATTTGATGGCTGGACATCCTAAATGGCAAGTTATTGCTGCAGCTACTGATGAAGTTCCTGTGGCCCATTCACTGACTGGCTTTGCTACTGCATTTGACTGGATGTACAACACACTGGATAGCAAACGCCAGAAGCTATACCTACAGCGTATATTCAATGAGACCAAAGACTTTGCACGATATATAAAGATTCGCTCCTGGGGACATTTTTACCTACAGAATCACGTTGCGACTAATCTTCTGGCGTTCTTACACGGAGCCCTCGTAGTGCATGCTCATCTTGAAGAAGCCAAAACATGGGTAGAAACAGCGGTTTATAAGTTGGAACAGAATATGAAGCTTTTCAATCACCTTATAGATGGATCATCAGATGAAGGGGTGCCCTATGGATCTTACACATCGAGATCAATGATGCAATATATATTTCTTGCTTTAAGACACTTCAGGATTGATCACACTAAAGACATCTGGGTGAAGGAGCATTTCTGGTTTTACTATCACACTGTGAAACCGCAGTTCCAGAGAACCCTTAGTGTTGCTGATTCTAACCACAATTGGTTTTACGGTCCAGAGAGCCAGGTCGTGTTCCTTGATGCTTATGTGATGAAGAATGGCTGGGGGAATTGGTTGGCGAGGGAGATTCGGAATGCCCGTCCTGATCCATTGGCAGACACAGAAAAGCTTAAATCCGCTGATTCCCAGAGATGGTGCACATTACATACTGAGTACATCTGGTATGATGCTACTATTCCAGCTGTCCCTCCACCCTCTAGTGGGACACCTACCATGCATTTATTTTCTGATTGGGGAGTAGTGACATACAGCAGTACAAATCCCAATAATCCAAATGACACATTTTTGTCATTTAAGTCCGGTGCACTGATGGGAGCTGCTATGAGTGATGTGGTTAAAAGAAACATGTACAAATCTTGGCCTTTGAATGGATGGAATAGCTTTAATCCAGGGCACGAACATCCAGATCAGAATACTTTTGAGTTTGTGCCCAATGGACATCTGTTTGTAACCGATGGGCTTTATTCTTCCAAGATGTCACATTACAATAATATTCTTTCATTCGCTCCGTCCCCGACCAGCCACTGCCAAGAACCATGGGAGGGACAACTTGGTGAATGTGCTAAATGGCTCGACTGGAAGAATCCGGACTTGGTTGAGTACCATGGTGACCTCATCACTACTGCAACCTCTAATGATTTTGTATTCATCGCCGGTGAAGCAGTGACTGCGTACAATCCATCAATGAAACTTGAATCTGTTTATAGATCTTTAACTCTCTTGAATCCAAACCTGCTCTTGGTGTTTGATCATGTGGAAGCAAGCGAAACATCACCTGTGACCCACTTGGCAGCATACTTTCGCAATGTACAATACAGTTTTGAGCTTGACAAGCTATCTGGATTACTTCAGGGTGCGAGTATAACAATGGATGGAGAAAAGTATAGTATGTATTGGATTAGTTCAGATGGAAGGAGTACAGTGGCAGCTGTCCAAGAAGAGAAACCATCTCAGTATCAGGCACGTCCTACAAGCTTTGTAAATATGACTTTCAAGCTATCACCTCGTATAACAAGGCTTGCCTACATTCTCTGCGGCCCATCAATCAAGTTGAAAAATCTGCAGTTCCTGGAAAGCATCGAAGATGGGGTCACCATGTTTGTTGGGACTTCGGATGAAGACTACCAGATAATGGTCAGCACCAAGCATTCAGATCCCGTTGCTCGTCTAAGGTACCTCAAGTATCCTGGTCATGCGACAGTTCAAAGGTTGAGTAAGCCATCAGAAATAGTGAAGTTTGGTGTGTCAAAATCTTACTTTACAGAGGATCCCCCTAAATTGGAAGGTCGTCCTATTGAATGGATCTTATTGTTTGCCTTCATTATGTCAGCTCTTGGCTTTTTCTGGTTCGGCAAGAAAACAAGATTGAGGCCAAGGAGTAGAATAAATTCCATTGGCATGGGCCTTTGCTTTGTGTGGGTAGTTATATGGGTTAGCTATATCAACAACTGTGCAATTTTCGGTTGTGATACTGATGAGGACACCGAGAACTCTGCCCGATCATCTGGACCTCAACCACCGCTCAACACATTGAACAAGAATATGCTTCCCTCAGTCGTGATCACGTCACTGCCAGGGTCAGGTGCAGAGATTATCAGCTGGCTATTTCACGAGAATCCTGACTTTGTTTACATGGTTGCTCCCTCCAGTTATGCTCGCCTTCCTAGGGGTGATGGCATTGAAGTCAATCCTATCACAGATGCTTGCGAGTGGAATGACAGTGAGTCCCTTCATTCTGTTAAGCTCAAACAGTGGGTACAGGATCTTCGATGGAGTCCAGAGTTGTTTGTGTCTTCTATAACAGACAAGAATCCTCAATCAGACGTGCATTTCACCCAGGAAATGATCCAAGCTAAAAAGATCGGACGTCGTCTCCTCGCTGTACAAGAGCAACCAAAGGGAGAGGAATTCAATGACATCATTTATAAGACCTTCTCCCCTGACAGTGTGCGAAGAAATCTTGAAAAGTACCCAAATGCCCAGGGTGCCCTCTTTTTCAAAAGTGGTGGATGGGCTCTCAAGCTTCCCTGGATCAACAGTGTTCTCAAGAACACCCTCCATTCCATTCATTTTGTGCGCGATCCTAGAGCATTTGTGGCCAACTATCTGCGGAAATCTGAGGAATTGTACAAAGCCATGGATGTCCAGTTACATATCAAGGAACTTTTTGACCAGTCAGAAAAATCTTGTGTAAATGATGGACAGTATGCCTGGGAGTTTGAAAAGCTACGGGCAGAATACAGAACCAACAAGAACTCTGCTCTGCGTCTGTTGTCCGCTATCTGGGCGGCTCACACTGGAGCCATGTTGCGGAAAACATCAGATTTACCAATTGGTGCCTTATTGATGGTGAAGGTGGAAGACCTTGTACTAGAGTCGGAGAGAACAGCTGAAGCTATTCACAAACATATAGGTGAGACACACACTATATCATTATGTTCGTATTCGTAGACTGACATTCTTCTCTCTTATGGTGTCTATTTTCAATGATTTCATTAAAAACACCTAATACACATTTCCTTTCGAGATATTTTTTTGTATTGTTTAATTTTATCAATTTATGGGTGCATTTGCCAGAGCACCATTATCCATTCCAGTGTTGGCTAGCTCAATTGCTTGTCTGATTTTGGCGTGCACCAATTTGACAGAAATCACCGATATTTGGAATTATCATTGCTTGTTTATGAAATGTCATCCATTTATCCATTTAGGTAAAGGTAAATGAATCCCCCGATGAATCCATTAGATAGATACAGTATGCAGGTGACAGTTTGACTGGCTGTATGGATAGATGGAGTAATAAAATCATGCATTCATTCATTTTTTATTCACCATTCATTCTTTTTTTCTTTCTTTGTTTCTTTCTTTCTGTCTGTCTGTCTGGCTGGCTGGCTTTCTTTCTTTCTTTTTTTCTTTCATTCCTTCTTTCCTTTCTCCCACTTGACTTATATATTTTACTCATGTTTGTTGTATTCAATTTCCATTTAATTTGAACATGCTCTGCCTCTCTATAATCTTATTTGAATCAAATCCTCTTTCTTCATCTTTGTATAACAGGTATTCCACTGCGGCCCACCACCCTCCAGAAGCTAATCCAAGCTGCCAAAAGCAGCGTCTACAAAGTCCCTTATGAGCTGGCTTTCTCAGAGCGTTCCATCGATATATGGCGTCGGGAGCTAAATACAGAGCAGATCACCGAGATTGAGCAGATCTGCGGGCCAGTCATGTCACAGCTTGGCTACATCAGAGAAACAAAGTCCATGCCCGTGAACGAAAACTAGTCCGAAGATGTAAGCATATTGATGCATTTCATTCTGTACTAATCATAGTTTGAGGTGGAGGTAAGAATAGTCAGTAAAACTGATACTTGCAAGCACAAATCATTATGAGAGTACTCTTGTCCAAGTCCACTCTCTGGTACATGGCAAAGAAATAGAAAACAAGTATTTTCTGGTGAGTGAACCAGGTTTCTTGTGTTGTAGTGCACCTGAAGCCTGTAGAAAAGTTCAAATTGTGATAATTGCAACATTTTAAAAGTTTAGCTTTAAAATTAGTGTCAAGATTTGCAATTGAGACAGATTTATTAGCCAGCCCATATTTTTACATGTATTTTGCACTTGATAGCGTATCCTTAAAAAACAATATTTATATTTATAGATAATATATAGATTTCAAACATACATGAATGTTTTGAAGTGTGAGAACTTTAAATCAGTGATTATTTGCATCTTCTATTCTGACGTGTCTTAACATCTATAATTTATGAAATTTAATGATGAAATACATGGAATACATCTTTTTTTTTTACATGAATGATGAAACACAAAATTTATTCAAGACACAAACTTGATGTACAGTGTCCATGAATTCATAGATTTTATCAAATGAACTTTCATGTCATTATTTGTACAAAATGCATTACAAGTCAGGGGCAGTGGAACGATTTTGAAAGTGGGGGAGGGGGGGGGGCTGATCATGCAAAATATCATAATCTGATGGAAATTCTTACGTTTTTGTACATGGTTATGGAAAAAGTGCGGGGGCTGAAGCCCCGCAGCCCTACCGGTTTCCCGGCCCCTGCAAGTGATGTTTTATTTTACATGTATGTCTCCCAGGGAACACTGATGATTGAGCAAAAGCCCAGTTTTGCATGACCTCATTTGGAAAATCGTAGTTAAGCAAGCCCTACATGTAGATCTTCTACTGGCAAACCCATGCAATGTAGGGGTTGGCCAGTTTTGTGCTTGATGCTAAGGCATGCTAGATGCTAGTTGCTACATGTAGGATGCTTTTTTTTTATTTGATCAGTATTTCAGTCAGTATTACTGATGTATGAGGCAGTGTCCACCGTGGGCAGTGAATTACGGTGATTTGATAGTGTGAAGATGAAATGAGCAAGGTCATCTTCCCACAGAAAAGAAAGGAAGAGAGAATAGTTCACAGGTGCAAGTCGATTTAGCTCGTAATAGGCCCACCTAGTACATGCATTGGTGTGTAGTGATAACTGCCATTCACTTTACATCACTGGAAGACGATTTGTGTTTCATTTGCTTCAGAATTCAATCACTTGTACCATCCCACCTGTACTATAACTTATGTGTTAATATTTGTTGTAATACTTAATGTACATTTATGTTCAATGAACTGGAATAACAGGAAGTTGCATTTTCAGCTCCTGCTGATTTCATTTTTGTTAGGGAATAATCATGACATCCAAGCAGGGAGGTTCTAGTCTGGTTAGAATAATTTTTGATTATTTTGAAACTTGGTCTCCATGACACGCCAAGATAAAAAAAATGAAAATATTGGGAACGGCTAAGGGTAGACCAATTTACAAAACATGGCTCCATATGGCTTTATTCTTGTTCTAACTAGTTATTGCCTCATGATGGTGGGTACCTGTTCGTCCAAATTGACCTTCAACATCACACTTTTATTTCATACATATATTTTGGACCTACATGTAATGTCGGTTTATTTGTAGATGGAGCAAAGAAAGAAGAAAATGACTATCATAGCATACACTGGTGCAGCACATTATAGCAGATATGAATACCCTGGGAAAATGAAAAACTATTAATCCTTTGATTGTTACCAACTTGCTATTGAGCTCACTTCAGAGGAAGTGGTTAGAGAAGGCAATGAAAGAGGAAGAGTGAAATTTAGTATGAGTCAAAGTGTCAAACCACCTGTCAGCCCTCCACGTTGGGCTTCCTAAATGAATCTGTGTATTTCTGACCTGTCAAAAGACTCAAAACTCAATGGTGCTTTTGACCATTACATCTGCATATGTATATATGTACTTGTACTGGTATGATATAATACCCTTTGGCCTGAATTCACAAAGGTGGTTTTGAAAACCCACGGTTGAGTCCATGGTTTATGCAGATTTCCTGTATAAATTACGCTTATTTTACCGCGTACCGGTATATTAAAAAATGTCCAATGCTGATGCATGCTTTTGTCACAGTGCGCCAAATTGACGCCTGTTGCCATGGTTAAGTACACTATTTTATTAATGAGTCCACAGTTTTGTATTAATGAGTCCACTCTCAAACAGTGGACTCATGAATAATATAGCGTATCTAACCATGGTATCAGGCGTCAAATTGGCGCACTGTGACAAAAGCGCGCATCAGCATTGGACATTTTTTTATACAAGCGCTTGATACGCGCTAAATTAAGCGTGATTTACACAGGAAATCTGCATAAACCATTGACTCAACCTTGGGTTTTCAAAACCACCTTTGTGAATTCGGGCCTTTGAATTAGCTCCACACTAATATACAAGTCGTGTAAATTTGAATCTTTTTATTGTTTGTTGCGTGTGAATATGCATTGTAATGAATATTTATTCATTTGTTTTTGTGATATGTTAAATCTAGGCCTAGTTAATTCATGTATCGGTTCAGCCGAGTATGTAGATGTATGTTTGAGGCCTTGTATATTAGAAAATTTAAATGGGGGGGGGGGAGCAGTAAGAAAATGAATTAAGAACTATACTAGGCCTAATCATGTCACATGTAAAACGTTAGGTGAAATTCTGTTATGAAAACTATACTACGCATGATATACATTGTAACTAAATTATTAGTTAAGGTGACACAGTGGTTGTCAAGCCTTTAAGTATAGCAATGTTACTGTATGTATGTATTAGCAGTATTAGAATGACAGATGTAGAAGCTATACTGTAAGTAGGCTGATTAGTACCGAGAATCAGACTGTACTCCATGAAGTATTTTTGTGTTTAGATCATATTCCCTTTTTTTACAATTGAGAAGAAAAAAATATGTACATATACAGTACCATTACCTGGATATTTTCACACCCAACTTGTTTCTTCTTGAGACTTAATTACAAAATATAAATTAAATAGTGCAACATGAAATCATGAATCAAGATGACTCGTATTGAGGATGTTGAATTGCTCTTTATTCCTGATGTCTGGTGGGTGTTTCATACAGCTATTTGTAAATTAAGAGCGACTTTACAAACAACAGATGACCCTTTCTTAGGAACTAAACACCGATCTGGTGTGCATAATTTACCACAGGGGAAAGGTCACCCGTCATTCGTTAAGTCGCTCGTAACTTACGAATAGCTTTATGAAACACCCACTTGAACTCTAGCTTGAACCAATGTCTTAACTACATGTATGTCAAAATTAGTGAAATTCAAATTTCTAAACTTAAAAATATGTTTTCTTTGTTCGCTTGACACTTTTGTGATTACATTGAAGAAAATCATTACAGGTATCATTTAAGTGCCAAATGGGCTGATAAATTTAAAAATTTGTACATTACGGCTTTGTCTCCCATTTTGCTACCTGTAGCAAAATAACTGATTTAGGCTGTAGTTAAGCAAGGTTTTCAGAGCTCTAGTTTTCAGGAATCAGGCCTTAGAGTTGAGGTGATGGAAATATGCCGCAATATTAACTTTGAATCATGTTGAATTTGTAGATAATTGATGAATTGCCATTGATTTTGAAAGAAATGGACAGCATATTGTGGATAAAATGTTTTGTATGGAATACTCAATAGAATCATGTTGATAACATGATTCATGCATACAATATGGACATCAATTTTTATAAATGTGAAATCATTCAATGATTTGAGCTTGTGTGCTATGAAATTTATGTCTTGATGTAAGTAAATGTGTCATCATTGTATTTTGCTGGTAATTACATTTACTTGTTGAAAAGATATTTTCAAGATGTAGTTGTAGTGTGTTTTATACATATATTTTTCCCCCATGCAAGAGGTTACAAATTATGCAACTCATTAATATCTTGTATTAGGCTGAGTTTGATATTCATGTCATTTGTTAATTTTATTCAGTCATGTATTTATTTCTAAATTGTACATCACTTTTATTAATTAAGATGCATTAAAAAACAGTAGTGTCAACATTTAGAAAACAGTAGTCAAACAGGTACAGGGTAGGAGATTTTTTGAAGAGGTACTTTTTGTTGGGCCTTATTAGGGACCTTAAGGCATTTTTTAATACATGTATATCATTTGCCACTTTATTATTTCTGCAGGTTTGCATACTTTTGTATAGGAAAGTAATTTGATTTCCCTCTATGCACTGTGAATTGAATATCTGTCTTACCATTGTGAACAATGATTTAGTATAAAAATGTACACCCTTCTGCTATGCATAAAATGGGTGCAAATAATAAGCCTGTTCACGGTTGTAAACTGCGCACGAGCAGAAAAAGGTCATTGGAGACAACCATGAAGGTGGCTTTCAAATTCACTGACATAGGCATTTGTGATTTGATGATTATTCATGAATTCCTTTCAAAATATTTATCACATCCAAGTTGAAGAGTAATAAATAGAGCCTTCATAATCACTGGTATTTGACAGTAGCCTAAACAATAGTCAAATGTGCCAAAGGCAGACAATAAAACAGATTTCCAAACTTTATCCCTGATGTACTATTCTAGTCACCTGGTCTATACAATGCCTTTTGTTCTTAGAATTTGAATACTCTACCGTAAAGCTTACGCAACATCTACATTTGAAAATGATAGTGCTTATCCTAATGAAAAATCACAAAGGTCATTTGGAGAAAAGTTGATCATGAGCTAACCGTGAACTGGCTTATTGAAAACAATTTTGGTATATTGTTGAGATCTGACAATATATGTTGCACATTTGTTATAGAACTAGTCGTGTGTACATGTGTGTGTGACTATCCTCCCCCCACTCCCTGGACTATGCAATATGTATAAAGATGTATCAAAGCAGGAATGTCAGGGTAGCCATTATGTTGGCACCTCACTTTTTAAAATTTGTTTAGCACAAGGAAGTTATCAATCGTGTAAATTTCAAAAGTTCTGCTTCATGAAAAATTTGTATTTTTTTTTACTTTATTCAAAAGTATTATCAGATAATAATATAAAGCGAAAATCTTTACAAAATTTGATACATTTACTCTACTATGTTGGAAAACAACAAAGCAGAGCAAAAGGTGATGCGTTTATCTGCTACCCCCATCCTATCAAACATGGGAATTGAAAGATTGGTAGTGAAAGGCATTTATACTGTACATGTACACGTGTACACCATATAGGCCTAGTCATTGAAAAGCCTTTTCTAAGAAATGTAGGAAATTTTTTTTCGGATAGTGGTACCAGTAAGATTTGCGTTTGATCCCAAGAAAGACCCGATTAAAAAATCTTTGCTATCAGTCTGGTATTGTTTGATGTATAATGTATGTTTGAACATAGAAAGCAATATGTTACATTTAAGTCTGTTTCTAGTGATATACTACATGTTCACAGACAGTGTAAGATATTATTTATGTCCATTTTATTACTGCCACTGTTTGGTAATCTAGTAACTTTGGGTATTTATACAACAGTAAAATGCAATGTTGCACAACATGAAGAGGTTCTTTTGATTGGCTCTGGTGATATCTAGCCTTTAAATTTTTTGGGCAAGGCACATTCATAGAAATGAAATGAAATTACTTACTGAGGCGCGATAGCTCAGTCGGTAGAGCGGGGGTTTCGGATTCCGGTGACCCGGGTTCGATTCCCACATGGTGCGCTAGTGTCCTTTGGTAAGGCATTTATCCTCATTACCAGGTCCCTCGGAGAGGACCTTAAGCTGTCGGTCCTCTGGTTGCTTGCTCACAGGCATTCGTGCTTTCTTAGCAGTCAGGTAAAAAACCTCGGTATAACATGACAAATGGGTGGAGGGGGGGGGGGGGATAGGCCTAAAAAATGTTGATGGCCAATGGGGGAGCATCGAGGCCATTCAGTAGGGCTTCCTTGGCAATGGCCTTGTGGCTTTTGGTTAACTTACTGCCCGTTATGCTTCCTGGCATGTAGGGCAGCAACCAAAGCTCTCCACTCCTGTTTGTCTTGGGCCAGTCTCTGTATAGCCTATCCGATATGCGTCGGGCTAGTGGGCTTCGCCCTCGCCCGTCAGTCTGCTTCGCGCGACCAGTAACTTGCCCACTATAGCTCGGCGCATATCAGATAGGCTAGTCTCTGTAGGGATCCCCAGGTCTGTCGGATGTTAGACATTTTGCCCTCCACGGTCCCTCGCCAGATGTTCTTGGGTCGACCTCATTTTTTCCTTCCTTCGGGGGTCCATTGCAGTGCTGTCCTTGTAATGTCATCCGCTTCTTTTCTTAATACATGTTCTATTTCATCTCCACCTCCTTTCCATAAGTATGTCTTCCATACTCTCTTGTTGGCATCTTTCATATGACTATAGTCCAGAATATGAAGAAGTCCTTCCTTTCTTGCAGTATCTTGAAATATCTCCTTTCCTTTTTAAAAGGTCATCCTATTGACGAGGCTAGTTTCTTTCATTCATTATATTTATTTTTCTTATCAACTTTCAATGGTGACCTTTATTTCTTAAAAAGGCATGAAATGTTTGTTAATGAAATAAACTTAGCACCTTGACCAGATAGGAGTGATATACATGGGGTGTTAATAATTAAACCGTTACCATGGCATTAATGAATTTGGTATTAAAACTGAAAAGTATGCATGCTAATGTTGTCTTGTCTTCTTAGTTATTAGTTTCGTGTGAACAATTTAACATACCACCTTGTTAGAGATACGTATATTGCTTATTGTAGTGTCGGTTCATTTAAGAAGTTGATGTGTACATGTAAGAGAAAAATTTATTGTGATTGCATAGTGTACATGTACTGTGATGACATTGTAATGATCTTTAGAATAACCCTTTCAATTTCCTCCCTGTATTTCTTTTTATAGCTATTTTTTCTCACTTTCTCCAAATTTTGTCTCCTATTTTGTATGACTTGCATATATTTTGTACTCTTTGGATAATTTTTATGTGCTCTATTGATTTGTATATGAAATTTGTTAATTGGCTTATTTTGCTCCTACATGTATATTTTAACATGTTTTTGCAAACACTGTATTGATTATTTTGTAAGTAGTAATGTACCTTACTGTATACAAATTGTAAGAGATCTTTAATAGCCATGTTGTTGATACTTATGAAGATATTATTTTTTTTCAGTTTGCCTTTTAATAGCTTTATAAATGTAACCATTGATAGTTATTTGAAATCATGGATAAAATTCATGTATAGCATTCTCTACCATACTTCAAATACTGTGTTCAACAGTAGAGGTCAATTTTACACTCCACAGGGGTCAGGAATTGTGCATATCTGTATACAAAATGATTGAAGATGATATAGAAAATTATACAGCCATGTAAGGTCAATTTAATGATCTTATTAAACATTGGTAAAGTTTCATAAAATGCTCTTGAGTACATGTACTGTAGGTATTAGGTTTCAAAAACATTGTTCAGCTGGCTCAAAGTTGAAATGATCACTTTTGATTTGACATAATTCATGGGAACTGGAAATTTGCAAATCCAATGAGAGGAGAATACTAATTCTACCGTTCAACATATTCATACATGGGATAATTTTTGTATAGTCTATAAAGATGATAGCATGCAACCCTTGTAATGACATTTAATTGTATTTTGATGAGTGACCAAAAATTATATCCTCCATTAAGTGATTTTCATGTGAGATTGAAAATTTGAATGAAATTGGACAAGATAATGTTTAATATGCAGGGCCAGTTGGTAGAGCCGTTTCCTATTAAACTGAAGTGGCTACCTGAGTAAATAAAACATTATTATGTTCCAATTTTGTCCTGGCATAAAAATGGAAATAATTGCATTAAGTTGGATTTTGTTTTTATTATGTTAACTGTCACCTTTGTAACACTTATATTCTTTATAATATCCAACTGCATTATTTTCATGTTATACCAGGTCTTTCTGAATGATGTCTATGAATACAATGTTGAATAAAAAAAAAAGCTTTTCATAACAAATTCTTATTTTTCCTGGATGATTCTTTACATGTGTATGCCCTGCTTTTTTTTTTTTATCACACACAGACTCCATTCCCTCTGTTCAAATATCTACATTCCACTGCTGCAAATACATGCTTTAAACAAAAGAAGCAGTGCTTACATGTCTCCTGATTTTCAGGAGTTTTGAGAAGTTTCTTTTTAAATGACAACTCAAGAATACGTAACAAATAAATGTACATATAAACAAATCTACCATTTCAGAGTGAAACCCTGTGCTGTACCTGTACTTATTTTGGTTGCTCACTCGAAAAATTGTAGATGGAACTTAAAAGTGATAATTCACCTCGCTAACAACTCTTTGAATAGTTTCAGGATATTTGAAGAAATTCCAAGAATTATCATTGTTAATATCAGGACAATTCATTTTGGCAAAATGGAGGCATTGAAAGGAATAAACTAAACGCATCCATGCACACACACACACAAAATATGGCAAATTATATCAAGTTTGCTATGTGATATCAATATAATTCTTTATTATTATAATCAACTTTTTACAATATACTAAATTGGTAGTACTGGAAATTCAAAATCACCATAATCGGTTCAGGTTCTAACAGTACACATATAGGCCTACAGTATTTGTACTGCAAGCAGCAATTGTGGAAGACAGTTCAGTCTCGCCTAGTTCAGTGTAGTGTTCAAACAAGTATTCGTCACCTGCCAATAACGTTTTGCAAACTAATCAGAGCAAACAGAATACTCTCCATAGAATAGTCTCCATTACTAGCAATTTTCAGAAAAGCATTAAAAAAAAAAAAATTTATAACTTATAGTTCAAAGATTGTCGGTGCTTTAGGCATCATGGGAAAAGCGCAGTATAATAAAAATAATAATATCAATGGTAAATATGATTTGATTTGGTTGGTTGAGAGAGAGGGGGGGGGGGTAGGCACAAAGAGAGAGAGAATGGGGGATGATAGGAGAGAGAGTGAGGAGGAAATGCAGAAAGAGAAAGAAAGGGGGAAAGGCAGAGAGAGAGAGTGAAGAGAAAATGTAGACAGAGATAGAAAAAGAAAGAGCAGAAAAAGGGACAAAGAGTATGGGATAGCTAGGCCATTTATGATAAAATTGTTCATGCATAATGGAAGCAAACATAATCTGATTTCTGTTCCAATAACAAAAGCATGAACTTCACGGACCAACACTCGTCCATTCAATACACTACAATGACAAGAGGTAATGCAGTAAAAAAGTAAATATATGCTCCCAAAATGCAATTCCTTTAAAGAACAGGGTCACCCAGATATGGGTATGTTTTTTTTATAGAAAAATCAGAAACGGCTAAATAACATTCACTCAAGGACAAATTAGGAACATTTGAATTAGATTTCAACCAACCCCTTTTTAAAACATATATGCCCCAATATAGTACAGGAAGTTGCTGGGTTTTTTTTTTTCTCAATAAATACAGCACATGGTAAAATATCTTAACATAACCTTTGATGACCTGAATTCACAAAACAGTTTTAAATGCAGATCCTGGATTTCTTTCCAGTGTGTGTACGTGACCCGAATTCTGAAGTCCGGTTTAATTTAAACTCTGGTTTAAAGTTGTGGTTTAACTATGGATAATCAATAGTGGCAAAAATCTCTAACAGTATAAATTCAATGTATCACCTCATTTTTCTCTCAAATCATTTTCAACTGTTTCAGAAGGATAAATAAGATAGCTTTCTTCCCCATTCACATGTTAGGAAAGAGCACTGTAAACATAGGAAACATACAATGTACAGAAAATTTTGAATTTTTTTTGGCTGTCCATAATTTTAGCAGAGTTAAACCATGGTCTAAGTTCAACCTCACTTCAGAATACGGGCCACAGTGTAAACAAACTGTGTGCAAATTGTCCATGGTTAGTAAAGACTGGTTGGAAATGTGTACATGTGTATTCCAAGTTGATGCATTCTCAAGACAAAAAAAAGCCCATCTCTCTTAAATATTAAAAGGGCTACTTCCTTTAAATGATAAAACCTGTCTCGGCTACCATTTATGTAATTACAAAGGTACCAGCATAATTATTATGCAGGGTGCTCTTGTTAACATAGATAGTAAAAAATAAAAAAAAATAAAAAACAGAGAGAAAATGCCACGTGGTGGTACATTAATGTAAGTATTATCAGCATATTGACTGGAGGGATATGCCAAGCTATTCCTTATGCTTAAAGTCTCCTATTGGATTAAATACAGGTGTAGGAGATGAAATTTTAGAAAGTCAAATTCATCTTGAGTCATTGTTGATCAAAATTGTTCTGTACATACTGAACGATTTGCAATTTTGTGACAAAAAGAGTAACTGACTCGACTGGTTACATTTATACTTTCATGTTCACATGTATTAAATGAAGACAAAATTTGTTTTGTGAACAAGATAAGGAACATGTATGTTTTAAATCATTCATATTAATTATGCTCAAAACTTGACAAATTCTTATTCTTTTCTAATATTTTTAGATGAGAAAAAAGTATGTCTCATATTTGCAAACCTTAGAAAGATTAGGAAGAAAACAGAAATCAGGATAAATCGGTATATGAATCATCTTAATAGGTACACTGATGATATTCTATACACTGGTATTGACAGATTATTACAAACATTGAAACATAGTGTCATTATTACTGAAAATAATTATGCTCTATGGTTCTCCCAAAAAGGGGACTCTTCCTCTTAACAACAGCAACAGTTGGCAAGCAAATATACTTTTGACAATTATCATTTAAAATAAAACCTTCAAAATTTGAGCTGGACATACCAAACTCCAATACAACTTTGTTGAATAAACAAATGAACTAATATTAAAGATTATTTTGTCTGATTAAAAAAAAAAATGAATGTGTGTGATTTAAAATTTAAATTTGGCTTTCAGGCTCCAATTTTATTCTGATGTCTTACTCATGAGAACAAATGCCTTATAATACAAAGAGCTTAATTTGCAACTGATTCATTGTATTATCACTTTTACACAACACATACTTTTAAAAGGGCACGCAGTTCATCCTGACAAAAAAATTATTGTAAAAATAGCATAACAAAATGATAGAAAATATTGGTGAATGTGTTTGGAAATTCCATCAAGGAATTTCCAATTTGATTTTTTGATTTGTGATGTGAACAGTTTCATATGTATCGTGAATTCACAAAATTATTGAAATGCCATTTTCTCAAAAAAATGAAAATGGGTTTTATTGTACCTTCAGTACATTAACAAATTAGTTCCCACCCACTCTTGTAAGAAGGAAATTTTTAGTCATGAACCATTAAAAAATTGAAATTTATACATTTTATATAACATTACATATGGGACAGCTGCTGGTATATGATGTCACAAATCAAAAACTTAAGATTCAAATAACTTTCTTAATCTTTAATCGATTTTCCTTAAACCTTCACCAATTTTTAAAATTATTTTTCTTGTACTTTTACAGTAAACTTTTTGTCAGGGTGAACTTCCCCTTTAATTAACCAAGTACATTTGCACATTTGTTCATAGGGCAAATAGGAAATGTTCAAAGGTCAGCATACAGTCAATTCCAATATTCTGTAAAATATACAATGACATGATAAAATCTAATTTTAGAATGAAAAAAAAATGTATTTCTTACCAAGCAATGTGATTTATTTCCAGCACGAAAGCAAATCTGTATAATTCATGAAAGGAATGGATTGACTACACCGACAATCAAACATGTGCTTCCAAATATTTTCTCTCTATACCTTATGGCAAATAAAAACCATTTGATGGAAATGATATAACAAAATACAAAGCAGCATACTTATTTTTAAAAAATCATTGCACAATTAACTTGGAATTAAATTAAAATGTGTGAAAGTTTCCATGTTTGGGGTTTTACCTTTCAACTGGAGGGCTCTCTAGTTTTATTTAATCTATATATAGTTTTATATTCATATTTTCTTCCCTTTTGAAGGAAAAAACTTCATCGCAGTTGCATGAAATGATTCTCTGTTGATGTCTACTATTTTGTTTTTATAAAGAATAAGCACACATGTTGATAGTGCAATAGACATGAACTCAATTGTAAAAATCTTTGGGGAGATTAAAAAGAAACAAAAAGCAAACATTGGAAAAGGGACAATTAGTCTCCAACTAGTTAATCAAGACATATACATTTATCTTCAAGAAGATTTTTTCTCCCCAAGTTCTCTTGCCAATAAATGGAATTGAAAACAGTGAATTTATTTCTTTATTTATACCAAACACTCAAATAAAATGATGTAGCATAGAAAATACAGAAAAGCTCAATGGTGATGGGCAAACAACTGTCAAAGAATTTCTCTTTCTTTTCTCTGTATTACATACCCAGGAGTAGAGATTTGGAGAGGTGCAAAAGTTCACAATTACAATAAGAAATAGGAAAGGTTAATTACGGTTGCGTTTCTCAAAATAAAAAAGAAATTTTTACAAATATCGTTCATAAATTCAATTTATGAAGTTATTACCAAACCAACTTATCAAAATGAATTCAGAATTACATGATAACCATATCATTGACCTAGTGGTCAACCAATATCGGGCAAAGATATTCACTCAAAGTTTAATTTCATCCAAATAAAATGATGTTGAAAATTCAATTTATGGCTTTCACCCAGTAAATAAGATCAGATCGATCAAAGCGATCTAATACTGGGTGAAAGTCATAAATTGTATTTTCGATATCATGAAACTTCCCCAGCAAGCCTTTAACATTCCAAAAGAAATGATGTGTTTACAAAAATGAAAATACATGTAAAATTGTGTTTTTTTTACCCGATTGCTAAGAAAGCATGAATGCTTGTAAGCAAGCAACCAGAGGACCGACGGCTTAAGGTCCTCTTCAAGGGACCTGGTTATGAGGATTAATGCATTACCAAAGGGCACTAGCGCATCAAGTGGGAATCGAACCCAGGTCAACGGGATCCAAAACCCACGCTCTACCGACTGGGCTATCGCGCCTCCTCAAATGTAAATTGACCACTAAACATACTGCCATAGATAAAACATTAAACTAACAACCTTCTTGCAGAAAGCAAACAACATTTAGAAGAACACTTTGTGTCATCATAATAAACAATGTGGTTTCAAAGGCCCTCATCTATATTGCCCTGCATTGACACACAAAAGGAAGCAAGTGACATGAAAACCAAATTTAAATTTTGATGTTTTCATATTCTAATATATTTTTTTTCCACTTCATTGAAAAACACACAATCTGCTATGAGATATGGTTGATTAACCATCATGTTAAACCACCAATCCATTGGCATTTATGTATTTAAAATGACTAACACATTTGGATTTTTATGTATTACAGGAAATACATTATTTCTTGCTTCCTTTAGTCAAATAGGGCAGTATACATGTTAGGTCACAGTTCAGTTCACGATTGCACTCAAATACATTTAATTGCTGATACTAAATAAATGAGGTGCATAGTCATTAATGCAGCACCAATAATCCAAATACATTCTCATCAGCATTGATATCAAACACTTCCTCACAGTAATTTCAATTTACAATGACAGAAGATTATATGTATATCATATGACTTTAAAAAATATCAAATTTGAATGAACTTCTGATGATATATTTCAATTTCATTGGTCACAAAAGACAGAAAATTATTGTTTCCTTTCAACAAATAATCAGAATTGGTCAAGGCTCTCACACACCAGTGTGGTAATTCTAGCTACCATCTTTCCATTTTTTTTGCCCAAGGCCAAGTTAAACACAGGGGGTGATATTCCGATAATTAAACCTAGGTTTAAGAGTTTTAAATCGCACTTCTATGGAATGCTGGGCTTCATATTATTTCTTCCATTCTTGTGACAATTATCATTCTACCCATTTCACGACTCAATTATTATTATTGTTTTTTCAACTTTTGCAGTGGGATAAGAATAATTTTTAATGGGTTGATGAGTTGACAACTGGCAATCCATAAAAGTAAGGTCTAAGTTAATCCAGGATTAACTAAACCATGACTATCAGAATATCATCCACGATGGTTATACAATATATGTCCAAGACCAGATATCTGTCTTTAGCTATTAAAACAATAAATAATTAGGTTTATTGTCAGGGGCTTGTTGCAGAAAGAGTTTCGATGAAACACAACTCAAAAAATCAAACACAACTTCATTTTCAACCAATGATACACACATATTCAGGACTTGTGCTTGATTTTTTTTTCATTTAAACGCGAACTCTTTCTGTGATGGGCCCTTGACCTGACAGTAGCAATTACCTTCACACCAGGTGTTTTAAAACCCACTGGGTGGGATTCTAATAGCCATGGTTTAGTTAAACCTGGGTTAATTTAGACCAAACGTTTATGGAATGCCAGTTGTCAACTTATTCACCAATTAAAATCGTTCTAAACCTGCTGCAAAAAGTTGCCAAAAAATTAATTATGAGTCGGGAAATGGAAAGAATAGCAAAATTCAAATATATAATTTATTTTAAAGAATTGATACATTATATTTGCTACAAATATGGAAGAAATAATTTGAAGCCTAGCATTTCACACTCGGGATAAACCTAGGTCTAATAATCAGAATATCACCCAGTGAGACCTGGGTGTTTCATCAATATTTTCCCCTGACAAGTTGCCATATCTGACAACTTTCCTTGATTCTTATTGGCTGAGAAGCAACATTACTATGGAAACTGTCAGACAACTCCTTTCATGAGTGTTATATTAAAAAGTATCATGGGTTGCCCATCACCCGCAGTAAAATCTGGGTTATGACTAACCAACCTTAATAATCAACTCATTGGCTCACATAGTCACTGTCTCACTACCAAAGAATGTTTAGACTCGGACTGCAAATTTACCCGAGCATCAGAGATGTAGTAGCTCTATTACAGGATTTTCAAGAGCTTTCCATCAAATCTTGTGTCAGCAAATCATAAAATAATCTCTTGGAAACTGACAAATCTCTGCCTTCAACACAGAGCGGTGGGACTATCATCCATGCAGAATCCAGTGATCTGCTATGATTTTGATGTTGATTCATCTGCATCTTCATCAGGGGTTCCAAACTCATCTTCTTCCTCCTCCTCCTCTTCTTCCTCCTTGAGGCCGTTTCTGGTAGAAGCATTCTCTAGATGTTGTTGCTTATCCTGTGAGTTTTCTGAGGAGTCTACAAAGAATCAAGAAAAAAAAAGAATATTGCTAAATACTAAAATACAGTCATGCCAAATTCCCTGCAAGTCTTAAATAATAGTTGGATAGTGGAAATATGCTGCTCTTACATTTCCAGTTGCTTGACATGAACTACCAGTGGTGGATCTAGCCAGGTCAAACACATTTTTCATTCACTCATATATATAAACATTTTTTACACAAATAAAATTTTTCAATATGAATTATACACAATCACAATCACAATATAAATACATATTTGTTAACAGAAGAAGTCTTGGCTGTTGATAATGTGATTGCAAACAAACTCTACAGATTTATCGCAAACAATATCCAGGGGCAGCTAATAAGCAGCCAATCCCCCCCCCCCCCGGGCTAGATAGGGTTACGGGTAAAATGAACCAAACTTAAGTGTACTTTGAATATCCAATACCTGCAAGTATTACTAATTGCAGATACATCCAAGCTTACCTTCTCCTTCACCCTCTATATGTGTTTGTTCTTCATTTAAATTGGCTTCATCTTTGGTTTCTGCGACCTTTGAATTCACAGAATCACTTCCTTTGGACTCCTCTTTTAGTTTCTCATCTTCTCCACTCTGTCCTATCCTCTCTTCTCTCCTGTCCAATGAGGCAGTGCCTTCCACTTTAGCTGCATCCTCCTCTTCATCCTCATCATCACCATCATTACTCTCTTCATCCTTTGTCACTGGTACTCTTTTTCTGCTCGAGCTCCTACTGACTTCCTCGTCCTCTTCGTCAGGTCCCAGGAAGTCGTCCAGAGCTAGTTGGTCATCCCTATCGACGGTTATCTCAAATTCATCCAGTCTGTTCTCCAATTCCTGAGAGGATTGGGTCACTGGAGCTGTGTAGGGGATTGAATACAGAAAATAGAAATGTGACTGAAGGCGATCACTACCCCCATACTGTGACAACTGCCTTATTGCCATGATATACTATTACCATGGAAATGAATTTTCTGCAGTTGTATGCTCCAAACATTTTTTCCCCTGATTTATTGCCACATGATATGCCGTTACAATGGCAACACAGTTTGTGACACATTTGATGAAAATAAATCTTGCACATCTTCACTCCAGATGCCTGTGATCTCAGGGGGAGTCACAGGATATATCACGCATGGCTGGGTTTTTTTTAACTTGGCATCTTTGCAAATCTGTCTTGGCAGCAAGAGGGTTCTCTTACGATTTTTCTTTAAAGACCATCGACAGGTCTTCTTTCAAAGGCAATCACATAAAAAATTAAAACGTTTGAGGGGGGGGGTCTTATTCATGGACAGGCGGTCCTTATTTTTAATCAAAGTCAATTTATTTATTTCCAGTGTAGAATCATCATTCATCATTTATTTCAGTCAGCACTTTACCTCTTACGAAGGGTTACTAACTTACTGACTCTCACACCATGATGACATCTCTTCCACATCTTTCTGTCTTGGGTAACCTCCTCAAAAACAATTAGATATCAATATTTATACCATATACATACATATCAATTACAACAATTGTGGAACAGACAACTGAACTCTGAATAAGTGGATTTGATTGTACTACCTGACATTTTCCCATGAGTCTTGTAATGGGCCATGTCAGCAGCAAAGACTTCTTGGAAGGCTTTCTGTCTCTCCTTCTTCTTGGCATCTTCCCGGTCTTCCAGTCGACGGAACTTCTGGTTGTATTCATCCAGCAGACGATCTGACAAGACAAGGCGTGTTTAGTGCACACTTATATATATATATATATACAGTAGAATTTCTGGGGGGTGTTTCACAAAGATTTAAGTATGACTTAGAGTCACACTTAAATGTCTAGTTGCGTGCGGTATAAAAGGCATGACCGCATTGGTCAGATCATGCGAAGAGGACACGAACTACTGCATATTAATCAATAAGACTGTGTGTTGCATATCATGTATGCATCAGCATTTAAGTGCGACTTAAGTCATACTTAATCTTTGTGAAACATCCCCCAGGACAAGGTCCTTGGGACCAAATAATCATCTTGTCATCAAGGTTACAGAAGGGATTGTGTTATGTCAGGTTTAAGAAAGATGAAAATATGAAGAGCAGGGACCCTGGGCCCCATTTCATTAAGCTCATTATCAGAGGCAAGTTACAAAATACAGTTATAAGCTATTGAAAATGGAAACTTGATGGCTGAAAGCAAATTTGTAATACAACTTCATCTTTATTACAAGTTCCAAGAAACTGGGTATAGAAATATTGTTAATGAGAATAATGTTATATATGATCTCTTCATATTGGCTCAAATTCACGAAAGGTTTTCCATGAACTATTCAGATTCAGTGTATAATTGCACTTGATGTAACAGTCATTGAGAAAGGTCCAATGATAAATGTGCACTTACAAAAAAGGGTGCTAAACTCAATGTGAATTTAGGGCACATGAATTCAGTGCACTTTGCAAAAAGTGCAATATTGAAAAGTCATAGATTTCTTACTTTTTCACAAATTTCATTAATCAATTACTGAAATATTCCATACATATTAACTATATAAATAAAATTGGCACAAAAAGAATTGTTTCCAATTAGAATCTCCTCACAGAAATTTCATAAACTTTTGAATACAAACAACTTACCTCTTCTCTGTAACCTCTCTTTTCTGTAACATAAAATATGAATATAGAAATAACTTTACTAGGTGATTACTGGGCAGGAATGAGGGCATTGCTATTTTCTTGTGAAACTTTGTTGTTAGTGTCAATGCAGCAACTACCAAGGATGGTTTGAATACATAATAAATAACATAGGATTTGTATAGCACACATATCCATCCACCTTGTTAGGTGCTCAAGGCGCTCCTATATTATCCCGGCTAAGCTAGTCTACCGATTCTGGTGCTAACAGCTCTTTTGAGGAATTACTTCCTGCTGGTACCCATTTACCTCACCTGGGTTGAGTGCAGCACAGTGTGGATAAATTTCTTGCTGTAGGAAAACACGACATGGCTGGAAATCCAACCCAAGTCCCTCAGAAAAACTTTGATGAACATACTCATGACCTAAACTCATAGAGAAGTTATTGATATCATGGACTAGATAGATTTCATGCAATAATGACTATTCAGAATGGATTTCCTCACAGAATTATCACAAAATTTGTAAATGTTGATAGTCTTCAGCTGTGTATTAAGGCCACCTCACACCTTACGACCCGACTGGTCTACGACTGGCTTGCGACTGAGTGAGTAGAGATGAATCGCAAGGTAGTCATAAGCCTCCACACCGCACACCTTGTGATCCGACTACCATGCTATGCTGTCTGCGACTCACGCATGTGCGCGCTTTTTGCTTTTTGCCATAGCAACTGAGAAAATGGCGCTTACTACAGTGTATGCACGTTGTATATCATATACGCATCGTGCAACTCTGCTGTCTGACTGGCTGGAAGTTGGATTGAGCTTGCGATTCAGTCATAAGGATTCGATATGTCAAATCCTTACCATTTTCCTTGCGACTTGTCTCTGACCGGTCTGCGACTCTCAAGCTGACAAGAGCTGTGACGTCACATCTTCCCTCACTCAGTCGCAAGCCAGTCGTAGACCAGTCGGGTCGTAATGTGTGTGGTGGCCCTTAGCCATTGATCCCTATGCCCGAGATATCATGGTTTTGAATGGTCTATGATAAAAAATGTGATTTACACTGAAATCAAATCATATTCAAGCATTACACAACTGTTCCCAGTCTTACAAAGAGTTGCAATCGATCCATTCAACCACAACTATGGAAAGCCAGCAACGTCAACATCTGAAGTGCATGTCTTTTTCAAACTGTTTTCTTGATATGATGCATATTCATATATCAGACTGATTCATATATTCATCGTTTTCTTGTGATTTCAGTATGCTTCTCTTTGTTTACAGAGGACATTGTGCATATTTCCTTGAGAAAAAATCACGACAACGATGGATTTACAGAGTTGAGGTTGATCGGATCAATCTGAATTCTTTGTAAGACAGTGCCCTGTTCTTCATAAACTTACTGAGAGAATGTTTCCTACTTACGATTTTTGCTCCTTGTATTTCATGAATTCTGCCAGCTGTATCTTCTTGTTGCCTAGCAACTCCTCCTCCTCACATGTATCTTCAAGACTCTCCAGCATGCTCTCTATTTCCTCAAAATTAGCTTCCAATTTACCTATAGAGGGATATCATTATTGCAATTTATAATCCAGGAGTTATCTTAAAGCTGTAAGTTATGTATGACTCTAAAGGTAAAGGAATGTAGCTGCATCAAAAACCTGGCCCCGTCTTACAAAGAGTTGCAACTGATCCCATCAACCTCAAGTATGGAAAGCCAACAACGTCATCATCTAAAATGCACGTTAGTTCCAAATTTTTCTAGATATGCTGCATATTCATACATCCATTTTTGGGGGGTGAAAATTCAGTGTGCTTCTCTTTTGTTTACAAAGGATATTGTGCAAATTTTCTGTAGAAAGAATTATGACATGGATGGATTTCCATACAGTTGAGGTTGATCGGATCAATCGTAACCCTTTGGAAGACGGGGCCCACAGATATCATGGGAAAGTCTGTAAAATCAAGGTCAATTGCCTTCACATCATGGTAGCTATAGAGCTGGTTTACTTACATAAACCCAACTCTGTGAAATCATGAAATCCAAGCTGAAAAGTGACCACACTGGAGATTGCCCATTCAGATTAGCACATATGGGACAACGTATTATTATTGTTTGGAAAAAGACTCAACATTTGGGCGGAAGACCATGCTTGATTTGTCAATTTCTCAGCAATGGCACATTTTCTAACATAATCATTTGAAACATATTAATTTATGTATATAAACACTTTGGTAGTTGTTTTACTGAATTCTGTTCAACTCATTTTAGATTGTTAACACAACTGGCATTTACATGTATTTTAAAGACTGGAAAATGCTCTCGGGATTTCGAGCTAAATTGGTTTCTTGAACATTTCAATTCCTATTAGTTGATGTTAAAATAGGATCATTGAACATTCCAGTATTAAAATTTGATTCCTATTTCAGAAAATTCTCGTAGGCCTGATTATGCTTCTCATATCACCAGACCAGTGGCAATGAAATGAAAAAAATAATGCTTCTCTATTAAGTTAGCAGTCATTCAGGCATTGACCCTTTAACTACGCTTCTGCAAGGAAGATTTAACTCAGCATAAACCCAACATAGTTTCTGCTTGCAGTTTTGAACATAACTCAAGGGAATGAGGTTGCTGTAACTCCATCTATTCAAAAATATATTTTGTGATTTTGAATGCCAAAAGCAGTTTCCATTTCTTATAGGTCATCATTTTCATCATTTGTATCAAGCCTCACACATAATGTTCACTATTGCAATTTAGCTTAAGAGAGGGAGAGAGAAAGAGAGAGAGAGAGAGAGGGAGAGAAGATAATTGTTGAGGAGAGGCACGTATTAGATTTTTAAAAATATTTAATGCCATTTTCATAATTTAATCTATAAGGCCCTCATATAAATATAAAATTGATGAATAAAATACAAACTCTAAATGGGAAAGGAATTCATGGCAGAGCTGCTAACTATAATATTCATCTTTCAGGGAGAATTCACTGAGGAAGAAGGGGGAGATCGTTCTCAATTACACACAATCAAATGAAGGAGATCAATGTATCAGGAAGAAGTTGAAAACCTGCGTTTTTTCGCTAAAATTTCAGTCAAGTTTCAGGGAGTCTCCCTGACCATCAGAGAAGTATTGTAATACCTACCTAATGTTACTGCTAGATTCTGGATCTGTGCGACCATGCCTGGCACTTCTTGAAGTCTAGTCTGGAACTGTTTCCAGACCTGGACCTGTTTGTCATGATGCTCTACCAACTCTAAGACAACCTTGTCATTTTTCTAGGGTATACAAAAAAATGAGAACACCACCAATGATAAAAACATGAAATAGGTATCAATATAAATACATGTATAAAAACTTTAAAAGTGATGTCTTTTTCATTCAGTATGAATATAAATGAACTATCATTTCAGTCATTAAAGAGGTTTACATTTGATTTATATATGAGTGGCAATCAGTAAGCTTACAACATACCGTAGCTTTTTCTGCAGAGAATTCAATATTGACATGTAGCTGAGTCCACATCTGTTGAAACCTTAAGAATTAGACAAAATATTGAAACCATAAGTACTTTCAAAGCAATTCTCACATCAGAACCATTACAAACACTTTCACTAAATAATGGAAAATGTAATAATATTTTGACACAGGCAAGTCCAAGATAAAATAATTCCTGTATTGTATTATTTTTCTGAAGTTTGATTTATTTAAAAAAAAGATAATTTAAACAAAGATAAGCCTTAATATTTGTAATGAAAAATATATCACAAAACCCACAAAGTTATTAGTTTCTTCAAAATCAAATAACCACCTCATCTGACAACGTTAACACATCTTTAAAACAGGAAAATGATAATATTCTATTTGAAGGAGAGTGATGATTTATTAAAATTTACTTTATGAAAGGATTAACTGTTTAAACTACATCTTATTTTGATTTTCTTATGCAATTTACCTGTTGAGGATTTCATCGCCAGCATCAACACATTCTGGTTTAAGAGATGCAAGGCTGGGGAAAATGAAATAAAATGGTGGTTAGTTCCCTGTTTGAACATCTAGACTTTGTCAAAATAGTAGCATTTTAACACGTACCTACTATACTTACTTCTTTAATTCTTTGGTTTATTACATGCTAACATCCCACTCCTCTTAAGCTCATCTCCAATTTAATGAGTGTTGATCTAATACTAATTAATTACATCACCTTGTCTGTTAGAAAAAAAAAAGTTATGTAGACACCAACTAATTTGCCTCCTATTTGTTTGTTCTTATTCATTCATTTCAATGAGCAAACAAATATCACATCATCTTGCTTTTACAATTGTCTTTCTACTGACTAGCAATATAAAAAGCACAATTATTCATAAAGGTCAGAACAGGCGCTAGTGCGTTTGGAGTAGCATCATTTCAGAACTTGCTTATTTTCTACAAGTTAGTTTAACAAATTTAGATGATTAAAATTCAGTCTCATGGCTATTAAAATTCAGAATGGCTTTTCTGGTATTGTAATCACCAGAAAAAAAAATGTTGCATAAAAGTGATCCAATGCATATAATCTTGCAAACTTTAAATGAATTAAGATGACAGTTACTATAGCGAGTCAGATTATTGAGTATCCTTAAAGTGTGACGGACCTTCTAATCAATCTTTCGATACCCTATTTTTATGTTTTCTCTACATATGACAATGAAGGTTTATTCAAAGGTTTGATTATAATTACATGCTTACATTAAATTTCTATTTTACATTATTCTATGTAGGCACCAGCCAATAAGGAGAACCTCTCAGTTCTTTTATGTGATCCCCAGGCATTGGCTGGTGCTAAAATTTCAAACTTCTCGTCATGTTTCTATTGTATTTGTCATTATGTTATTATCTTGCCAGGAAATACAATTTCCAAAAAAAAATAATAATAATAAAAGAAAAGACAGACCAGTTCTTCCACCTCTCATATAAAAAAATATTTTCACAGACCATTGCAAGAATAAATTGAATGCAATAAAATAAAAAGGGGGCTTACTCTGCTGTTTTGCTGTCAAGAACATGCAATTCACCAGGCAGTCTAAAAAGGCAAACGAGGAAGTGAATAATATATTTATAGATACTTATATAAATGTACACTCAAGAGTATGTTTCAATGATCTGTAAAACCTGTAAAAAAATATCTTGATTGATTATGGTTTAAGACATTCTAAATCAACGCAGAAAAGATTTAAGATCAAATTTCTTACAGGCAATAGACTTTTAGCAAAAATTTGAATGTATTGTCAGAAAATACATAAAAATTCCCACTCCAATACCAAAATATTGATCTTCTAATCTAGTAATTACTTTGCATTTAAGTCACTACATCAAACTAAGTTGCACACATTGGCATCTTGAACAATTTGAGGATAAATATTCATACTTTGTTCAACATGTTTTTATGAGACAAAGGCTGTTCCCAAATTTTGAAATAAAAAAATTAATTATGTTATAAAACAGATTTTTCTTTCATTTCCATGTTCCCTTATTTTTACCAATCAAGCCCTTTTGCCAAATGATTAGGGGAATGAGCTAGGAACTTGTGCATAATACTGAAATAAAATGGTGTTCAATGGATTAAATAAAAATAATTGGGAATGAATGCAACTCACTTCTTTGATCGTCCAACTTCTCTGGCCTTCTCACTCAGTGACTTCAAACTGAAAAATATACAAATGAAAATTCATAAAGTGAATCATGCATGATTCAATTAAATATAATGAATTTATCTGATATTCAAAGGGTATATACCAATGACTATGTTTATGATTTTCAGGTTGATGAGGTTTGAACCTTGAAAGATGTTCTGTTCACTATATGTTGTTTTCTCTTCATTATTTTTGTTTTCAAATGAATAGAAAATTTTGTTCTCACATAAATAGTGTGTCAGAGCATATTTTACAACGTAAATTGTTGCAGGACCATCAATGTTGTAATTATTTTCTTAAGAGGTAGATACTTTTATCCAAGTAAAATGAAAAAAAAATCAAAATTTTGGAAATCAAAGAAACAGGACTTCATGAAATTGCACATGTGGGTATATAATCATCACCAGCTTCAGAATTCCATTTTTTATAACTTAGCTATTTTTCTTATCAGATTTCAATGAATTTTTCAGTTTCCCTTGTTTAATTTGACCCTTGAACTCTGCTGAAAGGAACATTTTCAGCCTGGATTACACCTTCACAATTTAAAAAAATTTCAGAAAATGAAATTGATTAATACTTACCCAGCATTCAAATCAAGCTGAACAGAGTGAATCTTCTCTTTAAACTGATCAAACATCTTGCTTGAAATAACTCAAACTTCATGGGCCACTTCCAAATAGTGTACTAAAATTGAAAGCAACACAAGATAGAATTTTATAAGAGAATGTAACACATTTTTACATCGACGTTTTGTACTTGTTAAATGATTTCTTTTTAAATCAACGTTTAACGTTAAAGTAGACCGATAAATAGGTCTACTTCTGTCACACATTTGCTCCGCTGAGAATCCATCAATAGACCGATGACGGCCATTGGGCTCGTAGTGGTGGAGCTCCACCGACGCCTTAACTACATGTAGGCCTACAGCGTCTATGGAGAAAAGGGTGCAAGAAAAGGGTGCAATTTTGCACCCTCCTTGATTACTCCTAAATTTTGCTTTTTGACAGGGGAAAAAGGAAAAAAATATAAAGATAAATTTATATCAAATACAATCAGTTTACCACCTTTCAGAAAAATATGCTGGAAAATAGCGAAGTTCTATGAAAAACAATCTATCAGGATCAGCCAAGTTCTTCTTCGATCGCCGTCAGCTACAGCTGAACGTACGGACGCGCCAGCGGATTGGCTGGCACGTTTGTACACTCAGCTGTAGCTGCAGTGACAGCAATCAAAGAATTGTCTCAAATGTAAGTTTCCCTTATTTTATTACATTTAAAGTTAAGATGAATTAAAATGAGTAGACTCTAATGTGACACATTTTCAAATTCAAGCATGCAATCATAAGGAAAAGGAACAGACCTGCACACAACTCTGATTTAGTGATAATCTCACTAAATACTTGGATGCAGGGAAACACAAACCGGTATATGCGGTATTGTCACCTATGAGGTCCATACATGTTAATGTTTGGACCTCATTGGTACTCACTCACACAACATACTAGGACTAGGAGTGGTCCTAACCTAAGTTAGGTTGACACAGCACAGCAATTGCCAGGCAAATACATATAAAACACGAAGCATAACGGGTGGGACTAAACAAACAAAAAATTGCCAGATCGAGTCTGCTAAGCCTATGAGTATGTTTATGCCTATGGCTACAATAGCTTGAACAAACAATAAATATCAACAATATATTTTTAATACCAAGGCACCCTTTCTTTATACAGCAAGATAAAATTTCCTGTCAATCAGCCTGAATCAGGTCAAATGTTACCACTCACCTCGAGAAGCTCCGTCACGACCGCCTATACATAGAGATGTATACTAGTAACGCTAGAGGGCGTACTTCGTCAAATCGCTGTGATTACGTGGAGACCGTCCGCCATTGCTCGATAGGTATTCGCAGCCTGCCATGCGCGTACAGTACCTATGGGGCATGTACACGGATGAGCACAGAACATGACAAATTGATGACATATGAGCACGAAAGCATATGGAAAAGCAAAATTGTAAATATTGCACTGGATTAAAGTTCAAATACAACAAAAATCTAGCAAAACTGAGGTCAAAAGGCCTATATAGGCCTATCTATAGCGCATAATATAGGCCGATACAGCTATAATACAGGCAAACGATTTAAAGTCCCAATTGTTTTTGCTTAGGTAAAATTTCGATACATTAATATGACTTCTATTTTCTAATGATTTGGAAGAGATGAATATCAAAAATAACATTTAGGCCTAGGTCCTGATAAATAAATTTAATGTGTTTTAATATGATTTGATGTACATTAACCTAAGAAAATTCATAGGCCATATCACAGTGTCTGATGCATCTGAGACGCTGTATCGAAAAAAAAAAACCACGATTGTATTTTTATAGTTCATAGTTTCCTAATTACTATTATGCTGATTGCTGATAATTTATTTCTTCACTTTAGATAATTGTTATAATTCATTTTCCATATATATCTACACAATAGGGCCTATAATAACTCGATCCCTTTTCCCCATGTCTTACACGCTGATGTAAACCAACATCACAAAAACTCGCGAATCATAAAATGACTTTTTATTGATATTTGGAAATGATTTACGCATTGATTCAGTTAAAAATTGATGATTTAGATTTCCTTTGCTGGCAACCATCCCATCATATTTATAAATATGTATATAAAAGTATACTTTCTTACTTGCGATCAATGTATAGAAAAGTTTGTTGACAGCAAAATTTGCATATCAAATGCGCGCATGCAGTCGTACAATTTTGCAATGTACAGGAGGCCTAATGGGGGGGTTGGATGTTTATGTACAGTGTTATTGCCTTGCAAACATTTTAAAACTTCGGAGAGTAAACAAATCACAATGCGCAAAACAATTTTACTTTGATTTTCTGGAAAGTATAGACTTGATTCTCCCCGGCTGAAAATATGCTGATCGGCAAACTGGCTGAAATATTTTGTTTATCGCCGTTGTTTCTGATCCTATAATGATTAGACCAATATCATGTGAACAAATCAAGGATAGAATAATAAGGAGAGGAAGAAGGGGGAGAAGGAGAGAAGAAAAGGGGCGGGATTATGATATATAATTTGTATTATACTATAAAGAATATTATTACTACTGCAAGAGTGTATAAAACTAATATCATGAAAGACATCAATGCAAACTTATCATAATTATGAAAACGGTTGCAAAATTGTGAGTACTAAAACCAAACATAGAAACAATAATATTGCAAAAGTGACAATACTTGGAATAAGATATTAAAAATCCTAATTTAATCTCAAATTTGATACCTGCCTTGAAATTGTGTTAATTAACTGTGTCTGTGTCGCTTGAATAAATGAACTTTATGGCAAATATTTGTAAGCACTGGCACCGGCCTAACATATAAACAGATAAACACGCGTTTTGAATATCCAGTTTTGTTTTTCATTTTAAAAGTATAACTGAATTTGATTTTCTAGTTTTCTTCCTTTAATGTCATTTGCTGGCCTATGGACATGAGTTTGGTTATTCGATCAGTTTTTTTTAAATAAGATTTCCATGGATGAACAAAATTATTATATTATGTTACGGCGTCGCGGAATGATTTTGAAAGTGATGGGGTGTATAAAATCACAATCATTTATTATGTGTAATGTTCATTTTCATTTCAGGGAGGGGTCCGGTCGCGCCCCCTGTATTTTATTTTGATCAGTATGTTAAAGCGAATTTGCTTAGGTGTGTTTGTTATTTTAATTGCACACACGGCCCCTAAAAAGCGAATTAAAACAAATCTAACTTAAAGTGAAGGGAATTAAAACTGTCATTTTTGAAAAGTTTGAACAAATTAGGCTATATTCTCGACATTTTAAATCAATATTTTATTTTCGGGCCATATAGGCCTGCAGATTTTGGGGAATTTATTATGTTCCTATAAGAACAAAATCAGCACGTTCACCAAATAACACAAATTTCAACATTGATGGTGTAACGGGAGGCTCACCAAGAACAATAATGAGATGCCCTTTAATAGCGCATGTAGATCAAAACACTAACTTATACAGAATTATTGTACAACTTAATATATAAAAATGATAGGCCTATATTTCATACAAATTAAAGCAAGTTACATATCATGTAGGCCTATATAGAAATTACAAAATTATATCCAACATAAACATAGAATCAAAGGACGTATATGTGGGAAGGGTGGAAGGAGGACGATGCAGTTAAAGGTATATAGGGAAATCCAGAGAAGGGCTAATTCACTGCAGTCTTTTGAATTAATTGTCAATCTTTCTATTAATGTCCGCTGTATGTTTTTATTTTTATATGATTGTTTATATGATAGTATATCAACATTGTTATCTATTACAGGCCTATAAACGGACAGGTAAATGCAAATTATTTAGAATTTCATCCCGAGAAATCAGGTTTTTAAAATGCCAAATTAATAGCATAATCCCCATGTAATCACTCTAATAGTGTATTGAGATGCAATTTGTCATTCATATTTTCGATTTTTATGAGGTTGTGTTCTTTTCTTCAAGATAAAGGCCGGAGACGGCACCCCTTTTCACAGCGTTACAACGCACGAGCTATGGGTACATCCGGGTACTTTTGCGAATCTATACCTATCGAGCAATGGCCGCCACGCTCCACACAATCACAGACGTTAAGTACGCGCGCCTATGGCGACTCCGCACTCTAGCGTAGTTAGTATACATCTCTATGGGGATATACGGCTTAGATCTTGTTGTTTAAAGGTGAATATGTGATGACCAACGAACGTAGAGGGCAGCAACACACGACAGTGTTGCTTTTAGGAAGGTCCACTCCGCTCAGATTTTGTGACCACTTAAGCCCCGCCCATCACTCAGCGCACTTTTTTGGTAGATTGTAGAGTTGATTTTTTTTCGTTTGTTCAATTTTACTATTTTTTATGGATACTGAAAACTCCAAGAAATAATGTAAATATTCTTTAATAACTGTTCATTTATTTTTTGAAAAAAGTAAGACAAAACGTAATCATGATTCTTGTAGTTTGCACATCAATAAACATACATAGTCTGATGACATTGAATTACCTCTTTTCTGCTTAATTTCGCTGCCCCTACAAAGCTACACCAGCCAACACGAGAGCCAATACCTTGATCTTCTGGCATAGCCGCGCCGAAACTTCCGGGACACAGTACATCGGTGCGCGTACTGCGCAAATGCAATACTGGCCGCACTAGCTGGACTGGCAGGATATCTAGACGCTACTCGACTTAGCCAGATATGGACTTGAACGATATGGACTTAATTAATCTGTCATTGATGTGGCACTAACTGCCAGTTGCAACGATAAATGATCAAGGTTAGGATCCGAATTTTCCCCTACAGTGTAGATCGGAGTCTGAAAGTATAAAAGAATTAATCGATATCCACGAATCCGACCCAACTTTTTTGCAAGACATCAGGCAGAGCTCGAATACGGCCACCAGTCAAGCTCAAGCCCAGGTAAGTCCTAGTCTAAAGTTAGACCTAATTAACAGACCAAAATTATCTGGTCCAGTATCGAGCCATATATGTTTTGACGGGCCTTGACTTGTGAACTATCAAGAGACGAAGGTATATGTCACAGCTACTTTTTTCATTCCATAATTTCATCCTAATTTGTGCAATTAGCATGCACAAATACCAGCCAACCGTATCCTACCTCCGCATCGACCGTACCGGCCGGCCGGGGCGCTGGCGCGGTCAGCCATGGCGCTTGCACTCAAGCGATGGCACTGTTGCTGGATTGTGTAGGCGCATTAATGTGGTGCAGCGAAACATAGATGAAGAATGTTCAACCTCACGTATATTTGTTATCATGTTGATATGCGAAAGTCATGAAATTGTTTTCACCACCACGTAATATTTTAGGAAAAATACAGAAATGAATATTGAATATTTTTATGCGTGATATTTGCTGTAAAAGTCTATCAAGTAAAAATGTTGAAAATGAGGAAATAAAAAAAAATCAACTCTACAATTTACTAAAAAAGTGCGCTGAGTGAGGGGCGGATCTTAATAGCGGTCACAAAATGAGCTTGACTAAATCGGGGTGAAATTAGCAGATTGGTTTATTTGATGGCATAATCAATCCTGTTTACTGAAGAATTAAAAAAACAAAAGACAATAATCTGGTAATATTTTTAATTTTGAAATGTGGTACATTTTTTGTCAATTGTTTTTATATTTTTCTATTTCTATTATTGGGATTTAGTCTTGTCATAATCTGTTATTTTACCTCTATTTTGTTATTAATCTCTGAATGTATCGCGTCGGTTCATGGTTTCGTTGGCATGCCTACCAAATTGTGCGCGCACTTCATTTGTAAGCGCGTATCGAGTGGACCTTCCTAAAAGCAACACTGTCGTGTGTTGCTGCCCTCTACGTTCGTTGGTGATGACCATAGAGATGTGATATGGCGTCACTGCATGGCCTGTGATGGTTAATATTAACCCCCCCCCCCTAACCTGGCTAGGCCTAGGGCCAGGGGCGATTAAATTGAAGGAAAGGGATGTGATAATTAAAGGGATATTCCAGGCTGAAAATAATATGGTTCGAACAGCTATCAGTCAAACAAAACACTGAAATAAAGATCCAAACTGGTCAAGGAGCTCCCTGGGTCAATAATTCATGACATTTTAAAGATTTCTGTGAATTACTAAGTATTTCTATTATGTATTATCTATGCATGTATTCATGAATATGTAATTAGCAAGTTGATGATGTCATATCCCCACTTGTTCTTTTGCATTTATTGTATGAAATTATGATTATTCAAATTTATCCTCAAGAATGAAAAATATTGGATTGATGACTGATTGAACTTGAATTCTTATTTTTTATAATAAGGGTGAAATACATACATAATTCATAAGAAAAAGGACAGTGGGGGAATGGCATATATATATATATATATATATATATATAAAAAAAAAAAAATATATATATATATATATATATATACGTAAGGGCGAAGTCTATGAATGGGTTTATTCTGTTATAATACACATTAACGTTAAGTCGAAGGTACTGAGAGGGCGTTAAGGCGCATTGCGAACTTTGAAAGTTCCTCAAAATATTTCAGTTCCTCAAAATATCTTTAAAGAAATCGAAAAGATTTCTTTTAATTTCATTTGGGGTGGAAATGACAGAATAAAACGGAAAATTCTATATCAAGATTATTGTGCAGGGGGACTCAAAGTAACTAATTTTGAAGTTTTCATTAAAACTCAGAGAATTATGTGGATTAAAAGGCTGCTGTACGGTGAGAAATATTTAGGTTGGAAAGTTACCTTTGACTACTTTTTTTTAGATCATTGGGAGGCCGGAGTATATTTCTTTGTAATTATGATGCAAATAAAATGGACTTACAAGGTATACCAATATTTTATAAAGATATGTTGAAAGCATGGCAAGATTTGGATCAATGTAGAAACTTTGAGAAAAACAAGATCAATCCTGTGATTTTTACTAACAGATTTATATGTCTTCATAATAAACCTTTTTTTGATGTTGAACTCTTTCAGAAAGGGATATTTCAAGCATCAGATATTATTGTAGGTCAACTAAGACCAGTCTCATACTTCCATAACCGGGGTTACACTGCTGATGATTCAAATAATTTTTTCTGTAATTAAAAAAGAATGGATACAAAGTGATTTTATAGTTATAGATAGTGAAAATTTTCAAATAGAACTGAAGATCTTTGGATACCTACATAAATTTATGGATTTAAAAGCCAGATATGTATATAATTACCTATTGAGCAATTTCAAAAAGAGTACACCGTGACATTAAAGGTTTATGATGGACATTGTGAATATGATCTTGGAATAGGGGAGTTGAAAGAAACCTTTACAAGATTGAAAAATGCTTTTATATGTAAACAAAGGGAGTTTCAGTACAAACTATTACATGGGGCAGTGTATACAAAAGAGAAGCTCTTCCAATTTGGTTTTGAGTCAGACAAATTTTGTTCTTTTTGTAAACAACAGGTCGAAACATACCAACATTTATTTTTAGATTGTTTAAAGGTTAAACAGTTATGGAAGGTCATCAAAAAGCTTCATTTAAAGGAAGTTAGGATTGATGATTGGAAAACAATTTTCATTGGTTTACTGGTAAATGTGTGAGAATACATGCAATAAACTGTATAATCTTTCTGCTAAAACATATAATTTTTATTTCTAGAGAAAAGGGCGAGCTACTGTCCGTACAAAGAACAGTTATGGTTAAAGGTTACAGAAACAAAGAATATAATATAGCCAAGAAAACAGGGAATTTGGGAGTACACTTAAGAAAATGGGAACAAATTGGTGCATTTCTTTGACTTTTTATTTATCGTATTCTATTTTATTTTATTCTTTTTTTTCAATGATACAAAGTTACAGATCGACAGACCGGAACGGATGTGCTACCTGTTGTATGATGTGTGTGCATGAGGGTTTTTGTGTGCGTGTTTTTGGGGTGGTATGTTTGTTAGGGAGTGTGGGGTGCGTGAAAGATTATATATATGTAACCTTCCTCTTAAGGATCAGAGTTTCATGAAAAAAGTAGTTTATTTGATTTGACATAATTTTGATATTAACATGATATAAATATTGAGGTAATTTTATTCTATATTATGTACTTTTTTGGGGGAAAAGTTATAAGAGTTTTCACATAAAAAAAAATATATATATATTTTCGGGTTAAAACTTAATGTTTTGAAGAAATTGTAGGTTATATTGATTTGAGATAATTTTTATATTAATTTATATGCTCTTATTTGTTTAGTTTTTTTATATGAGATACTTAAGTTTGTGAATAACTTGTTTCGCGATATTTGAAATTGTAAAATCATATTACGAGGAAGAAATAAAATATAATTTAAAACAAAAAAAAGAAAACCCCCCAAAAATCGCTTTAAATGCATCATCAGTTTACGTAATGAATATTCATGACATTCATAAAATTGTTTTCACAAGAAATTGCTTATATAACACCGTTATTTGTAATCAGATTTTGACAAAACTTTCACCATTTTGCACAATGATTTTTTTTCTATATATAATTAGACATAATTACTTTCAGCCCAGAGTACCTCCCTTTAATTCCAAAAAGTTTTTTATTGCAAATTCTTCAACCATTTAGCAAGGACAGTATTATTGTAGTAGTAGTAGCAGCAGCAGCAGTATAGTAGTAATGTATTAGTAGTTGACACCTTTTTTTTGCAGATCAGGGTAGCAGTAAATAATAGCAAGTTTTTAAACCTTAAAACATTTATCAAATCATATTCATGGTGGATTTAAGAAAGGAGAGAATTCAGTCATTGAATTCAGCAGCTTGCATATAATTTGTTGTGCCAAAATAATGCAACAATGCCGTAACATGATTTGTTAAATCTGATTTTGATGAAACTGAGTGCTCTGGGGCTGTTTTACAAGACTAGTAACCCCTTCATATGCTATTGCCCACATAACACTATGTAGCTGGCATAAAAACATGTTCCAGTCGTAGTTTAAAAAAATGAACATAACTTACAAACTGTTTTATGAAACACTCCCTAGCTGCAATGGTTAATTGCTCTATCAATCATAAGCTTATCAATACATATTTGAATCAAGTCCCCTTTTAATAATCAGAATTATACTTTTGCTTATATATTTAAGTCTGTAGAAGGAAGTAACTCAATTAAGAGCACAAATATAAGGAGTGTGCATTTCATACTTGGTATAGCACTTGGGAAGTGTAGGCAAAAGGTTGGTTTAATTATCAAACATCTTCAGGGGGTGTTTCACAAAGCTGTTCTTAAGAGCAAATTTAAGAACGACTGGTGAACCTTTCTTACACGCCATCTCCAATGAACATTTTGGTGTATACCATTTACCACAAGAAAGGATCACCACTCGCTCTCAACTTACAGCTTTATGAAACATCCACCTGAACTTTAGTTAATAATACAATTTTTTTTGTATTTCTTTAATTTCATGACAAAACATGCATATGCTCACAAGAATATCAAATCATAACTTTGACACAATTTGTTTCATATAGTTGGTCTTTATTCACCTTTTCTTCAACAAAGTTAACTAAATAACATGTCAGAATGTAAGGTATGAATGAAATAAGATATTGCAAATATTAAATTGTCATTATAATACAAAACTTTATCACCACCAAAAACTACCTTAAAACAAGGTGCGAATCATGCTATATCTTATAGCATAAAGATATTCATTTTGGAATACCTCTTGTCTATAATAATTGATCCAAACTAATGTCATAAATAGGAAAATATAAAAGAGACACATGTTGTGGGATTTACAATTAATATATAAAAAATCATGTAACAATTGCATTAAAATTCCTCTTTTGAAATAAAACGTAAATGATGTTCAACCGATCAATTAACATTTCAGTAAATTCAAGACAAACTTAATTAGATTTCATAGATTGGAGGTGGGGATGTCCCAGAGTTTTCCAACCTGTGATTGAGTTGATCAACCTATGCTAAGCATGGTGTCATTTTTCACATAAAATGACACAATTTACACTTGTCTTCTTTTTAAATTTATTTAAATATTGCTCTTCAGTTTTCACTTTGCCAATTCATCATGACAGATGAGTTACTTTCATTCTAGAAAGTAATCCATATATAGACACTATTATGCTTGATAAGAGAGGAAATTCCAAAGATATTTTAAACACATGCATCAGACTTATAGAGACAAACTTGTTGAAAGCATATACTGTACATTCACATTTATTTGTGTTAACTTATAGAAGCCTGATCTTAGTAAACTTAGCCCTGAATAATTTTTGGCCATGTATGATAAAAATAAACAGCCATAAATCTCTAGTCATTTGCAGCAAACAATACCTTGGGGAGAATGATGCAGAAAAGGGACAATTTTAATTTCAGTATGAGTATATTACTGTCCATCCTCTTCAAACATATATCATGCAGGAAAACTGGAAAATGAATGTATCTATTATTTACCAGACCCTTGTATTAGAGAATGGGAAGATAAATATAATCCTAACATACCCCAAACTACTTTGTATGCTGAATATTCTGTTAATTCTACCACTGAACAATCATAACAATATAATAAACTCTAGTATTTATAATATCTTTTCACAATACATTGGGTGGGATTCTGATAGCTTGGTTTAGTTACACCTGGGTTAACTTAGACCAAACTTTTATGGAGTGCCAGTTGTCAACTCATTCACCATTCAAAAATTATCATTATCCTGCTGCAAAAAGTTGTCCAAAATAATTAAATGAGTCCTGAAATGGGAAGAATGGGAAAATGAAAAAGTATAATGAATTTTAGTGAATTTGTTAGTACATTATAATTGCCATGAATATAAGAGAAGTATTATGAAGCCCAGCATTCCACAGAAGTGAGGTTTAAAATTCTAGTTTAGACGAGGGTTAAACATAGGTTTAATTATCAGAATACCACCCGTTTGTTTACAGTATTCTACATGAATGTATTTATTCTTAGGTTCAATCGGTCATAATACAATTAAATTTAATGAATACAAAGTTGATTGCAATTTAATAGATAATTTGTCTAATTTAGTTATTTGTCAAATTCTTCAGTGTACCTTAATTTCTTATCTAATCGTAGTCAAGCTCTTGCAGAGTGTCTTCCAATAATAAAGTAGTCAATTAAGATTCGAAACTGTTTGGATATGTACATAATCAAGTCAAATTACTGCATTGTTATTTGTTTCTTTTCTTTTATTATTTATATTGCAATGAATCAATTGAAATGATGATTGCTGATTGATCCATGGTACATTTGTTTCCCTCAAATTAACTGTTGCCAGTTTCAGTTGTATACTTTTAATTCATGTTTCTTTTTATATTCTTATACTGACCTGGATGGAGGTAAAGGGGTGTGGGAAGGAAGACCTGTGGGTCATGGTAATTTAGTTAACCTTTTCCAAACCCAGGCAGCCCCTTCATCTCTATTCCAGGTCCTTTGTAGTTTGTACTATGTCACGTATGTCCTATTGTTTATGTAATTTGTATTGTACTATAATTTATGTATATTGAAATGCCGAATTAATAATAATAATAATAATAATAATGCAGGAAGAATCAAATTCTGTAGCAAACACTTAATACTCATTCTACATATGACAGTAAATGTAATAGCAATGCTATATATCATATAATACATAATGCATGGATTGAAGAATTAATTGATGAGCATATGAATTGAAAATTTGATGAGCATATAAATCACATCTTTAAGAGCACAACATTCTTTTAAGCATCTCTATTTTATTTTACCATAAATGTAGAAAACAGTTTTAGTTTATAAAGTGATACTGGAAAAATAAACCTTTGCATAATCCATGCTCTAATAAATTATGATAATATTCTAAAATCATAAAAAGCTGCTCTTGAGTTCCATACTTATATTAATACTATAGGGAATTGAAATTGTTATCATTAACATTATCATCAATATCTTTATCATTAAGATTATCATTACCATTAATAATATCATTATCATTAATTTTATAAGATAATAAACATTATAAATATATTACTATTAATAATGTTATTACTATCATTATCAGATCTTTAAAAGCACTATATTCTTTTAAGCATCTAAATTTTCCCTTTAATTTTCCAAGTTATCATTTTCTGTATTTTTTAATTCATTTTACCATTATGTGGATAACAGTATTTTTTAGAAAGTAATTCTGGAGAAAAAACCTTTGCATAATCCATGCTCTAATAAATTATGCTAATATTCTAATCTTATAAAAAAAGCTAACCTTGAGATCCATATTTCATATGGATATTAATACTAAAGGGTATTGAAATTGTTATCATTAACATTATCATTATTATTATGATTGTTATTATTATTACCATTAATGATATTATTATCATTAATTTTATAATTAACATTATCATAAATATTATATTACTATTACTGTTATTATTATCATTACTACTATTTCATGAATGCATCAAATGAAAGTACTATATGTTTGAATTGTAAATTATTCTTTAAACACTTCCTTGTTGCAATAAGCTAATGTAATGAAATGTCTACAAAAATAGATATATGATCTTATGAAATGGGCAAATCCTTTTCAAAAAATGCTCAGATATGGTATTACTATGCTCAACAATACTATGTGTACAAATTCAATAGGATATAATGCAGCAAAAACTATCGAAGAGACAAAGACTCCTGTTTATTATTGCCCTGCTAAACACATACAAGAAAATGATTACCCATACAAAAGTTGCTTTAAATGTTTGTACAAAATAAGTTTTGTCTTTAGTTGTGCAGACAACTCATGAGATCATCAAACATAGATTCATGACATCAAAATAAATGTTTGAGAGGTGAATAGTTACAAATAAATTCATGCAATTATGATGATTTGACTAACCATTTCTGAACACTAAAAAATTGATTGTGAGCTTCACAAACCATGCCTGATTGATGCATAAAAATGGGGCAAAGCTACCATTTCTTATAATCCATGTTATATTCACCAAACTTGCTACAATGCTACCTATCAATGCAAATTTTTATCCCAATCAAACATCCCATACATATCAAAATTAGTAAGCAGTATGAAAAATAGCCTATTATGACCCAAAGGAGGAAGTGCAAGCCAGGATCTTCGTCATGATGATGAATGTGACCGCTTTCAACAGGCGTGGGATCATTGAAAATGGTGACTTGGCTCGGTGGGACAAGAACAGAGACTCCCAAGAAAGTCAGATGATTGCATTGGCAGTGGGTTGAGGAGGGATAAGAGAGAGGACCGACCTGTTAAGAATGAAGAATCATAAAAAACAATATGACACTTGATTATCAGCAGGCACCGAAATGACCAGGCCTTTTGTATAAAGGTCAAGTCCACCCCAGAAAAATGTTCATTTGAATAAATAGAGAAAAATCGAACAAATGCTGAAAATTTCATCAAAATCGGATGTAAAATAAAAAAGTTATGGCATTTTGAAGTTTCGCTTATTTTTCACATCTTATTTTATATCCGATTTTCATGAAATTTTCAGTGTTATGCTTGTTGGATTTTTCTCTTTTTATTCAAATCATCTTTATGTTGGGGTGGACTTGTGCTTTAACATTATCAATCCTAGATCATTCATTGTAGATGTTCATATCGTCCAATCAATCACAAATTATTATATCAATTAGTACATAGATTATCAATGTGACTGGCATATAATAACTAAGAATTAACATTACATTCTGAGCAATTAAACATTAATAGTATATGATGAACACGACAGTCAATAATGTATCTATTTGAAAGAAGGTGTTCAAAATTTGAAGAAAAAGAACAGGTAATGGCGAACTGATTTCAAGCTTAGAATGTCATTCATAATGTTAATGGTATACAGCCATTGGTTCCATTTCAAAAATCTTGTGAGCAATGTTTAAAGAAAGAGTATCAAAAACCTGCTTTCAATTAATCTGTCGCTAAAATCTCAGTAGATTTGATTATAACATTTGTTTTGGGAGTTTAATGAGATGGGGCGTTAACAACTAGATTTCAAATACTCTACAACCCATGAAGATAGATCCCATACCTTGCATCCTTCGCTGTCCCACTCTTCCCGGTCTTCATGCCAAAAATTACACTGTAATGTGTGCATGAAAACAGAGAGTGTGATGTTGTCGTCTTCATACTCTGGCTGATCTTTGCCATCATGCAACCTTATCATGATCCCATTTGAGGCTGCATCAAACAAAGACGAAAAAAATTGAAGATAAGCAGTAAAATTATTTTATGCTTTTAATCTTTTCGACAATGCAGGCTCGTCTTCTAGACAAATACTTCCTCCACCATGGTGTATATAATTTATGAATAATTACTGCCTATTACCAATTTTTTATTCATTTATTATTACCATTAGAAATAATATGGGGTATTGCAAACAAAAATGATGTAAATCATTTATAAACACTGTAAGGACTACCTGTTATTTCATTTTAAATTTCATTTACTATCATCATCAAATGAACCGTGATTCAAATTTTCTGAGGCGATTGATTATTTGTTTATTATTTTATTGATTTTCCTGCTTTTAAAGTGCAGTAAAGTTTAATTTCTATTATCAGTTTTAGTGAGAACGGATAAGAATCCAAACTGGTTGACTACTTGCATGTAGTACAATTGTTAAATCATGATGAGGAAAATTTACATTGAATAGAAAAGCATCCATTCTAACACTGTCCAGAGGAAAGTAATAATTTAATAAAATTAATTTGTGATTTCAGTCATAATTATATTGATAATATAATACAATAATACACTTCATCGAGGGTATAAGTACAAATTACATGCACGAGGACAAGGGACCTTTGGAACAGTGCTGCCTCGGAAGTTTTCAAAAGTAACAGGTGCATGCAATCATTCTAATGCTTGAGAAAAATGAAGTGCATTATTATTATTGTATGTTTTACAAGATAATGATGTGGCTCCTTGTTATTTGATGAACCATCCTTATTTCAAAACCATGAAGGTCAATGAGACTATTCATTGGTACCACTCATTAGCAAATTTTCCTGTTGGATTAAAATAAATGACTGGTCACATGCAGTAGTGTACGCAGGATTTTTTTAAAGGGGGGGGGGGGGGTTTCAAGCTGAGTGAAATGTTGACAACCAAAAATTGTAGGTCGTTTCCTACCCCCAAAAAAATTGACAAGCAAAAAAAAGGTCTTCACCACTAATTTTACGTTGTTTCGTACCTCAAAAAAAGGTCTTCAAATTTTTTTAGAGGGGGGGTGGATATCAAAAACAAGTGGAATGCCTCTGGCCGTCTCACCTGCATCACGCGATTCAATATAGCAGCAGTGCTGATTTTGAAAACTACTATAACTCGCACAAGATGTTCAGTGATACTTGGTTACTCTTATTTCCACGTTTTATGAACTAGACCAATACACTTATAGAGATATGATGGCAATTCAACAAATACCCCCAACGTGGCCAAAGTTCTTTGACCTTACATGACCTTTGACCTTGATCATGTGACCTGTAACTCGCACAGGATGTTCAGTGATACTTGATTACTATTATGTCCAAGTTTTATGAACTAGACCAACACACTTTCAAATTTATGGCTGTAATTCAACAAATACCCCAATTTGGCCAAAGTTCATTGACCCTAAATGACCTTTGACCTTGATCATGTGACCTGAAACTTGCACAGGATGTTCAGTAATACTTGATTACTATTATGTCCAAGTTTCATGAATCAGATCCATAAACTTTCAAAGTTATGATGGTTAATTCAACAGATACCCCCAATTCGGCCAAAGTTCATTGACCCTAAATGACCTTTGACCTTGGTCATGTGACGTGAAACTCATGTAGGATGTTCAGTGATACTTAATTAACCTTATGTATAAGTTTCATGAACTAGGTCCATATATTTTCTAAGTTATGATGACATTTCAAAAACTTAACCTTAGGTTAAGATTTTGATGTTGATTCCCCCAACATGGTCTAAGTTCATTGACCCTAAATGACCTTTGACCTTGGTCATGTGACATGAAACTCAGGCAGGATGTTCAGTAATACTTGATTAACCTTATGGCCAAGTTTCATGAACTAGGTCCATATACTTTCTAAGTTATGCTGTCATTTCAAAAACTTAACCTCAGGTTAAGATTTGGTGTTGACGCCGCCGCCGCCGTCGCCGCCGCCGCCGCCGTCGCCGCCGCCGTCGGAAAAGCGGCGCCTATAGTCTCACTCTGCTATGCAGGTGAGACAAAAATTAAGGGGGGGGGGGGTGTAACCACCCCCTGCGTATGCCACTGGTCACATGGTAGATTTCAGCCAACCATTTGATGAGGATCCACATCACCACTTTAAGAGAAGAATATTATTACAGATACATACCATTCAAATCATTCAAAGGGATATTCCATGTGTAATTAGTAGCACTATCTAAAGGTGTATTATCAACACTCAAAATAAGATGACTTCCAATGCAGCTTGGCTCCTGAATGTTGACACTGGCTGTACAGACAGACAGGACCACCAAGGGCTCAGTCTTAGCCGAGATTGTAAGGTAAAGGGCGCCCTCCACAGGCAAGGATGAGGGGTCAATAATAACTGAAGCCGAGGCATTCTTCGTAAGGTGCACCGCAGTGGGTTTGGTCAAAAGAGTGTCTCTCATTGGTATATGCACATCGATATCCGCAGTCAAGTCATGAACTGTAGTTGATTGAAATTAATAGATAGAACTAGATAGTTGATGTAATTATAGAAGTTTCAATAACTAACAAAATTACAGTACATGTATCTTCAATATAAAAACAATTTAGCATCATTAAATGCAGGCAAGTCATATTTTCATGCCCTCCCCCCCCCCCCCCATAAAGGGGGAAAGATGCTCTTAGATTCATGAAAAGAACATTTTGAATATCGAATCTACATGTATGTAAAAAAGATTTGGATTTGTTCTGAACTTTTTCATTTAATATCAAATAAAGGTTCTTTTATTCTCTGGAATAGAAATGAACAAAAAAAGAGAAAAACATGCTCTCAGATTATAGCACATCACTTTTCACAATTTCTCAAGCTTGATGATGCAGTTATACCAATGAAACTAACTCAAGGGCCCCGCGTCTTACAAAGAGTAACGAATGATCCCATCAACCACAACTATGGAAAGCAAGCAACGTCAACATCTAAAATTCATGTTTGTTCAAAATATTTGCTAGAAGTGATGTATAATCATGCACTCATTGTTTTTTGGAAAATTCAGTGTGCTTCTCTTTGTTTACAACAAAATTATGACATTGTTGGGTTTCCACATATTTCAAGATGATCAGATTAATCGTAACTCTTTGTAAGATGGGGCCCTGACTGATCAAAGATGGTATGTTATTCCGAATGACAATCCCCATCAGTGTGCCTGGAGTTTGGTTGGCATGACTGCAATGTTAATAACTTACAGTCGAGTACATGATCCCCTGCCAGCTGAATCTCTACAATACTGGACCGGACAGAGTCACCGCCAGCTGCCCAAGGGAAAGGGTTCCTACTCCATGCTGCCATCTGAAGAAGAAAAAAAACAGACCTTGGAATATCATTTTATTGTGTCCACATTTAAAGAGTTAGACAGATGCCAACTGCATTATTCATACCCATATATCATAGACCACATTATGGGGGTTTCAATTGAAAGAATAAATAAATTGCTCTGATTCATATTTGATGCATTCATGAATTTATACCTATTCAAGAGTTGGTAATAACAGAAAAGATATACCTTGTTTTCTACATTTGATTTTCAGTTGAATGATTGCAATATATTGTTGCAACTCTTACATATTTAGTTCTTGCCTATTTCATTTGAATGTGTGCAAGAGAAAATTCTTAATTTCACCTTCAATTACTGAAATATGCTAAAAATGTATAACTTTTAAATTTACGTTTTATAAGAGAGAGTGCACAGTTTGTCGATTTCAGAATTGTTTTTTTTCAACTTCATGCATTGGCCCATGGGCGGAAATCCCAGGTGGGGGGGGGGGGGGCATGTCTCCCATACCTTAAAATAGTAAGGGGGACACAATATCAAATGTCCCTCCTACTATTTGTGGTCTTTTATGATGGTAAGAAATACATCATTCAAAATAAAAATAAAACCAACTCGCTCATCTGGAGAAATAAATAAATTTGTATGAATATCATGTTTAAATTTAAAAACATTTTTAGTATGTTCCTATCTAACGAAGATAGCATAAAGAATAATATTTATTGCATCATGAGGAATCAACAAATACATTATGATCACTATCATTGTGACACTATGACCCTTATCAAGTCATGTTAACATCATGGCCTATTTAATGAAGATAACATAAAGAGCAGTGAAATCCTCTGCATTTAAGAAATCAACAATATGAAATTACATTAATAGTATCACTAACATTAATCACTACAGTATTATGACCATTACAATAGTAATATGATATTATGACCCTTATAAAGTGTAACATTACACAGTATGTTCCTATCTACTGAAGATAGCATAAAGAGCAGTAGAATTAGAAATTAAAAACCCATCAAATACATAAAACCTATTATTTTATCATAATAACATTATCAACCTTATTATGTCATGATACAATTATGAAATATGTTCCTATCAAGTGAAGATAGCACAAAGAGCAGTTAAATTGGAAACTAAAAACCAACTAAATATATTTAATCTATTATTTTATCATAATAAATTTATCACCCTTATTATGTCATGATACACTTATGGAGTGTTCTTATATAATCAAGATAGCATGAAGCACAGTATAATTAGAAACTGAAAAGCCACCAAATATAATAAACTTATTATTTCATCATTTATCACCCTCATTAAGTCATGATACAATTATAGAATATGTTCCTATATAGGGAAGATAGCATAAAGAGCAGTATAATTAGAAACTAAACACTTATCAAATACATCAAACCTTTTATTTCATCATAATAACATTATCATCCTTATTAAGTCATGATACAATTATGGAGTATTTTTCTATCTAATGAAGATAGCATAAAGAATAGCAAAATTAGAAACTAAAACCCCACCAAATACATCAAACCTAGTAATTTATCACAATAACATTATCACCCAAGTCATGATACAATTATGGAGTATTTTTCTATCTAATGAAGATAGCATAAAGAATAGCAAAATTAGAAACTAAAAACCCACCAAATACATTCAACCAATTATTTTATCAAATAATATCATTACCCTTATCAAGTCATGATACCATTATGGACTATATGGAGTATGTTCCTATCTAATGAAGATATAAATAATGAAAAGTTAAATTAGCAACTAAAAAAACAAAACAAATTTCATTATGAAATTATAGCCCTTATTATCACGACATGACTTCATTATTGAATAGGTTTCTCTCAAATGAAAATACAATGAATACTAGTGAGATGGGACCCACACTCTTGTCTTAAAATATCAAAAAATCTACATTATTTTCATTGTAAGTACAAAACTTGATATAGAAACAGGCCTATGTTCCTCTTTAAAAAAAAAGTGCCATAAATACCACTTTAACATGAACAATACATCTCGTCAAATCTGTATTATGGCTATATATATTATAATTTCCAGATATGAGTATGTTCCTGTCTAATGAAGATGCCACCCATATAAGTCTACACTAAGATTAAAACATGTATCTTTGAGAAATAAATCTACATGGCGATTATTATCAAATGCATGGATTTTTATGATTCAACATATTAATAAATTTCCCTTTTCCGGTGGGGAAAGGGTCTGATTGATTGATTTTGAATTTTGTATTATTTGGTCGTTGTTTTTTTACATAGCCTAAAATACATGCAGAACAAAGAAATGAGAGCTGAACAAAAACTTTGTAACAGACCAATAGACCAACAGACTTAACAAGAAAAGTGATCTCTAGGTCTCTGACGAACTTTGTTCAGGCGAGACAAAAATAATATATACACCTTCTTCTGGATGTCAAATGTTCTAGGGCATTCTGTAATAGCAGTCATAACATGGACTGGTTTGAAAAAAAAGGAATGCTCTCCAGGATGTGGGGTAGTAAAGAACTAAGAGATATTGTTTGAGGTCGGTAAACAGAGCAGCAGGTAGGAGGGCACCAGCCCCATCAGGAGGATCTAGCTAGGAATTCCGGTGGGTGATGCAAAACTGTTCTTTTTTTAATTATGTACTCGGTTGTATTTGTTAAGATCTCTTTTTTTTATTTGTTTATATTTGTTGTTGTTTGTACATATATATATATATACATCCAAAGGAACTGTTGCTTGGCTAACGCCATGAGCGTCTCTGGACGGTGTGTGCGCTCAATAAGATATCACAATTATTATTATTATCATTGTTATTATTTACTGCTATATAAAACTAAAGTAGAAAATTATCATTATCCCCACCATCAAAAATATCGAGTAAGATTACCTTGATGCTGATAACTGTGTCGTGAACATGTTCCATACTGTGATGAATATCCTCTGCCGAAGGCATTCTAAAGCTACCAGTGGTCTCTGACCCCCTGAAGGTTGTCTCTGCCAGCTTGTCCTTGCTGATACTACCAACTGCTAAGCTCAGCATAGGAGATGTTATGATGGTAGCTTCTTCACTGGGAATCTTGCCTGCAACTATTGCATCTTGAATGTCACTGGTCGTAGACATGGCAACTTCCATCAAATTCTTTAAGGAAATATAATATTGGCATGAAATGGTTGCATACATTTATAAAAAGCAAGAATACCTCTAAGGTTAACTATCAAAGCCACAAAATAATCTGTTATTGTGGCAATACAAATGTCTGATATTGATATTACATATATCACCTACTATTGGTGTGTGAATGTATGTAATAAGACTTTAAGATCCAGTCATGTCTGGCCCCCGTTTTTTATTTCATAATTATGATAGTAATGTCAATTGAAAACATGTTCATATATCAATATCGATATCTAATTTTCTTGTAACAAAGGTCATGTGTCATGAAGAATTGAATGCTTGAGATAAATAAATTTAGTTTGAGTTTTTTGTAAGGGCAAGAATTTAGCTAATTACATGTAACATCTCTGAAAACTTAACAGCTTGTAGATGACACTGCCCGAAGCAATGGCTGTATCAAAATATTTACAATGATGTCATCTTTAAACATCAAATAACAAAGTTCAAATAATTATTGTAAGATTCAAAAGCCTTTCCATATTCTGGATGATGTTATAGAAAAGGTTCACTACAGAGGATTTGTCTTCAAATCTCTCAAAATTATAGCATTGACAAAAGGAAATAAAGGCTTCGTCTCAAAGGCATTACCTTATAATGATCTTCTTGTAGGTTATCCTCTGCAGAAATTAAGATGTTTGACAACCCCTCAATCAGAATTCTACCAGCAGACTCAATATCTTCCTGAGCTTGGGTGTAAGACCCAGATTTTGAATTCAGGAATAAGGTCATTTCAGTAAGAACACTTACAGCTTCCATCTAGTATGGGAGAGGGGTAAAAAACATGACTTTAAGGAGGAGATGTGTAAAACTAAATCATTTTTTCATACTTTTATAGTGTCAGAACACAATGCCAAAAATCTATGCATCTAGTCTATGTAAGGGTTGTAACATTATAAATTTAGAAAAAAATTTGAATGAATGCATTGGGTGGTATTCTAATACCACGCACATATTAAATGTAAACCATACTTTTTATGGAATGTACGGTATGTTCCTATCTAATGAAGATAGCATATTAAAAGAGCAGTAGAATTGGTAATTAAATACCCACCAAATATATTAAACTTATTATTTCATCATAATGACATCGTTACCCTTATTAAGTCATGATAAATAAATAGAGTATGTTTGTATCTAATGAAGATAGCATATCAAAAAAAGCAGTAGAATTAGAAACTAAAAACCCACCAAACACATTAAAACTATTATTTCATAACAACATTATCGCCCTTATTAATTCATGATAAAATTATGGAGTATGTTCCTATCTAATGAAGATAACATGAAGGGCAGTAAAATTGGAAACTAAAAACCCATCAAATTCATTGAACTTATTATTTAGTAACAACGTTATCACCCTTATTAAGTCATGATACAATTATGGAGTATGTTCCTATCTAATGAAGATATCATATTAAAAGAGCAGTAGAATTAGAAACTAAAAACCTACCAAATACAATTGTTTTGGAGTGAAAAAAGTCTAATGGCCCATATTCTGATGTCGGGTTTATCTTAGACCATGGTCTAACTCTGTGCTGAAATTATGGGAAGCCAAAAATGTCAAAAGTTTGTGTACATTGCATGTTCCTTATGTTTACTGCACCCTTTTCTGATTCTTCAATGGAAAAGACAACTATCTTATTTGTCTTTCCCCAGACAATTAAGAATAATTTAAGAGTCAAATGAGCTGATATACTGAACCTCAACTGTTAAGAGATTAATGTCAGAATTGGCTATCCATACTGAAACCACAACTTGAGACCAGAGTTTGAATTAAACCCGACTTCAGAATAGTATACAATACATTCCAATGAATTTTAGCTAACATTAGCTCAATCACGATTAATGTTGAATAGAGAAGCCAAAACCTAGCATTCTACAGATGTGTGGAATAAAATTCTTTTTAGTCTCGAGTCAGCCCAAGTCTAATTTAATCAGATGGCGTTATCATTTTCAATTATTTCATTCTAACTAAATGATTGCATAGTCTCTATTTACCTGTACATTGGTTAAAATTTCTTGAGTGTTTCGAGTAATACAAGCAAGAGCAGCAGAGTTCTGTAGCAGAGAGGTCATTGATTCTATTGGGATAGCAGCAATAGTGTCGATGAAAGAAGAACGAATCTGTGAAAAAGAATAAGGAGACTGCACTCATAAGGGGGTATTACCGGTATACAAAACTTGATACCAAAGTGTACAAAATATAGCCATTAGCAACTGATTGATGTTAGGGTCAACATTGCTATTGAGGTTGAAAGTGATCTCGATCATTTCAAACTAGAACATAAATGACCACACATCTATATGGCTGTGGGAAGTATATGTAGCGAACCCGACGCTGGTGGACACAAGGGGTGGGGGTAAAAAAAGCTGAGACTTTTTAGGGTTAAAATAAGTAATGTTATAGAATCATATAATATTCATAACAATGGGTTCACACTTGACCCCCATATACACACATTCCTCTGAAGTAGAAAGGTGAAAGAGATGGGCTGGAAGGATGACCAGCACTGGTCAACAGAAAATAGACCAATCTACAAATGGACAGAATTTTGATTTCTTTTGCACAAAATGATTAATTTTTTTGCATCCATACCTCTGCCCTGCTCCCTCTTCCATCTTCATCCTCATTAGTAGCACCCTCTTCTCCAATGACATTAAGAATTGATCCGAGAACATAGATGACCTGTGCAGCTCGTCCAATGTCTCCTACTGCTAATAATGCATTCACATTGGATTCAACAAACAACCTCATCTCCAGGTATTCCTGTGCAGTTGGAGGTTGGGAAAGTGTGGTTGGAGGATAAACCTGGAATTTCAAAGACAGATTAGTGAGTGTTAAATATAACATAAGTTTCCTCAACTTGTTTTGTGACTTCGTAGAGTAGAGTGAAAGCAGGGGTGGATCCAGGATTGACAAATGGGAGTGGGGCAATAGGGTACACTTGCTGCCCCACTCCCACAAAATCAACCCCCCCTAAAAAAAAACCCCCCAAGGTTACCCCTTTCTGTGTTAATCACTACCCCCTTTGGTTACTCATTTATATTTTTCATAAAGAAATGAAATTACAAAACAAAAATAGGTGATGGAAATGAACAGTACAGGCTCTGGCCATATATATAAATGCAATTTTCAAGGACAGAGTAACATATACTCACATTTGCGGTAACAAATATTGTTGTACTAGCCCCATAGCAATCTTGAGCAGTGACTTGTAGCAGTACAGTGTAATCATTTGCACTATCTCCAACTGGAAGGTATATATCATCTATGAATCCCTTGCTCCCTTCATACAGAAGAAAACCTGTAGAGTAATTCAAATATTACGCAAATGTCAGAAAAAAAATCATCAACTAATATTATTTTTAAAATGTCTTGATATATACCAAATATTAAATTACATTTTCTTACTGCAATTAACAATAAATATTGAAATGTATCTGATATTCTAATTGTGTAACATCCTCAGAAAAAAAAGGTGAACAGAAAATGAAATTCAGTTCATGATTACTTGCATCCATAGACACATTCCATTATATATTTTCCCATGCTCTCAGATATGTTAGACAGATATACCACAACGAGGTTAATTTTGGATAATAGGGTATCCTAGATAAATTCCTTATACTACTATATATTCAAATCGTGCAGATGAATATTGATTTTCTTACTTATTTTCTTAAAAATTTATTTGATATTTTATTTTGCAAATGTATAAGGAGTCATACACCCCCTCTCTCAAAAGTGTGATGAGTGGATAATCATAACAAGTGGAGCGCCTCTGGCAGTCTCACCTGCATTACCCAATTCAATATAGCAGCAGTGCTGACTTTGAAAATGACTATAGAAATTTTAGAATAATCATAAAAAACACCATTCATGTGATAGGCAATTAGTGATACTGGATTACTCTTAGGTCCAAGTCTCATGAACTAGATCCAAAAACTTTCAAAGTTATGATAGCAATTCAACAAATAATGCCAATATGGCAAAAAGTTCATTGACCTTAAATGACCTTCGACCTTGGTCAAAACTCACACAAGATGTTCACTGATACCTTATTACTCTTATGTCCAAGTTTCATGAGCTAAATCCATAAAATTTCAAAGTTATGATGGCAATTTAACAAATAACTTCTACATGGCCAAAGTTCATTGACCCTAAATGACCTTTGACCCTGGTCATGTGACAGGAAACTCAGGCAGGATGTTCAGTAATACTTGATTAACCTCATGTCCAAGTTTCATGAACTAGCTAGGACCATATGCACTTTCTAAGCTATGATGACATTTCAAAAACTTAACCTTAGGTTAAGATTTCAATGTGGACGCCGCCGCTGTTACCGTCGCCGCCATCGGAAAAGCAGTGCATTTAGTCTTGCTCTGCTATGCAGGCGGGAAAAAACAGATATGAATAATGAAAACACACAATGCATTAGAGAAATAATTACATTACCAAATTATAAAGTCACTGATTTAGGATTCTTTCGAACAATGGCGTTGAGCAAATTGAATACATCAATTTTGAATAAAAAAATGAAGGAAATTAATGTGGTCATTTACCCTCTCCTCTGCCCTTAAATTCTCCATTCACGAAATCCACACGGTTGAATAAAACAATCCGATATGTCAAGGGTTTATCCACATTGGTGAAACCAAATGATATCACAGTGAAATCAGTTTGGAGGGCATATCCCTCTCTGGGTGTCACAACACAGCAGCCTAGTGCAGGTGGAGCACTTAAGTTGACAACGAACTCGGCGTAGCCCTCAGAATCAAAGGTAGATTGAAAGCCTGAAAATTTAAAATAATAATTTCTGATTAAACATTATATAGAAAAACCTCTTGTAAGATTCATACCTTTATTCAAAAAAAATGTTTAGAATGCATCAAAAATGAAATGCTGCACTGCGATTGGATCATCAAAGTACATTTACATTTCATATTCCCTTCTGTGAGAAACGGTCATCCGGGTGACTCCTGGGTGACCATTACGTGGTAAAAGGTCAACCAAGCGTTTCCTGGGTGACCAATACTGTTAAAGGCTTCCTTGGTGACCATTGCTGAAAAAGGTTAACTAAGCGTTTCCTGGGTGACCATTACTGTAAAAGGTCAACCAAGCATTTCCTGGGTGATCATTACTGTAACAGGTCAACTGGGTGCCTATTGGGTGGCCATTACTCTAAAAGGGCATCTTGGGCAATTCATCGTTGACCATTAATACACAAGGTCACCTGCGTGAATGCTCGGTGACCATTACTGTAAAATTTCATGTCGCATGTCGGGTGACTCGTGGGTGATTACAGGATAAAGTCTCACTCTAGATATGTCAAGGGTAGTAACTAATTGCACAGGTGACTATAATAATTCCCCCTTCCACAGCATGTACTTACCTCTAACTCGCAAAGCAATGCCAGTGCTTTCAGAAAAGGAATCAAAGGTATGAGGTTTGATGACCAGGTAGGGTTGGTCAAGACCTGTTGTAGTATTGGTAGATAAGTCACTGAAAACTGTGCTGCCATCTGATTCAAGACTCCATTGGAAAGACACATCTTCACTGTCACAGTTGCTGCATGAGGCATGCAGGACAAGACGCTCGGCTGTTAATAAGTACGTGTTGCAATTACTGATGCAACTGTGAATGAGGACAAGAAACGGTTACGTCTAATATGACAACATTCTTCTTCATTCAGCCTGTAATTCCTGTAATTTGAATGTTGTTTCATTCTCGCATGTAGTGTCATTAGTGTGGGAGCTACTTTGACCTATGACACCAGTTAAGCCCTTCATTTAGAGAACTGACATCAAAATTCATTTTGTTCATATATTAAGAATATTTAATACATGCCTTAAATTAGAACCATTCAAACTGTAATATTTTGTCTTTTTAGATGATATTCACCACTGATACTCTGATATATGGACTACGCAAAGACAAAAAAAGTTAAAAAGTACATCTATTCATTAAAAAATGTTTATTAGCGAAAGACTACCAAAACCTAATTTCTCACACTGTTATCATGATAAATCAATTGTTTTGGAAGTTTGTATAGTAAAAGAAATATTCCATATTTTCATTATTAACAGCAGGAAAAAAATCTCCCTTATCTGAAGATTACTCCTTGGGTGACCAACACACAGTCCCCAACATTCTTAATTGATTCGCTCAAGCAGCCAGCAATTGCTCAGATAAAATTTAAAATCAATTTATCCCCCGTCTTGATGCAATACATGCATTGGCCAGAAAATAGTGTCATCCTCCACTGAGAAAATGATTGCCCAACATCCTATCAGTTTTTAAATACAACACCGTTTTTGTTATTAAAATAAAGTTTATTTCATTTTCGGAAAAGCAAACCTTATTTCATTTTCGGACTAACGAACCCTTTTTTCATTATCGGACTAACGAACCTTATTTCATTTTTGGATTAATGAACCTTCAGAATAACGAACCTTATTTTGTTCTCAGACTAATGAACCTTAGATCGTTTACGGACTAACAAACCTTTGGACTTCAAACCTTCGGAATAACAAACCTTCAGAGTATTCAAACTTTCGAAATAACGAACGTCATCCAGGTTGGCTTTCCATCCAAAGAAATAAGCCCCAAAAGGTTGTTCCTTCTAATGTTTTGATAATTACATGGTAATTCCATATCTTTACAAGAGTTTGTGATCAGTGCAATTTTTTTTCAAACATGACTCAACAAGGTTCATTGAAAAATATCAACTTAATAGCTTTAATTAGTTATGACATAATAAATTATTCCACATTGTGCTACATTTGCATACTTGCCAACTTTAGAAAAAAAAAAGAGGAATCCATTTTTCAGAGTAACGAGCGTGTGACAAGGCGAGACTCTAATAATGATATCCAAAATATTGGACATTGCATGTTTCCCCAATGTTTCTGCTATGTACGAAGTTTTTGTTCGTCCCGATGAATACTTCTTGGCGATGTCCGAGTCGGGGAACATCTTTGGGAATAATTTTGATGCGTGGTCCGCCACACTGATAGGTAGGGAATGTTCAATAATGAAGTCTGTAAATAAAGTCTCCGCTCGAATAACATTAACACTTGAAGATGACGTTGAAGCGAAAGTGGAGATACTTTTCGTACTGCTCGCTGAATTACTGATGGAGCTGTGTTTTTTCGTTCTTAAATGTTTTTCAATGTCATTTAATCCACCAATGACACACAGACTGACAGAGAAGTCGGTACGGCAAAGTTGACAGTAGGCAAAATACTCTCCATTACCCGACCGTGAAATAACTGGATATTTCTTAGAATACTCCTTCTTGTATTTCTGATTAATTTTGGGTTTGCTCATTTTGACTTTATTTCACGAAAACAGACTAACAGTCTAAATGCACATGTAACTTACACATGAACTTAGAATCTATGCAATTGCAAATGCACCGGTACAGCACTCACTCACTGTCACTGTGTTGTAATACTGCCCACTGCACTGTCTGTATAACGATCGGAATCACAGTCACATTCACAATCCAAACGATGCATTGGCGACGGTATCCACTTTCCACACACTAAATTTGTAATTTTGGCTTTAAAATTCCACAGAAAAACTATATCCTTTGGCCATTAGCATTAGTCCGACGATCGTTGAGCTGGATCTTACGTTTGCACACGTATTATGCACATGATGCATGCAGCGCAGTATACTCGCAACGTCGCAGCATGCATTGTATTTGCACGTGTTGTCGCTCTAGCTGTGTTTGCACGCGCTTCTGCAATGTGCGCGCCATATGAGATAGGCAAAGTGAAAAACTACGTACAAGAGTGTGTTCAGTTGGTGGAAAAATAATGCTATTTGGGATATCGCGATATCCAGGTGTCCGCAATGTGTGTGTGTGTGTGTATTTGAGTTTTGTCAGACGTGTATTAATCAGATATGATTATTTATGTCTGGGACCGACCTTAAACGTCACCATCCGAAAGACGTGACCAGGGCTCGAACCTCTGCATCAATTTGTAATTTCCCCACATAGCTTGGATTACAGGCGCACGCCACAACGCTTCAGTTTGGTCTAACCTTCGCTCCAGCCGTTTTTTTTAAATATTATCAATGTAAAAATTAATGAAAATCAGAATTATGGGGTTGATATTCGTAATGCGGAATTGGCAATAAAAAAATGGGATTCCGCCAAAATCGGGATGGTTGGCAAGTATGCATTTGTGAACACCCAATTCATATCGACTATCGAATACAAAAAAAAATTGCCAATTAGAGGACCACGATGGAATCTTTTGATAAAACCTTCCATATTACTTCTCACTATCCTGTTTTTTATTAAAATTGAATTATTAGAATTGAATTGTATTTTATTGCCTTCAAAAAAAGTTTTGCCCAGTAAATAGTTTAACATCTTCAGTAGATTACCTCATTTGTACGTCTGGTAATCGCCCCGCCTTCAAATGGATTCTTTGTTTTGTCAGCCCAGATACTCTTCCCTCTTTCAAAACATTGAGCCAGAAGTCCATTGTCACATCAGCATTAAGCTTGTTGGCCATTACAACCAATGTTGTTGAGGTTGAGTTCATCAATATTTCTTCACCTTCAAAACATGCATCATCTACAGGAAGCAAAAGAAAATGATTAAAAAAAAACACCTGTTATGAAATAGAATTTCAGGTACAATTAGTCAAATTTTTTTAATTGTAAATTTTGTTGTTGTTGTTGTGAATTTGCATTCATTTATTCTCTAAAAATACTGCTCTTCATTGAATATCACAGTCTAATAATATGTTTTGTAAACAGTTAATTTTTTTTTGGGGGGGAGGGCAGAGTTAGGGGTGGGAAGGCCTGTTTTTGTTTTCATTTTGTTATCAAAATTTAATTATTTTTATAGACAATGAGAATGCTTAATCTAATTAAATATGAACTCATATTAAGCTCTTGCTATGACGAGCAGATATGGGCGCACTTTTTAAGTTTGGCTTCAAATAGATAAAATAATACCAGTCACATGCACGTTGTGTTAACCAAAGTGTGTGTGGTATTACTTATTCAGCGGAAACAAAAAAAAAACCAAAATAAGTACTGGGTGAACATCAAATAACATACACTACCTGTATTTTGTATTGCTTCATCAATAGACAAGTACGTGGTTTCACCATCAACCATTACACAGTACCACAAGAAGGTCAGATCACTGGATGACCCATCGGTCACATCAGGGTCATATGAAGTTGATCCATCTACTATCAAACTGGAACATACACCTTAGTTCAAATAAAAAAACAAAGCACATTTTATGTGAATCAATAATTGGCTTTTAAAAAGCAATTTTCAGAGCGCATCTACATCACTATTGGACACAATCACTGCTTCATGCATAAATGAATTGCACCATCTCCACTCCCTGAGGGCATTCCAGCCAGGCTCCCTTTCACAAGCGCACACATGCTATTGACATTTGTATTAAAAATGAACCCCTTTGTTTGCTACAGAGATTGAGAAGACAATACAGCAAAAGCACATCCATCTGGATTTTAGATGGAAAATAATATTCAATGTTAGTGTACGACGTTTGATAAAATTTTAAATGGTCTTTTAAATTGTTTATTACCTTTATATACAATAAGATATTATATGTATACCATTCACGAGAATATAAAAGAAAAGAGAAATACCATGTGACCTCGAGGCTCCACCATTGATAACAGCTACTAATGAGGATGGCTGGATTTCCAATTGAGTGGCGATATGCTCTTCAACGATGATTTCCTCTGATGCCTTTTTACGTGTTTCAGCTTTCAGATTTAAACTATGAGTACCATAAGGCAGAATTCCACCTGGAATCGTCACTTGATGTGTCTGATGAGTAAGTATAGAGCATTTCTCAAATCATTTAAAAGGGCTGTAAATATGTTAAAATACAGAACATATTAACTGCAAACTTACCTCATTGGCTTGATGTAGTTAATTTTAAGGCATATACAACTGTCCACGGCTTTGAAGAATTGATAAATATTTTCTCCCCCGAAATGTTAAAAATAATCCCTGTAAGTAAAATGACCCCCTGTAGATTACTAGTACCCCCTGGTTCATGCCAAAAGTAATTTGGAATGAACAAAATCAGGAAAAAATGGCTCCCATACAAAAATATTGATAAATCAACTGGGTAATACTGTATGAGAACTTTCAGAAAAACAAAATTTAAAAAGACAAGAGAAGCATGTGGATGTACAAAAACGATACAAATAATTATAATAAAACTGGTGTTTTATATTTCTGCCCTACCATGATGTGGTAAAACAGTTTCTGATGACTAAAAAGTGTGTCTTGAACTTTCCATTGAAAACCAATTTGTACATGAGCATTGGACAAAAGTTGAGGAAGTACTTTGCTCAACAAAATTTTTCCTGATTCATTGCCACAGTATGTCATTACCATGAAAATGCAGTTCCTTATACATATAAAATGTATTTTCACCGAAATGAATGTGTGTGAAGTGTCATGAACATTGTGCAAAAACTGAGAAAGTATTTTGCTTTGCAACATTTTTTCCCCCTCAATTTATTACTATAATGTATCATTACCATGATAATAGAGTACCGTACCCTACATATTTGAAAATGTATCTTGCATTTGTGACCATTGAGCAAAAATTGAGCAGTTTGCTCCTCAAGATTTTTCTCTTACATATTTTTCAATAATATGCCGTTAGTGGCATAGCAACACAATTCCCAAGACTTAAAAAAAAATGTCTTTCGAAATCCCCAAGATTTGCAACGTACCCACGGACAGACTGCCAGACCGACCGACCTTTACATTGATTCTAGACACGCCTCCAAAGCTTGTTTGGCGGCCAACATTGATATTTACTTACATGTGTGATCCTTTCAAAAACAGTAACTATGGCACCGTCAACATCTGATGTCACTATCCACCACTTCAAATGAGTGCTCATGGGTTCAATGCACTGTTCATCAATCTCCATATGGGCCATGGCATGAATATTGAAAGCCTTGAAGTGTACACCAGGATACAGACTATTACACGTCTCTTTGGCCTCCATGGTCAGACTGCTGATACATGAATGCTTGACTATCACATTCACCTGCACAGATAAAATTATAATCAGATATTTAACATTGAAGATATTTTGAATCTGAGGGTTTTCCTCACATATGGTCTTAAGGCGGACAAGAAAGACAATTACACTAGAAATAACTGTTCAAGAAACATGGACATTAGATGAACAGAACAATTTGGAAAAGAAAATGTAAGATTTTCAAGTTGTGATTAATCAGTTACAAATCTATGACCCCAAGATGTCATATCCCACTTCACATTCCACGATCTTGGCAGAAATTCTTTTGTTTCACTGATTTGTCATCGACATGTATTTTAACCATCGTAGAACAAATTCTTGTAGGACAGTCACGGAAGGGCAGTTCATGAAAGTTGTCAGCACTGACTATATTATCGGCTCTGCTAGTTTCAGTAAAATCCTTTGTTTTGATGGCCTGAGAAGCTCTAGTCTCTAATCACTACTATGGTATCAATCCAAATTCTCAGATTTATTTTGGTGCAACATCGATGTCTGCAATATTGTATACAAACCTTTGCAGCCAAAGTATGGAATACCCAAGAAGAAACTTCATAAGTGCCGAGCGAGGAATATCTGTGACTGAGAAAACTAGCAAAATATCCATCCATGCTAGACACACTTTCTGTCAAGGCACTGGGGACGTCACTCAGAGACCACGATCTTGGGTTGGTAGTCAAGCAGGAGTCCGCAGAGTGCTCAAAGCAGAAGGTATAACTTAAATGCTCGACGATGCTGTCTGTCAGAAGGGCGCACCACATTACTTGATTTGTAAAGACATGAGTTGGACAGAGTATATGGGTGGTGGGAAGTACCGTTGCATTTGCCGTGGTTGTAAGGTTGTAAGACTTTCCAATGGCAGTTGCATCAATGGTGAAAACTGAAGGTATGGTTAGAGAGAGAAGCACTGCATCTTCAGAATAGACTGTATACTCAAAAGAGTCACCTGATAGAAGGTCTGTGATGGACCAAATGATCTGAGATGAAATCGCTCGAAAGGAGCCAAAAATAGATGCAAGAACAAGGATGGTGTCGTTGACCCGGAACATGTGATCAATGCTTGACTCTGCAGATATGGAAAGATCAACAAAGGGAGATAGAGTTGAGACTGAGATTTGATTTTTTTTTCCTGTTCACCAAATACAACATCAGAAAGTTCGATGTCAGTCATAATAATATGAATAGAAGATAGGATACTATCTGAGATGAACTCAAATAAATTTTGCTGATAAAGTAAGTCAAATGGAGGGCCTTGCCAAGAAGAAGTCAGCTTAGTATGTAACTGTTAAAGCACATGAAGAATTGACAAATACTGTTTCCCTTTCAATATATGGCAGTATGCAAGTTATTCATTCAAAATATAGTTAATTGGCTTAAACGTAAGATTTTAACACAAGACAATGATGAACATCACGGAAAAAGGGTAAAATATTAACAATTTCTTAATTGTGAACACAATCAGATTTACAGTACAACTCTTTCATGTATCATTTTATCATTGTAATTCCTTCTGTTTTTCCACATTTAATATCACTAACGTTCCCATTAAACTGAGTTAACAGCTGTTTTTATAATTGAATCACATTTATAATAAGTAAATGGCACATTTTTGGATAGCTTAGATCCTCCCATTGCTGGAGTATGCAGTATACAAAATATACATCTCTAAAAATGAGTGAATACTAAGAATTTGAAGAAATATTTGTTTCAAAGAGCAAAATCATGTTTTCCATCAAGCTTATTTTTGCCATTTTAAATGACATCCTAGTCAAGGAAAATGACGAAGGAATCAAAGCACAGTTTGTTTAACATAATACTTGCATTTCTACTCTTGTCAGCAACAGATTAAATTAGATAAAGTATTAGTCAAGGTTTTATGAAAATCCATCAAATAGCAGAGTTATGATTTTTAAAGTTTGACATTTGTGACGTCATATACGCAAGCTGCCTTCCGTTCATGTTATATAAGTTAAATAAATGCAAATTTTATAATGGATGGTGACTACAAATATTTTTCTTACAGAAGGGGCTATGAAATGATAAAGTCTGATGATATTCACTGCAAAAATAAAATCACATTTCAATTTTTGAGAAAATGGCATTTTGGGGAAATTTACATCACATGACATATGGATGAGCTGCTTGTCTGTTACATCAAGAATCCAAACTTTAAAAATAAATCTCTTATTCTTTGACAGATTCTTATCAAATCTTCACCAATATTTTATTCATCTGCACTTATTAAATTATCATGGAGAACTTCCCCTTTAAGTCAACTCCTGTACTTGTTTTATCAAACTATGGAAATACAAGTATTACAATAAACAAACTGAATATCTTTACTTCTTGTTCATTTTTCCACACTGAGGTGTCGCATTAAAGAACAAGTGGAATGCCTCTGGCAGTCTCACCTGCATTCCGCGATTCAAGATAGCAGCAGTGCTGACTTTGAATAGTTATTCACAAGAACATAACATGATAATAAAATACTATGTTCAATGACTCTAAATGACCTTTGACCTTGATCATGTGAACCAAGACACGTGCAAAATGTTCAGTGACAGTTGATTACCAGTGGCGGATCCAGGGGGGTGGCGCAGGGGGCGCGCGCCCCCCTAATATTTGAGCGGCGCCAAAGGCGCCGCTCAAAAAAAAAAAAAAAAAAAAAAGTAAAAGAAAGAAAAGGCGCTGCTTGAAACAATAAAAATAAAGGAAAGAAAAGAAAAGGCGCAGCTTAAAAAAATCATACAATGATATAATATTAGCAACAGTAAGGAAAGACTATCCCCCAGCAAAGCACAATCATATCATCTTCCTTCTCTTTTCTTTTAACTACCCTTTTCCCAACAACTTCGCCGGTTAAAAATAATCAGCAGTGCGCTGCCTGCATATAACTGGCGCAAATCAAGAATAATCAGCGCCAACTTCATCTAAATCAGCGCCAGACAAGAATAATCAGTGCCATTTGGTTATAAATCGGCGCCAGTCGAGAAAAATCGGCACTGCCAGAGTCTTAACCGGCGCCGATCAAGGATAATCTGCGCCACCTAATTCTAAATCGGCACCAGATAAAAATAATCGGCGCCATCTGGTTATAAATCAGCGCCGGTAAAGAAAAATCGACGCTGCCTGAGTTCGTAACCGGCGCCGATCAAGGATAATCAGCGCCACCTATATCTAAATCGGGGCTGGTCAAGAATAATCAGCGCTATCTGGTTATAAAACGGCGCTGCCTGAGTCTTAACCGGCGCCGATCAAGAATAATCAGCTCCACCTAAATCTAAATCGGCGCCGGACAAGAATAATCAGCACCACCTCATTAAAAATCGGCGCCAGTCAAGAATAATCGGCGCCTCCTGGTTCTAAATCGGCGCCAGTCAATTATGAATTGCCGCTGCCTGAATCTTACATGACGTCTGTAAAAATAATCAGCACTACTTGTTCTAAATCGGCGCTGGTCAAGAATAATCAGCGTCCCCTGGTTCCAATAAATAGGCGCCGGTAGAATAATGAAGAAGGGCCTATTGCCAACCAAATCTAGATCGGCGCCGGTCAAGAATGATCAGGGGCACCTGGTTATACATTTTATTGTTGAATGGTCATAACAAAGCTTATCGCATGCCCTTACAGAGTGGACTGGGGCGGGGCAGTTGCCCACAGAATGAGAGATGTCATGAAATCTTTAATTTATTTAAAAAATCCCAGAATCATACAAAAGCGTAGAGCAAATCCTTTAATTTTGATCTTATTTTCCAATGCTTTAATAAAAAGGAGGTCAGTCACTTTTCTTCTTTACACATTCCACATTGTGCCATCTCTATGGCCTTTAGTTTAAGACAGCTACTATAGTGTTTTATGAAGATGATTCGATATTTTAGCCCAAAACTTTGCTAAAACCCGTTGCTAGTACCGGGAGTGTATAATTACGCAACCAGTCGTATATTGAGATTGAGCTACACAACTCGTTCTTTATTTAAAATCGTGCTTAAATTATCCGCTTCTTAGATTGGAATATAAAAATTTTCAGCTCGCGCTTCGCGCTCGCGTCATTTCTGCAGCAAAACCCCATACTTTTCATGATTAAATAGGTAAATAGAATGTCCCGTTTTCAGTTCTAAACGTCAAAAGAACTGGATTTGCAATAATCTTTTGCTGGATATAATCTTGTTCTTTATTACAAACGTCCATTAAACTGTCATTTTTTCAGATCGAAATATCAAAATTTTAAGCTCGCGTTTCGCACTCGCATCTATTTTTTTTTTTTTAGATACCCATCTTAATCATTGGTACCAAAAATGCATAGAATATCAAGCTTTCTGGTCAGAATATAAAGAAATTTCAGCTCGCCCTCGGCACTCGCATTATCTGTGTAGTGAGATATGTATCCTCCTCATGAGTTACTACAAACAGTGTGATTTGGTGTATTTCAGAGGAGTGAGAGAGTGTACCACGTTGCACAATAGACTTTTGTGAGCGAACCTGCCCAAAAAAAGAGATATAAAAGTGAGGAGAAGCGTGGACCGGGTTCTGGAGACTGCGAGACGGCAGAACGCTACCCCGACAGGACCCGGTTACGCCACAATATACAAAAGTATTGGCCTCATCGCAATAAAAGGGTTAATACATGAGATTTTGAAATGGCACATAACATGCATAATTTGTGTTACTTTTTGCTTGTTTCCTTCTTTAATAAGTTTTTCAATCTCTCTCTATATATATTTTAGATTATATGTTCAAATTGATGTATATTTTCTGTTATAATGAGATATGTTTAGGTGGACTTCAGGGAATGGTCGTACGCAGCAAGGGGGAAGGGGGGGGGGGCACATTCGCGATCTGCTGTTGTGAAAAACAATTTTTTTCTTTAACATTTCATGAAAACTATGAAAAATGTGCGAATGTGAGATGTGCACCAAATTTTCGAGTCTTGCCCCCCCGGAAATATTATCTGCGTGTGGTCATGCGAAATGGTTTGGCATGACTGGAAATCCTACATTTTGAAAAGAGCATTTGACAGGGTCAGACTTTACCCCTTTTTCAACATTTTCTTTTATGGCGCCGGTGAAGTGCAAAGATATGTGCGCCGCTCGGCAGTGCGCCCCCCTTTTGCCAAAAGCTGGATCCGCCTATGATTACCATTATTTCCATGTTTCATGAACTAGATCTGCAAACTTTCGAAGTTATGATGGTAATTCAACAAATACCCCCTAACATGTCAAAAGTTTGTTGACCCGATTGAAATGACCCTTGACTTTGGTCATGTGACCTGAAACTTACATAGGATGTTTAGTGATACTTGTTTACTCTTATGTTTAAGTTGCATGAACTAGATTTATAAACTTTCAAGGCAATATTTCAAAAACTTAACCTTGGTTAAGATTTCGATATTGATTCCAACAACATGGTCTTTAAGTTCATTGACCCTTTGACCTAAACTATTTGATCTGAAACTCGGACAGGATGTTAGGTAATACTTGATTACTCTTAAGTTATAGTTTCATTAACTAGGTCCCTTTACTTTCTAAGTCATGACATTTAAAAAACTTAACCTTGGTTTAAGTTGGTTAAGATATCAATGTTGACAATGCCGTTGCCGTCGGAAAAGTGGCGCCTATCGTCTTGCTCTGCTACGCAGGCGAGACAAAAATTGAATTTTCCAGAAATGCATTTATATTCATTTTTCTAATTCAAATATTGCTAATCAAATTACTTTTCAGTACCCATTCATAAGTTTTTTCCCTGGACTCATCTTTTTCTGCATAAAACCAGGAGTTTAGAACTATAAATTTCATCAAATTACAAATGAAGATCTCAGCTTTAAAATCATCAAGTGGTTTATGAAACATAACTGTAATTGTGATGTAAGCTATAAGACGTCAATAATTCTGAATTTTGTGTTTCATGGGATACACTGTATTAACAATTATCAGGCAAACTTCTTTGTATGTTAAGAAAGTCAAAGTTCTCACCGACACTTGGAAAAAGCAGAAATTCAATTTGTATTATATCACTGAAGCTGCTTGTTCTACCAGTAGCAAAAGAAGTAATATCAGGAATAACAGCTGTAATACTCGTCCCTTCTATTGTGGTGGGAGGAATAGCAGTGGCTACTGGAATAGAAGTGGTGGCAGGCATAGTAGTGGTAGCAGGAATAGTAGTGGTGGCAGGCAAAGTAGTGGTGGCTTGAATAGTAGTGGTGGCTTGAATAGTAGTGGTAGCAGGAATAGTAGTGGTAGCAGGAATAGTAGTGGTGGCAGGCAAAGTAGTGGTGGAAGGAATAGTAGTGGTGGCTTGAATAGTAGTGGTAGCAGGAATAGTAGTGGTAGCAGGAATAGTAGTGGTGGCAGGAATAGTAGTGGTAGCAGGAATAGTAGTGGTGGCAAGAATAGTAGTGGTGGCAAGAATAGTAGTGGTGGCAGGAATGGTAGTGGTGGCAAGAATAGTAGTGGTGGCAAGAATAGTAGTGGGGGCAGGAATGGTAGTGGTGGCAAGAATAGTAGTGGTGGCAGGAATGGTAGTGGTGGCAGGAAAAGTAGTGGTAATAAGTTCATGACGTTTTTTGCAGACACTTCGAAAAAAATGTGTGCGAGTACAGAAGTAATAGTACCAGTAGCTATTTATGTGTCTTTTAGCAACACAATCGCGTTTTGGATGCAGCCATCCTTCTGCATCAGCTGCCAATAGAAAAAAGGGGACCATCATCAAAACACAGATATTTAGAAACTACTCCTTTCAATACTCAAGTTATAATCTTTTCAATACATTATTGAATTATATCATTACATTTTTGACAGAATTTCACGTGATACCCTCCATCATTGCCAGACCAAACATATACTGTAGAAGCTGTTATTTTCGCGTACAGAATTTTTCGCGAATCGCGGGGGTCCCGACATTTTCGCGGGTTGTTAAATTCGCGATCGGAAGATGTAGACAACATTTCCACAGCATTTAAAAGAAGCAAAACTAGTGCTAATCACGTGCAAATCACTTCTCCTCGAAGTTTCCATGCTGATGTGTCTTTTATACATAAATATGTCCCTGTAAAAACAGTTACAAACTGTGGAAAAAGGTGGTTTAAATTTCAATTTTTTTTACCTTTAGATCTGAAAATTCATCATGCCACAGTTTGATCTGTAATTTATAGGGTTAAGCAATCTTTAGAATTTGTGTTTTGTTCTATTAATTTTTCAAAAAGTTGGTAAAAGTTCAAAAATGTGGAATTTTGTGAACAGACTTATGAATATTAATGAGTATGCAAATAGCTGCCAATACGTGTGTAATATAGTCAATCAGATGACAAAAATATCAAATTATTTCATGGAAAATACATTTTAATATTACAATGAGTGTATAGATATTGATAATATAATGTTAGAAAATACTTTAGGCTCTGATTTTGTTTGAGAAATTAAAAAAAGTGAAATTCTAGCTAACTTTTTGAATCACTAATTGTACTTTCTAAGCCTTATTTTTTGTACATATAGAGGTGCATATCTCCATTTTCTTAGTATACAGTATGTTTTCAATAGCAAAACTTTGCTGTTGGGGACATTGGCACTGACTAACAATTGTGTCAATATTTTCGCGTGTTGTTAAATTCGCGGCCGATCGGCAATTCGCGAAATCCGCGAAAATAAAACCCCCGCGAAAATTACAGCTTATACAGTACTACCCACCCAACTTCTTTTTTTTTAATGACTTAATGAATTTGTAACCACAAAATCTGATATTACGATCATCATCACTCTAATACGCATGTACACGAATATAGATTGAAGTAGTTCCCTCAAATAGTTCTTCAGTTTTCTATATAGTTCTCACTTACAATTCTGTCAATGCCAGACCAAACATACTACCCATCAAACTTTTAATAATGATTTAATGAACTTGTAACTGCAAAATCTGATAAGATCCTCAAATTCATCATCACTCTATGAAGTATGAAGTTGATCCCTTCAATGGTTATTAGTTATTATTTATGTTTGATAATGGTCTAGATGTGACCTCCCACCTCATGGCTGCCAAATCTAGACAGAAACAGTTTTTACAATATTTACATGATGTATTGCCAAGGAATTCAAAATCCATAGGAGTTCCATCAGTAAATTTCAATACTCCTTCATTCTCCAAGTCGGTTGCCCCAATCCACACATAGTTTGTTATAAATCCTGAAAAAGATCATAAAATCAATATCATACTATATAAAGCTGTTCGTAGGTTAGGAGTGACTTTAAGATTGACTGGTGATCCTTTCTGGTAAATTGTATACACCATTGGCGATTGTTTGACGTGTAAGAAAGGTTCACCAGTCGTTCTTAAAATCAATATTAACTTATGAACAGCTTAATGAAACAGCCCCCAGGCTTGTTCACTTTAAATGTCAAGTAATAAATAAAGTTCAAATATAGGGTATCCCATTCAGATGCAGCAAGATGGCCGCATCTCTGACTGGGATTCTGGGAATGATGATCATTTTTGTGTGGTAAAAAAAACATGGAGCAGTTTACAAAAACCCAGGACAAAGATGGGGGAGGAAGCTTTGGAAAATGGTAACATAACATGACACGACACAACACATCTTTTGGCATAAGAAGCAGTGCTGTTTTTTTTTTTCAAAGTAGGACAACTTATTAACAAAAAATTATCAAAAAGTCAAAAGGGGCCTAAGGTTTCGATCCTAGCAGATTCTTCGGCGGAAGGCAAAATGACAAACATATAACTTTATATGTTTGTCATTTTGCCTCCGACGAAGATTCTGCTAGGATCGAAAGCTTAGGCCCCTTTTGACTTTTTAATTTACTCCATTGGCTCTCTTTTATTAGATAAGCAGTTTTCAGCAGCTTCTTTTTGCCAAAATAAATTATCGACTCTGATATTGACTCATGAATGCAAGAATAAAAGGTGTCTTTAGTCAGATTGCAGGCCTCTATGCTAATGAGCAGATCAGCAAGATTTGTCAAAATGTAGCTTTTGTGACTGAATTGTCCTCCCAACAAATTCTTGGGAATTGTGAGACTTTCTTTCTCAAAGGATTTAACGAAATCCTAAAGACAAATAATATCAGGCCCCAATAGATGCCTCAAATCAGAATTTGGGTGGGTGTGTAGTGTCCTTGACCAATCAGAGTCTGAGTGCAACATTCTTTTCAAGTTGATGAATCTGCTGGTCTACAGATGAAAAGGTGTTCTTGACCCCATTAAACCACATCTTCTTTTAAAAAGCATAGATCCTCTGCTCATGACGTTAACATCATTTGGGCTCAAACAAAATGATTTATAGTGTAAAATAATAAGTTTTGCCAGGAGAAAAAAATCATTTTTATAGCATGTTTTATATCGATAGTTTCACCTTCACATACATAACAAATGTTTCGAATAAATGCAAACACATTATTACTGAAAGAATGATTATTCTTCTTTATAAAGATAAAGATACATTTTTCTCAAAGCAGCAATGCCTGAATTAAAAGTGTTTTGATCCAAACCAATCTCCTTTAATATACACATTTATGGTCATACATATGATCACTCGGATGAAAAAAGCTCCTGTTTCAGAACTCTACTGTCTACATTCATTAAACTATAAGAGAACTAAAAAGAGCAATTGGTTTAAAGTAAATAGAAAAATACTAGTGACAACATAATAATATACAGACAAATAGTCCTGCAAGAAAAAAAGTAGGTAAACTGAACAAAATGAGAATATTGGAATAGACTATTATTTCTGTCTTAGAAAGGATAGGAAAATTAATATAAATGGAAAGCACAACAAAATAAGAAATAATAAAGTCTCAAAAGCTATATTTTCTTTTAATGTCAACATATCTACCGATAAATCTTCTTTGAAGATAATTGGAGATAGAACTTTGATTTTTCAAAATACTTCAATAATAATAAGCTGACAAGATTAATGATCTTGACTCCTAGCCCATTCTTCTAAGATCCAAGACCTTGTCTTCTCTCCCTGATATAATTTGACAAGATCACAGACAACATCTTGACTTTTTTTGTGATAGCCATCTCATCTTATGTAGTTATTTAAGTGCAATCTTTTCAGCTTTCATAAAGTTCGCAATAATAATTCTGTAAAATATTTCTTAAACCAAAATACATTAATTACCATTTTGATGCAAAAGTTTTTTGGCTGAGTTTTGGAACTGATCAAAATCATGTTGTTGAGAATATTTATGAAAAGACAATAACATGATTTAGAGCACCTTTGGGGCAGGCCACTGTGAAGTGTGAAGTGGGGTTTTTCAATTCTGAGCCAAACCTTACCCATTATGAATGCATCTTCCTCTGCACTGTGTATGCTGGTCAAATTAGCATCTAGACTTATGCACGCATCCCTGGCTTGGACCCAAGTTAGGAATTCTGAATTAAAGAAGTAGCAACGTCCGTTAGCCGAATCATAGATCCATTCCCTTTCACAGCCATACTCTGACACAAATGCACAGACAAAGAATAAATGCAAAGAGAATCAGCAAACATTTTAAACATCAAATCTTACTTGAAGATCTATATCTATCTACTTTATCAACTTTAGGGTGCAGAGGGGGAAATAAGTGATGTATTACTTTGTCTACTTTCAAGGTAAATAAATACAAGGTATAAAATCTAGCAAGATTATGGTTTTATTTTAAAAGATTAAAAATTTCTAGGTTTTAATTCAAGAAATGTGGCTGGGTTTGCTACTTGTCAGAATACAAATAGCTGGATTCTCCACTGATATCTCTGCAATTTAATTTTCTTTTCCATGAAGAAGAGTAACATTTATACTATATCAAATGGCAAATTAAGCAATTACAAAGGCCTAATGGTAAACATGAAAAAAAGATCTAACAGCGTTGTACCTCTACACCTTTAAATGGCTGCCCACTAAAGAATATATTACTACGGCATGGGGAATAGGCTTATAATTCATATGGAAAGCCAATAAACTCAAATTTTCAAATGACATAAAAAAGTTGGAAAACTATATAGATCGATTCATGCTTGAGAATGAATCAGTGAGCACTAAACTGCCCACCTAACTAGTTAGAGTTAAAGGGGTACTAAGAAATGAAAATAATTGTATCTAAATGAATAAAATTAAATTCACTGAGCAAAATGCTGAAAAAAGTTAGAAAGAAATATTTTGTGAACAGTTATGCTTGTAGTCATGAATTTTCATCAGGTGGACTGATGATGTCATGTCCCCACTTCCCCTTTTCTTATATTATTTTTACATGAAATCATAATTATTTCATATTTTTATGCATGTGTGTATGATACCTCTCCTTTATAATGAAATAAGTTGCAGCAATGAATGCATTAAATCAGTTGTCAATCCCATATATATATTTAATTCTTGAAGGACAAAATTTTAATAAAAGTAATTTCATATAGAGGTCTAACATAAAATACAAAAAAACGAGTAGAGAAATGATATCATAAATTTGCTCAATTAATATTCATGAAGATATCGTTGGCTGTCAACCAAACCGTCATATCACACAGTGCAAACCCATTTCAGAGAAAATTGACTTAATTAAAGTTTACTTTATTTTCCGTATTTGTTCCCCAGCCTTAAAACAAAGGCTTGACATTGGTATCTTTACTTTTACACAAAACCAAGAATCAGAGAAAATATTGCAAAACAGCTACATGCTTGTTACTTTGGTTTGAGCGGTTTAGATATCTCTGTACAAAAATGCCATAGGGGTACAACAACCCTGACTGCGATTTCAGTCAATGCAGTGCAGATACAACGGTTTGACTGACCTTGCATTTGCATATTAAGTGCGGGCAGCTTTTGTTGCTACAGTACACGTTTCCTATGGGATTTGTGCATTTTATAAAAAATTTGTATGGCTTCACCGTGAAAATCCCCACATATAAATTTGCTACCTGGAAATTTAATTATGTATAAAATAGGACTTGGAGTATACTTTCATTTTCTGTAAAATTATCAAAATCAATTTTTTGACCAAAATTGGCCGATACGATGGTTCAGATGCGACAACACCAATATTTCTAATGCAAATCTTTAAATGTCATAACTATTTTGCAGTGCCGTCTCCAGCTTTTTTCAAGAGGGGGGGGGATGCTTTTGGGTGAAAAGAGACAAAAATTACCAACTCCACCAGGGGTGGATCCAGCTTCTGCCAATGGGGGGGGGGCCTAAAGATATTTTAACTCACATTTTCCGCGATTGGCTGCTAAAAGCTGAATATTAATTGTCAGGTTTTTTTTAGGTGGTAATCCTAGCTAAAAAGTGAAGTTTAAAGAAAAGTACATCTTTACTTTACTCATACATATCATAAAACCTATAAATTATGCGAGCACGAGGTGTGAGCTCAAATTTTTGGATATTCAAACCTGAAATCAAACATTCTTGTCAATTTTTACAATCATGATCAAAATGCGTTTTTCACTCTAAATTTTTGATAAACTGACCAGAAAAGGGACCATTATAGGACTATTTGCAGCTAATGATTAAGAGGATAAATATCAATCAAATAATGCAAGCACAAATCACAAGCTAAAAATTTTGATAATCAGAACTGAAAACATTTCTAGTCTAGATCTAGAACCAACGTTAGGGCCTAGATCAAGACCCCTCTCTAAGATCTTCAATTCTTTTTCAAATTGCCTTTCTCAAAAGACCTACCACCCCTAGCTCCCCGCCCCCAAAAAATTGTGGTCTGGACTCACTGGAGGGGGGCGCGCAGGTTACTGTTAGAATACCTTTGTAATCTACCTTTTTATTATCTATCATCTAGATCTACATGTAGGCCTAAATCTCGACCCTAAATAAATTAGGTCTAACATTTAATAAATCATACTAGATCTAACGTTTCTAGTCTAGATCTAGAACTAACGTTAGGGCCTAGATCAAGACCCCTCTCTAAGAACTTTAATTCTTTTTCAAATAAGATCTAGATCTAGTCCTAGGCCCTAGCCTAGGCTACTAGTACTAGTCTCTAGTCACTCTCTAGGACTAGATCTAGACTAGGCTAGGGTCTAACATTAGATATAAATCCATTCTAGGCCTAGACCCTATAAGTATAGATCTAGACTAGGCTAAGATCTATAAAAAAAGTTAGCACTTACATATGACTTAGGCCTAGATCTAACTAAAAAGTTAGATCTAGGCCTAACTGTTGTTAGATCTAGATAGTCTACTTAGTCTTAGATCTAGAGTCTACCTGTACTAGGGCCTAGTTTAGAGTCTAAGTTAGATCTAACCCAGGGAGCTCCGGCCCGCTGCGCGGGCCGGAGCCCAGGGGCTTACCGTGTATTTGACCATACTCACAGGACTAGCGTGATTTATGGTCTAAATATTTCTCCAAATGAATTGTGAAAACAGAAATTATGCACTTACCGCGATTATATGGATGAAGGTCTAACGAGTGGCAGTTTCCTGACATCGAGGCACACACTGGAACTTCAAAAAACCAAAAAAGTTCTCTCCTTCTACCCCAGTCTCGATCGGCCATTTTGTTACGATTCATAACAAAAATGGCCGATCGAGACGGGGGTAGCAGGAGATAACTTTTCGGTTTTTTGAAGTTCCAGTGTGTGCCTCGATGTCAGGAAACTGCCACCATAAATCACGCTAGTCCCGTGAGTATGGTCAAATACACGGTAAGCGGGCCGGAGCTCCCTGGGTTAAGTACTTAAGTTAGATCTAGACTAGACAGGAATATCTGTCGTTTCTGGGGATTTATTCAACAATTTCTTACATTTTACTATATGTATTGGTGAGTGAGCCAACTCAGTTCAGCGGAACAATCAAAATCAAACAAAGCCAAATTCTGTTAAAATTATATGTTCCCATTCACAAAGTACATAATAGGCCTACCGCTAGGGCCTGTAGCGGCCATTTTGACTTTCAAAATACATTATTTATCACCTACCTGGCAGAATGAATGATATATCTTGTTAGAAATTATGTTTTCAGACAATATTAACTCTTAAATCACAATTATATGCATGTTATGGTGCCGACTCCTGTGAAAATTGGTTTCCCAGATCGATTGTACATAATACAGTCAATGTCTTTTGGCGGCCATTTTGAAAGTCAAAATACAATATTTAACACAAATATGAAACCCGAATAATATATTTCGTTGCAAATTATATTTGAAGACAGCATTCCACTAATTTACCACAAAAAATACGTTTTAGTGCTCACCTTGTGATTGTTTTTGTCCTCTCTCACATCGTAGATCATAATTTTAGGGCCTTTGGCGGCCATATTAAATATCAAAATACAGGGTTTATCATATACATGGCATGTTAAATAATAAATTTCGTTAACAATAATGTTTTTAGTCAGTATTCCACTCGTTTATCTTCACAAATTGCATTTTAGTGCTCACTCTTGTGATTTTTTTGTGTCACCATTCACATTGTACATAATAGTTTTAGGGCTTTTGGAGGCCATTTTGAGTATCAAAATACAGGATTTATCACATAACTGACATAAAAAATGATATATATCGTTAGCAATCATGTTTTCAGACATTGCTTCACTCATAGATCACAATTACTTGCATTTCAGTGCTCAATTTTGTAAAAATTTATTTTCCCCATTCATATTGTACAGGGGTCTATGATGGCGGCCATTTTGATATCAGGAAAATAAATATTTTGACAAAAATCATTTTTTCAGATATTATTTCACTCCGGCAGCACAATTGCATGTACTTTATAGCCAATGTGTGGACAATTTTATGATTTTCATGGGTAATTTGAATATTTTGGCGGCCATATTGGATTTTGCCAATTTGTAGAAAATGCTCAAGGTTACACGAGTGGCATCATTCAGATTCGGAATCAGCACCCTCGAATTGACAAGAAACCATAAAAAAACAAGGTTCGACCCCTTCTATCCTGGACTAATATTTAGGCCTTGTGAAATACCTCAATGTGTTTTTTGAAATAAAATCTCAGATATCCTTTAACTTCTACCCCCCCCCCCATTTTATTGATTTTTGTTATCTTGGTGCCCTCTACAAAAGTTCAACAAGACCCCCCCCTCGTGCACCCATGCTGAATAAATACGCCACTAATGAGGAAAATGAGTCGATTGCTTCGAGATTGCATTATTCCCAAGAAGCTATCATTAATATTATTGAAGGCTATTCTAAAACAACTAGCAAAGAAACTACAGCTCCCGTTCACACAATATTCTAGTAGGGCCTACTCTCGTGAGAAGTTGAACCAAATTGAACCCCCCCAAATCGCTCGCGCTTCGCGCTCCCATTGATATTTCATTATTATATTCATGGATTTTTTTTAAAGAACACATTAAAAGAGTGGTCTTTAATTGCCTTTTTAAAATGTGATTATAAGATAATTCAAAATCCATTTAAGGCACTTAAGTTAGCCTGGCTGGAAGGGAGTGGGCGCAATTTTTCGAAAAGTACACATGGGCACCAAGAATCAGGTCAAATTTGGGCCCCCCTTCTCACCAAATCCTGGATCCGCGCCTGGGTTCTATAACAATAACCAAATTAGGGCAATCATCCACTGACAACTACTTCAAGGAAAATATGATCCCCATATTTTTACCGCCGGGGACTGTTACCCCCAGAAATTTACCCTCGAGACAATTACCCCGGATAATTACCCTTAGTACGGAGCCTTTAAAATGCCATCGACGTGACGTGATACTTTATCTTGCCATGTATAATTAATATTAATAAGCTTATTATTTCGACATGGCGATATATTCTATCTTGTCAAGTCGATATGTCGACATGGCGAGATCTGAAGTGTACAAGTCCCGGCCAGAATCCCGATATATCGCCATGTTGACATATAACTTGTTACAAGTCAACTTGGCAAGATGAAATATCTCACCATGTTGACGTATAACTTTTTATATGTGGACTTGGCAGGTATCTCGCCATGCCGACATAATAAGCTTATTTAGTCGATATGGCAAGATAAAGTATCTCGCCAGTCGTCAAGTCAGTGGCATTTGAAAGGCTCCGTAGGGGTAATTGGCGTCTAGAGGGTAAATTTCCGGGGGGGGGGTAACAGTCCCCGACGATAAAAATATGGGGATAATATTTTCCTTGAAGTAGTTGTCAGGGGGCGATTGTCCATTCGGTCATCGTTATAGAACCCCATGGACTCGTATCATTGACCGTTTTACCTCTTGATGACATTGGATCTCACTATATCCTGATCATAATTTTACACACACCGCGGACTATCGGACCCGCGGTCTATCGGACCAGCGGTCTATCGGACCCGCGGTCTATCGGACCCGCGGTCTATCGGACCCGCGGTCTATCGGACCCGCGGACTATCGGACCCGCGGTCTATCGGGCTGTAACCGAACCAACACGTACTTCGCCCGAGGTACGTGGCCCTGGGCCTGGCCTGGGATTGGGAATGCCAGGGGCAGGGTCAGGATCTCTGACTCTGGGTTAACCCAGAGAGCTCCCGCCCGCGCAGCGGGCGGGAGCCCAGAAGCTTACCGTGTATTTTACCATTGTCACCGGACTAGGGTGATTTATGGTCTAAATATTTCTCCAAATGAATTGTGAAAACGGAAAGTATACAATTACCACGATTATATGGATGAAGGTCTAACGAGTGGCAGATTCCTGACATCTGGGCACAGTCTGGAACCTCAAAAAAACGAAAAGTTCTCTCCTTCTACCCAGTCTCGATCGGCCATTTTGTTACGATTTTTAACAAAAATGGCCGATCGAGACGGGGTAGAAGGAGAGAACTTTTCGTTTTTTTGAGGTTCCAGACTGTGCCCAGATGTCAGGAATCTGCCACTCGTTAGACCTTCATCCATATAATCGTGGTAGGCCTAGCCTAATTGTATACTTTCTGTTTTCACAATTCATTTGGAGAAATATTTAGTCATAAATCACCCTAGTGACAATGGTAAAATACACGGTAAGCTTCTGGGCTCCCGCCCGGAGCTCTCTGGGTTAACTCTGGGTTAGATCTTGCCTAGCTAAGCCTAAGGCTAAGGCCTAACTTAGTCTTAGTTAGATCTAATTTTGTTACAGAATTATGGTCTCACCTGCTGGTCCGGCATTCCTAAACAGGATGGCAGTAACAAATGATATGAAGACGATGTCGAAGCTCATACTCTCTCGGTTTAAAGTTAGCAACTCAACTGTCTAACGTCAACGATCGAGGGACTCAGGGAGTAACGTTCACCATGAATCATGGCTCATGCATGTCGATTGTCGTGCTGTATCGTTCTCATTCGATCAGGCTCAGTCTTTGCCCCGGGGACCTCGACACAGTGTTCGGGCTGCCGCAGTAAGCTCAGATCAATTCATGCATAGCCTAAGGCCTAGACCTAGTATGGTCTACATACATAAGGGCACTAGTATTCAACCCGTTTGGAGAGTTTCCTCAAATATATAGAAATATAGAATCTACCCGAATTCCAGACCCGTCCCACTTCCAAGAGCAAATGCTGGTTATTCTTTTTCCGTTATTTTTTTCTTCAACCAGTCGACCGCGTGCGCGGGCGATCGAACCATACGGCGACGGATTTTGGTACTAGTATTCAACCCGTCGGCACTAGTATTCAACCTAGCGAATAAAGATGGCCCTATCTCTCAATCTGCCCTTGTCCCATCCGACTATGGACTAGACCATTTGAGATGAGACCAAACAGGGAATTAATCAAAGCCAGAGATTTACATAGATCTAGATCTAATTTAGCAATTTTAACCCTTTTGAGATTTGCTATCAATCCTCACTAGGTTGAATACTAGTACCATTCAGTGCAAAAGGCCATCGCCGCACGATTCGATCCTCCGCGCACACAGTCGACAGATTGACAAAGAAAATATCGACAACAGATTACCCTGGAAATAACAAAGATGTGAAATTAAGATAAACTCCCTATTTCTAAACATTTTGGGGAATATGTCAAAATCTTTGAATTATGCCGGGTTGAATACTAGTACCCATACGGGGCCTAGCTTTAAATTGAAAGACCGAAGACATAAAAAAAGACAAAGACAAAGTCAATGTCAGCGCTGGTTATCGCAGTCACTAGTATACAAATAATGCATGCAGCCGAGTGCGTTAGTGGAAATGCAGAGCACGCGAGGTTTCTTTAGATAGGAGTCGCACTGTGCACGAGCCGCTTGCGGCGAGTGCCCAGTGTGCTCCATCTGAAGAAACCGAGCTTTCTCTGCATTTACTTTTACGCACGACAGAGCAAGTGCATTATTTGTTTTATAAAATAGCAACACAGAAACAATTTTTTTAAAAGTTACAGTACAGTTTTGTTGGACTTTACCGCACTGGTTTGCTCGAGCGTGCAATGTCAATTTTCGTTGCACACCTTTTGCACTACCGTGCAGTGCACAAAAAAAGTTGGATGTCATGTGACGCGTATTGACCAATCGCGATGCTTGAAATAATACAGCTATTTTATAACATGGCATCATATCTGCCGATACCCGGCCGTCCGGCGCCGGTCGGTATTTGCTGCTAGAGTGCTAGTGCTGTTGTAATGTATACTCAGCTGTGGTACAATACATGGTGCATGCCATGCATATGCTGCGCGTGTATGCGACAAAACTTATGCTGCGAAGCTTTGGCTGCGATCTACGCGCGCGTGACCCGAACTACTTATGGGGGAGCGGGGGAGACTAGTCCATGTCTACGTCTAGTCCCGTCCGATATGCGCCCCGACCATAGAGATATATATATATGGCAGTGTATCCTATTGCCGGACACCTTTATTTCAGTGCTTTAAAAATGACAACTAGAGGAAATACAATCAAGAAAAATTAACACTTGCTATTCCAAATATTATGAAAATTATGAATATGATAAAATTATTTTATATTTACCAACCATTTTCTTTGCATCGCACTTGCCGCATACCCCTCCACGAAAAACAATTATTTTCGTGCGCGACAAATTACATCATGATTCCGGACGCGCGCCGTACGGGTAAAGATATCCTTGAATTTGATTATAATGATGTTAGAACAAATTTTTGTGATTTTTTCTTCTTATATCATATCATGAGTAAATTCTAAGTATTATTTGCTCTTTTATATCGAATCTGAGCAGATGTTGGTAATAAATTCGTGTTTGATAACTTATTTTATTTTGTCTTTTTAATGTTAGCTGCATGTTCCATGGCACTTTCCAATAATAATATGCTCGCGTTCGTATCGTGACGCTCATCAAGTTCTATCGATGCGCTGCCGATCGACAGCTCTACTCACGGTAAACCTCGCGCACGGGTACCTTGAGAACTAGCCGTCGACGATCACCCACAATACACCACATCTCATCATTCGATCGAAGGAGTGGACGAGATTGAAATTCGGCAAATCAGGCCCATATTTCCGTTAGAAAATATATCAATTGTTAATACAAAACTATGTTATATGATATTTTAAGCATTTTCTGTCATTTTTAGAGATAATTAGGTAAAAGTTTGATTTTTCGCCTTGTTTTTGCAATCTTGTTCTATGTATTGCTCTGTGAAATTGAATTGCGGAAGTCTTACGGTACGAATTTGTTTTAGAACGCAGTACTAATATGCGCGTCCGGAATCATAATAGTGTCCGGTAATACAATATAATACGTGACTATACTAATAAACTAATAAATATACTAATAAACGTAATTAGCATACATCTCTATGGCCCCGACCTATATTTTTTATGGGCCAGCGCGTGCCAGTCATGTCACGAAATACGATCGAGTGCGCGTAATGTACGTATTAAAGTGTCGTTTACACTAGTACTAGTATACTTCAAAGTTCGTCTTTATATTCATCCATATCGGAAATTTGTTTCGTTCACAAGTTCGAGTCAACATTACCGTACCATATTAAACATACAGGCTTAAAGCTAAACATCTCGTTTACCTTTGATAGACCAGTTCGTAGTTACTTCATGGACAATTTTGGTCAAATAACCTTTCATTTAATTCTTTCATTATAATAGGCAGATTTCGAAGCAAGATATTATGTAAGCATGCCTTAAGGATGTTCCACAGTTATGTTTGTGCGCATCATGATCTGCGCATATTTTACACTCTGCGCGCTGACGTCACAATGGATGAACCCCGGTGATTAATCAGCTGTAGGTAATAATTATGAGCTGATTTTTCTCCTTATCTGCACTAACTACAGATCCGATGTATTATTTTTGAAGCTAATAAACTGGAATTTTTCCATGGACCATTTTTTTATTCCTCTACAATTTCAAAATAGTTTCTCTGTAGTGCTGCAAAGTATGATGAATATGACCCTGAGTTTGAATAAATGGAAAAGTGGTTCGGAATTTTTCCTCACATAGATACAAAGCTTTTGGCGCGTTTTCGGTTGTTTTAAGAAGCAAATTTGCTCTAATAAGAGTGTTGATAGTTTGAAAACAAGCACATGAACCCATATTTTTTAATGTTTGCACCTCTTAGGTATACCTTCCTCTACAACTTTGCAAAGTTTGGTGAAAATGACATGGGTTATGACTAAAGTGCAGCGTTTCTTTTACTTCTAAAGTTTGTTATTGACATTTGAAATTTTTGAGGTTGAGTATCTTTCCCGCAATTTCTAAGAACTGAGAGTGTTGTTAGACTTCAATGAGCAAACAACTGACAGCAATATAAATCAATTATCCATCTTACGGATACTATTATTAATCATATTGCAAAATTTGATGAAATCTTTATAGATTTTGACTGATTAATAGAGCTTTAAACTCATTGTTGTGATCTCGTGAGGTCTAAAAATGCCAAATTCTTTTGGATGCGCAATTCTTAAGAACATCATCCATTTTGGGTTACCTTTGAAGCTCTATAGCAAAAAATCAAGCACATGGGCCCATGTAAATTTTTGTATATTTGAATTATTCAGGTGCTAAAGTATCTATGTGCAAAGCTTATGATAAAAATGACATGGATTTTCAATGTTTGGGAGCAAAACTACGGAACCATTCGCATTTTAGACGGTATTTACAGACTTTTGCTTGTTTTCGGCGCATTTTGGGCTGTTTCAAACCAACCCGCAATGCTTTGGACACTGATAATTTGAAAATGAGCACATGGACCCCATAGTTTAAATATCTTAATGTCTTTAGAATATATTCCTATACAAATCTAGAGAGTATGATGAAAATGAAATGGATTTTGAATGTTAGGGAGCAAAACTACGGAACCATTTGCATTTTAGACGATATTATTAGACTTTTGCACGTTTTCGGCGCATTTTAGGCGATTTTCAAGCCAACTTGCAACAATTTGGACACCGATAGTTTAAAAACGAGCACATGGACCCCATATTTTTAATATTCTAATGTCTTTAGAATATATTCCTCTAAAAATCTAGAGAGTATGATGAAAATGACATGGATTTTTAATGTTAGGGAGCAAAACTACGGAACCATTTGCATTTTGGAGGGTATAGACTTCTGCACGTTTTCGGCGAATTTTAGGTGCATTTCAATATTTTCAAGCCAACTTGCAACACTTTGGACACTGATAGTTTAAAAACGAGCACATGGACCCCATATTTTTTTATATTTCAATGCCTTTAAAATATATTCCTCTACAAATCTAGAGAGTATGGTGAAAATGACATGGATTTTGAATGTTAGGGAGCAAAATTACGGAACCATTTGCATTTTAGAGGGTATAGACTTCTGCACGTTTTCGGCGCATTTTAGGTGGATTTCAATATTTTCAAGTCAACTCGCAACGCTTTGGACACTGATAGTTTAAAAAGGAGCACATGGACCCCATATATTTAATATTTTAATGCCTTTAGAATATATTCCTCTACAAATCTAGAGAGTATGATGAAAATGACATGGATTTTGAATGTTAGGGAGCAAAACTACGGAACCATTTGCATTTTAGAGGGTATAGACTTTTGCACGTTTTCGGTGCATTTTAGGTGGATTTCATATTTTCAAGCCAACTTGCAACACTTTGGACACTGATAGTTTAAAAATGAGCATATGAACCCCATATTTTTAATATTTTAATGCCTTTAGAATATATTCCTCTACAAATCTAGAGAGTATGATGAATATGACATGCCAATTTTGAATGTTTGGGAGCGAAATATGGAACCATTTGCATTTTAGAGGGTATATAGACTTCTGCACGTTTTCGGCGCATTTTAGGTGGATTTCAATATTTTCAAGTCAACTCGCAACGCTTTGGACACTGCCTTAGTTTAAAAAGGAGCACATGGACCCCATATTTTTAATATTTCAATGCCTTTAAAATATATTCCTCTACAAATCTAGAGAGTATGGTGAAAATGACATGGATTTTGAATGTTGGGAGCAAAATTACGGAACCATTTGCATTTTAGACGATATTATTAGACTTTTGCACGTTTTGGGCGCATTTTCGGCGATTTTCATGCCAACTCGCATCACTTTGGACACTCATTGTTAAAAAACGAGCACATGGACCCCATATTTTTAACTTCCCTACAACTTCGATATGCATTCCTCTACAAATTAGCAGAATTTGATGAAAATGACATGGATTTTGAAAAAAGTGCATCTTACAAAATACTTTTTTAATTTTTGAGTAGATTCACGTCTTTGAAGATTTGCTTTTTCCGAGTTTTTGCACCATTCTTGCCAAATGAGGGCGCTGCTGACTCCAAATAGATATAGTTTTACTGATTAAAAGGCTTTCTTTTACTTTGGTATACACTTTGTTATATATCTTGAAAATTTGATGAAGCTTGATGCGATATCCACTGAGTAAAGATGATTTAAACTCATTTGGCGAATTCGTGAGGTCTAAGAGAGGCAAAATTCTTTTGATTGCGCAAGATTGCATATCATACGGCAACTTTGAAGACCCGTATAAAAAAAATAAGCACATGAACCTATATTATTTTTTGCATTTTCATAATGCATAGATACCAAAGTAACTCTCTGCAAAATTTGGTGAAAATGACATGGACTTCATTTCAACTGTGGAACGTCCTTAAAGCAGGATGAAGAAATTGAATAGACAAGGTGACTAGAAAGGCACACCAATGAACACTTTATGAAGGTATTTGTTGCATTCCTACGTTGAATGCATATCATAGCATGTTGCACAATGTACTAGGCAAACTGTGAAATACCAGTCGTTCGTGGACGCATTGTTGTTGTTTTTGGATGTAAATGAAAAATGATCCGCAGTTATGGCTTCTCCTTGGCAGTCCTTGCCTAAAATCTATAGCCTGGCGGCTATCCTCATCATTCTCAAAAGTTATTTCCTCTGCCTCCGAGGCGGCTATGGAACATTGCATTTCATCGTCCGAAATCTCGGATATTATTACGGTTCCCTTCCTAAGCCTTAATAGCCCTTTGACTATTTTCTACCAACTCCTCCAACAAGCCTTCTCCCTTCTCTTATATATATATAAACATCCGCGGAAACGGTTTTCAAAGTTGGTGTGTGGGGGGGGGGGGGGGGTCTGAGCAAAAAGTGGGGGGGGCTGACTATGCAAAAAAAAATCACAATCATATGGTCATTTTTACGTTTTTGTACACGGCTCATGAAGCCCCCCAACCCCTGATAAAAATGATATGCAGTGAATGTGAATGCACGTTTACATAATGGCTACAAACAGTAGCGTACCTAGGATTTTCCACAAGGGGGGCCAAATTGCCCGCCCCCCCCAAAAAAAAAGGTCTTCAACCACAAATAAAGGATTTCATACCATTTAAAAAATTGACAAGCAAAAAAAAAAAAAGGTCCTTTACAGGATATAAAGGACATTTCGCAACAGAAAAAAATTTGTCAAGCAAAAAAAAAAAAAAAAAAAGAGAGAAAAAAAAGGTCCTCAACAGGATATAAAGGACATTTCGCACCAGGAAAAAAAATTGACAAGCAAAAAAAAGTCTTCAATTTGTCAGGGGGGGGGGGGGCAGAGATACATCCTTTGCATGGGTTGTGATTCGTCAGGGGGGGGGGGGCAATCTGCCCCCCCATAGGTACGCTAGTGGCTACAAACAGAGCCTAATTTAGTAGAAATGCGAGTATTAACTAGTAATTATTATTTCAGTACAAACAATCTATATAGTATATCAATAATAAATGCATTCCAAAAAGGGGACTCACGTAAACAAGCGACGCTTTCCAGAGGGTTCCCTTTCTTCATTTCTGTTATTCATATTCTGATTTGTTCCTACTTACTTAGTAAATTTGTTTGCCTTGAAGAATAAATTCAATCAATCAATCAATCAATCAAAACGTTACTGTATTGCCTCAATAGGTGGTTTCAGACCGCCTCGAAGTTCGCCAGTTCCAGGTATTCTCTGATCGGGAAATTTACCCCGATCAGAAAATACCAGGTATTTTGGCGGTGTGAAAGCAAACTACGCGTAATATCCCAGAAAGAAAATACCCGATAAATAGTAGGTACTTGGCGAAATTACGAGAACTTTCGCGGGGATTTTTCCAAGGTCGTGGGTATTTTGGCGGTCTGAAAGCAAATTACGGGAACTTTTAGCCCAGCGTGTCGTTGGGTGCGGCGCCGTGCATGGGTTGCTGCTGGGCTAGTGATTTTGAATTTCGCGCCTTGCTGCTTATCAGACCATACTGCGCATGCTCGTAACTTCAGGAACTTATCCCGAAGGGTATGTTTCAGGGCGGTGTGAATGCAGGAATAATTAATGGGTATTTTTCAGCCTAAAAAAGTTCTCGTAATTTAACAGGGATTCTTGTGATCGAGGCGGTTTGAAACCACCTAATTAAAGTGTTATCACAAAAGTCACATGACGTGTTTCCTCGGTTTAAAAAATACCCTACCACCTTATAACACAGGAACCCCATTGCCTTGCGTGTTATGTCAATCAGGGAGCTAAAGTGAGGTATTCGACACCCCACTAGGTGGTTTCAGACCGCCTCGAAGTTCGTCAGTTCCAGGTATTCTCTGATCGGGAAATTTACCCCGATCAGAAAATACCAGGTATTTTGGTAATGTGAAAGCAAACTACGCGTAATTTCCCCGAAAGAAAATACGGGGAAAATACCCGCTAAATAGTAGGTACTTGGCGAAATTACGAGAACTTTCGCGGGGATTTTTCCAAGGTCGCAGGTATTTTGGCAATGTGAAAGCAATTTACGGGAACTTTTAGCCCAGCGTGTCGTTGGGCGCGGGCGCCGTGGGTGGCTGCTGGCCGGGCTAATGGTTTTGAATCTCGCGTCTTGCCTGCTTATTAGACCATACTGCGCATGCTCCTAACTTCAGGAATTTATCCCGAAGGGTATGTTTCGGGGCGGTGTGGATGCAGGAATAATTAATGGGTATTTTTTAGCCTAAAAATGTTCTCGTAATTTAACGGGGATTCTTGTGATCGAGGCGGTTCTTTCAGTTTTTGGGAGAGTTTAATTTCTCACATTTAAACTGGGGAGGGATGGACTGACAGCTGATAAGAGCTGATAACACACAGCAACCAATAGGCGGTTTCAAACCGCCTCGATCACAAGAATCCCCGTTAAATTACGAGAACATTTTTAGGCTAAAATATACCCATTAATTATTCCTGCATTCACACCGCCCCAAAACATAACCTTCGGGATAAATTCCTGAAGTTAGGAGCATGCGCAGTATGGTCTAATAAGCAGGCAAGGCGCGAGATTCAAAACCACTAGCCCAGCAGCCACCCACGGCGCCTGCGCCCAGCGACACGTTTGGCTAAAAGTTCCCGTAAATTGCTTTCACATTGCCAAAATACCTGCGACCTTGGAAAAATCCCCGCGAAAGTTCTCGTAATTTCGCCAAGTACCTACTATTTAGCGGTTATTTTCTTTCGGGGAAATTACGCGTAGTTTGCTTTCACATTACCAAAATACCTGGTATTTTCTGATCGGGGTAAATTTCCCGATCAGAGAATACCTGGAATTGACGAACTTCGAGGCGGTCTGAAACCACCTGATGACCACAGCGGGTGAAGTTGGATTGCAGCTGTCCATCTTACGTAATAGTATAAACAAACTTTTAAGAGCTTCCTGGCCCTTCCTGGCTGACAGATATCTAGGAATAATTATTTTGTATTCTATTTGTTTTAGGACGTTGGCATATATCCAGAAACGATTCGTAACGAAGGTAAGACTGTTTTGAACCGTTTCAAAAAGATTTTGGAGCCCATGAAGACCACTTAAAGATTGGTAAGACCTCAAAAACCATTGTAGGTTCATTGAGAGACCTCTGAAAGATCAACCAAGATTCATGGTCTTTCAGCGGTCTTGTTCTCTGTGGAATGGGGGTTTAAGTAAAACAAAAGAAGTTCAGGACTATATTGCATGTCTCTTTCTCTCTCGCTCTTTCTCTCTCCCTGCCAGGCAATGAGGGTCACTTCTCCTAGGGGAAGGTAGCCTCTTGTCGAGGCCCTGGCGGCTGCTTCCCGAGCGAAGCGAGGGATTTCCTAATTCGCGAAGCAAATTGGGACTGTTTTGCGGCGCTCTGGCTGCTTCGCTATATCCCTTGCTTCGCCACTTTTGCTCGGAAAGCAGCCGACAGGGAATGTGGATTACATCTGGGCGAGTGTGTGTTTGTTTAAGGATTACCATTCTTGCAAAGGATTGCTGATGGGGGAGGGGTTTGTGATCTGGTCAGGAAGTCGAAATTGGGGTGTCAATAGGTGGTTTCAAACCGCCTCGATCACAAGAATCCCCGTTAAATTACGAGAACTTTTTTAGGCTGAAAAATACCCATTAATTATTCCTGCATTCACACCGCCCTGAAACATACCCTTCGGGATAAGTTCCTGAAGTTACGAGCATGCGCAGTATGGTCTGATAAGCAGCAAGGCGCGAAATTCAAAATCACTAGCCCAGCAGCAACCCATGCACGGCGCCGCACCCAACGACACGCTGGGCTAAAAGTTCCCGTAATTTGCTTTCAGACCGCCAAAATACCCACGACCTTGGAAAAATCCCCGCGAAAGTTCTCGTAATTTCGCCAAGTACCTACTATTTATCGGGTATTTTCTTTCGGGGATATTACGCGTAGTTTGCTTTCAGACCGCCAAAATACCTGGTATTTTCTGATCGGGGTAAATTTCCCGATCAGAGAATACCTGGAACTGGCGAACTTCGAGGCGGTCTGAAACCACCTAATAGGCGGTTTCAGACCGCCTCGAAGTTCGTCAGTTCCAGGTATTCTGATCGGGAAATTTACCCGATCAGAAAATACCAGGTATTTTGGTAATGTGAAAGCAAACTACGTGTAATTTCCCCGAAAGAAAATACCCGCTAAATAGTAGGTACTTGGCGAAATTACGAGAACTTTTGCGGGGATTTTTCCAAGGTTGCCGGTATTTTGGCAATGTGAAAGCAATATTTACGGGAACTTTTAGCCCAGCGTGTCGTTGGGCGCGGGCGGCTGCTGGGCTAGTGATTTTGAATCTCGCGCCTTGCCTGCTTATACAGACCATACTGCGCATATGCTCGTGACTTCAGGAACTAATCCCGAAGGATATTTTTCGGGGCGGTGTGAATGCAGGAATAAAGTTGAATTAAGAAGGGGGTGAGTTTCCATAAATATAGGTTCTACATACAATATATAGTATATATAAGTTGTTCAAACACATAGCATGTCACAATAATCCTCTGCCTTCTCGATATTTTGCTTTGAAAGTCTATGAAATTAGCCACCTGTCAGAGCCCGAGAGACGAGTGTACAGAAAAGTCACTCGGAGTGTGACGTCACCGGGGGGAATTTAGTATAAGAGGTGCCTGAATGTCATACAGAAATGCTATGCAGAGAGAGAAAGATATTTTACATTTTTTTTCCAAAGCAACTCAAATCAAACAAATAGGACTGATATGTACAAATCTTTACTTTCCCTGTATAAAAAACAGTATGAATAACCACCATGAACTCTTCAATCATGATGTAAGATAGCAAACAGTGAGTTATTGAATGATATTTTCACTATTTCTCATTTATTTTATCACGATGTTCAATCAAGTGAGTAGCTGGAAAGTAATTCCGGCGGCTAGCTCAGCGCGCGCTGAACGCATAATATGATACTAGTACACACAACACCCAGGCATTGAGTGTACTGTTATGGTCTGGTATGTCGACTTAGTTCATGGCCGTGCAGCGATCCCCTGGCGTTTTTTCTTCTTTTCTTTAGTCTTTGACTCCACTTTTATATCCTCTGGATCATTTCCACTCATAGCTCATTCCACAGAACAATCTTGAACCAAACGTATAGTATTCTTTCTCGGCCTTCTGAGTTGTTTTCTATATTTAATTACGCTAGGGGTCACCGTCATACATACAAACGCAATTCGGAAGTGAGTTGAAGACAGAAAGATATAGTGTACATCTCTATGGTTGAAGACAACAAGAACGGTACGGTAGCTCGACAGCTAGCTGCGCCGGAGCGGGCGGCCGGTCGGCACAAAGCAATTCCGCAACCAACTGTGTTTTTTTGCAAGAGCCGCGTCACACGCGGATAAATATGTCATAATAACACGTCTGCTACGTTATCGACTGGTGAGAAGATCTCGATCAAATTTCATATTATTCACCTTGAAATTATTCCTTTAGGGTCTATGGTATCATTCTGAGGGAATTCACATATTTGGAATGATAGTACTGTTGAGGGCTCAAACAGACGAAACGTGAATTGTAGGTCTTGGTTCAAAAACATTTATTAGTCACATCAAAAACAGCCCCTACAGAGAGAGGTAAATAAAAAATAAGAGCAATTATATAATAACACATTTGGTAATATATATGTTATCAATAATGAATACAATAATCCATACAAAATAAACATCATAATACTCACATTCAATATCATATAAATTTGAATATTATATATGGAGAGAATATAACACTAGCTGACATTTTCTAAATCATACAATCATTTAAAGAAATATCAATTGGCATTATGCAATAATATCTTGTCAAATACCTTTCACAAAATATATCAAAACAAAGTCTAAAACAATATGGTTAAGTCAAATAGTAAGACATCATTTCAACAGAGTCTTTACAAATTCATCTTTTATTATTATTATGTAACTTAACATGCAGATAATTATCATATGTCATGTAAACCATTAATTACCAACTCACCGAGAATTTAGTGATTCCTGAAACAATCTGGAACTATAAAGTCTTATCTATTGGTGACGATAAGCAAGCAGTCTGTAATAACAGTGTAAAAAATACAATTTACAATCAAGTATTCAATATTAAACATTGATAAATACAAATAAGAAATAAACGTCATTTCTTATTATCATATACCGTCATTCATGTATCTCAATCATGCGTATCTACTATTATCTTCAACCACAGTTCACATTCTTTTAATTATTAGCAAATTAAAAGGAATTAATAAATTAACCACACAATTTCACATTCATATAAAATATTGATTTCATTAATTCAATAGCACTTGTACTACTCACCAATAAGCCGTTGTAAAACATTCCAACATAACAATTTATATATTCAGATGCTAAATATGGTCGTTGATCATGTTGATCAGCACAAGAAAATAAAGTTACACAGGTCTGCTCTCGAGAGGAAATCTGTTTCTCTGACTAAACAAGGTTGAAAAGAAAATGTGTTGCATCGCAACGCATCTAACAACGCGTTGCGTGTTGATGCAAAAAGGCGCACAACTCTGCAACCAGCGATGTTACGTAACAATAGGATACGTAACAATCGCATTACCACAAATTCCCCGCGATTATATACACACGACCCGTGTTATATAATCAAATTATATAAAATTGAATATAATATTTATAAAAATATTTACATAAAATAATTCCAGAAAAAAATATTTTTCACTATTTAATTGAATACAAAAAAAATAATGTTGAGAAAATTGACATTAGAGATTACTTCAAATTAACAAACATATGTGTAAAACAAGTAGAGCCTATGATGTAGTCACTCACAAAGCCATGAATGTAATAGACAATTGAACTTAATAATATCATTTGAACTTCCCCGCTTTTGCGGACGACTGTTTTCAATTACGTAGAAAAACAAAGTATACATTCCAAATGTTACAAAAATAATGAAATAAGTCTTCATTTGAAAGTAGCACTGAGATGAATATCGTTTATACACGTCAATACGAATTTCCTTTCGTCAGTACTAAGAAGTGTACTTGCCTTTCAAACGAACAAGTTAGAAGTAGGCTTATACTTCTAGTCAGTAAATTTCAAAGAAATTCAATTGCTTAACGGTTCCCCGTTAACAAACTTCGATGTAAGCATGAATATTATTAAAACAAACCATATATACATGTACAACACTTATGCTATTTTTTTCTAGTCATGTTTCTCAGGTTTATCAACTACCACATCTCCCCCGTGAATTCTGTACGCGACCACGCGTGCAGACTAGATAAGTAACTGGTAAACAATAATGGATACTGTTCAGAAACATAACACACACGAATTATAAAAGGGGAAAAATCAACTTCCGCAAAATAACCTTTCTATGGGGGTTCGACAGGTCTTGGCAAATGAAATGGGTTTGAATGATGCCCCTTATTGAACCTTCTTGATCTCCTAAAAGACTGACAAGGTCCATCATCATATCGAGGTATTAAATACCATGATGAAGCGTCTAAGACATCTCCAGTATCATCAGTACTATCCACACTTGGCTCTAGACCTGTTGAGAGATCAGTTTCTTCGTCTTCCATCCTAATGATTTCCTTTCTTGGATCACTGATAAGGAGTTTCCTATTTACCCATTTCTTTGATCCACCAAGTAGTGGTCGAATGGCGTAGACATCCTGATGCTCATTCACATCTGTTACAACGAAAGGAGATCGATTGAACTTATCTGCCAGCTTGTGGCGTCCATCAAAGGAACATTGTTTTAACAGTACTCTCGAACCTATCGGTATTGGATTGCTCTTTGTTTGATTGTCATTGTTCCTCTGTACTTGTTGAAGTTGTTCGATGTGTTTTCTTGCACATTCGTGAGCACATTGTAGACTCTTCGCTTGTTCATCGACAAAATCATTGTCCCAGCTGAGGTCAACATTTGACAGGAGCTGGTCAAGAGGGGTATATGGTTCTCTTCCAAATAATAGTCTGAATGGTGTCATACCTGTTACTCGATGCGGTGTGCTGTTGTAGAGAAACACGATATCACTGATCAGGTCAGGCCACTTCTTTCGATCTGTTGGAGGGAGGGATCTAATCATAGCACACAGTGTGCGATTAAATCGTTCTGTTTGTCCATTCCCTTGAGGGTGGTAAGGTGTGGTCCTCGATTTTGTGATATTATAAAATTGGCAGAGTTCTCTGATTAGATCACTTTCAAAGTTTTTTCCTTGATCCGAATGTATTCGTAGAGGAACTCCGTAATGAACAAACCAATTATCGTGTAGAACACGTGCAACTTCTGGTGCCGTTTGATTCCTACAAGGTATTGCTTGTGCAAATTTCGTGAAAGCATCGGTCATAACAAGAACATCTTCATAACCTCCTTTTCCTCGATCGAGTTTCAGAAAGTCTATGGCAAGTAACTCCATTGGCTGAAACGCAATGATATGTCTTCTCGGAGTACGAATTGTAGGGGTGGGTGTCTTTGTCACTCTACAGGTGAAGCAATTCTTCACATATACTTTAACATCCTGTTGTAGGGCAGGCCAGAAACATCTTGTCTTGAGTATCCCCATTGTTCTGTTGACACCTTGGTGTCCCCATTGATCATGGGCATGTTCCAGCATCTTTGAGCGAAGACATCGGGGAATCAACAATTGTCTGTATGGACCAGTATCTGGATCTGTAACTTGGCGATAGAGAACTCCTTTGTACACAGTCAATTTCGAGAATTGCTTCAACCATCCTTTAACTTCTGCTTGGGAAGAGGATGGAATTTCATCTCCGGGTGCCCAATCGCTCTCTATACAGTCCCATACTACTCTCAGAGATTCATCAGCTCTTTGCATGGAGGATAGCTGAGCATGCGTGTAGGATGGAAATAATGTAGCCGTTGACGGGTCACTCATACTTGGTTCCTTATTAGACATGTTCGCATCACTGGATGCATACAGTTCTGCAGGAAGAACAGTACAATTTGTCACTGCACCAATCGAGGCAAGAACCTCATCACTGTCATTTGCGGGACATCTACTCAAGGCGTCCGCACAAGTGTTCAAACGTCCAGGCTTGTATTGTATCTCAATGTTGAATGGAGCTAATTGTGCTGCCCATCTCTGTTCAGTGGCTCCAAGTTGCGCTGTCTGCAAATGTACGAGAGGGTTATTGTCTGTCAAAACTGTACATTTGGAGTACTGGAGGTATCCTTTAAACTTCTCAGTTACTGCCCATTTCAAGGCTAGTAGTTCGATTTTGAAACTTGAGAAATCGGGATATCTGCGTTCCGCTCCACGAAGTCCTCGGCTTGCATATACAATAGGGTGAAGTTTACCTTCTTCATCAGCTTGCAAAAGACATGCTCCGAGTCCTTTGAGTGATGCATCTACTTCTACGAAGAATTCCTGATTGAATTTCGGATACGCGAGTACAGGTGGAGATGACAACAAATCCTTTAAGGCTTGGAAAGAGTCTTGAGCTTCATCTGTCCACTGGAATTGATCAGCACGTGAGTCTTCAGTTAGGGCATTACCTTGCTTCTTTTGCCCTTTGTCACGGGGTGTCTTCTTTCTCCCAAGTTGATGCAGAGGTGCTGCTATCTTAGCAAAATCTGGCACGAACCTTCTGTAATACGAGGCAAGTCCAAGAAATGAACTCAGTTCGCTGCTTGACTTTGGAATTGGCCAGTTTTGAATCCGTGCAACCTTGTCAGGATTGACTGTAATTCCATCCGCATTTACAATGTGGCCAAGATGTTCAACCTCTGTTTGGAAAAGTTTACACTTCTTTCCTTTCAGTTTGAGTCCGCATGTTGTCAAGCGTTGGAACACTTCATTCAACGTAGCAATGTGTTCTTCCAACGTCTTTGAAAAGATCAAGACATCATCCAGATACAGGATCAACTTCTGAAGGTTCATGTCTCCGAAGATCTGTTCCATAACGCGCTGGAATGTTCCTGGACTATTGCAGAGTCCTTGTGGGAGACGCACACATTCATATAGTCCCCAGGGGACTCGGAAAGCCGTCAGAGGAATGGATTTCTCATGCATAGCTAGTTGAAAATATCCATGAGATAAGTCGAGAGACGTGAAATACTTCGCTCCTGCCATGGTTTCTAGACTATCTTCGATCTTCGGAAGAGGAAAAGAATCCTTAATCGTGATGGCGTTTAACTGTCTGTAGTCAATGCAAAGTCTTAGTGCACCTGTCTTTTTCCTTACAAGCACTACTGGACTGGCGTAGGGGCTAGATGAAGGACGGATGACCTTTCTATCTAATAAGTCTTGGAGTAGGGTCTTGACTTCTTCCATCTGGTGAGGGTGGATTCTCCTGTATGGTAGTCGGATGTTCTTTTCACTAGTTAACTTTATCTCATGTGGAATGAGATCGCAATATCCGAGATCAAAGTCATCAGATGAAAAGGCACTTTTATTGTCATGCAACATTTTCGCAACTATGCATGCTTCTTCGTAACTCAACGAATCTAGTGATACCCCATCTGGTAAGTCAACGGTACTACCATCACGAAAGGTGTACGTGTTTCCACAAGTTGGTTCCTTTACATTGCCGCCGACTTCAGTATTTTCTGATAGTTCTGTTCGTGTCGTCTCACTCGTAAGACATTCGATAAAAACTTCAGAAACATTCACTTCTATTGTTTCTTCGTTCGTGCGAGTGATGACTTCTTCTTGGGTCTCTAGCTGGACAGCGGAAGTCAAAGAAGAGTTCGGTTGCAAAACAATTTCATGTTCAGCATCATTGACAACAAGTATGTTAAGCATTCCTTTTCCGGGTACGCACCCTTCAATGACCTGACAAGGATGGCTTTCATCTTGCACCGTTGATTCTATCAACCACATTCCTTCCGCATCCTGTACTTCACTGTCAAATGTGCATCGTATAGGTTTGATTGATTTAGGTGGAATCACCTCTAGCACTGCATCTGTGATGACATTCCGCTTGATGGACTCACTCCGATTAATTTCCTGACCTTTCATGTCTTTCGGAGAAAGCTTCATACTTTCCAATATTAAATCTAGATCGTCAGTTCCGAGTTCTTTATGAAGAAGTTCACGTAGGGCATTACATCCTAATAGAATAGGAAACTTTTCTTGTCTTGTCCCAGGTATCAATTCCTGCTGCACCACAAGAAATCCAACCATGGCATGATGATTTCCAAATTTCACTGAAGCTTTAACATATCCTTCCACTGAAGGTCCACTTCCTCCCACACCGGCAATATTGACGCCAAACTCTCCAATGGGACCTAATGCTTCTAACTTCGAATGGTATATCTGGCTTGGAATAAGGGAAGCTTCTGCACCTGTATCCAATATGCATCCTATCTTTACATTTCCTATCTCCGCTTCTACACTTGGGCTCGGAGAAATCAACAATTCCTGTAAAGATTTCGAACCGCATCTCTCTTGACTACAGTCAATGTTCCCTTTATCGATATGTACTCTATTCATCTCAGCCTTGGGCATGGTGGTGTCAGTCTCTGCAGTTTTGCCCGCAACAACAGAGCAATCTAGTTTTCCGCCGTAGTTGGCCTGGTCTGGGACAATTCATAGCTAGTGGTGGAGGTCTGAGGACAGGAACTCTTGTAGTGCCCCTTCTGTTTGCATCTGTAGCAGACAATCTCAGAAAATGGCTTGCGTCGTGATCTATTCGGGGACTTCAAATCTTTCACTATGGTACGAAGACCAGACATCTCTTCTCTCATGTAGGTTATTTCTTGGATGAGAAGTTTCTGTTGATCAAGAACATCGTTCAGTTTTGGAGTTGAGGTTTGAACTGCGTATTCCTCGACTATCGCTTCTCTCACACGAGCTCTCCTCGCTGGTTCAGTTGCATCCTGAAAGAGTAACAGAGCTTCCTTCCTCATTTCTTCGAAATTCTCCTTTTCTTTAGAGAGGAAGATTCTTCGAAGTTCTCTTTTTACCCAGACTTCTCTTGCTCCTTGTGTAAACTGCTCACAAAGTGACTTGTCCTTCAACTTTTTGAGTGCTTCTGATTCTTCTTGAGATACAGCTGCGTTCTCCATCCGACCATACAGTTTCTTGAGAGCGCGACTGAAGTCTGCAAGTGTTTCGTCTTCCTGCTGTGTGCGGCTAAAAAAGATACTACTCAAAGAATGCGAACTTTGATTCTGACCGAAACACAATCGCAATGCGTCTTTCATTTCCTTCAGCTTCCCTTTCGAGCTTTCCGGCAAGCACATAATTTCATCTTTTGCCGCCCCGACTAGATGGTCCAAGAACACTTTAGTCTTCTCTGATTCGTTGAGACCCATACCGCTAGTCGCGTCATCAAACTCTTCCAACCATTCGCCAAGAGATGGTTCACCACTTCTTTGTGGACTCCCTCTAAACTTTGATAATTTTCCAGGGGGAAGGATACCACCAAGTCCCAAAGCTTTTTTGAAAACTTGTGCCATTACTTCCATGTTTCTACTATTCATATCTCCTTCACCTTGAGACATAATTCACAAGTGATACCCAAAAGTAACAAGTGCTAAATTATACTGATAATCCTTAATTCCACGTTAATACCATATAAGCTTCAATAATCAATATATATCTCATGGACAGTACATCTACAATCATTAAAATACTATTATTATAATGAATAGATAGTCTTAATAAATCTCAATTTACATTCAAAATTTCACCATCTGAACTGTCTCTCTGAATTGAAACCTGGTTATATGAAGCTGTTATTCCGGGTCCGGGGCTGTTTTCCCTGCATCCACTCACTTCAGTTTCGTTCGGTGATGTCCGACGAGGTCATCTTCAGCATCCCACTTCTGACACCATTTGTTGAGGGCTCAAACAGACGAAACGTGAATTGTAGGTCTTGGTTCAAAAACATTTATTAGTCACATCAAAAACAGCCCCTACAGAGAGAGGTAAATAAAAAATAAGAGCAATTATATAATAACACATTTGGTAATATATATGTTATCAATAATGAATACAATAATCCATACAAAATAAACATCATAATACTCACATTCAATATCATATAAATTTGAATATTATATATGGAGAGAATATAACACTAGCTGACATTTTCTAAATCATACAATCATTTAAAGAAATATCAATTGGCATTATGCAATAATATCTTGTCAAATACCTTTCACAAAATATATCAAAACAAAGTCTAAAACAATATGGTTAAGTCAAATAGTAAGACATCATTTCAACAGAGTCTTTACAAATTCATCTTTTATTATTATTATGTAACTTAACATGCAGATAATTATCATATGTCATGTAAACCATTAATTACCAACTCACCGAGAATTTAGTGATTCCTGAAACAATCTGGAACTATAAAGTCTTATCTATTGGTGACGATAAGCAAGCAGTCTGTAATAACAGTGTAAAAAATACAATTTACAATCAAGTATTCAATATTAAACATTGATAAATACAAATAAGAAATAAACGTCATTTCTTATTATCATATACCGTCATTCATGTATCTCAATCATGCGTATCTACTATTATCTTCAACCACAGTTCACATTCTTTTAATTATTAGCAAATTAAAAGGAATTAATAAATTAACCACACAATTTCACATTCATATAAAATATTGATTTCATTAATTCAATAGCACTTGTACTACTCACCAATAAGCCGTTGTAAAACATTCCAACATAACAATTTATATATTCAGATGCTAAATATGGTCGTTGATCATGTTGATCAGCACAAGAAAATAAAGTTACACAGGTCTGCTCTCGAGAGGAAATCTGTTTCTCTGACTAAACAAGGTTGAAAAGAAAATGTGTTGCATCGCAACGCATCTAACAACGCGTTGCGTGTTGATGCAAAAAGGCGCACAACTCTGCAACCAGCGATGTTACGTAACAATAGGATACGTAACAATCGCATTACCACAGTACTGCCACAAATATTTTAATCATTTCCTCTTTGCAAGTTCTATGGCTCGCAGATACAACTTCAACTGCAGTTATTCCATATGAAGGAGTACGTGCATAGCACACAAAACGGCACTGCCTTGTTTACTACACCGGGACCGAATACCCCCCGGTGACGTCACACTCAAAGAACACCCGTCTCGGTAGGCAATAGTGGGTTTTCGCCCAGCGTCGTACGACGTAGAACGTACGTGTGCAAAAATCGCCAACTTTCATGGAAACAGAGGCCCGAGCGTTCTTGAGCTCAAATCACGGACGGTTCTTCCGCAAATTAGCGGGCGTCCGCATTAGAACGTAGGATTTGTCAACAGCCGTCAACAGCCAATCAGATCGCTTGTAGAGCGAGCAAGCTGAGCCGATCGATGTAAACACATTCGCCCATCGCGTGCATGCACATGTTGTACTCTACTCTGACTACACTGATAGCTGAAAGCTTCAAAACATGGACTCGAATGCGAGTTTTTCGGTGAGTACCATTTCAATTATACTAAAATCAAGCTAAGTATAATTTCAAAATGTTACAGTAGAAGTTTAAACGAGTATGATTATTGAAATATGATTGAAAAGCCGTTGCATGGCTCGGTCGACGACGCGACTGCAAGACACATGGCACTGCCAGTTGTGTGCACATAGTAGGAACATATACAATGCACATGTTGGCGTGTCAACATTACATGCCAACCATGCCAGCCGGTCGATCCGGCCGCGTTCAGCGATTTGCGAAACTGCTTACAAGCGAGAGTTGAGCGCGACGGACGCACGAACAAAGAGATCGTTCTACGTCGTAGATAGCGTCGTACGACGCTGGGCGAAAACCCACTATTGCAGGAGCGAACTCAGGGAAAATGGGTAGGGATAAATCGTTCAAATTCACTATTTTGAAAAAAGAAAATGGGGGGTCGAATCACCTATTAGTGTTTGGGGGGTTGTAAGGTTGCTATTAATGTAAATATCTCAATATTTGGAATCGTCTTCTTAATTCAACTTTAATGGGTATTTTTCAGCCTAAAAAAGTTCTGGTAATTTAACGGGGATTTTTATGATCGAGGCGGTTTGAAACCACCTATTGGTGTTGATAGTTTAAATGAGAATTTTCCTAATCTGTGATAAAATTATATGGTAGACATTTAAAGCCATTTACCATTTTCAATTACAAAAACCCCATAAAGCTGTACCCTTCCTTCCCTTTTCTTCCCGCTTCACTTTTTTCTTTTTATATCCTTCCCCCTTTTTTCATTTTAGGTTTTTTTTTTTTTTTTTTTTTTTGGGGGGGGGGCAACCGTCCCCATCGCCCCCTCACTACGCATCTGAAGTTACCCTTGAAAATATAGATTGGTTTCAAGCTCAAGTTATATAAGATTGTCTGAGTTGCCCCGTCCCCCTACCAAATCATGGTGTCGCGCCCATGACATATAGATCTCATTGTTATATCTGTGGACAATAATAGATCATGCAAATTTGTCTATCTTTTAAAAAAACATTGCATGTTTTGAAGATCGAGCAGCAGAATATTGTAAATGATTAAGCATTAAATTCATCAGCATCCCACATAGGGTTTCTATCATTCTAAAGAGTATGTGTGCCCAAAATTTCTTCCAAATGAAAGCAAAAAATGTGTTTTAAAAAAAAACCACAGCCCCCTGCCATTTTGATATTGATCAAACAATTATGGTGTCCCATGTCTGCACACCCAATCAATTTACAGTTACGTGATTTATATGAGAGAAAAAAACTGCATTTGAGCCCTTTGCAAAAAATGACTGAAATTTAAAACAAGTGGAGCGCCTCTGGCAGTCTCGGCTGCATTCAGCAAATACCCCAACATGGCCAAATTTCATTGACGCTAAATGACCTTTGACCTTAGTCATGTGACCTGAAACTTGTACAGGATGTTCAGTGATACTCGATTACTCTTATGTCAAAGTTTTATGAACTAGATCCATAAACTGTCAAAGTTACGATGGTAATTCAACAAATACCCCCAACATATGGCCAAAGTTCATTGACCCTAAATGACCTTTACCTTGGTAATGTGACCTGAAAGTCAAGCAGGATTTGTGTGCCCCCTCCCCCTTAATCTGCCTTCTACCAAAATTTATGTTCCAAATCCTTTTAAATTGTCACGCCAGGGGGCCAGTGTGACATAAATCGATATGCTTAATATTTACAATGTTACAGGGCCAAAGTCACACACTTTTATCTATTCCCCCTCTTTGGGCCTAGCTCTGCAGTTGTTTGGGATCGCAATATCCATGATATGACCCTACTTCTTTAAAAGAATGACGTCCTACAGAGATATTAATGTAATGAAATATTGTGAAATATCAAGTGAAACTTCTTTAAACTGTTTTTTTTTTCAAGATGCACAACCTTTCAAGCTAGTATTTTAAGTGCATAGACTGTACATATACACAAGGGTGTGACAAGTGGTCACAAAAAAAAATATCTGAAAAAGCTGAAGTGTGTTTAAAAAGTCTGAAATAGAAAAAGCTCGCATACTTTTTGTACAGAGGAAAACCCAAAATAAGCTGAAAATCAGGACAAAAAATCTGAAATCAGCTAACAATCTGAACTCTCACAACCCTGGTAGATCAATGTGTATCATCCATTAAAATTGTTTTTTTTTTTAATGATCTTACATTATGGAAAGTCTCTACAAACAATATCCAATTGTAAATCATTTTATCTTTAACTTGCCATTTTCAAACTTCCATGCAGGGTAATGTAACTGACATGCAGACTTTTGAACTTTACTACAGGGCTAAGGATTATACCAAAAAAAAAAATCTGCAAAGTTTAATTTCTTTCTCATCACGCAGTTTCCTACCTTTTAGTTAGAATACACTAAGTATTCAGATCTTAGAATAATATCATGGTAAGACTAGCAGATTCAGAGTTACAATTTATCTGGATTTCTTACTACTGTGAATGATATTCTGGTTTTCTCTTATTTTCTTAATTTTGATTAACCACAATTGTGTATCTTAAAACAATTTGTGTGAAGTATACCTGGATGTTCTAAATCCAGACTGGTCCTTTGTCCGGACAAGACAGCGATTTCAAGCAATACCTCATAAATTGTTTGGATGTCAGACAATATTACAAAGCACAAACCTTCACAATCATTTGTAATAATTGATGACTATATGCTAAGAAATCTCCATGCAAAAGATAATGCTTTCATTTGCTTAGGTCTCCGCACATCGGACCCCAACCTAAATACGTTTCTAAAGATCTCGGCGACAAGCCTCCCCCATCATGATTTTGTATTCTCAAGAAAAACAATAAAGCAACTATTAGTAATTACCTTTGAATCTGAACAAGTGCATTTAATAGAAAGATAGAAAGTATGGAACAAAAAAAACAACTTGCAAGCTCTTTGTATTAATGATTATTTCCAGAAAATGTAGTGAATAAATCATTTTATTACTTACCCCGTTTATGTCAACATAAATGTGACACTGGGGATTTCATGAAAGGACTTGCCAGATTGTTTTATCCAACAATTACCATAGTAACAGTCAGAAAGCTGTGCCTCTCGGCCAATCAAAACCATGGAAGTTAACTTGTCAGATTTGACAAGTCAGATAACAAATGTTGAAAAAAAAATGCTTCCCAGAACATATGTACTTTCCATCAGTGCCCCCCTCCCACCCCTAGGGAAAATGTAACAAATTTTGAAAGAGACAAGAGATAGATTTGTATTAAAAAATGCTGCTTGAATCAGTTCCTGTAATGCAGTTACTTTTAAGATACCAGTGAAAAAAACTTCAAACATTATAGTTTTTCTTTAGTTTTTTTTCTGATGAAATTCAGAATAATTGTTTTCTAACTAAATGCAAATGATATGAAAATCCCAACTGACCTAAGTTTTCATGAAACAACATACAGTGTAATAAGATTTGGAACTCATTCTGCTCAGCAGCACAAAATGTACATATAACACTTTCAAATAAAACACATTATACATTAAATAATTCTTGTCACAATTTAAAACAAAAACTGATTATCAATATGAAAGGCACAATCCATACAATGGGTGTCATTTGAAATAGTGTTCAAAGTTTTAGTCACTTCCAGCCTGTCATTGTGATAGAGGGGCATGGACAGCTCCATTTGTTTAATACACAAAAGACTAAAAGTATATCTCTTTTTTTCAAAATTTCTTCTCGGAATGATGTTTTACTTTGATAAAAAAAACCCATTATGTTATTTAGTTTACTTTATAATTTAGATAACCACAGAGAGAAGACAATCACTGATCCTATTTATTCAATACACAAGATAAGGGATAATTGTCTCCAGTGATTGTAATTATCTTCTTACCGAATTGCCTGTTTGCAATATTAAAAAAACCAAAAAAAACAAGTGGAACGCCTCTGGCAGTCTCGCCTGCATTACGCGATTCGATATAGCAGAAGTGCTTCCTTTGAAAACAGCTAATGAATAATTATTCAAAGAAGAAAACACTAACATGATAATAAGATATTATGTCCATTGACCCAAAATGACCGTTGACCATGATCACGTGACCTAAGACATGTGCAAAACAACCATTCATACTTGATTACCCTTATGTCGATGTTTCATGAACTAGATCCATAGACTTTTATAGTTATGATGACAATTCCACAAATATCCCCAACATTACCAAAGTTTGTTGACCCTTAATGACCTTTGACCTTGGTCATATGACCTGAAACTAGCACAGGATGTTCAAGGATACTTGATTGCTCTTTTTTCCAAGTTTCATGAACTAGATCCATAAAATTTTAAAGTTATGATGACAATTCCTCAATTTACCCCAACATTATCAAAGTTTGTTGACCCTAAATGGCATTTGACCTTGGTCATGTGACCTGAAAATCGCACAGGATGTTCAGGGATACATAATTGCTCTTATGTCTAAGTTTCATCAACTAGATCCATAAAATTTCATGATGTTCAAGGATACTTGATTGCTCTTTTTTCAAAGTTTCATGAACTAGATCCATACAATTTTAAAGTTATGATGACGATTCCACAAATACCCCCAACATGGTCAAAGTTCGTTGACCCTAAGTGACCTTTGACCTTAGTCATGTGACCCGAAACTTAGGCAGGATCTTCACTGATATACTATCACCCTTATGTCCAAGTTTAATGAGCTATGTCTATACACTTTCGAAGTTATGACGACATTTCAAAAACTTAATCTTGGTTAAGATTTTGATATTGATTCCCCCCAACATGGTCTAAGTTCATTGACCCTAAATGACCTTTGACCTTAATCATGTGACCTGAAACTCGGTAGAATGTTCAGTAATACTTGATTACCTTTATGTCCAAGTTTCATGAACTAGGTCCATATACTTTTTAAGTTATGATGACATTTAAAAAACTTAACCTTGGTTAAGATTTCAATGTTGACGACGCCGCCGCCGTCGCCAACGGAAAAGCGGCGCCTATAGTCTCGCTCTGCTATGCAGGCGAGACAAAAAACTAACTTATTTTCTACCTTCACACATTTATTACCATATGATTGGATTACGTTTTGAATTCTTAGAATTTTACCAGCTTCTGTTCATAAATAAGAAGTCTTTTTATTATTGGTAGCTATGCTACAGCTGAGGTAATAATTGTGAAGTGCCAGGAGTGTCACATATGACTGACATGAACAATAAGTACCAAATATCATTATGAGTATATTACCCCATAATTTTCAAGCAGAAGACGAGCTTTACAGAGTAAATGGGCAAGAAGACAGACGTTCTATTGTGGTTAATTTTTGACAACACAATTGAAATTTATAGCATGGCTATTTCAAGATAACCACGTCATTAAAATCTCTTCATAATTTGATATCCATAAGTATGCATGGATTTGATCCATCCAATGGTACAGTTTAGGGCGACTGATGTTACGAGGCTTGTGTTAAAGTCCATAATATAGTTTTGCATTGTGTAAGATGTGAGTAACTGTCCTTTTGACACTTCTATACCTCCAACACTATTCAGATCATCACCTGCCTCGTATGCATTTATGATCTTAGTTAGATGTTGACCCATTAAAAGTTTCTTTAATCATTGTGAGAACCAGGTATACAGTTACCTTTGACCTCTTTATCCTCAAAGTTAATCAGAAAATTGTCCCTTCTCTATGCAAACGTGAATTTATTGTGAAGTTAACCCAGTAAACTGTTTTTTTTTATAGTATAGTTCTTGCAAGATTGGAAATGGGAAAGGCAGACAGACATAAGAAGAACCCATGAAAATAATAGTGTTTATTGCATCGCCTTTGGTAGAAGGAAGTTTATAAATAATACATCCAGCAAGCTTCAGCCGGCAGATGCAAAAATATAAGAATAAGAACAAATTGTATCTGCAAGGGACAACAAAATTCTTAATTTGTAATAAAGATTTATTAAATCTTACTGAAACTAGTAAACAATAAAATAAAAACAATAAAATAGATTATGTTTGTAATTCTATTACAAAAGTTGTTTGACAACTAGCAATTAATTGACAATTTTTTCTGAAAACTGTGTCTAGAAAATGTAATTCTGATCATTAGAGAATAAGAAATCATTGTCAATTTCATTATTAAAAATCTTCAAAAGATATTTATTGAGATTAATAACATACATAATAACAGCACAACATGATATCTAAGTTTTATCACAAATGAACATAAATTACTGCAGTTGCTTGCTTTACATTTTTCTAATCCAGTCCTAAGTGAAACCTTTCTGGGATACCCAGCAAAGAGAATATCTTTGACAAAAGCAGAAGACCTATCATTCTGTTCCCTGAAGGTGGAGGAGGATTTCTCCTGATGGTCACCATGCTTTCATTAAGGGCAGCTATCAAGAGATCTAAAAACAAATAACAGCCCCAGTACTGGAATATCAGAAGAGTAAGCGGACCAATCGTTCGATGAACAGACATCAAGTCATCATAGACAAAGTTACCTGGAAGTGTGGTGAAGAGAGTGATTGCTGATTTGGTGATATCACGATAGTCAGGAAGGCTACCAAAGGTGATGGACATGGAAAAGGCAAAGCTAAGTACTAGGACAAAGAGCAGAAAGCTGAATGCTGTGACTTCATGGTAGCAGTCAGACATGACAGCAGTGAGAAGATACATGCGAGGATTGAGTCGCAAGAGATATAGAAACTTGACACAGCTGAGGATGATGATAACTGCAAAGCTATATCCTAGAGCATTGTCACTGCTAGCTGCAGAACGGAAACTCACAAAGCGAACTGATTCATCTCTCATTTGCTGAAAGAGCTGCTTGGTGATAATGTAGCGGTAGGTGTATAATCCTGCAGATACATAGCAGTTGACAATGATGGCAATTTCCAACAAGTTCCATTTGTCACTGAGGTACTTTCTGATACCGATGGGCTTGTACCTGAGGTACTCTCGATACATGACAAAGAAGAGGGCCAAAACAAAGAGGATTTCACAGATGATGACAAAGAGTTTATAGTTTGCAGCGTAACGATGCAGCCTAACTGCTTGTACCTCGGGGAGCTTCAGCATTCCACCAGATGCAGGGGTCTCCATGAGGAATGTAACTACACAGAAAAGATTGGTGTTTGCATTGTATGCTGTCCACTCTGCAAAGAGCGCTCTGGTGCGGGCATCCAACCACCGGGATTTCACCATATCTGCCAAGGAATTCACAGCCTCTTCGTAGTCGGTGCCCAGTACCCAGATGTAGCCACTGTTTGGAAGGACCATCGTGTGGCCCCACATTCCTGTAGATCTGTCTGGGTAGAAGTGCCAGGGAGAGTAGTTGGAAAGACTCCACTCTTCCACTGTCTGGGATGAGTTCAAGAAGGCAGATGTGTTAACCATGGGCTGACTCCAAGATGCATTGTATAATTCCCTGTCCGCTGAATCCGAAGTAAAAGGGGCTCGGCAGTCATTGATCAGGTCTACGAAAAAAGGGTGAGTTTTACAGGAACCTTCAATGTAAAAAGAAAGAAAGTGAAACAGAAAGTGAGGACGCAGTGTGAAGTGAACATTTCTAAAGTTTGCATTTTAATGATATAAGGCACTAATTTTGTACTGTAGATCATCATTCAATCAGTCAGAAAGTTTTGATTGAAAGCATGTTCCAGAAATTCACTTTTTCTATCACTTCACTTCTTTATCTGTCTTAAATGAGATGAAGACTCTTACTACATGACTTACTTGGTTTAACCCTGATTTGCCTTAGTCTCAGACCCCCACCAATCAAGGTGGATTGCTTCTCGGCTCCCCATCTATCCTCACTAAGAAGACCAGGCAGGAGTGTTGAGTTAGCCCACTTCAGGAAACTACGGAAGTCATTCATCTTTAAAATATAATTCAAAAACTTTTAAGGAATCAAGTGGGTTTTTAATTCCTTTCATTTTATACATCTTTAATCACCAACAACTTGTAAAGCTCATCAATATTTGAATGAAGTTGCCCATGTCATTTAATCTTTTAAGATTAAATGAGTAGATTAAGATTTCTATACAAATAATGTCATGATTGAAAACTCTAGGTTAAAATATTACACAATAATAGCTAATGTTTACTTCTGCACCTACCAATTCTCAACAAAGTTGACAAACCATGTCATAGCAAGTAAGCCTTATTTCTGAATGCATGAATCAATTATCAGTTAAAAAAAAAACGATAAAACAATCATGTATAGATGGTTTTCAAAGACTGTTCTACAGTCATACTGTATATAATTTCCCAAGGCTACAAAAGTTTTCAAAGACAACCCTTAAACAATATAACCAAATAAAAGAAAAAACAAAATCAAGTTATAAGCAAGCTGATCATACATGGTGAATGTAACAAAATACTTTCTAGTAAAATTAGACTCACCAATGCGTAGTCCTTATTCTTGTGATAGAAGAAGAGTCCCTTCATACCCCTGGTCATCCAGTACGCCTGCCTGTCTCTCTGACTGTATGTGATAGTGATGAGCAGATAGAAGAAACATAAGAAACCAGCAATCTGCCACAGCAGGGAATACATGCGAGCCTGCAGTTGCTTGTTCTTCAGGTGGGAGTTTATGGTAGAGGTAGCTGGGGGATGGTAATGGGCGATGGTGTTCCTTCGTTTCTGAAGTGCCCTGCGAGTCTGTGTAGCATCATCTGAAATTGATAGAAACATATTATCAGTATTATCCTTATCATCATTTATTTGGCACAATCAACTTATTTATATTAAGAACACATACAAGCAATAGTGTAAGACAGGTCACACACATGCCATAAGGAAAAAAAAAGATTACTCAAATAACTATAAATACATAATAACATATAGAAAACTGAATGATAAAGCACAATGGAAATAGTTCAAGATCATCAAGAATTGAATATAGTAAAAAAAAAAATCAAGAATAGAATCAATATAGTACCAAAAAATGACTGCGTCACCTGGGTACAGGTAATAAAGCAATGGAGCTGAGAGTATGTGTACCTAAGACTGAGAAAAAAGGAAATGGAGGTATATGATAACATTTAAATACCTCAAGGCATCTAATATATACTTTTAAGTTGTTAAATTCAAACTAAGTTAGAGCCTTGCAAGACAATTACAACCCAAAGGTTAGGTCAATCTTGAAGATTTTGAAGTTTTTTACACTAATCTATTACTGTTCAGTAGTGTAAAGTAATACTTTTCTTACGGTACACCCATGTAATGCTTACCTACTTGGAGTTCCTCAATGTCATCACTGAAGTCTTCCTCTGGTTCAATCTGCTTGAAGATAAGTGAAACAAAGATGGCAAGGAACAGAACCTTGATGGGCTGTGTGATGAAGATGCTCTGAAAGGTAGCTATAAACAGAGAGATCAACCAATCGATGCTTGTTTGTTTGCCATATTTGAGGCCATAAAGCATCGTGATGTAAGAAGAAGCGAGCACGGTTGCAAACACCAACAACCATGCAATGTACACGCATGCATGTGGAAGACCCTGCAAAAAATGGTATAAAAGAAAAGAAGGCAAAAAATTGTTTTTCATTAACATTCATCACTTGTCACAAATTTTCTTTTTTCAGCAGTGACAGCTTAAATTTTTCTTTCTACTTGAATCTAAAATTGTCTCCCAATACCATGCTTCTGAGTGACTGAAATCAAGTTGGGGTTATTATTTTTCAGTCACATATGATTTATCTCCATGTATGGTAAAAACGTAACAATTATGGTAATTTTGTCAATATGTCAGCAATATAGTAACAGGTGTAATTTATAATGGCATGAATAATATAGGACAACATACAGATAGTACATGAAATACATCAGGCAATAGCCTTTGATGTTAAAGAAATCATCCTTAACATTTGACACTGAACAATATTGTTAAAAGCTATTAAACAAATCAATACATATATTCACCCTGGTTCTCTGTTTCAGCTTAATCTTTCCCTCTACCACAGAATCTGATAGCAGAGACTCATCAGGTGATATGGGAGGTGTCTCAATATCCAATGCAGTCATGACGATGGTCTGGGCTTCCCTCATAGCTTGTTTGTGTTCCTCAGGGTCATAGAACCTGTCTGGAGATATGACTGATAGATCCTTGACCATTTCCATCAACCGCGAGTACAGGTAGAAGTTATGGGTGAAACCATCACATTTCTTTCCCATCAGATCAGGTTCGTAGTCACGGCTATTTTCTTCAGTATCAATTCCCTCTTTCATGTAATTAGGTATTTGTTTGACTGACTGAGTGGTTGTGTCGTCAGAAGTTTCACTCCGTGTTCTATTGACTTTCTCTAGCCCTCCGTGTCCAAATACCTCTACACGCTTTGAACTCTTGTCACTTCCCCATTCTTTCATGACTGCAGAGACAGATCGAAGAACAAAGTCCTCCATCTCCTGGTGGAACAGCGTACTATTCAAAGAAATGCATGATGGCAGAGAAGTGGTAGAAGAAGCAGATGAGGCATTTACAGGGTTGTTATCTTTGGAAGATGTGGAAGAACTATCACCTCCACCAACCCAATGACGAGATGTCCTTTCTGGTGATTGTTGGGAAGAGACCTCTCTATCTTCATGTTGGACGGATTTTGTCAGGCTTTTTAATGTCAATTTATCATCAGCAGACTCCCTTTCCGAATCTTCCTTCTTGGTCAAGTTAATACTTGAAAGTGAATGGGCAATTTCCGGCTTCAGTTTTACCATGTATTTTTCTTTGTTAGCAGCTATTCGAAGTTTGATACTTGGCCTGATGTGTCTGAAGATTTGCACAATGAGGAGATTGATGGGGAAGGCGATTAGAGAGCTCTCAATGCCGATGATGATCTCTTTGATGGTGATTCTAAAAGTGCCAAAGTCCATGACCTGATCGGCTGGATCATCGGGGATGCCGTAGAACATGATGCTTGTCATCATAGAGCACATGAGAAGGGACAGGCAACAGAATGCTCGCTGCAGACAGGTGAAGTTACTGTGCTTTGGACGCATCAGAACAGACAACCACAGATGGCCATCACGCAGATCACGTACAGTCCTGGCAGTGAACAGGTGTCCAAACTTGTGCAAGTCTTTGGATGATGCTATGTGGAAGGTGTTGTCAAGACCAACCCCTTCACCTCCAACCATCATCCAACCGTTGCAGATGAAGTAGTAGCGCTCGTCACTCTCCAGATCATGGACTACGCAATGGCTCACATACCTTTGGGATATAATCAAATTAAATGCAGGTTTTAATTTGATTAAATCTTGTTACCAAATGATATAGTTCTGGGATTTGAGATCATGATTCTTGAAACCTTATGATCTCAAATCCCATAACTATATGAAAAACATTATTTTTAAAAAGAATAGATTCTTTCTTTAAATTTTAAGCTGGAATGTTTATAGGAAAACTTGTGTACATTTTCATTGATGTAAATTGATGTGGAACAAGCCTCAGAATAAATCTCACGAGCATAAGTCAAAACTGTGGCAGAAATTACTCAGCATGGCTTTTCCACATTTATTATCAATGTGCCATTACCATGCAAATGTGCTTTCCTGCACATTAAAAAATATGTCTTGCATGTCTTCACTCCAAGACAAATATGGTTGCAGAGTCTCATGAGCATTGGGTGAAAACTGAGGAAATAGTTTGTCAGCAATACTTGCAACAGACTTCCAAACCACCCAACCGACCGTATGCCAACACCCTTCCAACTTTGCATGAATCATCACCTACCAGTGAGGACTAGTACCAGCATTGTTATGCCACAGCCTTAAAGATTGAATTTCCCCAAGACCTTCCGCAGTGGTCAACAAGAACGAATCTGTTGATCCTCTGGTCAGGACGGGTGAGAACCTGTCATGCAGGACATGTGGATCGCTGCGACCATTCTTGCCCATCAAAGTTAGCGTAACAGTTGCTGTTGTGCCTGATCCGCGGCGCATCCCCGTGACTATGGTGACATCATAACGGTAATGATGGAACGGGTCATTGTCTTCCAACACAGTGACTGCAGCCTGATCAATAACAAAAAAATATAAAAAGCTAAACAATATAATGATAATAATATACTAGTACAGTTGCAATTTGCTGAGTTTATTTGAGTTTAGTATTCAACACATATACAAGGTAAAAAAAAAAGATACAAGCAAATAAGAGACACAAATATTGATACACTGATGAAAAAGTAAGGTATATATAGTTATAGTGCACACTTGTTTCTCGATGTGTTCTACACTTACTCTTGCAGCATCTCGATTATCCTTCCTTCTCGCCCATACCGCCACTATGACAAAGCCTGCCAGAATACACATCACAAAGCTGACCACGATAGGATTATCCACAAAGGTCAGGAATAACTTAGCATCCTGGAAGATATTGATCTTGTTTGGTGGAACAAAGAGTGATGACCCAAAGAAGGTCAGATGATCGCAGAGACAGTGGGTTGAGGAGGGCTTAGAGAGAGGACCGACCTGTTAAGAACATTCAGGAGAATGGTATGAGGGAGGATAATTGGTGCGCATTAAAGAGCTGACCAGTTGGAGATATTTGTTAGAAATTCTGATGTATTTTTTTCATGATGTAACCTAAATTAGTAATACTGGCAACAATAGAGAAAAAATGCTATTCTAATGTCAAGATCAATTACCACATTGTATTTGTAATAAGAAATAAAATTAAAAAATTACAAAGCTGAAATTGTCACAGAGGGGCTTTGTTTGAAATGTGAATCACATAAAACTTCTAGGTGAGACAGATTGAACTAATCCTTAAAAATCTCAAGAATTTTCCACTTAATATAAGATGCACAGAAATTTAATTCAGTACGATACCTTACATCCTGTGCTGTCCCATGACTCTTCATCTTCATTCCAAAAAGTGCACTGTGATGTATGCATGAAAACAGACAGTGTGATGTTGTCATGTTCATAGAGAGGTTCATCTATACCATCATACAGACTTATCTTTATACCATCTGCAACTGAATATCAAAACAAGAACAGGTTACAATGTACATAGTGGACAAGTATAGACCAATGTAATACGCATACAAATGAGTTAGATCTTTGTAGGCCAATGCAATTACCTATGATTTCAGACTCTGGCTACAACATAACATTTAAAGATCATGCATGGATTTGTTAAAAAAATTAGTTAAGTTGCTTGATTTATTAAGGTTTAACAATTAAATCAAGTTGAGAATTCACAGTATTGATCCCAAAATGAAATATATAAAGACTGTCTGGATGTGTCATGGAGTAATTGCTCAATTTATTTAAGGATTCTAGAGACCGTAATTTTCTAAAAGCAATGTTTGAAGATTTTGCCTTAAATCTGGTATAATGTCATGGAACAACTGATAAGAACACATTTTTTGTGTGTGATTGGTACAGTCTAAGAACTCACCTTTTAGGTCAGCTACAGAGATGCTCCATATGAAATTCGCAACACTATCTTCATTGGTGGCACGTACCACTGTAGTATTACCAACACAGCTGGTCTCATTGATAGTAATATTGGTAATGCAGACTGAAAGGACTACTAAGGGTTCATTCTCAGCTACGACTCTGAGGTGTAAGGCCCCGTCCTCTGGGAGAGATGATTGGTTGACAGAGAAAGATGCAGAGAACTCCTTGGTGATATGGACAACCATTGGGTCACCTACAAAGGGTTCTTCTACTGGTAGGTACACACTGATGTCATCAGACAAGTCTTTGACTGCAGGTTAACAATATATCACTATACATGTATATGCTGTACCATAAAATGGTAATAACCAAAATTTCAAAAACAAAAAATGATTGTTGGGCAAGAGAAATCTGCATACTCCACGGTTTTGTACCATGGTAGAATTGAAACTACCTTAGTGAACACGGGCACCTAATAAAAAATATCTAATTTTTCCTTCACTGGTGTTGATCTTTATGATAGGTATGAATATACAAAATACAAAATGATTTAGCAAAAAATAATATAAATTCAAACGTATCGGAATTAAAGACCTACCATTTGAATTCTGAAATCAAACCCATACAGTTTTAAATACACAGTTTCTATAACAAACTTGAAGAAAGCCAGTGTTGTTATACTTTCTGCCTTTGTTAAAAATAGAGCAAGCCAATTAATTCAATGAAATATACATTCAATATATAAACAGTAATATGTCCAGATAAGAGAGCAACTGGAGACTGGAGAATGTTGTCATGTTACGCATGGTTTTATACACAACTGGGCCCCGTAATACAAAGGTTAGCGATTAATTGCACGTTTGATTTTTACGATTGCTTGTACATTATACTCAATGTAATCAATCATTAAATAAATGTTCTACAAACAGCTTTATGAAACACCCACCAGGGTCCCGTAACACAAAGGTTAGCAATTGATCTTACGCTTGATTTTTACGATTGATTGTACATTGTAGTCAATGGAATCAATCGTAGAAAAGTGTTTTACAATCATTGCTAAGCTTTGTGCTACGAGCCCCTTAAGATTAATTATAGCAAATAATTTTAGCCTTTATCATCAGACTATGAGAGCCAATTTGCAATTAATTTTACCTTGTAATGCATTGTTATCCACTTTCAACTGTATTCCAACAATACTAGAATTCAGGGAATCACCACCAGTTCCCCAGCTGAATGGGTTCCACCTCAGAGCTGATGTCTGCAATGGAGCAACGATGATGAAATATGTGCATTCAAAAGCAATTTCATAATAGTTTACCAATGATTTCATGAACATGATGATGTTTGGTTTTATTTGAAAACAGCAACATTCATGAGAGTATATGTCGGGGTAATTTTTATTGAATTTGTACATTTATTACAGTAAGATAATTTTTCATGGTTTTTGGATTGTATATCGTATGTTGCAAAATTAAAAACCATTAAAAATAAATTATCTCATGCAATAATTTCATATCGGGACAAGATCCGTTTGGTATGCACTCCGTGCATATATTGTCATCCTTTTACATACTGTTATTTATAACAATCAGTAATATCTAGATCTATATTGTGCCATTTTAGTCTTAGTTATATACACCCAGGGTATACAAAATATACAAAAAAATATAACTGGACGTGAAAATCAGAGAGAAGTTTCCCTCAAGTTTTTAACAAATTTAAAGTGTATCATTACGAATGGGATAATGATGACATTTGGTGTCCTTACACACTCTGCACAATAGAAATTGCATTTATATAATCATTATTTATATTATTTTGTCATCCTTTAAGCCTTTTTTAATTTTCAATAGCTTCATATCTAATGAAGACAGCACAAAGGAATACTAAAGGGAATTTAGACTGAAGGGGTAAGAGAAGAAATTTACATTATATTCAACATTTCTTTTGCAATGGTGAGAGAATACATTCAAAATAACCTATTTTTTCTATCCATACTTAACATGATTGTGTCAGGGTTTTTGTACAGTCCTACGAAGAAAAAAAAAAGCTACACTAAAGAAATGTTGTGTAGCGGTAATAAAAAATGTGGAGCAAATTGCGATAGGATGCCCGGAAACCTACTCACTGAGGAGTGAAATTGCTATATTTTGATTTTCTTTAATCACAAGAAAGATACAGAAAGATACATATGCATTTAGCACGGCTGATTTAACTACTCGCCTGCAAGCTAACCACGGTCCCATTAACGTTGCTCAGAGTATTATCCAAAACACCTTCTTGTGATGGCATTTCAAATCTACCAATACCATCACCATCATCATCATCTGAACCTCCAAAGGTTGTCTCAGCCAGTTTGTCCTTGCTGATACTCCCCACTGCTAAGCTCAGCGTAGGAGATGTTATGATGGTAGCTTCTTCACTGGGAATCTTGCCTGCAACTATTGCATCTTGGATGTCATTGATTGCTGATAGGGCAACTTCAGTCAGGTTCTAGAAGATTTCATTTTGAAAGCGAAAAAAAAAAAATAAGTCCACCTCATGTACATGTAATTCAATCATGAGAATGCAGATAAGTAACATCCAAAGGGCACGTTGGTAATGAAATTAGTACACAAACATTTGCCTCATGACCATTTAAAATGCTTTATTTTATTGACAATCGAATAACAACAACAATAAAACTAATAATACATACATAAGGTCTGCCACTATCATCAATGATATATGTACTGCTACTATATAGGCTACTACTATCAATAATATCATCAGCAAAAACAACAATGGTGATAGTAATGATAATAATCATATTAATCAAGATAATGATAAACTTATAATAATAATGATAATCAAATTATCATTAATGATAATCAAATTATCATTAATGATAATTGTTCATATTTCTACAGCGCCTTTTCCAAAAGATACAAAGCACTTTGAGCTGCCATCCCTGGTCAGCATGAGATGCAATGTACACAAATTACAAGGCAGTGATGTACCAAGTCCAGTGCATGAATTATAAATGATAAAAGTAACACAAATAGTAGCAAGTGGAATGCCTCTGGCAGTCTTGCCTGCATTACGCCATTTGATATAGCAGCAGTGCTGACTTTGAAAACAGCTAATGAATAATCATTTACATAAGAAAACATTCATATGATAATAAAAAATATGTCCATTGATCCAAAATGACCTTTGACCATGATCATGTGATCTAAGATGTGTGCAAAACAATTATTTATACTTGATTACCCTTATGTCTGTTTCATGAACTAGATCCATAAACTTTCTAAGTTATGATGCCTATTCAACAAACACTTCCAACATGACCAAAGTTCATTGACCCTAAATGACCTTTGACCTTAGTCATGTGACCTGAAGCTCAAGCAGGATGTTTAGTAATACTTCATTACCCTTATGTGTAAGTTTCATGAACTAGGCTCATATACTTTCTAAGTTATGATGTCATTTCATAAGCTTAACCTTCGGTTTAGATTTGATGTTCACGCCGCCGCCACCGTCGGAAAAGCGGCGCCTATAGTCTCGCTCTGCTATGCAGGCGAGACAAAAACATGATAATATCATTAGTAATAACAAGATAAAATGACAATGACACACCTTATTGGGTGTTGCCTCATCTTCAGCTCCACCCGGAGAAGTGTTGTTTGAAATATGACTTTGAGTTTCCTTGGCAGCACTGAAGATATTTGACAACCCTTCAACTAGAACGGTACCAGCAGACTCTATAGTACTTTGACCTTGAGTATGAGACCCAGATTCAGCTTTCAGAAAGGATGTCATTTCAGACAGTGCATTTGCAGCTTTTACCTGTTAATTTAGGAAATCAGGATAGAAAATAGCTGACAATAAATCATATCATCTGACCTAAAACATTAAAGCAGGTTAATTGCTAGATCACATTGATTAATTTTTTAAAACCATATCAGAAAACCAGGTCCATATTGGTATGTATATGACACATAACCACATTCATTAGATTATTCTCATGGGACCTTGCGCTATCACCTGATCATCAATGAGATTTAGGTATGAAATATTTCAGGTACATGAGCACACTTAAGCACAACTTTTAGTGAGACTGACTCTACGAAATTCCCCCCTTGCATTTATCATTGAGTTCAAATTCTTCATTGCATTCACCTGTATGTCAGTAGAAATTTCTTGCTTGTTTTGAGTAATGACAGCAAGGGCAGCAGAACTTTGTTTCAGGGATGTCATGGTCTCTACTGGTATAGCAGCAATAGAGTCAACAAGAGTAGAGCGGATCTATATACACAGTATATAAAAAGAAAATAAATATATAATCAATTATGATAATTTTTGACCCTCAAACTGTACTTAGATTTACATTGTATATTTTTATACATGCACCTATGAATAATGAATAAACAATGTAGAAAGAAAATCATGGCAATTATTGTGGGGAAGGAACACCAAAGACATCTCAATTATTTTGAAATACACCGTGGTGGAACACCTTGAGAAATGATATAATAATAGAATGTAGTAGATTTGAACGCCTTTCTCTACTAGAACATTTTTAATGATAAGTTTTATATAATTATACAATATAATGATAAGAAATTTATGTATATATTCCACCTCTGATCTGGTATCCCTCCCTTCATCATCAGCAGCAGCATCATCATCCCCATCTCCAATCGAATTCAGGATTGAGCCAAGGGCACTGATCAATTGCGTAGCATGTCCTGTATCTCCCACTGCTAATAACGTATTCACACTGGATTCAACAGACGATGTCATGTTCAGCAATTCTTGAGTCATGTTTGCCCCTCCAGTGTCTATGGCTGGAGGGCGGACCTGAAAAAAAAAGAGTATATGACTAGTATTGCCTCAGGTAATATGCGTAAACTTCACCTAACTTTGGTTTAATCACTTGCTCTATTTATAACTGGAGAAAACTTGATATCTCAAATCTTATTTTGCTAATTGTACGTTCTAACTGGAATCAACAGATAAGGCTTAGTATTGTTATCATTAGTAGTCATGCTACCCCATGATACTGGCGGAAAGACTCAATTATTTGAAATTAAGAGGAAGTAATTGAAAAGTCTATAGTTACTGTGACCTTATTACTTTAAATTATTACATTCCATTGATTATTTTGTATTTAAAATATGAATTAATTCTAGACAATGTATGTAAAATATGAGACTGGATTGTAGTAAAAAAGGAATAAATAAAAAGTTCCATATTAATCCCATTTTGGATATTGTTTCCTGAATTCAAAGGTGATAGGTTTTGATAACCCAAAAGAAGTCTATTTTTACAAGAAAGCAATCATGCCTTACCATTTAACAATAAAATAAATGCAAAACAGAATTAACCAAACAAAATAATGAAAAGAAAAAGCAAAGCTGATAACCTCAGTTATAGGTGTGTGTGATAAAAAACACTATACAGTGCGTCCCAGAAAAAACGAAACCGAGATTTAACGATGATTTTTCATAACTTAATCACAAATACAATAGACAAATGACCTACCAATGTAAAGCTTAGAATCTCCTCTTTCATCTGATATTACTTAAATTATTCCTCATTCACGCATGAGTGAGCAAAAACAATTTGAAGAAAGGATACCAAAAACTCATTTGGCGGGGGGTATCTGAATTTCAAAAAGAAAATCACATGTCTTAAAAGTTCAATATCTGCTCTTTAATTTGATACCTCAATTACAGAAAATGGTCAAGAAATAACAAAGTTCTGGTTATTTGAAATAAGGCTTGAATTTCCCTAATTTCATTAAATAAACTGTTTTCACCAGTTTCCCACAGAAGCTATCGCATGGTGAACAAAAGACTTAATGCATGGCTGATCGTAAACAAAACGGAGTGTCGAGTGAGTTTGAACGCTAGCCTGTAAAACCTCTTCATTTTATGAAATTATTGAAATTCAAGCCTTATTTCAAATAACCAGAACTTTGCCATTTCTTGACCATTTTCTGTAATTGAGGTATCAAATTAAAGAGCAGATATTGAACTTTTTAAAATGTGGTTTTCCTTTTGAAAGCCAGATACAACCCGCCAAATGACTTTTTGGTATCCCCTCTTCAAATTATTTTTGCTCACTCATGCGTGAAGGAGAAATAATCTAAGTAATATCAGATGAAAGAGGAGATTCTAAGCTTTACATTGGTAGGTCATTTGTCTATTTTATTTGTGATTAAGTTATGATAAATCATCGCTAAATCTTGGTTTCGTTTTTTCTGGGACGCACTGTATTGGGAACAGAATGACAAAAGTTAGAACAGAGAAAAGTAAGTCAAGTAACATACTACACTCACCATACATGTAAAGAACACTGATGTACTAGCCATGAAGTTGTCTTTCACATTAACCTGAAACAGGATAGTATAATCATGTGCACCATCTCCAACTGGTAGATTGAAACCATCCTGTGATGACTCACTGCCTTCATATAGTTGAAAACCTGTGCAAATGTTCAACATAGTAATCAGTATTAGAAGATGTGTCTATATATGATTCTACAATTTTGACCTACACAAATTCTAAACAAACAGTGTCTTATACATAATAATCCTAACGTAGTATGTCACTGTGAAAATTAAATTCTTAAAATCAAATGATTTGAATCAGGAAATTAATTTATCCAAACCAAGTGAATTGGTAAAATGTAGATAAAGATCTGAACATCATCCACCACTTTAAATTTTTGTTTAACTCAAATTTCTCTTAAGATTTTTTTACAAATGCTTATAATATTTTCTCTACCCATTTCAAACATTTGTGCAAAATCCTCTTTGCCAAATACATGTATTTCTTGAATATATTACACATGTATATTTCCATTAAAGATTAATTTTTCAATTTACAATGGCATTTCATTGCTTTTGCATTTTTTTTACCTCTTACAATTAGATCTTTATTTCTTTTAATCTAGAGCTGTACACAAAATTTATTTAACAATAAATACATTTTTGCACTAATCATATACTTCTGTGATAATTTTTGTGATCAATGTTTATCTTATGATTTACCTTCTCCAATACCAATGAAGTCTCCATCCACAACATTCACACCACTGTACAACATAATCTCATAAGTTAGGGGGTTATCCACATCAGTAAATCCTTGACATGTCACAGTGAAGTCAGTTTGTAAGGCATAACCTTCTGTGGGTGTAACAGAACAGTTGCCTAATGTGGGTGGAGCATTGAGTTGGACACTTAATTCAGAATAGCCGCCTGAAGTGAAATTGGACAGGTCACCTGAAATTGAAAGCAAAGTCAAGGAATTCACTTTTTAGACACATCTTGACCTCAGCAAAACTTCATAGTAACAAAATAGTACATATTTGTCTCTGGTCCTTACTTTTTTCTGTGTTGTTTTCAGTTAGGTATTTGTTCATTTTAGAACATACACATAGTTTAGCCCCAGCTATACATGAAATAATATATACATTTTTTTAAAGTAAATAACAAATGTGTTATTAATGTCTAAATCAATGGTTCTTGAAATTAGGAATTGATTGTGATAAATCTATTACATTATGATCTATGCACAGTTTTCACTATACAGTGCGTCCCACAAAGAAGAAAACCTGTTTTCAGAGATAGATTTCACAATTATTAACCATGTTTTAACTATGAATTTGATAACTATGGTAAGAGTGAAATCTCATCTTTAATTTGAGACCAACAGCTTAGCATATCATTTACACATGGCAGATTAAAAACAATAAATATTGAGGCCTATCCGAAACAATTGCGCAGAATTGAGAGAAACTTGACAAATACAAAAGAAATGCTAATGAGCCAATTGTCGAATAAGCATGGTTGTCATATCACAAACCAATCTTGTCCAATTTTTCTGCGCAGCCTGATCTTGACATTAAAATTTCAAACTCGTCTCGCTCATAAATGCTTGAAGTGTTTGTCACGTATAAGATATCAAAATAAAGAGGATTAATTGAAATGTATGATGAAAATGAAATATCATACTTGTTTTGCCTTTGAAGAAAAAAGATGTGGGATTCCCGGTTTCCTTTTTTCTGGGACGCACTGTATATAACTAATAAGTCGTAACCATTTGTGATGTAATATTGATGTACTTCAAATTTAGCATATAGAATTGGAATGGTGCACAACCTTTAGAATCAAACAATTGCAATGTCTGACCTATTTCCCTGCTTTTAAATCACAATTCCTACCTACCCTACCACTACTTACCTGTAACTCGTAAAGCAATGCCAGTGCTTTCAGAAAAGGAATCAAATGTATGAGGTTTGATAACCAGGTAGGGTTGGTCAAGGCCTGTGGTAGTCTGGGTAGATAAATCACTTATAACTGAGCTATCATCTGACTGAAGAGTCCATTGAAAAGACACATCTCCACTGTCACAGTTGCTGCATGAGGCATGCAGGACAAGACGCTCAGCTGTTAGTAAGTAGGTGTTGCAATTACTGATGCAACTGCAAATAAGGATAAGAAAATAGTTACATTATTTTTTAAATTTCAGATGTCATTTAAACCCTTGTCAATACCCTGAAATAAAGCATAGAGCAATGAAAGACTACCCCTATATAAAAATAAATTGATAGCTAACTTAGCTGCACTATCAAAGATAACATATCTATGAGATGTACACTCATCAGACCCGAGCCCCGTCTTACAAAGAGTTATGATTGATCCGATCAATCACAACTATGGACGGACAGCAACGTCAACATCTATTATGCATGTTTGTTCAAAGTATTTTCTAGCTATGTTGTATATTTTATGTATTGATTGTTTTCTTGAAAATTCACTGTGCTTCTCTTTGCATACAAAGGACATTGTGCCAATTTTTCAGAGAAAATTATGACATTGATGGATTTCCATAGTTACGATTGATCGGATCAATTGTAACTCTTTGTAAGACGGGGCCCAGGTGCGGATCCAGCTGGGTTAGATACCAATAATGGGAGGCCGGGTTTTGTTTTAAAAAAATGGCCCCTGCAATGGTATTGTGTCTAATCTGGCTGGGTCCGCGCCTGCATCAGACCACGGAGCATCCATATCAAAAACAATCTACACCTAGAAAATGAGAAAGTGAAACAATATTCTGCTTTTATTTAAAAAAAAATGCTTTTCATAATATATTTGTTTGTTGATTCAAATATTCACAAAGCTTCACATGTAGTCAATAAAAACCTTTATAAATGGGTTCATATCTCCTATAGATACCAAATGCAGGAATCATTAATCATTTTGGTCAGCAATGTTCACGAGAAAATTTTATCACCACGTAGATAAAATGATAAGAGTACTATATTATTACCAAAGTAATATGAAGTCTTAATAAATGTATCGCTGTATTCACATCTCCAGAAGACAGCAAACTGCTTTTTGAGACATCTTGTCATTGTTAGTCCAATACAAATTTTCTCAGCTGGTCAGATAATATATTCAGGTTTGAAGGTTCAAATTTTTCGCATAACTTTACATACAGTCGATAATGATAAGAATGTGTTCATATCTTCTGTAGATATCAAAGACAGATATCTTCATAAAGCATTTGGTCAGTGATTTTCACTTGCACATTTCATCTCAACTGATCAGATACAATGATAACAGTACTATATTATTACCACAGTAATACAAAATCTTAATGATTTCTATCTATATATTCATATCTACAGAAGACAGCAAACTGCATCATGAAACATCCTGTCAATGTTAGTCCAATACAAATTTTCTCAGTTATTCAGATCATATATTTATGTTTGTTGGTTCAAATCTTCACATAGCTTAACATAAAGTCAACAAAAATAAAAATGTGTTCATATGATATCTCGTATAGATATCAAAGACAGATATCTTCATAAAGCATTTGGTCAGTGATTTTCACTTGAACATTTCATCTCAACCAATCAGATACAATGATAACAGTACTATATTATTACCACAGTAATACAAAATCTTAATAATTTCTATCTATATATTCACACCTACAGAAGACAGCAAACTGCATCATGAAACATCCTGTCAATGTTAGTCCAATACAAATTTTCTCAGTTATTCAGATCATATATTTATGTTTGTTGGTTCAAATCTTCACATAGCTTAACATAAAGTCAACAAAAATAAAAATGTGTTCATATGATATCTTGTATAGATATCAAAGACAGATATCTTCATAAAGCATTTGGTCAGTGATTTTCACTTGCACATTTCATCTCAACTGATCAGATACAATGATAACAGTACTATATTATTACCACAGTAATACAAAATCTTAATGATTTCTATCTATATATTCACATCTACAGAAGACAGCAAACTGCATCATGAAACATCTTGTCAATGTTAGTCCAATACAAATTTTCTCAGTTATTCAGATCATATATTTATGTTTGTTGGTTCAAATCTTCACATAGCTTAACATAAAGTCAAAAAAAATAAAAATGTGTTCATATGATATCTCGTATAGATATCAAAGACAGATATCTTCATAAAGCATTTGGTCAGTGATTTTCACTAGAATTTTTTTTTTATTCAACTAATTGGATACAATGATATTACTATATTTATAACTACAGTATTATGAAATTTTAATATATGCATTTGCTATATTCACATCTCCAGGAGACAGCAAACTGCTTCTTGAGACATCTTGTCATTGTGACTGTGAGTCCAATTCAAATTTTCTCATCTGGTCAGATAATATATTCACGTTTGTTGGCTCAAATCTTCACATAACTTTACAAAGATTCAATAAAGATTAAAATGTGTTCATATCTTCTATAGATATCAAAGACAGATACCTTCATAAAGCATTTGATCAGCAATTTTCATCTCAACCAATTAGATTGAATGATAGCAGTACTATATTATTACCACAGTAATACAAAATCTTAATAATTTCTATCTATATATTCACATCTACAGAAGACAGCACACTACTTCATTAAACACCTTGTCACTGATAGACCATTTTTTGTCAGCCAGTCAGATGTCATTACTTGATTACAGTTAGTGGAATCAATAATAAATATCTTTTTAATGTTTCCTTTTATAGGGAATACAGCCTGCATGCAACAAAGGAAATATTTTAAAAGCAGCTGAGTAATGATTTCAAGCAGTTCAATGACTCTATTGAGATCTAGTATCTGTTGTTCAAGCCCTACTGACCCAATTTTTCCAATGGAAGTATTATTAAAGGTGATAAATACATCACTCTATCACAAGAACCTTATGTGAGGAATGTAACATGCCATTACCATGGCAAGACAGTACAGAAAAATTGAAAAATATCAATGTCTTGTACAACTTCCCTATTTCATTTGGCAAATAAAACATAAAAAAGTAAAAAAATAATTGACAATTGAAAGGATAAAAGCAATATAACGACTAGAATGCCAGAACAGAAAAGGGTAATGACACGATTCTTAGGCTTCCTGTCCCAATACTAGTGACAGCAAACACCACACAATGATATCAACTAAAATATCAATTTCATTTTTAGAACAATATCAAAACTATATGTTAATAAGGACAAGTCTACTAGTTACAAGTTGAGTGCCTCTGGCAGTCTCGCCTGCATTACCCAATTCAATATAGCAGCAGTGCTGACTTTGAAAATGACATTATAACAATGGTAATTCAACAAATACCCCCAACATGGCAAAAGTTCACTGACCCTAAATGACCTTGGTCATGTGACCCAAAACTCAGGCAAAATGTTTTAGTAATACTTCATTACCCTTATGTGTAAGTTTCATGAACTAGGTCTATATACTTTCTAAACTATGATGACATTTCAAAAACTTAACCTTACGTTAAGATTTCGATATTGATTTCCCCAACATGGCCAAAGCTCATTGACCCTAAATGACCTTAGTCATGTGACCTGAAACCAAAGCAGGATGTTTAGCAATACTTGATTACCCTTATGTCTAAGTTTCATGAACTAGGTCCTTTTAGTTTCTAAGTTATGATGTCATTTTCACAAATACCCCCAACATTACCAAAATTCGTTGACCCTAAATGACCTTTGACCTTAGATTAAGATTTAATGTTGACGCTGCCGCTGCCGCTGCCGTCACCACCACCATCAAAAAGGCAGCGCCTATAGTTTTGCTCTGCTATGCAGCCAAGATAAAACTTAGACCACTTGTTGTTTCACTACTTTTTTCCTTAACAAATCCATGGTTCTTATCCCAATGTTTTCACATCAGTAGTAGATAGTAACATTGACCAATTCTGATCAGTCCAGAATTTGCTCTCAAACATTGAAAAAATCCTGTAAATTTAATACTAAGTCCAAAATTATGAATTCATATCTACTTCCTAACAAGCATGTAAGATGTTTGTAAATGATCTGATGTCTTCAGTGACTTACTCAATTTCTATTTCTGGCAAAAGCCCCTGGGTCAACAGGATTCTTTGTTGAGTTGAACCGGACACTCTTCCTTCCTTGGAAACAATGAGCCAAAAATTCAGAGTTACATTAGCTTTCAGTTTGCTGGACATTATTTCAACCTTGGAAGAAGGTGAGTTTTCCAAGATTTCTTCATCCTCAAAACAGGCATCATCTATGAGAAGAAAAAAGATAGGAAATATTCAAGTTTATTTTCTCTGAATTGATCCTAGTCAATCTTCTTACTGATATTGCAATAATGTACACATTTTATTCTTCTTTTCATCAGAGGATGCCATCTTGACATTCATGTAAATAATTCATTAATTGTCATGATAAAAGGCAGCTTCTAAAAAAAGTCAAGCCACTTGTGGCTGCCTCGGAAAATCCACTGTGAAATATTGCATGTAGTGAGCAACCCAAGAGAAGGTGGGACACAACTTTTACCAGCGGTCTAAAGCTTATGATAAAGAATATACTGTAGTTAATGTACCAAATTCATAGATACATAAAGTGTCATACAGCTCATTTTCATTTGCATGGTATGCCATATTTCACCCCCCCTCTCTCTCTTTCAAAAACGGCAACTAAATAAGATAAGAATACAGGTTGTTTTCTTGTACCTGTATTTTGCATTGCTTCATCAATAGACAAGTACATGGTTTCACCATCAACCATTACACAGTACCACACAAAGATCAGGTCACTGGATGACCCATCGGTGACATCAGGGTCATATGAAGTTGATCCATCTACTATCAAACTGGAAGATACACCTATAGATAAATGAGAAATTCAGACATTCACAAATTACAGTGACCTCAGGTCAAATATATGCACACAATGAGAACACACAAACAACAGATTATAAAACAAGTCTAAAAGCAAGTGTTCATGAAGGAATACTTCAGGTTGCAAAACAAATTTAATAATTATTTAGCCAAGTAGTGAACATTAACTTAGATAGTGGAGGGTAGTCCTGTATGATTCCTGCCATTATTTACCAATCGGATCTGAGAGCTTTTAACTTGTTTCACTTGAATTGATTTCTGGGGGGGGGATAAAAGTCAAGAATTTCTGATGGAATTACCGTGAGATCGAGAAGCTCCACCTTTGATTACTGCTACCAATGGAGATGGCAGGATTTCAAGCCAGGTGATGATCTTTTCTTCACCAGTGACCTCTCCTGATGTTCTATGATTCATCTCAACTTTGAGATGCAAGCTATGAATACCATAGGGGAGTGTTCCTTGTGGAATTGTCACTTGAGGAATCTGGTAAAAGCAATGAAGAAATTACAATTGTACGGTTTGTAATAGCTCTTAAATTATTTAGTTAAAATGTACAGAAACATGTAAAAAATGTTTTACAAAACTACTGTATATATGTTTGTAACGGACTCATTATAAAAGCAGTCAATGTCTTTAAATTTTTGACATCCATAATGTTTGACCATCTCAACAATATTTTTTCCCAGATCTTACAATAGAATATATTGGATTCATTAAGGCCAAATTATAGAAGAATGCGATTTTGATTTTTTGCGATTGCATTGAAAGAATATTTAAGTGTAGAACGATTATACTTTTCAGTTTGTATTTATAAAACATGCTTCAATAACATTTATTTTCATATCACATACTTTATGCCAAGTAATCAATTTCAACCATATTGTCAAATCAATCGTACATGCACACATATATATAAATAATATATTTACATGTGTGATCTTTTCGAAGGCAATCACTGCAACATCATTTTCGTCAGATGTGAATATCCACCACTTGAAGTCAGAGGTCATAGGGTCATTGCATTTTTCATCAAGTTCCATGTTGGCTGAGATGCCAATGTCAGATGCTCTGAGGAATCCAGCAGGATGTGTGCTGTTGCCATTCCCATTCACAAATCCAAGTTTCCTTATACACTCAGGTTTCTCAGTCACATCTACCTGCGTAAGAAGCATATGATGTACAATTACATTTTGTTCTTATGCCTTACACTAAGTTGGTCTATCCCCGACAAAGAAGAAATGCAGGAGAGAGCACAAGATTTATCTTTTGAATAGCTCACCTCAGTCAAGCCTACAGAAAAGCACATCTGGAAGTGTTTCATTGAAGGACTTGTCAGATTTTTATCCACCATTAATCATGACAGTGCTCTTCAGCCAATCAAAATCAAGTAAGGTTATCAGACCTGACAGCTTGTCAGACAAAAATATTGATGAAACGCTCACCAGATTAATCATAGGATGGATACTAATCAGATTTAGACTGTCATATTGTCACACCTTTCAACTGATATTTAACCTCAACCCTCCATCTCCATCATTCATTTCCAATTTAGAGTATTCATTCATTACTTTCCCATATATACAATTCTTGCAATAAAAATTAAACAGTATAGTTTGTAAAATTGTACTCAATCAAAACATAAACAGGATTAAAGCTGAAGTTTTATCTAGAAAAATTATATGCAAATGGAAATGCAAGTGTCAAAATAAACAGTTTTACAATGGTTTAGATGTATAAAGATGGATACTTACTTGAACTGAAAAGGCCAAAATTTGAAATATCTCCGCTGTTACCGTATAAGATCCAACTTCTGAATACAGATGATTTTGAAAGCTGGCAAAAAGTCCCTCCATAGAAGAAGTGCTGTCTATCAAGGGATCGGGGATGTCAGCTAAAGACCAATAAGTTGGGTTTGCAGTCGAGCAAGCACTACCATTGAAACAGAAGGTATAATTGGAAAACTCAACAATGTCATCTGTCAGAAGAGCACACCAAACTTCTCTGCCAGCGTAGATATGAGCAGGGCAGAGAATGTTTATTGTGGGAAGTACTGTTGCATTCACAGTAGATGTGAGATTGAGGGTGGTCCCGACAGCAATTGCATTAATGGCAAAAAGTGAAGATACTGGGAATCTGACGAGCACTGTATCTTCAGAGAAGACTGTATGTTCAATTGATTCACCTGATAGATGGTCTGTGATAGACCAAATGATCTGAGATGAAAACGGTTGAAAGGGGCCAAAGATAGCTGCAATAACAAGGATAGTGTCGTTGACCTGGAAGATGTTATCAAGGCTGGATTCTGCGAATATCAAGTGAAAAAAGACAAAAATATTATTTACAGCAGCCTTAGATTCAGACATATGTATGATGAGTATATGCAGCATGTACAAGTTTTTGAATAATGTGGGGTCCTTTTAAAATTATATTCAATAAAGACAATTTGATAAACAATTTTACTAATCATATTTGGTTTGTGTACATCAGCAAATATTAACTATTAAATATTGTTGGGATAAAGTTGACCTTGAAAGTACATTAACTACATTAATTTTCATCACAGCTCGAACTCTTACCATAGTTGGAATACATAATCAGCTCCATGATAATGAAACTAGGTTCAATAGTCGGTGTAATGCTTGAAAACTTTAAACCCGGCACCACATGAGCTGACTCTGAAGAAGCAGAAACTGTTGTAGAAGGTTGGGTTGTTGCAGGCAACTCTGGGCCATGGAATGTTGTCACTGATGGGGTTGTAGCTTTTCCGGTAGTGCTTGCCGTTGTAGTCGTTGCATGAATAGAAGAAGTTTCATGGTCAGTAGTGGTAGCAGAGGTAGAGGTGGGAAGTACTGTGGCATGTGGTCTTGTCACAGGATGAACAATACTGGTTACAGCAAGGGCTTTTTTGCATACAGAATGTTGTGAACTCAAGCACCCCTTCCAAGTCCATTCTCCATGTGGACTTTTCATTTTAACACAATCACGACTTTCATCTTGATGGCTGTTAGCTATGTTAAAATAAAAATATATTCTATAGTAACTCTGAGAGCAATAGGAAAGGAAATGACAACAAATTATTTGATAAAAAATAATTCTTGTACAAAGTTGATTTCTCTGAATGAAACTTACCAATATGACTTGGAAGAGTAAAAGATTTTTTTTAAAGAAAAAAAGCAATCAATTCTTTAAAGCAAATTCATGTACAGTAGCAACTTTATAATATCACACAAGTATGCTTCACTAACTAGCAAACAAGTTTTGGATTACTTTGAACTTTGTATCCCTAAACTAAAAAAAAATAATGAGTCACAGCATTTATTTATTTATTTATTCATTTTATTTCCAGGCAAAAGACAACAAGAATATGTACAAGATGAAGAAATTACCACCGACTAGTGCCTAAGGATGACTAAAAGAAAAACTAGTTTCTGTTATGAAGCTCTCCTCACTAGTTGGGGTTTACAAATATACAAAAATTAATTGGTATAAAATGGCAATAAATGTATAGATGCATTACTTATTAAAACAAAAAACCTAATAATAAAGAGTGTTTGTTTATTTCTATTAATCAAAATGATTACCAGCAAAATTTTCAAAGTCAATGGGGGTTCCATCTGAAAAAGTGGTATACACTCCTTCACTTTCCATATCAGTTATTCCTATCCATGAATGACTTTCAATGGATCCTGAAATAAAATGGAAAAAAATATATTTGATTAGTGAAAATTGGTTAGCCTGGGGTACAGGTTTTATTTTTAAACTCTAAAGTACATGTTTATCTTATATTTACACATACGAACTGTTGTAAAAACAATACCGCATCAAAGAGAGCATGAATTTACATGTGGATATGCCAAAAGGACTTCCTCAAACCAGCAATAAGTTTCTTGTAGTTTTCTGCTTTTATTTAAACGAACATCATGCTACGTACAAATGATTTTTTTCTTTAAAATTAAAATCAAAATTTCAGTTTATTTGTTTTAAATATAAAAATATGAGGAATACATTCAATGTAAAATGATATTAAACAATTTTCATTTTTAACTGATTCTATAATAAAACTCAACATAAACATAGATCCATCATGTTGGAAGTAAAGCTTTGAAATTGGGGACTAGAATGTAGCAGAATTTACTTAAAAGTCCAGTCCGGAGTTTAAAGTGAAATTGACAAATGGGAAATATATAAACAACATAGTACAACAATATAAGTTTTATGCATATTCACAGTGGACTGGAAATGTTTTATATTCAGACCGTAAAAGGGGACAATGACTTTAAGTAGCCATGAAAAAGAAGCATATGTCACTAAATAAAACAAATATAACTTAAAGTGCAAGGAAATACATTTGGTGTATATTGACTTCAAAACGGGATGCTTTAGTACAAAAGGATTATATATCTCATTAAACAGACAATGTGAGCACCAGGAATTATGAACACACAGGCCCTAAGCAAACTATGTTTCATAAAGTTATGACAAAAATATTTCTTATGTAATATAATATATATAGATATAAATGAGATAACATAATAAAATATAATATACAATTTCTTCTTCCCTTTTTTTTTTTGGGGGGGGGGGGCAGCCAATGGGGGAGGGGCACATGCCCCCCCCACCCCCCTCCCCCGTAGTTACGCCACTGCATATTAACCACTTGATAGCCAAGTATTTTGCTCAAGAAAAAGTAAAATTAACAGGTTTAAACACTAGGCTTTCTTGTGCTTTTCACCCGCCTCAAGACCGTGACGTCATGTTGTGTTAGAAGCATTGAGATTCCATAGGTTTGTACACAAAAAAACTGGGTGATTTTCTGCTTTTTTCATTATGAATTTGATTTTTTTTTTATTTAAAGAAGAAAACGGCACAGACAATTATTCAGCTCTCAGATAGATGGAAACCTACAACTCTTATAAGGCCTAAATTGCTATGTTACTTTGTTAGGAAAAATTCTTATACATAATCTGAATGCAGATTGAACCGGAAAGCTGCATCAAAAGAGTGAGAAATAAAATATGGCAAAAACTATTCCAAAGCTGTAGATTTCATCAATTCAACCTTGCAGGAAAATATATTTATGATATCTCTATGTGATAGAAGCAAAGAAAACAAAATGTGTAATCTAAAAGCAGAAAAATCACTTGGTTTTTCTGTGTACAAACCTATGGAATCACAATGCTTCTAATAACAACATGACATCGAGGTCTTGAGGCCTGTGAAAATCACAAGAAAGCATATTCTCGAAGCCTGATAATTGGAGCTATTTGTAAGCAAAATACTCAGATGGTAAGCCGTGAAAATGCGTAAAGCCTGCATTTGCTGTGTTTAGTGGTTTACAAGCTTTTGATTGGTATAAGATTTGTCATTTTCATTTTGGTGCCCTGTCTGGGTATTCAAATAAAATTGTATTGCTTAATGAAGTTTCATTCTAATTTCTTTAATAGTGACAGGCACATTTTTATAATACTTTATCTCTATGCTCGCTCTCTGTCTCTCTGTCCTTTTCTCCTTACTTATAATTCTTACCAAATATAAATGTATTCTCCTCTTCACTATGTATGCTTGCTAAGTCAGCACCAAATCCAGAACAATATTCTCTTGCTGACTCCCAAGATCTCTGAGTTTCATCGAAAAGATAACAGTTTCCGTCATTATAAACCCAGTCAGTTTCACAGAGAGAATCTGAGGAAAAGAGATCAGGGAGTGGGGTTGCCAATTTTTTTCATAAAAATGATCAAGACAAAATATTACTATGACAATCAATTTCGTTATACATTAAATAAGGACACAAATAATTGAGGATACAGTGAAGTGAACTGTTCAATCAGAAAAGATTTAGATGATGGTTGAAGGTTTGCATGGTGGTATAGACAATCTACATCATTTGTAAAGTCCATAAAGGACTAAGAGAAAGTGAATAAAAGTAGAAGTGAAATAGAGAGATGAGAGAGTGGAGGCTTGAAAGTAAAGTATCTATTTTGGAAATGAGTGTAGTCCTAAAAAGGACTGTAAACCAAAGAGATTAGACAGCTTGCAAAGCAGGCAAGATGAGAGGCTTAAGAAGAAGGCTGGCTTGAATTTGAGAGAGTTGAGAGAAACCCGAGTAGATGAGAGAAAGCTGGCTTGAGTTGGAGAGATGAGACATGGCTCACTTGACTCGGCAAGTGGTACAGTACTAAGTAATTGTAGAACAGGAGCAGATGAGAAGATGTTTCAGCAGGTTGACTGTCCATCTTCAGGAGATAGAGTTACGGGTACCCTAACTTTTTAATAATGATCTTTAATTAATATATGAAATTTAATTTAATTTTTGTAAAAGACCAAGTGTGAAAAGAATTTCTCTGATCCTCTTAATAGCTTTATTTCTGATTAGTAAACATATGGAAACTAAAAAAAAATCTGAAATCCTGTGAATTTTCATAAATCACATAAAGTGGAATGCCCCAAGTGATCTCATCTGCACAACTCAATATAGCACTGCTGCTGACAGTGCCACCAATGCCCAAGAAGTCTCATGGCAGTGGTATGCAATTAAGTCAGCAGTCCAGTAGTGGTGCCTGTGGTGGTTATGGCGATTGGTAGCCCCACCCTTTCAACTGGATGCCCAATCCACCTCCTGGTAGTCCCTGGCAGTCTGCTGGCAGGGGATAGGCCTACATGCAGCAGTAATACAACAGGATGCCGCACTATCAGCAACAGTGAGCAGCTCAGAACTCGCCAAATTATTTGTCTGGTCATTCGCTCGCATTCGCAAACCATAATTTGTCTCATAGCCTTGTCTCTGTGTATGTATCACTATTGAAATTTTGTAAAAGTTCGTATTGGTTTCCATTTGCATAGAAGATGGCAAGCAAAAATCTGTTTGTCATAGTATCTTCGCTTCCATGCGCAACTCAAATTTTGTGGTGTTACTTTGTTAACTTAAGGCTTCTTTCGAGATCGGTCTACTTTGGCAAAAGCAAAATGAGGGAGCTATGCGCAACAATAACACACAAATGATAAATAAACAATTACTGCAGACTAAATAAGAGATCAATTTCAAACAGATGACCAACAATTTTTCAATTCATTAGGAAATTTTAATCATTTTCAAAATTTCCGCGCGAATTTGATAATCGCAGCTATTAGTTCAGAAGGTGTACGTACCCAAACGCGAAGGGTAAATATGATTTACTATCAGTTACCATTGAAAACAATTTTTTTTTTAATGCCTTTCGCCAGCCATCGCAAGGCATATTTCAGGCAATTGGGTTAGGTGTGAGGGGGCCTTTACAATGGCAACTCAATTTTCGACACACACAAAATAGGTGTCTAGGACATCCTTACCCCACCAATGCGTGAGCCAAATTTCATGAGAATTGGTTAAAAACTGAGGAAGAATTCAAACTGCAAATTTTTAACCTTATTTTTGCCATTATATACCGTTACCATGGCAACACAATTTCTGACACATACAAGAAAGTGCAATTGCACATCTTTACCCCAATACCAATATGTGTGCCAAGTTTCATGAGAATTTGTTAAAAACTGAGGAAGTAGTTCGATGCGCAAGATTTGCAACGGACTAATTCCTATATACCCCCCTTCAAACTTTGTTTGGCAGGGGTATAATAACGCCGAGACCCTCAATATCTAATAGGGTCCAATGTATAAAACTGTATTACAATGAACTAAATTGGGCTGTTAAGCTCAAAAAGTAGCCCCAGAATTTATTTTTTTCCCCTGAATAACATGATACTAGAATTGATTCATTGGGTTTAGAGGTACCTTCACATGTGTAGGTGATATTTAGATACTTCTGAGTTCCTGAGCATGGATCTCCGAAAAGATCATTTTCAGCTTCCACTGTGCATTGTGACTGACCATTGCAGAAAACCAATTCAGGGACCACATCCAAGACACAATCAGTTGTGTAACTCAAGCCACAAGTTGATGCATCAGTTCGCCCATAGACAGAGGATGAGATACTGATAAGATTTTCTCCACAGTCTATTACTCCATGTTGGTCCTCACAAATAATCTCAGTCTCTGTATTTAACAAAAACAAATCATAAACAAGCCTTAAATTTATTTATAGGGCAAAGTCACTTTTTTAGAGGGCACATATCTTCTTTTTCTTCTTGTTCTTCTTCCTCCGCTTGCTTTGGAGATTAGCAGATTTGATCCTGCATGTCAATGCACAACAAACTTCCATGGGCAAGCCCATTTGCCATTGGGAAAAAAAATGTTTCAAGTTTGGTTACGTTCTCAAACTCAAAAACAGGATAAATATATTACAATGATATTAGCTTTTGCAGGTAAAGATGAGGGCAAGTGATCAAAGCTTTTTAATAATAATAATAATACATAGGATTTATATAGTCTTTTCCATTTTGATTAAATGTTCGAGGCGCTTAGATTCGAAGAGAGCAAAACGTATTAAACACAAAGAGAAATTAGAGAAGTACAAAAAAAGATACATTATATTATAAATGAGGAAAAATGTCTGTCTTCTTTTTTTACATTTTTTTTCTTCAAATTTCTCCTCGTACACAGACGGCTCGCTATCGTGCAGCCACCATTAGGGGGTTGACAATGCAAAATCCCCCCGACGGGGCTCATGGATTTTTGTCTTTATTTCATAAAAATATAGAAAAAGAATTTTAACAAAATAAAGATTATTCCGTTTTGGCCTGAAATGCACCAAAACGGGGAAAAATAAACTTAAAAGGGGAAAAAACAGTGACTTACTTCGGCTGTCACGCAACTTCACTTCCCTGTTTTATCTACATAAACATTCTAGGCTGAGTATTGCTCACTGTGGGCATGCAGGCTATGAACATTATCTATATCCAGGTTTGTATGCAACGGCAGCACCAGGATTTTGACTAGGAGGCAAGTGGGGGAGGGGTGGCAAAGATATTTTTTGGGCCAAGTTTGGCAAAAGCACATTACAATTCACTAAACACTTTTTTACAGGTTTATTTATCAGGGGCAACTAGGGAATGCTCCATAATGCCCCGTGCCCCCCCCCCCCTTGCAACCACTTTTAATTTGTATGCCATGGGCAATGCTCTATTTTAATGGGATAAAGATTGTAATATTAACTATTTCTCAAAATTACAGGACTAATATTAATATCTCAACTAATACATGTAACTCTTCTATTTAAGCTCCTTTTCTTAGTTCCCTTTCTTCCTCATTTTATCCCTTTATTCTATCGGGGGGTAATTGTTATTTTCACAGACACGACTCATTACGACTTGAACCCCCCCCCATGTATATTTCCTGCACTTTTTTAACATATGATTTTCTCTCTTTCTCTCCTATACAGTGCGTATCAAAAAAAAGTTTACACTTTGAAAAAGCACTGGGAATTAAAAAATATACAACATGTGGGTAATTTTTCTACATATAATCTTGGGTTTGGGTCTCATCTATCCAATGAAAGTAAAAGTTTTGTCAGAAGCACTGTCCATTTTTGTAAAGCTCGTAGAAATCTGTTTGCGCAGAAATGCTCGTTTTCACACTGTGTCAAGGGGAAAGGGCGAAATCAAACTTACCCTGCGAAACATTTCTCATACATTTCCCTTGCACTCTTAGTCAATTGAAATAAAACGGATACATTCAAGCATTTTGTAACAATTTTGCCACCCAAATTGTAATTTCAACACTTAGTAAGCACAACCTTTACCCTTTTTGTGCCAGCTGGATCTGAGGACATAACTTAATCTGAACAAAAGTTTATATCAGACATCTCCAGCATTTTTTCACTAAGTTTTGATCATTGAATGTGGGTTTACATTTCATTTTTCATTTAATACTTGTTTCTCCACACTTTTCCCAAGCTTGGCAATGATTAACAAAATGAAAATCAGGCTTAAGCCATTCCATGTAAATCACAGCTCAGTGTAAAGCAAATATCGTCATAATGGCCTCGGTGTGTGGGGGAGTGGGGTGGGGCAAAATGCACTCTTTGAAGTGTTTTGGGCAAGGAAACAAATCAAAAAAGGCAAAAGATATCTTCAAATCAATTTTACTAGCAAAATTCCACGTGTTCTTCATGATTAAGGTCTACTTTTATTCGCATAACTATTTCAAAGTTCTGCGCAAATCATTTTTCACTAACTTTTCAAAAGTAAGTGGTGCTCACTCCAGTGGAAATATTTTTTGGCAGTTATATTGTCATTTGCTTAAATGGATCTGTACCAATGTTAAAATGTGGAAAAATCTTCAAGATATTACAAATGTATAATTTTACAGGATTTTTTCAAAGTGTAAACTTTTTTTTGATACGCACTGTAGAGGTGGATTTATTGTCATATTTACAAGAAGATCTGTAGGCCTACCAAGTCCATAAAGATGTCTTCTGTGGATAGGCTATACCCAGCCATCATTCTCTGCGGTTATACATAAACTTTGAAATGTATTAATCTGGAAAGTTTATTTGTTTTTAAAGAACACGGTTTCACAGTTATCATATTATTAATAATGCTTTCACAACAGACTGATTCAAAGATCAACGCAAAAGATCTTGAATTGAACAAGACTACATCATTCATACTCATCGTGCTTTTTATGGCATCGTATATAGGCCATACAATTATGGTATTGATTTTGCTAATCCATAAATATTATAAATGATTGGTCTAAAAATAAATATGTTTCATTTATGATTACGACATTTCGTCGTTGTAGAAATATGTATTCTGCTTTAAATAATAAGTATAAGATTCAGAATGGATCAAGAATAAAAATAAGGGCTGCAGTGATCCAAGGGAAAAATGTCTACTGAAATGATGCATGACAGGGAATAATTTTCCTGATATCGCATCGCAATTTTCTCCACACTTTTTAAAGACTGCTACGCATAAAGTGTTTCGTAAAGCATATTTTTACATATAGGACTGTACATTACTTAGTTGAGAGCTTTTCACTTATGACCAAAATGCTATTCAAATATGTAAAGCAAAATTATTCCCTGCATGTTATAACAAGATTATTTTCATTTGGTTGTCTCATCTTTCTTTCTTAAAAAAAAATGATTGACAATTAATAATCACTTAAAACAATTTTTAAATCTCATTTTGGGACATGACAAATGTCTTTAAGTTATTATATTATAATTAATTATTAATGCACATAAGTAATTTATTCAAGTTGACAAAACCAATAAAAATTGCTTATGATCTTTTTCAATTTTATATATTTATTTATTTATTCATACTTTTTTTATTTACTATTATTTCTTATTTTGTATTTATTTTTTATTTTATTTACTGTATAGTTTCTGTTATTATGTTTTTGGGGATAAAGGATATCATCAGTATTAAGTTTTATTGTGCAATCGGAATAGAGTGCCCATGCAGAGTGTGCTAAGGTAAGTGGGAAACTTCTATTTCGCGGCTTCTTTAGATGAACCATGGACCTACTATACATGGATGAACCAAAAAACCTGCAATAAAACACAGAAATCATGTAAGTGATATATGGAAATCGATCAATCAATAGGCCTAATGTTAAATCTCAATATGAATTTGAAAAAAAAACCTGAGATACTCCTATAAAAGTAGCGAGACAACAGACATGCATTGTGGTTATATCCTCCAAAATATGTTCTATAAAATTCCTCCACATATGACTCCATGAAATAAGCTCACATACTGGCAGAGAGAAATTATAACAATGTGATAAAAAATGAGTTCAATCAATCAAAGTAATAATAACACAAATGATAGAGGCAAATATGAAAGAAGATGCCTATAATGCTGATGAACATTGATAATGGTAATTATGATTTTAATAATTACAATAATGAAAATGACAAATATAAAAATAAAACAATAATATTAATAATTTATTAAGTCAAAGAAGAATAGTAATTGAGAGGAATACATAACAAAGCTATTGCAATGAATGAATCCATTCTGATTTTTTTTTTAAATAAACAAATTAGAAAATCTATATGCACAAAACTCATTGATATGACTGAAATTATTCTAAACTTGAAATATAAGTTAAATGTAGCGGAAACTCATTTAAACAATGAAATTTATGAAAATTAATTATTTCAAAGAATGGAACCTATAATTGAATGTATAGTTGAAGAAATTAAATAATAACTACATGAAAATATTTAAAGACGTGAATTAAGTCAATTAACAAATTAAATAACAACAAACTTATTCAATTACTAGTACCACAGAGCAAAGGGGATTATGATCGCGCGATCATATAAGGCAAATTGTATTGCGCCATCTGGTGTTCGAATTCTGGCATGTAGCATGCAAATTCTGGCAAGCTCGAAGCCTTTGGCGATCGTCGCGCTACCCGAAACTTTCCCCAGAAAATCCAAATCGAACGACACCTACGGAAAGCTTAGAATTTCGGCTACATCGCAAGCCCAAGAATGAAAGCCGGAAACACCGTAAATACATTTTATGCGACCTTTACTGAAAAGGTGTACAAATTCTAGCGGGTATACGGTATGGCCATTGTCATAGGCCCATATTCTGAAGTCAGTTTTAACTTAGACCATGGTCTAACTCTGTGCTAAAATTATGGGAAGCCAAAAGTGTCAAATGTTTTAAGTTGTATGTTTCTTATGCTTTAGGTATTACTGTGCTCTTTCCTGATTCATCAATGGTGAAGACAATCATCTATTTTTTATTTATACTTCCTAGACAATTATAAATGATTTGAGAGCCAAATGAGCTGAAATATGACATCTCTACCGTTAGTGATTTATGCAACAATTGGCTATCCATACTTAAAGTTAAACCACAACTTTAAGTTTAAACCTGAGTTTAACTTAAACCTGACTTCAGATCAGAATACGGGCCATTGTCAGTACCGTACTGTACTACTACTAGTAGTATTCAACCCGGCATAATTCAAAGATTTTGACATATTCCCCAAAATATTTAGAAATAGGGAATTTATCTTAATTTCACACCTTTGTTATTTCCAGGGTAATCTGTTGTCGATATTTTCTTTGTCAATCTGTCGACTGTATGCGCGGAGGATCGAATTATGCGGCGATGGCCTTTTGCACTGAATGGTACTAGTATTCAACCTAGTGAGGATTGATAGCAAATCTCAAAAGGGTTTAGATTGCTAAATTAGATCTAGATCTATGTAAATCTCTGGCTTTGATTAATTCCCTGTTTGGTCTCATCTCAAATGGTCTAGTCCATAGTCGGATGGGACAAGGGCAGATTGAGAGACAGGGCCATCTTTCATCGCTAGGTTGAATACTAGTACCGACGGGTTGAATACTAGTACCAAAATCCGTCGCCGTATAATTCGATCGCCCGCGCACACAGTCAACTGGTTGAAGAAAAAAATAACGGAAAAAGAATAACCAGCATTTGCTCTTGGAAATAAGACGGGTCTGAATTTCAGGTAAATTCTATATTTCTATATATTTGAGGAAACCCTCCAAACGGGTTGAATACTAGTGCCCTTACGGTACAGATCGAGCTAGAACTTCGGTCTCTGTAATCTGTATTTGGTGAGTGAAGCCAACGGAGTTCAGCGGAACAACCAACATAAACAGAGACCGAAGCTTTTGGTCTATAAAGCAGACCCTACCTCAGCCTCAGGTTCGGATAGGCTCCACTACACTTCACTACCGCTACCCTGCGCTCCACCTATCTAGGTCGAGCGGAGGTAGTGCCTAGTGGAGCCTATTGTGGCTATTCCGAACTCTCGCCTGAGGTAAGCAGACCCCGGCCGCGCCCCGCGGCACAGTGCATGCCGTAGGATTGGACTCACCTGCGCCAGCGGTGATGACGTCCACCTTCACAATGAGCAAAATGAAAAAAGCAACATTCCACATGGCAGCAGAACACTCCACAACACACTACCGTACGAAATGATGAGCAATGTCGTTTTCCAGGCCAAGATATGTGTTTGCACACTATCTGCGGTACTTTCAAACCAAATGTTACTGTTAGTTTTTGTGGTCCAAAATACCAAATCACAAATTGACAAAATTTCCATTCTTGATTACGATAGCATTATCGATTTTGACGTGAAATTTCGATCGATCATGGTCGATCGAGTGTGTGTGTGTGTGATTGGTCAAAAGTTTTTTGTTGTTTCCGCCGAGCTCGAGCCTCGGCCTCGTGCAGTCGAGACGGGGGGAACCTACATGTCTTTCTTGAGGGAATCATTAATTTTAGTTGAGATATCATAAAATAAAAAACACGTGTGACATGACTCATGTCAAAACAGTGCATGTATGCAGGAGGAATTGGAATTCCATTATGGTGGCGGAAGCATCAAAATTAAGGGGGGACGGAAAAATATTTTCACCCACAGTCATTTTTCCCAGTCGGCTGCTAAAAGCTGATTATTTTAGAAGTTTATATAGTTTAGGGTGTACCGTAGTCTAAAGTTTAAGTTCATCTAAGTTTTTTTTCTTATAACAAGATAAGATATCTAATAAGGCAGCCGCGTATCCAGGATTTTGTACCCCCAGGGGCCCGAACTGGTTTTGGTGCACCTGTGTACTATATAAAAAAGGGGCCCGGGCCTTCCCCCCCCCCCCGAACATAAATAATGAGCAGGAAGGGTATCTCAATAAACATATTATGCGAGTGAAAAGCACGATCTGATTTTTTTATATATTCTGAAACAAAACTGGACATTCTAGGCACTTTTTAAAAATCATGAACATGATGGATATCTATCTAAACGATTGATGCGAGCTGAAAGATTTTGTGCTGGCCTAAAATTCTAATAATTTCATAAGCATTTTAGTAATCATGAGCAGGACGGGTATCAAACTAAACATTTGATGCGAGTGTGTAGCGCGTGCTGAACATTTTTGATATTCCACCCCAAAACTGGACATTCTAAGCACAGGATGAGTATCTATCTAAACAACTGGTGCGAGCGCGAAGCGCGAGCTGAAAAAAAATCATATTCTGACCTAAAATTTAGACATTCTAAGCACTTTTGGTAATCATGAACAGGATGGGTATTTAAATAAACATTTTATGCGAGCGCGAAGCGCGAGCTGAAATTTGTTGATATTCCGACCCAAACCTTGAGATTATAAGCACTTTTTGTAACGATGAACAGGATGGTCATCTAAATAAACAATGATGCGAGTGCGAGGAGCGAGATGAAAATATATGATATACTGACTTGAAAAGGGAACACTTAAATTGTTTGCTGTAATTCATGAAGAGAATACGTATCTCACTAAATTTGTCTGTCAAATAATGCGAGACCGTATCTATAGTTGACATTTTTTTTTTATATTCAGTACTTTTTTGTAAGCATGAACAGAATGCAATGGAAACTCGAATCGTGAGCAAATTAATTTGTACATATTGCCTTTAAAATGGGATATTCAAATGTCCATGTTATCCTCGTGAGGAAACTGTCTCCTTGAACAGGGAATGCGAGAGCGAAATTTTCATTTTTATGTAATGACCCGATTTTTTTTTCATTTTCCAATTATTTTCCTTCCTTATTTTATCACATGTCTTTTTCTTGTCATCTTGCTGTGATTTCTCTATTCTCCTCCCTTTTCAATTTTTTTCTTGATGATGACGATGATCCACAGCATTTATATTGCGTCATATTTCTGTTAAAAACATTCATAGGCGCAGGCTCATCCAATTAAGCTAATTATTACACATTCTGCTATAAATAACTGAGTTTTGAGAGACGATTTGAAAAGTTCAATGTTGTCAATTTCACGGAGTGAAGAAGGGAGGGAGTTCCAGAGGCGTGGAGCAATAGATGAAAAGGCACGGTCTCCATTTCCCTTTATAGGTGTGTGATGTGATGGTATATGAAGAGTGACACCAGCACCAGAAGAGCGCAAGTCAAGACGTCGACGGCGTTGTTCTATAAGGGAAGTCACATAATCTGGAGCTAAACCATGGACAGCCTTGAAAGTCAGGAGAAGGATTTTGAATTCGATCCTGTACTTTATTGGTAGCTAAGGCAACTCAGTGAGAACAGGGGTGATGTGAATCTCAGAATCTCAGAAAGCGGTAATCCAGACATCGCTTAGAAGCACTATCAGTCTAGATGTGACGTCGCTTCCGTGCAATATGCAATTTACTCCGGTGAATGACACATTTCGAGGTATGATTTGAATGACTGTGTGGAATTGAGGTTTTTTTTTATCCCTGGTGGGAGATTGTTCTAGTCTTTTATTGTATTTGGTATAAAACTATTGAGGTAGGCATTTGTTCTACATTGAAGTGTTACCAATCTGCTGATGATGGCTCTTCCTGATCTTGGTGCTTCCAACACATATTCAGGGATGTTTACGGCAGCTTCCTTATGGTGAGCTTTGTAGAATAAGGTTAGTCTGCTGTCCTTTCTTCGTTGTTTGAGAGATGGCCATTTAAGTGATCTGATTAATTCAAAGACGCTTCTAGTGCGACGATAATCATTGCAGAACCATCTCCATCTTCTTTGAACCATCTCAAATTTATCTACAAGGCATGATGTGGATCCCATACGGTTGATGTATATATTCAAGTTTGGGAAGTATACCAGTGGTCATGTCTTCGTACCTGTTAGCAGACGAGCAGCATCATTCTGTACGCTCTGGAGTCTGGTCAGCACCGGGATTCAGCAATAGCTATATAGTGGAAGGAAGACCAGTCAGCTGACTGTTACAGAAGTCAATCCTAGAGGTTATAAAGAAATGAATTAGACTTTCTGCTGCAGAACGAGTGAGTATAGCGATCTTTACAGCAAATATATAGCTGGTAGTAGGTCGCTTGGCATATGCATGACAAGTCCATCTTCATGCACCGGTCGAAGAAGACACCCAGATTACGAGCATTCTCCGAAGGAGTGACAGACACACTGCCAACTTGAAGATTTTTTTGGGACAATTTGTTTCGCATATGTGGTCATAGTGAAGAAAAGACTAAATATTAATAATGTAATCCTGTCATCATTCAGCTTCACAAAATTCATTACAATCCATTGCCATTCTTCGCGTAAAGTGCGAAGCCCGCGGCGGGTGGGGTCCAGGGAGCAAAGCCCTGCATGCAGCTTCAGAATTCTGATATTTCCAGAGGGCTTTTATATGAAATTAACATCCTAAATTTTCAAGTTAATCTCATCAGGATATTTTTGGTTAAAGATATTGACGGGTCAACAAACCAATAAACATTGGGAGCGAGTTTAAGATTTGAGTGTTTTTCTTAGTAAAAACTGTCAGTTTTCGCTATTATTTATATAGGTTTTCAAAATTTCTTGTTTCAGCTGTTCAGTTTACTTGGTTATCTTTTTCTTTTTCCTTTCTTTTATATCTTTCTTTCTTCCTTTCTTTCTTTCTTTCTTTCTTTCTTTCTTCTTTCTTTCTTTATTCCTTTGTTTCTTTCTTTCCTTCCTTCTTTCCTTTCTTTCTTTTTTTCTCTATTTCTTCTTTTTTTGAGGGGGGAACTGTCCCCTCCATCTGAAATTTGTGGGGACGTGACCCCCCCCCCCCCCCCCCCCGCTGCCTGTGATATTCTCCATCAGGGCCCTGGGAACGATTTCTGACTGGGGGTGCTGATGTAAATTTGACAAGCAAGCAAAAAAAAAGAAAAAAGTTCACTACAAAATGAAGGTTAGTTTTTGTCCAGAGAAATTTGACAAGCAAAAGAGAGAGAGAGAGAGAGAGAAAAAAGGGTTTCTGCACAAGATTTAGGTCATTTTGGTTACATTTCTCCATTTTGTCACACCTAAATTCCTGGGGTTGCTGCCTATGGAAAATAATACACGCAGGCAGCACCCCTGCTTCCCAGGGCCACGTTCTCCATTCACAAACACTTTTCAAGAAAGAAATGCTAATTTTCATATCATCAAAAAGTTATGGTTTTATTTATATGAGAAATTGAGAGTCGTGCAATTTGATATTTAAATGCCATTATTTTTTTATATATCCCTATATAGGTCCGGTTTTGCATTCTAAAACCCCCATATATCTCCCTTTGCATATCCCCCTCGCCTTTTAAACGTCTCCAGTTATTTGAATAAATTTGGCCCCGACAAAGTCCTGTGTGTGATCCCGTTACAAAGTTTGTATAGGATACAAGAATGAATGGAATAAGTCCAACGACTTTGAAAACATTCAACCTTTATAAATTATATCCTATCCAAGCACCTATAGGGGACGAGGGGTGGTTTGTTTAATATACCACATGCTTCAAGTAATGTATTTTTTTACAAAATTCTTATCTTACATACATTTTTTAAACGATTTTAAAAGTATATTCGGACAAGTCTAACATTTTGTAACAAAAGATATTCGCATTGCATGCAGTAGTTGCTCACTCGATTTGCTATTTAAAAGATTCGGCAGGTATAGTGATTAAAACAAGATTTTTTCAGAGTTTTTTTTTATACATATATTAGGATACTATAATAACCGAAACGACACATTCAGGTACACCCCCAGAACTTTTTTATCGCTGAGCTCACCAAAAGATTCAGAATGCCCAGGAAAGCAAACAAATTATAAAAAGCACGTCTAAAACTCTGAAAATTGGAGTGGCCAGCAAATGTTTTATTTTTTGAGCCGTTGTTCTTGTGTGAAATTGAACAAGAAAAAAAGATGAACGAAATGAAGCTCTCAGAAAAAAAGAGCCATGGGTCTTGGATCATTAATTTCATTCTTAATACCCCTATTATCCAATGTAAAAAAAGGCTGCGGTGTACTTTTAAGACGTCTTGCCTCGATCCTATCAAGTATATCTTTAATACGCCGCCCAGTCAATAATACATGAATAGAATGTAATACATTTTAATGTCAGTTAATTATAGACATAATATACGTAATATTGCTGGCGTATGTATGTAGATTGAGGTACAATATACGAGCCAGCGAAGCTATAGTATAGGCGCTGATGAGAGGTTTCTCCTCTTGTCTTACTCCATTATATCTTATTCCTTTTTGAGTGGAAAATGATAAAAAAAGAGAGATGACGAGGAAGCAAAAAGGAAAGAAAAGAAAAAGAAGAAAAGAAAGGAAGAGGTAAGAAAGAGGATGAAGTATAAGATATATATTTCCTCTCTCCTCGTTTTCCTTTTTCTGCAATTTCCCCCGTTTCTTTCTTCCGCTATTATCTCCCTCCTTTAGTTTTTTATTTTTGCCAGTGGCATTTGCGAGTTTACCGGTAAAAATCATCTGGATGGGGTGGGTATCACATTCTGAAGTCCCTCCCTCATAACGCGCCCGTTTAAAAAAATGAACTAAATATGAAAAATGTCTTTCTTTGATGTTATCTGATCACCAGTTTCTTAGTAACTTCTGTCACTTTCCTTCAATATCAATTTTAGTTCCCCTACCCCCTCTCTCTCCCTCTCTCACTATCATCCCTGCCCTTTTTCTGTCTTTTTCTTCCAAAGTTTCATTTTATATATTTCCAGCTTTTCCAACGTGTCTTTCAGTGCATGATATATGGATTTGTTCATCCTTCAAAGTTTTCTCTCAATCAGGTATATTATATTGCATACAAATTCAAAAGAATTAATATTTACTTTATTAATTGAAATAAATCATACTCCGTTGGATTTCATTTTTTTATAAAATATATTCGAAGTTTTAGAACAAAATTACCTTGAGCAGAAACAATTTCAAAATTTTCATGGACATACAAGTTCAAGATGGAGAAACTCCACACTTTAAATTGGACATGGTTGGCTCATGATGGCCTAAGTGTAGTCACTTGAATCAGAATTGGAACCAGATGGGTATTCATAAAGCTGTTCATAAGTTAAGAACGACTGGTGATCCTTTCTTGTGGTAAATGGTATACACCAAAGCGTTCATTTGCGATGGTTTAGCGGGTAAAAAGGATCACCAGTCGCTCTTAACTTATGAACAGCTTTATGAAACACCCTCCAGGCCAAACAGGCATGCATACAGCCACACCTTAATCCCCTATGAACCAATTCCCACCAAATCTGAGCTGTGAAGGTTTTTCATAATGATACAATGTGACATGGCATTCATAAAGCTGAAATGTTACACAAATTTGGGATGTCATCCCTTCAGTACTCCAGTATCAAGTTAGTACTATCAGTAACAATGCACCTTTACAGCAACATTTTTTGCTATAATTCAAATAAGTAAACTTGTCAGAAATACTAGTTCACCCTTTCACATTGTAAAAAATCGTAATATGAATGATGATTCCAGTGAAATATACGGCTAATGACGAATATTTAGCACGCATGAAACCAAACTAGAACATGATTAGAATCATGAACGCTAATCACAGTCACGATAACAATAGCAATCATCATTACAATGACGATTCAAGATTCACGTGTGAAAAGGCCCAGTGTCACAGGAAAAACTTTGGGCATTCCATCTGGCCATTAACAATTACATTCTTTATAAAGTTATCAACAGGCCACAGAATAATAAGTTAGGAAGAGGTCAAAGAATATTTTAAAAAATCTAAAAAAATAAGCAATTCTTGTTACTGTTGATGTTGCCATTAGCATGGAAAATGTTGCTTATCCAAACTCCATGGATGATGTGAGTTTAGTATACAAAAAGTAGATTTTTTGTTTTTTGTTTTTTTTGCAGGTGTTTCTGCATTTATTGAAAATTCAATATATGAAACACAGTAATCATAATGAATATAAAGAAATACAAAAATAAATGAAATAATTACAAATTGCGACGATTACATAATATAAGAATAATTTACATAGATATACATGTAAGCAATAATATATAAAATAAAATGCAGTGGCTAGCTATCATAAGCAAAATGCTTGAGAGAATAGCAGCCAGAGGAAGGCAGCTACATGAAAACCATTGTAGAGAAAAATTCATGGGTCTATAATAATGATGTCACATAATTATTTGAAATGTTAAGAAAAAAAGGGGGAGAGGGTAAAGGGGTCAGGTGAAGTGGTGCAGATGTGGGTGCACGTGCAGGTGAGATTTTTACAAATACTTTGATACAAGAAACCTTTTTAACAAAGCTTTAAAGGAAAAAAGAGATGTAGCTTGTTTAATGTTATTCGGCAAAGTGTTCCAAACTTCAGGACCGTGAAGTTGCTCCTGATACACATGCCATTTTTATTTACGCTTATTAAACTGAGTTATTTTTCTCCTGTCCATACTCCATAAAGTTTAGGCTTGAAAATTGAAATTAAAAACACTGCAGCATCAACTTGAAATTATATATGATATCCCTATCCCTAGATATTGGTTTTTTGTGAATAGGAAAGTTCTAGTAAGTGTTTGGAACACCAATGGTAATGCTTGATGAAACAGCAGTATAAGTTCAGGCATTGGGATTAGTCAAAACATATCAGACATCTAATTTTGCATATGGCACTCTAATGCATAAAATGTGCAAAGAAATTGTTATTGCATGGGTCAGAAGACAGCTATCCCTATGCAGAGGAAACACTAAAAATGACATGTAAATGATCCGTTTTTATGTGTTGCAAATCGAACTTTGATGGGGGTGGAAGAGCTGGGTACACGAATAAAGAAATTCATAAAATTGAAAAATAGTTGGCAAATCACTAATACTTTTTAGCATAAATTCTTTTATCAAATTTCTTTGGATATCTACCTGGTAAACAAGGTTGGGCAATGGGCAATTACTTTCTTCGATTACAATTATGTAATTGAAGAAATGTTCAATTACCATTACTTCTTTAAATGACTTTTTTTCAATTACAATTACCAATTACTTTTGTCAATTACAATTTCAATTACTTTCTATATAAGTCATAAATGAAACCAGTTTTTATTCTGTACAATAGTACCACCTATTTCAACATACCGGTAATTCTAAGTTACAGAGAAACTGACAAGATGAAGGTTTGGGTTAAAGATCACGGATTCTGCCTGTTACTCTCTTTGAGGCTGAAGCGATTGACATGAAAAAGGTCATGAAATTAAATCATAAATTAAGTAAGTAAAGTAATTAAATGTTTGACAATAATTGAAGTCAATTTCCTTTTTTTCAATTACTTTCCCTTTCAAAACTTCAATGATTACAATTTGATTTGATTGTTTGATTTGAATTTATTTTTCTTCTAGATAACAATATAATATAACATAAATGTAACAAACATATATTAACAATAAATCAGGTATAAATCATTTAGCATAAAATTAATATCAGAAGATGGATTGCCATAGTTAGCAAAAAAATGCTTGAAAAATATGACAAACCGAAACATATTTTAACCATATAATCATATTATGAGCAGAATGGACAATAACAAATTATTAAAGTATCAATTAAGTATAATATAAAAAAGAAAAGAACAAAATCTAACAAGCCAAAACTTGCTATAATATATATAATCAAGTTAAAAAAAAATCATAATAATGATAATGACAAATGAAGATGATGAAGATGATGATGATGATGATGATAGTGGTGACGGTGGTGGTGGTGGTGGAAATAATGTTAATGATGATGGAAACGGAATATTAGAACATGATTATGACACAAGAAAGTTTATTTTACATATTCCGATAGTAACATGACCTTAACTTTAGCTTTGAATGAGTGTAGGGAGCAAGAGGATTTAATTGAGTCTGGGAGAGGATTCCAAAGGTCAGGACCATGATTACCGTACTCAAAAACATGTAATTACGGAATTGATCAATTACCTTGTGATTGAGCCCAACCCTGCTGGTAATGAATTTCACTTTTCCAAATGCTAAACCTTTGATGAAATATTTAAAAAGTCTAAATATATGATTTTTTTTAGGGGGGGGGGGACAATACTCTCTTTGCTTGCTCTGATGTATCATCCGTGAGTGAAAGTAAACACAATTTATTTAATTTATTTGTGAGGGTGATTCCACATAGTGATCCACACTGTGAACACTCTGTGAACACTCTGTGGGATATTGTGTTCTCTCCAGTAAGGTACACTGCCAAGAATGTTGCATTATGGGTTCAAACCTGGCCATATTTGAGTAGGTGAAGATTTGAAGTAGTGCTTTTGATGCTGCAGGGTCGTATCTATTTTAACATATTCAGACATTAAACTCGTCACTCAAACCATCACAGATATTTCAAGACCATCCATCAGAGCAGTATTCTGCAGAGGGCTCTCGATGAATTCCGAACGATACTTCGGTGAACTCCGGACGTACTCGAGATAGTCCGGCGCGCCACTCGTAATGACATTATCAGCTATAACGACGTTTCCTGGTCTAATTAAATTTTCCTTTTCCATGAGTAATAAATCAGATTTATATACACTTTTCTGGTGATCGAAGAAGAAGAAATCAAATTCCGCTTTCTGGGGTTGGGCACCAAGTTGTTTTATGACGTCATGTGAATAGCCCTCCATAATGTGGATCTATATAATAACGAAACAACCAAAGATAAAATAGTTGATTACTATTGGCCGTGTAACCTTCCATTAGAGAATAATGATCAAATATTCCAGGGAAATGTGTTTGTTTCATCATTCATTTTCACCAGGTCATTACAGTATACAAGGAATGCAATGCAATACAGATTCCTCCAAGTAAAAAAAAACAAGTGGAGCGCCTCTGGCAGTCTCACCTGCATCACGCGATTCAATGTAGCAGCAGTGCTAACTTTGAAAACTACTATAAAATAATTATTCACAAAAAACACCATTCATTTAATGATACAATACTACGTTAATTGATAATAAATGACATTTGACCTTGATCATGCGACCTAAGACTTGTCAGTGATACTTGATTACCCCTATATCTAAAAACTTTGAATGTTACGACAGCAATCTAATAATTACCTCCAAAATGGCCAAAGTTCAATGACCTTAAATGACCTTTGACTTTGGTCATGTGACCTGAAACTCGCATGGGATGTTTAGTGATACTTGATTACTCTTATGTCCAAGTTTTATGAACTAGACCAAAACACTTACAGAGTTATGCTGGTAATTTAACAAATACCCTCCACATGGCAAAATTTCATTGACCTTAAATGACCTTTGACCATTAGCGTACCTAAGGGGGGGGGGCAGTCTGCCCCCCCCTGACGAGTCACAACACATGCAAGGGACGTATCTCTGCCCCCCCCCCCTGACGAGCTAAGTGGGCCCCTCCTTTGAACTTGAAGACCTTTTTTTTTTTTTTTTTTTTTGCTTGTCAATTTTAGTCTGGTAAGAAATCCTTGATTTTGGGGTGAAGACCTTCTTTTTTTTTTTTTTGGCGGACGAATTTGCCCCCCCCCCCTTTGGAAAATCCTAGGTACGCCACTGCCTTTGGTCATGTGACCAAGTGGTACTTGATTACTCTTATGTCCAAGGTTAATCAAGTATTATTGAACATCCTGCCTGAGTTTCAAGTCACATGACCAAGGTCAAAGGTCATTTAGGGTCAATGAACTTTGGCCAGGTTGGGGGTATCTGTTGAATTACCATCATAACTTTGAAATTTTATAAATCTGATTCATGAAACGTGTACATAAGAGTAATCAAGTATCACTGAACATTCTGTGCGAGTTTCAGGTCACATGATCAAGGTCAAAGGCCATTTAAGGTCAATGAACTTCGGCCAAGTTGGGGGTATTCGTTGAATTACCATCATAACTGAAAGTTTATTGGTCTAGTTCATAAAACTTAGACATAAGAGATTAAGAGAAATCAAGTATCACTGAGCATCCTGTGCGAGTTTCAGGTCGCATGATCAAGGACGATTCAAGGTTCTCGTGTAAAAAGGCCCTTAAAAAAGTTAAATCGACCGTTTAATTTCAACTTTGAGTACCTCATGGGGCTCTTGAATTGATAATTGGAATCATATTTCTACATTACCGTATCATCCAAGCCGGTAAATTCAACAATTTTTCTGCAGACCTTGGCATACTGTTCATTCGGTTCAACGCAGATGTATCGTGCCCCCTTCGGTAGGTTCCTGGCAGCGTTAATAGCTGAGTAGCCAACAAAAGTTCCCAGCTCCAGACACGCCAATGGTTGTCTCTCTTTAATGATGTGTCCAATGATTTTTGCTTTAAAGAGAAAAAAATCATACATTGTACATATGTATAGATATTTTACATCATGTATGAATCGTAATCCATAAAGTTATATGAAATATAATGAAAAATTTGCAAATATGGGTGTATAATATTCAATTTAAAGGGGAGACTATAACATCTCTCTTTTTGAAAAAGAGAGGCAAGAATTTTTTTTGCTACTTGGTAACATAGTAAGTGCATGTGAATGTATTCAATGGGGAAATAGTATGTTACCCTACAGGTGGGCTTATATCATATATATATATACAAGACTACACAGCTCGGAATGTTGCATTCCGCTGGCCAGTGAGTAGTTGAGGGCTGCTTAAGGTGGCGCTATTAAAGGACAAGTCCACCCCCCCAAAAAAAAAAAAAAGATTAATTTTAATGAAAAGAGGAAAATCAAACGAGCATAACACTGAAAATTTCATCAAAATCGGATGTAAAATAAGAAAGTTATGATATTTAAAAATTTTGACTAATTAAAAAAAAGTAATCCTGGTCGGTGTGCAAATGAGGGGACTGATGACGTCATCCACTCACTATTTCTTTGTATTTTATTATATGAAATATGAAAAATTCTAAATTTTCTCCTCATTGTCAAGAGAAACAAAGATTAATTCCTCCCTGAACATGACTGTGGAATTAGCATTATTCTGGTACTATATGGTTCAGTCAAGCTGGCCCTTATTGTCAAATCTGTATTTAAAAAATGAAATATTTCATAATTCAAACAATAAAAAAATATAAAAAAGTGAGTTAGGGACATCATCGACTGTCTCATTTGCATGTTACTGAGTTGTGCATATAACTGTTTTGTGAATAATAAGCGAAACTCTAAATTATTTTACATCTGATCTTGATGAAATTTTTAGCATAATGCTAGTTTGATTTTACTCTGTTTATTCAAATCAACATTTTTCTGGGGTGGACTTGACCTTTAAGGCTGCTGGTTCGTTGCTGTTTTTAGTAACTTTGGAGCGGTCTCTTAGGACCTACCTCATTTTGATGAGATTGTACGAAATGTGAATGTTTAATACTAGTATATAGTGAGGGGGGACAAGAGTGCAAGGGGGTACTGCCGTGAATTGAGTTTACTTTCGCTATTTATTTTCGTTAATTCCTCATGTAGGCCTACTACATTTATCCAGGTTTAAGTACTCTTGCCTGGGGGCGTTTCACGAAAGTTTCATGAAAGTATGTTTTATCTGACAGCTATCATCGCCTAACTTAGTCAATTAAAATCCAAAGGAAAACTCCCAGGATCCTATAACTGTACAGTACATGTCAGGGGCGGATCCAGCCTTCGCCAATAGGGGTGGGGGCCCGGAATTTTTTCAGCCATATTTTCCCCGATCGGCCACTCTAAGATGATTTTTGGTTTCTTTGAAGGGGTAGTACTAATAGTCACTTCTTAGCTTAATTTATTCTTATAAATCAACATAAATATATACTATCATAATCGTTAATTATATAATGCGAGAGCGAAGCGCGAGCAAATTTTTTTTGGGAAATCTTATGTACTTTTCCTAAAATTTGAACATTCTGGGCAATGTTTGTTATCCTTAGAAAGATGTGCATGCAACTAAATAATTACTACGAACGCGAAGCGCGAACAAAAATGAACTGATGGAAAAGGTACCTGTTAAAGACTGCATGTAGTTATCCATGAAGACGTTACATATTTAAAAAATCGAATAATGCGAGCGCGCGAGCTGAAAATTTTTTGACATTTTTACCTAAAGAATGGAAATTCTAAGAACTTTTTGTAACTTAAAAAGAATAGGTATATAACTAAACAATTGATAAGAGCGCGAAGCGCGAGCGAATATTTCGAGATTTAGACCTACTGAACGAGACACTCTATTCATGTTTTGTAAATCATGAAAAGGATGAGTAATTGGAGATCTTCCTTACATTAATAATACGAACGCAAAGCAAGAGCAGACAATTTTTATATGTTTTGAACTGATCGAAAGGGTACCTGTTAAGGACTGCTTGACTTAGTCACGAAGAAGTTACATATTTCAACAATCAAATAATGCGAGCGCGAGGCGCGAGCTGAAATTTTTTGACATTTCTTCATAAAGAATGGAAAATTCTAATCAATTTTTGTAATCGTGAACAGGATAGCTATATAACTAAACGATTGATGCGAGCGCGAAGCGCGAGCGGAAAAAATTGAGATTTAGACATAAAACGGGACACTCTATTCATGTTTTGTAAATCATGAAAAAATGAGTAATAGGGGATATTCCTACATTAATAATGTGAGCACAAAGCGCGAGCAGAAAATTTTTGATATTGTTATCTGAAACTGGATAATGATTTAAATAGAGAACAAGTTGAGTATCTGAATAAACAAGCGCGCGTGTTTCATATTTAGACCTAGAATCTAGGCATTCTAAATACAACTTTTATCATGAAAATCAAAGCGAGTGCGAAGCTCGTGCTTAAACTATTTGATATTCCGATCTGAAAAAAGAGTAAATTTCATTTCTATATTTTAAGCACTTTGTAGGAAAATTGTGAGGTGGATATGGATCACATTTAATACAGAGCTGATATTTTTTTATTATTATTTCTTTGAATTTTGACATATGGGACTGGAACATCCTTAGGACATGTCATTATATTCCTCATGCTAAGCGCGAGATGAAACAAAATTTACAATTTAATTATTAAATTAATATTTTATTCATTAATGCCTAATGAAGGCGCGAAATCTGATGATGTTATAGCCTGAAAACTAAACATTTCAAGCATTTTTGTAATCATAAATAGGATGCATCAGTTAATATATTTTAACCATTAATGCGAGCGCAAATTACGAGCCAATTTTTTTTTATAAACTGTCATGAAAAGGGGATTTTAAGTAGTTTGTTATATAATCAATATTGAGACATACATAACCCGCCAATCAAAATGCGAGCGTGCAGCGCTAGCTGATACGTTTTGACAATCAGACCTGAAAAGGGATAGTATGAAAACTTTATGGAATACACGAAAATAATAGGTACCTGATAAATCAAAATTTGCGAGCGCGCTGCGCGAGCAGAAAATGTTAATATTCAGACCACAAAACTGACATTTTTCCAGTCAGAGCACTTTTTTAAAATCAATTTGTAAATCACACAAAATAATGAAAGTTCGATTTCCGAGATGAAATATGTTTTGTATGACTTCCAAACTTGATATTTAAACTCCATATTGAACAAGATATGAAAATCACCTAACAGGCAATGCGAGCGCGAAGCGCATTCTTTTTATTTTCCAAGTCTTCCCCTCATCTTATTAATATTCACTCGTCTTCCTCGTCTTCTTTTTTCTCCTCTCTTTTCCCTCCTTTTTTAATTATTTTTTTCTTTCTTTCCCTTTTTCCCCTTTTTTTGCTCCGCCAATAGGGGGGTGGGTGGCCGGGCCCCTTGGGCCCCCCTGGATCCGCCTATGCATGTAATGACAATCCCTAATATTTATTGTCCATTGGCGAAAAAGTTGATTTTTATGCAACCATGCCATAGGCCCTGTATGTATAATTTACCTTTTGCTGGTCCAAGGCACCATGTCCATTGTCTTTCGTTATTGAAACGATCAAAGGCTGACATTGCACTATCAGGATTACCTCTCTGCGCATGCTCAGTGATATATTGATACAATCGATCCGGAAGTGGTCCGTACCATCGATCGTACAGACTGCTTACAATACCTGAATTGAAGATCGAAAATAATTGTCGATTAATCAAAGTAAATATTCCATGTAGAGTAGGCATAAAGGGAAGGGTGCTCTTTACCTGGGGAGGAGGGGGGGGGGGAGGTAGGACATCATCCTTTTTATCATTGTTTTTTTCTCTTGTCATACAATACATTTTGTTAATACTTCATTCTGTAATTGTTGAAACGCATCAGTTTTAATTTCCGGTAACTTTTAAGTTTGATATACAATTTCCTTATTGTATTATTTATTCATGTTTCAAATAAGTTTGTACAACTTGTTTATGGAATGTGAATGTGTATTTTGATTTGAGAGAATACAACAACAAAAATCCTTTAAAAAAAAAATATTCACTAGACCTTGACAGGAGTGGCACCACGGCGAAAGGGGTGATGTCCCCCGGGGGGGGGGGGGTCACCCTCCACATGGACTGCTGCCCACCCGTGTCCGACAACCTCAGAAATGCACCCTAAATGGCGTAATGACATTATGTAAATTTGCAACCCTAAACGGCGTAACCCATGAGAAAAGGGAAAAAAGCCACCCTAAGTGGCGTGAACAGGGAAATCCCCTAATTTGATACCCTAAGTGGCGTAAACATCCAAATCGATTAATGTCATACCTGTGGGCCGTGTGGGTAACGCGTGCTGCCTAGTATAGAGCCAGGTGAAAGAGACTAGCTAGAACTGTACGGGGGTAACTCTCATCATGGACAATAGGTCCATATGCTCCCATAAGTGCTGCGCTGGCCGCGCCGGCATGTGAGAGGATTATTTTGTATCCCTTAAAATCGCCTTCATGGTGTTTATGGCTTAGGTCTGCTCCCGGGTCTCCTTAAATTTGCACCCCTAAATGGCGTAATTTTCATAACCAAATTAGCAACCCTAAACGGCGTGAAGAGAGAAAGAAAAGGCTACCCTTATCGGCGATTTACGAGCGAATGGTGCTGAAATGCAGCCCTTTTTGCCAAAGACGTCGACGCCGCCCGAGTGCCTGAAACGGGACCCTTTTCGACGCTTTTTCTGGACGCGGGTGCGTAGCAGGCCATGTGGAGAGCCGCCCCCCCCCCCGGGGTGATGTCCCATCTCGCCCCCCTGACCCCACCACGGACAAAATTCCAGTTGAAACCCATTGAACACCCATTGAATTTTCAATTGGTTTCAATTTGGATTCAATTGGTATCAATGGTTTTCAATAAGTCCAATGGGTCCAAATTAGATACCAATTTAGGCCCTATTGTATGGTCAATTGGTCTCAATTTGGCCATAACTGGCCCAATTAGAATTCAATGTGGGGACCAATTATTGAAGACCATTACCCATTGAATTTTCAATTAGTTTCAATTTGGATTCAATTGGTATCAATGGGTTTCAATACATAGGTCCAATGGGTCCAAATAGATCGAGTTCCTATTGTAGGGTCAATTGGTCTCCATTGGGCAAACTGCATGGCCCCATGCATTAGAATTCAATGGGGGACCAATTGAAGACCAGTTGATGTCTAATGGGGCCAATTGGTCCCAATGTATCTTAAATGGGTCTTCAATTGGCGGAATGGAATTATAATGGGACACCGCAAATGCTCAATTGGTTTCTCACTCGTTTTGATTGGACCCACTAGGCCACTTGGTCCCCGGAATTTGTTTTAGTTGGGACCAATAGCCAATTGGGTTCAACTGGGACAAATAGACAATTGGTTTCAATTGGGACAACTAACCAATTGGTTTTCAATTGGTTTCAATTGGTATTCAATTGGGATCATGTGATCAGAATATTTTGCATATAATACGCGTAATAAATTCAATTTTATTGTTTTTACAATGTACTTTTTAATCATTTACTATTTTCCAGTGATACATTAGTTTTAAGAAACACGTATAGAGGCATTTACACGGTAACTGACGTGCTTAAAAGCAAACTCCCATCACTTGTTGTTTTAGAGATAATCATACACACAATGAAAAGTGTGTAAAATTGTGCCGTGTAACGTCAGTTACCGTGAAAATGCCCATAGAATGAAATACCTATAAATGATAATGGCTCAATTGCAACAGATTAAAATGTTATTAGTAGAACACTAACCATAACCAAACCACACCAAGATACATGTACGTGCTTTAAGCAACTGCTTTTCACCAGATGGAGTAAAAGTTTGCACAATATCTCTGCCCTTTACATTGATATATATGCAGACAGACGGTATGCTTCTGCAGTAGCATGAGCACATATTGGTGGAATTTCCTCATTTCCTACTGAGATAATATTGTTCTACTAATTTTACTTGTGCCAATTAAAAGTTCTTATTGCTTCCAATTGAAACCAACTGACTGCAATTGGTTTCAATATTGGTGTCCAAATTAACCAATTGGGGACCAATTGAGACCAATTGGCTTTATTTACAGTTGGAACCGATTGGGACCAATAGTCAATTGGTTTCAATGGGGACCAATTGGTTTCAATGGGTACCCATTGTTTCACTTTCCATGTACTCTAAATTGAAACCAATTGCCAATTGGTATTCAATTTGGATATTCAATGGGTCAATTGGAAACTTGTCCTGGGCAGTCATTAAAATATACTGGCATGCACCGCCCCCCTTCAACTTGACAAAGAAGATATATTGTTTCGATAAGCAGGGAGATGGCATTTTCTAAATTCTGTCTTTCTGGCTGACGAATAGCAAATAAAATCTTTGTTGTGATAGATTATCATATTATTATTGGAAACGACATACTAGTTTATTGACACTGTAGGCCTATTATGCAGCTATGGATCAGATGCGCTTGTGTGCCAACAGTATACGATAGGACCTAACATATAACATAAATATTAATTTGTATAGCGCAGCTTTTATATGGATATATTCAGCTGCGCTTGTTCAGAGCTCTTTTTACTTATGTCTGCACAGCATATTTTCTTAACTAAAGAGATTATGTTTTTAATTTTGATTTGAAGAGAGTCAAACAACTTGTGAAACGACGAATGTTGTCAAAGTTCCCAAATTTTAAGGCCAGCCATGTTTAAAAAATAGAATAAGATACAGAAAAAAAAAGAAAGATAAATGTAATTTCTAGGAAAGCTCGTGATCCTACATAGGCTAGATATCGAAACAGCAAGGAAAAGAAAAAAACCCAGAAAGTGTGAATTTCTTGTAAATAATACTGATGATGTTCACTACCATGCATTGAGATTGGGTCGAGATATCTGGTAACAAACGACAACAAAGTTCGGACCTCTCCACTACTAGGTTTTATAGTCATTCAGACAAGCTTAAAAGAATCCCAAACACAAATTTGCAATCCTTACTTTAGCTATATCCTGAACTAAGACAAATTTACTTATCCCATAAAGCTACATTTTTATTGGTGTGAAGATTATCGATATTAATTACACAATTGACCATAATTCACAAACACATAGAAATATATAGATCACCTCTTTCTATAATACCTCCCAAATGACCATTAGAGCTATTTATACATTAACATATTTCTTCTCCAATTATGCTATCATTTGGACCTCTTCAACAATATTTTGTTATTTACTTTGCCATTTGAGAATTCATATACATCATTATAAGCTTTGCTGAGTTTTTGCCTGCTTTCGATATTGACAACAAATCATGCTTCCCCCTCCTCCCTCATAATTGGGAGGCGATCCCGAGGGATGGGGAGTATACGCGTGCTCCCCCCCCCCCCCGAGCCCTGGGAAAAAATTTTAAATAGGGGGTGCTGGGATTTGTTTAGAAAAAATGACAAGCAAAAAAAAGCATTTTGGTATATAAGAAAATAACTGACAAGCAAAAAGATAAACATTAAAACATCGACGCTTTCATAACTGAGTTGTGCATATAGTTGTATTGTGAAAAATAAGCGAAACTTTAAAATGTCACAACTTTCTTATTTTACATCTGATTTTGATGAAATGTTCAGTGTTATGTTTGTTTGATTTTTCTCTACTGATTCGAATCAATATTTTTTCTGTGGTGAACTTGACCGTTAAAGAGAAATTGATTACAATTCATGGTGAACTGTTATCAAACGACCAGTAAATTTTGTAAAGTTATTCAAGAAACTCAGTTATTCTTGTGGGGGAATCGCACAGAATGGATCCAAAGTCTGCCAAACCCCATTCCTCACTCATTTCTACGGTCGAAATAAGCAAGTAGTGGTAATCTCACCCGTAGGATTCAATAAAAACATTTTCAAAGACCGATGACGTCATCAAAATGTTTTTTTTTCTGATTGGCTGTTAACATTTTGAGAAGAAATGTCATATTATTCACACATTAAATTTCCCCCGAAACTCAGTAACTTACAGAGTAATTTCAGCAATGAAAATAAACAAACACCAAACAAGCCAAGTAGAAAAGTTTTTGCGCGGAGTACAAACAATTAAATTTGTGACAAGAAATACATCCTAAGCCTACATTCATTTCATAACGATTTGATACTATAATACATTAAAGTTTAAGAGCAACAAATCAACATGACAATCATATACCTTAAAAAAACAAAAAAAACATTGGATTCCTCCCACCCCTCCTCATTTTTCTTCTCCTTCCGCTTCCTATTTCTCTTTTTCTTCTTCTCTACTTCACTGTCTCCATCTAAGCATTTTGAAGCCGATTTTTTCCCCCTTACCCTCTTCCTTCATGACCGACTAGGGATAAATCGTCGAACATTATTTTCAATCGACATGTTAAATTAGGCCATAGAAAATGCTTCAAATGTATAGCCCAATGAGATTGTAGCATGCGACTGGGGATGCGTAATGTCGCCGCACGTACATATTTACACTAACTTGGAAGGTTTTATGATAAATATCGCAAATATATGGTAGGGAAAAGGTTTATATCTCAAGAAGATGCAAGTATATGCAGCTAAATCTGATATCATTGTAAAGCATGAACTATAACATTTCATAACGATTTGATATATACTGGCTACATTATTTCGTTTAAGAGCGACAAACGAAATAATCTTTATTACCTTAAGAACGAAAATAATCAGGATGACAGCATATCGATATCAGATATGGAACAGGTTCACATGGCCCTGGGAAGCGGGGGTGCTGAAGCACCCCAAATTTTCCTTGAGGTTGCTGCGTGTGTTATTTTCCATAGGCAGCACCCCCTGGAAATCTGGTAGGTATGATAAATACCAGAAATGTAATGAAAATTAACGAGGTTTTGTAGGAACCCCCCCCCCCCCACTTCAGAATTGTCCTACACAGTGCTTAAAATAGTGTTTAAATTCACCCTTTTTCAGATCGGAATATCAAATATTTTCAGCTCGTGCTTCGCGCTCGCATTATTGAAGTTCTTTATTAAAAAAAAAAATGTATTTAGAATGCCCAGATTCTAGGTCTAAATCTAAACACGCGCACGCATGTTTGCTCAGATACGAAGCTTGTTTTTTATTTAAAGGGGTACTTCGGATTGAAAATATTTATGTCTAAATAGATAGAGTAATTTCACAAAGCAAAATGCTTAAAATTTTATCAAAATCTGATGACAAATAGTGAACTTATTTAATTTTTATGTTTAGCAATATTTTTTTTAAACAGTGACATGCACGTCGTCATGAATATTCAAAAGGTGACTTGATGATGTCCCATCCCCACTATCCTTGACCTTATGTTATTACTAGAAAAAAAATTATATTTATTTTTCATTCAAGTGTAAATGATATATCTGCCTTGTAATGAAATAAGTTGCAGCAATGAATATCTAATGGACTAGATCAGTTGTCAATTCAATTGTTTTGGTTATTGAAGGGAAAATTTGAATAAACATAATGCCATATAATAAAATGCAAAAGAACAAGTGGGGATATGCCATCAGTTTGATCATTGAATATTCATGAAGACATGCCTAGAACGGTTTCACCGGAATAATGCACATCTTTAAGCAGTGGCGTAGACAGGTTCGTACACCTGGGGGGGATGACTGGGCTGCCAACGCTAGTGAGGGCGCGAAGCGCCCGAGCGAGGGAGCGAAGCGACCGAGCGGGGGAGGGTGTGGGAGGGGGGTGGACCCCCTCCCACGGTAGGGAGCTTTTGCAATTTTGAACTTGAAATCGTGCAATCTGATGCATACTTAATGAGGTAAAATAACACACACAAGCGCGCACGCACACACACACACATACTCACACACACACACACACCCACCCTCACACACACACACACGGGTGCGCGCACCACACACATACTACGCCTTGAATGGACAGACATACATCGACAAGATCTACACACCGTGGCATACGAATACAGAATGGACTGACACATAGTATTGCATATTGAACCACACTACGTATTTATTTATCTCTGTGAATTTTGCTGTTACACCTCTTCAGAAAAAAAACCAATGTCAACTGTGTACACGCAGGTATAGTCTTTGTTATCTTGATATGGGTATGTGGTTATGAATGAAAACAGCCTCTGTGGCCATTTGTGAATAGAACACATAAACAACAAACAAATAACAATATGTCTGTTCATTATAAAGCATAATGAATACGTACATACTATGCTTTTTTTTACCTCAAAGAAACAGGCATAGTATCCATAGATGGATATTGGCTGGCAGCTCATTAACATACAGATACAAAAAACATAAACAGTATCACTATGATCCATGGAGTAACAATACTGCTTTGTAAGTTTGTGAAGAAATCGGAACCATAACGGCATTGCATCGTTTCAAATTAGGGCATCATTTACTTCTATTTGATCTCAGTCTTATAATAGTAATAATAATAATAATAATAATAATAATAATAATAATAATAATAACGACCAGACATCGTTCTCTTAAAGAAGAAGGAAAAGGAATGTCTCATCATAGATATTGCGATTCCGGGAGACTGCAGAGCTTGGCGTAAAGAGGAGGAAAAGATACAGAAGTATAACGATCTGGCATGGGAGCTGAGAAGGATATGGAAGGTGAAGACGAAGGTGGTACCAATAGTCATCGGAGCCTTAGGAACAGTGACAACATGACACAGAAGCTTTCTGGCTGTTCTAGGAGTCGAGGTGTCCTTTGAAACGATACAGAAGGCAAGCTTGCTTGGAACAGCTCATATCTTACGGAAGGTCTTGAATTAGAAAGAGAAGTGAACAATGAGAAGAGGACCCATTTGATAGAATATAGAACAATAACCCTAGATTTCTGGAAGAAGTCCGGTTGCTGTTTAATATACCAACATAACATCAAGTTGTGGACAATGGAAATAATAATAATAATAATAATAATAATACAAATAAAAAATAATACTAATACAAATAATAATGCTAATACTAATATGTTCCTTTTATCTCGCATTTCAAGGGTAAATTCACACTGCGCTTTACATGAAACAAACTTCTTTAAACATTTCAAACTTATGTCTTCCTGCATCAATCAACATACTTTAAATGAATACAAAACAAAGTGCATCTTAAATAAAACAAAAATAAATAAATAGTTAACAATACAGAAAAGATAACCACAAAATACTTGTAAGATTTTCTTTTTTTTACCGTCTGAATTGGCTTTCACCATGTGAATGCGGCTAATAACAATAAACACAATTACAATAATGATGAGGATTATTATCATCATCATAATTATTATTATTATTAATATTATAATTGTTATCATTATTATTACTATTATTATCATCATTATGACTTATTAAGTAACCAAATATCATTCCCCAAAACCTGGGGGGGGGGATGATTGTACATGCCATCCCCCCCACCTTGTGAGGTGGGGGGGATGCATCCCCCTCATCCCCCCCGTTGTCTACGCCCCTGTCTTTAAGATGCAATAACTTTGTTATTCCTTGTCCGATTTTGATCAAATCTTCATTGTTTTGTTCGTCTGATTTTCTTATTTATCTGTTCAAACCATATTATCTTCAGCCTGGAATACCCCTTTAAAACGATAAAGTTTCAGATCAGAATATTAATAATTATCTGCTCGCGCTTCGCGCTCACATTATTAATGTAGGAAGATACACAATTACCCATCCTTTTCCTGATTTACAAAACATGATGAATAGAAACTCCCGTTTTTAGGTCTGAAATCTCTTATGTCCCGTTTTTAGGTCTGAAATCTCAATTTTGTTTCCGCTCGAGCTTCGCGCTCAGATCAATTGTATATAGTTATATACCTATCATGTTCATGATTACAAAAAGTGTTTAGAATGTCCAGTTTTTAAGGCGGAATGTCAAAACTTTCTGCTCGCGCTTCGCGCTCGCATTATTTGATTGTTAAAATATGTATCGTCTTCATGGTTAACTGCAAACAGTCCTTACAGGTCCCTTTTTGATCAGACCAGAACGTGTATTAGAAATATCTGCTCGTGCTAAATGAAATATTTATTACATAGGCATCTGGTTCAGGAATACAATCATTGCTCAAAATATTCAATTTTCAGGACAATATACATGAAATTTCCCAAAATTATTTAATTATATAGCTATGTTCTTTTATAAGAAGTTACTGATGTGTGTGTGTGTGTGTGGGGGGGGGGTGCCCTTGCATTTGTGTGTGTATATAACAGAACAATAGAAAACTCAATTGTGTCCCCCCACCTTTGAGGAGAGAATTCAGCACCCCCACTGAAAAAAATCGTTCCCGGTGCCCTGCAGGTTCGGCATCAAAACGAATTAAGTTGTGAGATATAGCTAGTGCTTGTGAATGGGAAAATTGAAGCTTGTGTTTGTGTAGGTTAAACAAATTGCCTCATTTGAGCCAGACATTCGGGGTCAGTTTTATCCATATACATGTGAACATTAGATTTGCCAATACCCGTCTCCAGGGGCGTAACAGGGGTCGGTGGCCAGGACGGGGGGGGGGGGGGGGCAAGAGCCCAAAATTTCCTGGTCATAATCATGGTATGAACAGGCAGTGATGTAATGAGGGCAGAATTTTTGAGGGGATCAGATATGGCGTATCGGGCAGAATTTATTTAAAAAAAGCTGCGAGCCAGCAAAAAATTTGACATTTTTATTACAGAAATCAAATTTTGTGACAGATTTTGAAATAGTATTCAGAAAATTATATCATTTTTCACCCTTCTCTCTTTTCTTTTCTTTCCTTTTTTTTTTTTTTTGTCAGTACGCCACTGTGAACAGGATTCTTTTTTAATGATTGCGGGCGAAGATCCATGCGGCGGTAGCGTGAAGAGTAAAAAAAAGAGGTGCACAGTATGGCGCATGTGAGAAAAAGCAGCGTAATAAAAGTTCCGAGCGAGCGAGACAAAAATTAAACCTTTTCATGAGAATCTAACATTGAGACCTTCATGACACTATTAATATACAGTAAATAGGCCCTAACATCATATCTTGCACTTTTCTTTTGCTTTTCTTTCCTCTTCTTTTTTTTTTTTGTTCTTGGTTGTAGAACTTTTGGGGGCCATGGCCAAACCGCTAGTGCTATGCGGGTGGGTTCCGGGGGAGCCCCCGGAACCTCTCGATAGCAACATGATCAAAGCCATTTTAAACCTTACAGATTGCCGTTATTTTAATCAAATTGCAGATATATACAGTATTTATCTTTTACACAACTCATTAATTCAACGCAGTTGCGAAATGAAACAATATTTTGAGGGGTCACAACATAGCAATGTGGGAAAATTTGTAAATAGTCGCCAGCGAGCGAAGCGAACTCGAAAAATTTGGCATTTTGAAATGAAATTCTAATTATTTGATAGATTTTTACATTATATTCAGCAAATAACATAATTCATTATTTTCCATTCAAGTCATTACGTTGCCTATTTTCTTTATTTACCCTTCGGTGTGGAACCAAGACATCCCCCCGTACGCCAGTGAGTGAACGTAAAGCTAAATGTAGGAAGGGTCCATTCAGGGGGGGGGGGGCGCCAAAGAGCCCTTTGAAGATTACAGATGAAGAGCCCCTACTGTGTGGGGTATATGGGGCAGAGCCCCCGGTAGCTTTGGACATGTTGGTGATTTAGCCAAAGAAAACATTAAGAGACCTTTTGACGGTAACTCTTGCAAAAGCGTAAAGCTTTACCCAGTGAGCAAAATATATGGGGCCCATATGGGTTACTTGTGGGCTTATCAGGGCTAAAAATGTGGGCCCCATATGGGTTGCCCATGTGGGCTATGTATGGGCCCATCTGGGCCCCTTGTGTTTTTTGCACCGTACACCCCATCTGGGGCCCATATGGGCCAGGGTTTCGCGTGGGGTAAATATGGGCAGGCCCACATCGTACCCATGTAAACCATATGGGGCCCATTTGGGCTATGTATGGGCCCATATGGGCCCCACCTGGCCAATCTGGGACCCATATGTACAACCTATGTGGGGCCCATTTGGGCCAAGTGGGTTTAGTGTGGGTTGAATATGGGCAGGCCCACATTGCTCCCATATGGGCCCTATATGGGTTGCCCATGTGGGCTATGTATGGCCCCACTTGGCCCATCTGGGACCCATGTGATTTTTGCACCGTACACCCCGTCTGGGGCCCATATGGGCCAGGGTTTCGCGTGGGGTAAATATGGGCAGGCCCACATCGTACCCATGTAAACCATATGGGGCCCATTTGGGCTATGTATGGGCCCATATGGGCCCCACTTGGCCAATCTGGGACCCATATGTACACCCTATGTGGGGCCCATTTGGGCCAAGTGGGTTTAGTGTGGGTTGAATATGGGCAGGCCCACATTGCTCCCATATGGGCCCCATATGAAAACAATACTGTGTTTTTATATGGGTCCCATGTGGGCCATGTGGGTCCACGATGTTTTAATCAATTAAAAAAATATATTAATTTGTATCATTAAGGTGACTTTATATACTACCCAATACTCTAATCCTTATCATTTTATCATATCCTATAATCCTACATTCTAACCCTAAATCCTAATCCTATCCTAATCCTATCCTACACCTAACCACTGAATCTTTTTATTGACTTCTATATATAGAGCGAGTTTGCTATACTTGACAGGCTATGGTTAATAACAATTTTCAATATTTAACCTTGAAAATTTTCTCCTGAAATTAAATGTTTTGATTTTTAATTTTATGGTAATAAATTACATACTTTTCTGAAACTTTTCATGGTGGAATCCTTGCATAAACATAAACATATTAATTGTTGTAGCCGTATTAGCTAAAATTTTGGTCATTTACTGTTGTAATGAATATTCATGAGTGCAGTCCAGATCGATCATCCAGTGATATTGAGCTCAGATGTGACCCATCTGGGTCCCAGAAGGCTTATCTGGTACATATGGGCCCAGATATAACCCAGATGGGTCCCACATATTTTAGCCCATCTGGGTCCCACTTGGAAATGCCCATCTCCAGCCCAGATGATATTCATCTGGTACATATGGGCCCAGATATAACCCAGATGGGCCCCAAGTGGACCCCATATATCTGGGCCCCATGTGGACCTACCCACTTCTAGTGGGTCCCAGATAACCCACATTGGACCCATATGGGTCCCAGATATTTTGCTATCTGGGGTGTTCTCCTTTGAAAATTCAAAATTTTTCTTTATTTTAAGATGCATTAACACGATTAGAACCTAACCTGTGAATTGTAAGATCACAAACAATTTTTTTTATCTGTAAGCTATTTATCATCAATCGAATTAGCCGTATACATAGGGTACCCGATAAATCCCTAAAATCAACACTAAACATGTGATTTCTAGAAAAGGCAGGCATTCCAAAGCGAACTTTTATGGGGTTGAGTTCTCATCATAAGTGTATCAAAAAATGTGAAAATGAAGAAAATCTTTTTTTTCTTCTTCTTTTTTTCCCCTTTTTTTTACCCCTTCGAGATTTACCAACAATGTGAAATACACCTTGATTACTATATATGTCGAGCTTTAAAATACATGATCGGATTTTAGTGTCAAGTAACAAATGCAAAGGCTAACATACTAATTAACATTTATCAATCAAACATGAAAATAAAGAACGGATTTTGTCAAAAGCTATAATTATTTATGAAAGATATAGGTTATTCTCATATTTGGGAAAACCTAAATACATTTTCTAAACGACATCAAGTTAAATCAGTGGGTACAGTTTCAGGAAGATAGATACTGGAAGAGAATTATTTTTAGTAAACTGAGAACGTATATAAAGACCTTAAACGTAGGCCCTACATAGAGAAATATTTATAACTAGACATTGATAATCTATAAGTTAGGAATTATTTGAAGATAAGAATTAGCAATAGTAAATTTATGACTGAACAAGGGCGACAAAAACAACTAGAAATCAATCAACGTACTCGCGCCCATCCTTAACCCGCAACGAGAAAAAATTATGATAATAGGCCTATACAATAGTGCCGTCATTTAGAGAACTGAGCTAATCAGGTTACTTCTTGTACATCATGCAAATAAAAGTAATGATTACGATATAAGTAAAATTTAAGTAACTAAATAATATGAGTAATTATAATGACGGACTATGATACATTCGTGTTAATAGATGACGCCATGGACGTGTTGTAATGACTTAATTGTAATATCTTGAAATCAGTAAGAGTTTAGCAAAATGTTTAATAATGTATTTTCTTTTCGAATGGACACATATTTTGACGATTGCTTATATTTACTTGTTTATATATATATATATATATATTTCTGTTTTGCCACGTTCATTATTTATAATATTTGATGACAATCCTAAACTGTGGATTTTATTTGAATAAATTGATTTTATTTGATTTGATTTGTAATTTCAATGTTCTTCAAAACATTTTTTTTTTGACCAACCGTGTTATTTTGTTTTGAAATCCTCCTAATATAGTGATTTACCCCCCCCAAAAAAAAAAAAAAAAAAAAAAAAAATTAAACAAAACAAAACAAAAACATACACACATTTTGATAGTTTTTCTTCTTTTTATGAAATAATTCCCCGTGAAGTGATGAGTTAACCATTCCCCTGCACAATATCTAAAAAAGGCGAGTGCGAATTAGCGTGAGCAGATTTTTTCCACGATATAACGGCCTATATTGTTCCCAGCCCCCCCCCCCTCGTCTTTTTCTTTAATGTAATAATAATAATAGTTGTGCATTTATAAAGCGCCATTTCCTTTCGGTTACATGCAAAGCCCGGTCTCTCTCTCTCCCACTTTATCTTTTCTCTTCCCCTGTCCACTCTTATTTTTTTCCATTTCCTCTCCTTTTTGTTTTCCTCTCTTTTTCCTTCCCCCCCTGATTTTTAGACCACGAATATGGGGGTGGGGGGGGGGGGCCGTCCCTTCGGCCCCTGTATCGCCAATGTATACATACAGACCCATTCGATACACAAATGTGTGTGCTACCTATGGATTTATTATGTGTCTATCAGTAGATTAATAGATTTATATCAGACCACATCGCCTACAGAGATACTGCATATGGCCAATTATTAGATCTACTATGTTATGTGGGTTGTAGTTTGGAGGATTCATTTGGCCCCGTATGGGTTTAATATGTCTCAATCTTGGCTTAGGCGATAAGCCACACCGCCCATATAGATACCACATGGGGCCCATATGGTTTTATAATGTGGGTTCGTGGGAGGACCCATATGGGCCCCATATGGGTTTGATATGTCTCTATCTGGGCTCAGGCGATAAACCACATCGCCCCTATAGATGGCGCATGGGACCCATATGGTTTACTTATTTTTTGGTTTCAGGTAGGACCAATATATAGGGCCCATATGGGTTTGATACGTTTCTTTCTGGGCTCAAGCGATCCCACATACATACAAAGTGGGGCCCATATGGTTTTATTTCGTAGGTTCTAGGTGGGAAGACCCATATAGGCCCCATATGGGTTAGATATGTCTCTATCTGGGATCAGGCGATAAGCCACACCGCCGTTAATATGGAAACAACATGGGGCCCATATGGTTTTATTATGTGGGTTCTAGGTGGAAAAACCCATATGGGCCCCATATGGGTTTTATATGTTTCTATCTGGGCTCAGTCGATCCATAATTATGCCACTTCGCCCATATAGATACCACATGGGGCCCATATGGTTTTATTATGTGGGTTCTAGGTGGGAAAACCCATATGGGCCCCATATCGGTTTTATATGTTTCTATCTGGGCTCAGTCGATCCATAATTATGCCACTTCGCCCATATAGATACCACATGGGGCCCATATGGTTTTATTATGTGGGTTCTAGGTGGGAAAACCCATATGGGCCCCATATGGGTTTTATATGTTTCTATCTGGGCTCAGTCGATCCATAATTATGCCACTTCGCCCATATAGATACCACATGGGGCCCATATGGTTTTATTATGTGGGTTCTAGGTGGGAAGACCCATATGGGTTTTATATGTTTCTATCTGGGCTCAGTCGATCCATAATTATGCCACTTCGCCCATATAGATACCACATGGGGCCAATATGGGTTATATATGTTTCTATCTGGGCTCAGTCGATCCATAATTATGCCACTTCGCCCATATAGATACCACATGGGGCCCATATGGTTTCATTATGTGGGTTCTAGGTGGGAAAACCCATATGGGCCCCATATGGGTTTTATATGTTCCTATATGGGCTCAGGCGATCCATAATTATGCCACTTCGCCCATATAGATACCACATGGGGCCCATATGGTTTTATTATGTGGGTTTTAGATGGGAAAACCCATATAGGCCCCATATGGGTTTTATATGTTTCTATATGGGTTCAGTTGATCCATAATTATGCCACTTCGCCCATATAGATACCACATGGGGCCCATATGGTTTTATTATGTGGGTTCTAGGTGGGAAAACCCATATGGGCCCCATATGGGTTTCATATGTTCCTATATAGGCTCAGGCGATCCATAATTATGCCACTTCGCCCATATAGATACCACATGGGGCCCATATGGTTTTAATATGTGGGTTCTAGGTGGGAAAACCCATATAGGCCCCATATGGGTTTTATATGTTCCTATATGGGCTCAGGCGATCCATAATTATGCCACTTCGCCCATATAGATACCACATGGGGCCCATATGGTTTTATTATGTGGGTTCTAGGTGGGAAAACCCATATGGGCCCCATATGGGTTTTATATGTTTCTATCTGGGCTCGGTCGACCCTGAAATAAGACCACATCGCCCATATAGATACCACAAAAGGGCCCCATATGGTTTTTATTATCTGGGTTCTAGGTGGGACAAACCATATGGGCCACATATGGGTTTTACATGGTACATATGGGCCCCAGTAGGCCCACATGATTCCCATATGGGCCCCAGATACTTTGCTATCTGGGTACCTTGGTAGGCATAAAACGAATAACAGGAGGATATTTCAAGCATTTGGCTAGAGACGTATTTGTCCTGATTGCGACCATCATTGGCCATTTTGAGAGCGAAGTTGGCTCAGTCGGTAAAGCGTCTGCCCGTCGAACCAAAGATCGTGGGTTCGACCCGGAGGTTCGAGTCCACCCCGGGCGGATGACTGAAGCCACTGCGTTGTGTGTAAACGTCTCTCCCCTGTTTCATAGATGCAGGCTATGTTACAGTGGAAAACACTCCATCCCTCGGAAAGGGCGTTAAATGGAGGCCCCGTGTAGAGGAGAATCACCACCTTTGCACGTTAAGAACCCACTGCACTATTCGAATAAGAGTAGGGGAAAACCCCGGTGTAGTGGTTCACCTGCATTCCCCCAACCAGTTATCGGGAGGAGAGACCTGCGGGTCACAGTTCCGTGTGCGCGCTACAGGCGACCAGACTGGGTGATTTCAAGTACGGTGTTGAAATCTGGTGTTGGTGTTGTGACAACACCAACACCAGCCACAACACCGTACTTGAAATCAGGCTGGTGTTGGGATTGACCTCGGAAAATATGACGTATTTCCGGCAGTTCGTGTTGAATGCTGGTGTTGAATGTCGTCTGCTGAACCCAGCACTGCGGCTGGTGTTGACGATCTACGTGCAATTTCCCCATTCACCAACACCAACCTCCAGGGATTGGGAAAATCATGATTTCAAGTTTGGTGTTGGTGTTGGTGTTGGCAATCTCGAGCTCGTGAACAGGCGGCGAACACGATGAAACATCCCCGTAAAATTAGCTTTTACAGTTAAGATGAGTACAAATCATTTGAGCTGTATATATTTTGATGAAGAATAATGTTCACTCTTTCGAATTCTTGAATTACTTAAAACATTGGTATTCTGTACGATGAGAATTTCATGCATTTCTCTCCGATTTCATTTTCGTCGTCGAGACTTCTCGCGTGAAGTTGAGATGATTTAGCCGCGCAGCGCAGAGGCGTGACGTCATGTGCTATCGATAACGCAATCGGTATCATTCCTCTGAACCCAGCTCGGTGTTGGAGCTCGGTTCAGCGGCCTTTTTACGCTCTCAACACCAACACCAGATTTCAACACCGTACTTGAAATCACCCATTGTCTGGCTCCTCCAATGCGCCTTTGAATGTCTTTGACAGATATATGGCGCTATACAAATGCTGTGCATCATCATCATCATCATTGCATAAAATTTAGCAAGATGCAGTCCATCTTTCTTCCCGTTCCTTATTTTCAATCCTCGGCAGCCTGGTCGTGTTATTGTTCCTTTTCTTCATTATCCAAATTAGATCTTGGCTCATTCCATTCTACCTTAATTTTCCGCTTTTGTTTGTTATTTTGTCATCTTAATATTTTTCCCTTTATTACTAATCATGCTAATGTATTAGTAGGCCTATTTCGGAATGATTTGTTCTTTCTCACATGTTCTTCTATCGTTCCTTTTCCCGCTTTTTTATGTTTTCTTTTTCTTAATAATTCTTTTCACTTTTTCCCTTTTCCTCATTTTCCCCTTTCCCTTTCTCTTCCTTTCTCCTTCCCTTTTCTCTTTTCCCGTTTTTTTTTATTTCCACGGTGAAATCCGCCAGGGGGAGCCTGCCCCCGCCTTTACACTGCCCGCCCCCCCCCCTCTCTTTCTCTGCGGCATGCGGCGGGGATGCATTCAATGGGTGATTTCAAGTTCGGTGTTCGGTGTTGGTGTTGGTGTTGGTGTTGAGAGCTTAAAAAGGCCGCTGAACCGAGCTGGGTTCAGAGGAATGATACCGATTGCGCTATCGATAGCACATGACGTCGCGCCTCTGCGCTGCGCTGCTATCATCTCAACTTCACGCGAGAAGTCTCGACGACGAAAATGAAATCGGAGAGAAATGCATGAAATTCTCATCGTACAGAATACCAATGTTTTAATCAATTCAAGAATTCGAAAGAGTGAACATTATTCTTCATCAAAATATATACAGCTCAAATGATTTGTACTCATCTTAACTGTAAAAGCTAATTTTACGGGGATGTTTCATCGTGTTCGCCGCCTGTTCACGAGCTTGAGATTGCCAACACCAACACCAACACCGAACTTGAAATCATGATTTTCCCAATCCCTGGGGGTTGGTGTTGGTGAATGGGGAAATTGCACGTAGATCGTCAACACCAGCCGCAGTGCTGGGTTCAGCAGACGACAACACCAGCATTCAACACGAACTGCCGGAAATACGTCATATTTTCCGAGGTCAATCCCAACACCAGCCTGATTTCAAGTACGGTGTTGTGGCTGGTGTTGGTGTTGTCACAACACCAACACCAGATTTCAACACCGTACTTGAAATCACCCAATGTCACCGGAAAGATCGACACGCGCATAATGAAATGCTAACTTGGAACGATTTTTGTGATAATTAGGGCGAACATGGGGTTGGAAAATCGGGTATATCTCCGTAATATGTAAGTATAAAATTATGTAGCCAAATTTAATATCATTGTAAAGCATGAACTATAACCAAGACTTTCATGGCATTTTCAGCGAGGAAATCGGCAGTAATTTATAAAAGAAATAGGGCCTACTCATGATTTTTTTTGGATAAAACCCCCTGTTTTCAAATGGTCCAATCCAATCATCATTACGTCTATTATAATCACCATTTCGTCCCACAACCATTGGTCTAATATCCATTTCATTTTCATTCATTTTGTACAATTAACACGTTGTCCATGGATATACGGACTAAATGGCTCTTGGGCCTGCTGGTTATTAGACGAATAGTGGACGAACCGATGGTAGACCAAATGATAGTAGACGATATATGCTATTGCATGGACGAATTGGTATTAGGGGAATTGGAAAAAAACCAATATTGCCGTCTGTATTAACATATTAATGTGTTAACAAGTATAGTGGATAATTTTCTTACCACTTGGTAAATACAATGAATCAAATACAGTCACACGAATAGCATGGAACCAGCCCACTTGTAGTTCTTTCCTCTTTTTATCTTCAGCCCTCGCTGTGGCCTTGCGACGACATGGCTTGATGTCTTTCGCAAAACTCCGTGAGCCGTCCATCACTTTGCTCATCCTATAGAAAAATGGACAGTTACTTCCAACAAGTTAAGTTTTAATCATCAGCTGCCAGTCGTTAAACCTCTATTATACAAACTCTTACACCACCGGAATACGGGCGGAATACCAAAATAGAAACCCCTTGTAATTATATCATTATATCCCGGGATATATGCCGGGTGAATAACAATGCACTATCGCTGACGATGAAGGTCAGTGTGAGGCTAGGTCAATGTGCCGCGGGGAGACAAAACCGGGGCCTTGGATGAGTGGACTTATTGTAAAAAGTAGGGTCCTCGGAACGGGCTTTGGTACTACAAATGTTTGTGAAAACGGGGGTCCTTGGAACGGGTCGCCTGCGTGTGCATCCCTATGGAACGAGCATACGTGTATGCAGCTAGCCCAGCGGCACGGGAGCCGGGTGCGCTCGCGCAGAGGCGATGGTCGGTCAGCGCTCTGCGGCCGCTTTTTACCAAAATTGCAGCTCATTGTGGCGGATCAATGCGACCGGAACGGCGTAACGTAAAATATGCTAAGCTTTGGACCCGCTTTGGAGCGGATTTCTTTCTTCTTTTCTCTCGATAAGAAGAAAATGCTATGCTTCGGAGCGGCTTTCTTAGTTCTTTTTCTCTATAAGATGAAAATGCTATGCACTCGATCCATATGCACTGGAACGGAACTTTGAGTGTAAAAATAGGGGTCCCCTCCGCAGCACATACCCACTATGCATTATATACATGAGTAACCCTCCCCCGGGCATGTACGCGACGTATTATGGTATCATGCTCGGTGTCCCGGAGGGGGGGGGGGGCACTTACATTGACGAGTGGATAATATGGATACCATGCGCGACCATGGAGTCTCGAAAAGCACCATAAACAAGTATTTTCCATATGCTGAAATGCACCCCTTAAAGGGATGGTCCGGGCTGAAAATATTTATATCTTAATACATAGAGTAGAATTCACTGAGCAAAATGCCGAAAATTTCATCAAAATCGGATAGCAAATAATAAAGAAGTTTAAAGTTTAGCAATATTTTGTGAAAACGGTCGTCATGAATATTCATTAGGTGGGCTGATGATGTCGCATCTCCACTTTCCGTTTTCTTATGTTATTACATAAAATCATATTTTTTCATTATTTCATACTTGTATGAATAATATGTCTCTCTTATAATGAAAAAAGTTGCAGCAATAAATATCTAATGCACTAAATCAATTGTCAATCCAATTTTTCTAGTTCTTGGAGGAAAAAAATTGAATAAACCTAATTTCATATAATAAAATACAAAAGAACAAGTGGAGATGTGACATCATCAGCCCACCTAATGAATATTCATGACGACTGTTTTCACAAAATATTGCTAAACTTTAAAATTTAATAACTTTGTTATTTGTGATCCGATTTTGATGAAATTTTCGGCATTTTGCTCAGTGAATTCTACTCTATATGTTAAGCTATAAATACTTTCAGCCCGGACCATCCCTTTAACAAGTATTGGCGTGTGAAACCCTATATACCCTTAACAAGTATCGGAAACAAAACGATACTATTGGCAAGTATTCCCTGAACTGAACCCTATAGTACAGCGATATTTCAATTGTTATGTCACCCGGTATATCACGGACATCATTGGGTTTAGTACGGCCCAACCCCCCACACCTCGCGCAAATCGTACTCTAAACACGTAGTGTTGACTGTTGGTGCAAAAGTAGGCCTACATCCTTTATAAAGCATTTTAGTCTTGTTTATACCCTCGCAAATTTGACCCTAAACACGTAGCTTTCCTTGCGAAGTAGGCCTAGACACCCTTTTTTCATAATTTTCGTGTTTTTGACACCCTTAATACGTTACGTGCCCTATCTTGGAAAAGACATCCTTTTTACGTTTTTTTTTTTTTTTTTTTTTTTTTTTTTGGGGGGGGGGGGTCGCGCATGGTATCCACTCGTCAATGTTAGTGCCCCCCCCTCTCGGTGTTCGTCCGTCCAGTAACTTTTCCTTGTAGACGCGATAACTTCAGTTTAACTAAACCTATTTTTTTTGTCACATCATGGGCACTGACGAAGAGTGTGACTTTACCTTTCATTTTTGAGAGCTATGCTCCTTTTAAAATCTACGATTTTATTTTTACGGCATTTACTAAACCTTTTGTGATTATTTTATTCCTTATGCCTAAGCAGACTATTTCTATATATATATATATATATATATATATATATATATATATATATATATATATATATATATATATATATATACATATATACACATACACACACACACACACATATATATATATATATATATAAAATCTTTTTTCCCCTCCACAGGGATTTTAATTGCAATAAAAAAGCAAGAGATACAGAATACAATGAATAAAATACAATCACTGATAAAAAAAAAATGAACTGACAAGTATAACAAAATAATTTTACATGCGGAAATTAAACAATAAAAATATTTTTTCAATCGAAACCATCTTTCATACTTTTGTTAAATCTGCGCTGTTTGAAATTTGGCAATATATTTCTCATTTTGGTAATAATTGATTATTGAGCATTTAATGATACTGAAAAGATGAATTGTATTGTTTATCTTACAGTCATACACAGTTTTTCTTACTTTAATGAAAATACAATTAAGTGCATAATTGTTTTTTCCAACTAAATCCGAATTTTTTATTTTCAGCTGAAAAATGTAGTATCTCACTGGTTTTGGTCGTAATCCAGTCCTTCAACTTTTCCAAATGTGATTAATATGCTTGCACTCCGAGTATATAGATGCAAAACCGTTTCGATTTCTTCCCGACAGAAAGTACATTTGTTCACTGAAACTAATTTCAATTTGAAAAGTATACCAATTGTAAATAATATACGTTGCACAACCTACATTAATATCACTGGCGTAAATCCGTGTTGATGGGTGGGGGGATGACTGAAATATTTTGACTTTTTTTTTGCAATCATGTTTTTAGATATGCAAGGAATTGTCATTGATATGTCCACAGTGGCGTACCGTGGGTCACGGCATTGGGAGGGGGGCACCAGCAAAATGTTTGAATCACTGAGTGAGCGCGCTCAGTTGCCAGTTATACTGACCTAATAGAGACATTTTCTGGACAATGTCATTAAACGGATATGCATCTCACTGATCAAATAATGCGAGCGCGAAGCGCGAGCTGATTTTTTTTTATATTCACACCTAAAAAGAGACATTATAATCAAATTTGTGTAATCATGATAGGTACCTGTCTCGCTAAAAAATACGAGCGCGAAGCGCGAGCTAAAGTTTTCGTATATTTTGACCCCAAACAGCAAGATTTTGAGGAATATATTTTAGGAATCCATTAAGAGTATGCTTTTTTTACCATATTCATCTAATGCGAGTGCCAAGCGCGTGCTGGTTTATAAGAATTACATCTGAACACATGATACACTTTTTGTAGTCATTGCAATCATGATTATCATACGCATCTCACTAATTAAATATTGCGAGCGCGAAGCGCGAGCTGAAAATTTAGATAATTCAGACCTGAAGTGGGGCATTCTAAGGTTTCTTTGTAGGAATTAACTAGGACCATACGTATTTCAATATCCAAATGATGCGAGCGCGAAGCGCGAGCTGAAAATTTTTGATATTCAGAGCAGAAGGGACATTTTAAGGACTGATTTTAGGAATTCATGAAGAGCAGACATATCTCACCAATCCACTAATGCGAACGTAATCACGGACAGGAAATGTTTCATACATACGACGACCTTAACATGGGGCAATCACTTTTTGAGTCATGAAAAAGAAGCATATGTCACTACATAAAACAATGATAACTCAAGTGCTAGGAAATATATTTGGTTTATATTGACTTGAAAACGGGATGTTTCAGTACAACAGGATTATATATCTCGTTAACAGACAATGCAAGCACCAGGAACAATGAAGACGTAGGCCCTGGGCAAATTATGTTTCATGAAATTATGATAAAAATTTTTCTTATGTAATGTAACACAACATAATTATAATATAACATTATAATGAATAATATTTTCTTCTTTCCCACTATACGCTTCTCTTCCTTTCTCCCTCTTTTCTCCTTTTTTTTTCTCCTTTTCCCCGTTTTTTTTTTGGTCAGCCGATGTGGGGGGGGGGGCATGTGCCCCCAATGCCCCCCCCCCCCCGTAGTTACGCCACTGTATGTCCATATGGCAAATACCCCTCCAATATTATTATCATTTTTACATTTCACTAAAAGGTCCACTCCCCCAATTTTGGTCAAGCGTCCAAGGTTGACCAAAGCCTGTTTGGCTGTAAAGAGTCTTGACCAGAACAATAAAAAAGGGGTTCACTTCTGAACCCGAATCAGATTACAGAATAGAGTTTTATAGATATAGGAGTTTAGATTAGAGAATGGTTTAGAGATTGACTTACAGAAGAGTTTATATTTTATATTGCATAAGTCTGCAGAGTCTATTTTATGTACTTCAGAGTACAGTCACCATCAGACTTACTCATACTTGTCATCATCATCATCAAGTTATCATCTTTAATAAATATATGAACTGTACATCTTGCATTGATTCATCTCATTTAAGTATGGTTGAAAGCAAAAGTGCAATATCGATCCGACCACACCATATCAATAAGACGTGTGCAAAACAGTCATTCATACTTGATTAAGTCTGTTTCATGAACTGCATGTGTAGATCCATAAACTTTCTAAGTTATGCCAATTTAACAAATACCCTCCAACATGGTCAAAGTTCATTGACAATAAATGACCTTTGACCATGTGACCTGAAACACGCACAGGATATTCCGGGATAAATGGTTACTCTTATGTCCCAAGTTTCATGAACTAGATCTATAAACTTTTAAAGTTATGACAATTCCACAAATACCCCCAATATTATCAAAGTTCGTTGACCCTAAATGACCTTAGACCTTGGTCATGTGACCTGAAACTCACACAGGATGCTCAGGGATACTTAATTGCTCTTATGTCTAAGTTTCATGAACTAGATCCATAAAATTTCATGTTATTTCATGTTATGATGAAAATTCCACAAATACCCCAAACATGGTCAAAGTTCGTTGACCCTAAGTGACCTTTGACCTTGGTCATGTGACCTAAAACTCCGGCGGGATCTTCAGTAATCACCCTTATGTCCAATTTTCATGAACTAGGTCCATATACTTTCTAAGTTGTGACATTTAAAAAACTTAAACGTGGTTAAGATTTCGATATTGATTCCCCAACATGATCAAGTTCATTGACCTTAAATAACCTTGGTCACGTGACCTGAAACTCAGGCAGGATGTTCAGTAATACTTGATCACCCTTATATCCAAGTGTCATGAACTAGCTCCATATACTTTCTAAGTTATGATGACATTTTAAAAACTTAACCTTGGATAAGATTTCAATGCTGACGACGCCACCGCCGTCGGAAAAGCGGGTCTATAGTATATGCAGGCGAGACAAAAATCATTTGGATGGGGTGGGTATCACATCTAAGTCCCTCCCCCATTCGTGACGCTCCCGTTAAAAAAAGTCTTGACAATGAAGTGAATATGGTAACTTCCCTTCTTTGATATTATAATGTATCTGATCATCAGTTTCTTTGTACATATAACTTCTGTCACTGTGTTTCCTTCAATATCAATTTCTGTTCCTACCACCCCCTCTCTCTCTTCCTCTCTTACTATCATCCCTGCCCTTTCTCTGTCTTTATTTCTTCCAAAGTTTAATTTTATATATTCCAGGCTTTTCCAATATGTCTTTCACTACAAGATATACAGATTTGTTCATCATTCAAAGTTTTCTCTCAATCAGGAATATTATATTGCATACAAATTCAAAATAATTAATATTTACTTTATTAATTGAAATAAATCATACTCCCTTGGATTTCAATATTGTTTCATAAAATACATTTGAAGTTTTAGAACAAAATTGCCTTGAGTAGAATCAATTAAAAAATTTCCATGGCCATACAAGTTCAAGATGGGGAAACTCCACACTTTAAATTTGACATGGTTGGCTCATGATGGCCTAAGTGTGGTCACTTGAATCAGAATTTCCCAAATCAGTTTGAATCAGCTTGGTTCATAACTGATTGGAACCAGGTGGGCGTTTCATAAAGCTGTTCATAAGTTAAGAACGACTTTAAGAACTGGTGATCCTTTCTTTTGTTAAATGATATACACCAAAACGTTCATTGGCGATGGTTTAGCGGGTGAGAAAGGATCACCAGTCGCTCCTAACTTATGAACAGCTTTATGAAACACCCCAGGCCAAACAGGCATGCATACAGCCACACCTTAATCCCCTATTAAACAATTCCCACCAAATCTGAGCTGTGAAGGTTTGTTTTTATGATGATCCAATGTGACATGGCATTCAAAATGCTGAAATGTTACAAAAATTTATGTCATCCCTTCAGTAGTCTAGTATCAAGTTAGTACTATCAGTAACAATGCACCTTTACTGCAACATTTTTGCTATAATTCAATTAATACTAGTCCGCCCTTTCACACAATAAAAAATTCGAAATTTGAATGATTCCAGTGAAAAATATGGCTAATGACAAATATTTAGCATGTATGAATTTTATGAAACCAAAATAGAACATTCATGATTAGAATCATGAACGCTAATCACAGTCACGATAACAATAGCAATCATCATTACAATGATGATTCAAGATTCACGTGTGAAAAGGCCCAGTGTCACAGGAAAACATTTTGGCATTCCATCTGGCCATAGAATTACATTGTTTATAAAGTTATCAACAGGCTACAGAATAGGAAGAGGTCACAGAATATAGAAAAACTCAAAAAAATTATTAAAGTTTTGTTATGGTTGATGTTGGCATTAGCATGGAAAATGTTGCTTATCCAAACTCCTCGCATGACATGAGTTTAGTATATAAAGAACATTGCTCCTGAATTATTTATGCTTCTTCTACTGTGATATTTTTTCTCCTGTCCCTACAGCGTAGGCTTGAAAATTGAGATTAAAAACACTGCAGCATCAACTTGAAATTAAAAATATCTCGATTCCTAGTTATTGATTTTCGTGAATAGGAAAGTTCTAGTAAGTGTTTGGAACACCAATGGTAATGCTTGAAGAAACAGCAGTATAATTTTAGGCATTGTGATTTATAGTCAAAACATACCAGACACTTAATTTTGCATATTGCACTCTAATGCATAAAATGTGAAAAAATTGTTATTGCATGGTTCAGACAGCTATCCCTATGCAGAGGGAACACTAAAAATGACATGTCAATGACCCATTTTTATATGTTGCAATTGGAACTTCAATGGGGATGGAAAAGCTGGGTACACAAATAAAAAATTCATAAAAAATAGTAGACAAATCACTAATTTTTAAGCAATACTCTCTTTGCTCTGATGTACATGTATAAACATGAGTGAAAGTAGTACCTCGATCACATTTACTCTATGGCGGCCGTACGGCGAGTTGAAAACGGCCGTTTTATTCATTTTTATTCAAACCCCACTATTATGTAGCTGGTACAAAGCATTTTAAAATGGCCGCCGTAGAGCAAATGTGACCGAGGTATTAATAGTTTATTCAAAAGGTGCACATTAAGGCTTCTGCCTAGCAGCTTATGTGTCACTGCAGGATCATTCTGAAAGAAACCTTGTGTGCACTGCACAACACTGGATCTATGCATATATAGAGTACCAAAGTGTGACTTCACTGTTATGACAACGAACCAGCTGGTTCTAAACAGAGTCGCAGCTGATGATCGTCTATACACATTTGTCTTGCAAAAATTACCATCTGAGGTTGCAAGCGATGAAATTCAGTTAGCAGCCATTTTCTCCTACATGTATGAGAAACACGCTCTGGGTTAATTTGTTTAGAACCAGGCCGCCATGACACCATGGCAACTGACGTCATCGCTTTGGTACTCTTTTGAAAGCACACTTAATTCATGAATCATGTCTGCTGATTATACGAAAAATCGAATAAAGGCTTCCTGAATATTAAAGAAACACTCATTTGAGGAAAGGTAATCTCAAATTCAGATCACTTATTTCCAAGCCACCACAGTCAAGCATGTAAGTCTTTATCGTATCCTAATAAATGATTATAGTCACTTGGAAGCTTGAAGTTATAAGGATTCACATGCAGAGGGTCTTTCTTTGCTTTGAAAGTAGTCAAATTGAAAGCTTTGCTCAAAATGCTTTTATTCTCTTTCACCACCACATCTTCGAGAGAAAAAGTTGTAAATTTGTTTGTCAGCAAGAGAGACTGAGTGACAGCCATGTATGTCTCCCTGGCCTCATTGTGGTACAGTTTCAAGATGAGCCTCTTGGACAACATGCGGAGTAATGTCGGAAGTCCGACCACAGCAAAGCCCACTGCTGTCAAGTTGACGATTGTCTCTGTGTTGATGACATCGTTGTCTAATGCACTGGAGATAAAGTCAGGTGCAAGGTACAGTCCAACTGCTGCTGTAGCATAGAATGACAGGGTCACGAATCGGAGCATGGCCTGCCCACGCACTTCATAGATTAGGCGATTTCCATCATGCTTCTGTACAGAGATACCCAAGTTGTCACCGAGATAAGCCTTGGAGATGCGACTACCCTCTTGATCTCTAAAGTCCGAGGAGGAGGATGCTTGGCAAACAGGGATGATAAAGTAAGGATGAAGCACCTGCTCCCACTGCCTTGTTTTATCCTATTGAAAGAGGATATTAACCAAGTTCAATGTAAATCTCAACGTACTTGTATTTCCCACTTGTAACAAGTTACATGTAAAGACAAAAGGTAACAACTATTCAGCACTCCCAATTTAAAAGGAAAAATCTAGAGAATTCTGAAATTTGGTAGGCAGTTGGCTATCATCAATCAAATTGAAATTATGATTGATTACTTGATTTAATATAAGATTTATGACCATTAAATAACTGTATTAAAGTCAAGCAACAGCTGTACAAAAATGCGTTCAATCATGTTCAGACACTGCAATGATCAAAACATGAGCATTTCCTTTGAAAATTAACTTGTGGTGTGCTCATTACTGCTCTCTAAATCGCTCATATTAGAAAAGTACAGATATCTGAAAATATATATTCCCAATTAGAATTATCACACTTTGAAAGAAAAATGTGATATGAATGGGTACTCTGGGTTGAAATTAAGTACATCTATATATTCACTGAGAATTTCATCAAAATCTGAAAACAATAGCAAAGTTATTGAATTTTAACAGTTAAATATGCTCACCATCATGGTTATGCAATATTTTTACTGATGATGTCATGTCCCCACTTTCCCTTTTTCTATATGTCATATGTAACAGTTAGTTATTATGTGAAATCATAATTATTTCATGTTTTAATACATGTATGTATGATTATGTCTTCTTTACAAAAAATTATATTGCTGCAATTAGTATAAATAAGACAGTTGTCCTTTCAATTTTTCTTTCTCTGAGGACAAATAATTGTACATAATAAAATATAAAAAGGGGATATGACATCATCAACTTGTATTAAGCTGCAAATATATAATAAAACACATTTTTTAATTACCGGTACATTCTTCACATAATGGCAGTTTTGGGGCATATACCTGGTAATGAGATGAAAAAGCAACATGTACTTTTGGGAGGATTTACTAAAACTACAGACAGGCTTTAAAAATATAAAACTGAACTTTGAACTTTCAAGTTGAAAGATGAAAAAGTTTAACAGTACTTAGTCTATTTTATAATTCGTTAGTAGGGTGTGGAGAAAATAGTTATTTTACCCGTTTCAAAAGAATATCACAGTTTCTTTGAGGATTTGAAGAGAAATGACCTTCAGATTGACAGAAATTAAATTTTATGAAAAAATCCAATAAATGGCTGCAAAAAAAGAAGAATGAAATCGGGTCAATTTTCAGCATTTTCCTGCCATAATGCTACACACAAACACAAATCCAATTTTTTTAGCTTCCTGAGAGCTGTCACAAATTTATTCATGATGCCAAAAATTTGTTCATATTGTGCATAACTAGAAATTTGATGCTTTTTCTGATAGTATGATTTTTCAAAAGATTTGGAAATCGGATCAAAGTGAAAAATTTCGACAAAGTGAAAAAATTATGCCAAATAGAGATTTCCTTTTTCCCATAGTAAAAGCATGGGGAAAAATGACAAGTATTTTCCACCGATAGAGGACATACTAAAAAATATACTCAAAATTTACATTTTTGATAGCTCTGGTAAATAATACAAAAATTACCCCCAAGTCAATAATGAAAAAAAAATGTATGGAACTGAGGATTTTTTGTTACAAAAGTGATATTTTAAAGAATTTTCAAAAAGTATGTTTTTTAAGTTATTGCATTCATTGGTGTCTGTTTTATCAAACAATCATAGGAATTGCGCATACAATTAATCTAGAATCTAGTTATAAATTACCTAGACGAGCTGAATTAAGGTTGTAAATTGTATTAGCGCCACCAACAAGCTTCCTTTTATTTCCGTGGAAGACATGTGAAGCCACTTTCCAGGCCGAGGTAAGTGATTTTGCTCTTTTATATAAAAAAAATAATTCAAAAATTGAAAATGGAACGCTGTCACCAGAAAAAGCCCTGGCATGCTTGGTGAGTAGCGGAATGAGTTTCGGCTAAAATTATTCCCGTTATATTAACCGACAACTCAAAAATTAATTGCATCCCGTAAACACGTTTGTAGTGCAAGGTATAGCATACTAACCTCGCAATACGTGTGAGTGTACCCACCCCACCTCCTTACCTAGACCAAAAGCTTCGGTCTCTGTTGGTTGTTCCGAAGAACTCCGTTGGCTCCACTCACCAAATACAGAGACCGAAGTTCTAACTCGATCTGTACAGGGACTCGATGGCCATATGTTTATGTATTAAGTTCGGACAAACCAAGGAAGTGGGAGTTGCGCGACAGCCGTAGTAAATCACTGTCTTTGTCCTTTTAAGTTTATTTTTTCCCGTTTTGGTGCATTTCAGGCCAAAACGGAATAATCTTTATTTTGGTCCAGTTCTTATCATTGATAAGCCCCGTCGGGGGGATTTTGCATTGTTAACCCCCTAATGGCGGCTGCACAATCGCGAGCCGTCTGTGTACGAGGAGAAAAAAATAAAAATGTTTAAAAACTCCTCGAAACAGACGGCTGCAAGCTGTCTACTCCTTACTCAGAGAGGAGGGGGGTAGGGGAAGGAGTGACAGAGCTGGTAATTAGTGTGCTGATGCGAAACTGCATATTAGTCTGCTGTGGCATCAGTGTGGGTTTCAGTTTCAGTTTTCAGGGTCTTCACTATCAATGCACCGTCAACTTTTGACAGAAAATGAATCGAAGGCCAGGACAGGAGAAAGACGATTTCAAAATTGTGTATTCTACAGTTAAGCCATTCAGATCCAGTAACATTATCTTTCATGGGCCGATTGCACAAAAGGGTCTTTCCAAGAACCGTCTTTGTGTCGCCCATCTTGATGCGCTGCATGCGGGATATTTCTGAAATGTATGATAAACAAATGAAATTTGTTAGCTAGCATTTAAATCAATTTGTATACAATTTCATGATATATCACATCATTTTAAATTTTTATAAACAAAGATTTTGTTTACTTTAACTAATATTTTTAACGGATGAATGAAATATGTTTGCAGGTAATTTATTAAAATGCGTTTCACATGCATGACATGGCGCATCATAAATAAAGGGCGACACGAAAGACAGTTCTTGCAAAGACCCTTTCGTGCAATGCAATCGGCCCCTAGTCTTTTCTGGGCCTCTGCCGGCTGCCTCTTAGTCTAGTTCTAGACGATATTAAACGAATTTATTTGCACCGATATATACGTTCTATTCCGTGCGTACGCCCAGCCGAGTGTGCGCGCAAAACCGAGAACCTGTACTCCGAGGAAATATCGTCTAGATCAGTTGCTCAGCGGTGACGTCAGAGGTCAAAGGTCAACGGACGAGTGCTCATGAATATGCATGAGTTACTTGTCAATCTCGCTGCGCCGAACAGTGCAACGTTCTTTACGTTTTGCACACTCGTTATCAGCTGTGTGCATACATTGTGCACGTGGGATTGATGTAGTAGATCTATGCAGGGACGTGAGCGTCCGTGATCTATGTGATGTGAATACATGTACATGTATCATACGACAGTTTGAGATAGTTCATTACTTTTAAGGCTACAAATAGACATTTCATTGTTGGGAAATTACTGTTACATGCATAATAGTTATTTCACTCTATGTGCATATCTTGGTTAAATCTGTGGGTATGATGTTACCATCATGATATATGAAAGAAGGTGCTCATGTACCAAATTTCAAACTTCAAAACTATACAGACCAGTTTTTCCACTTTACTCAGATGGAATAATTAATGTACATGTTTGAATGATATATTTTATATTCTTCTTCATCTACACATGTAATTACATAAAGGCATTTTGTCTTAGTATGGGTATTGAAAATTTAGACTCATACAATGTAATTAAAGTCTCATTCTTGTGTATGGATCACATCACGGTACATTTTACTGTGGGCACTTGTAAATATATCATTTTCAAAGTCTTCTTCACATGGGTGTCGATCACCGGGGGGGGGGGGGGGGGGGATGGGGGGATATATCCCCCCTAATATTTCAAGTGGGGGGATGGCCTGTATTATCATCCCCCCAATAATTTAGGGTAGAAAAATTAAATAATGATGATCAAAAATGAAAAATTATGATCATGATAATTATAGTGATGATTATAGTATGCCATCAATCAGTTTGTTTCCGTCGCAATGTGTGTATATTGTTATTAAATAAGAACATTCTTTTCCAGGACTTTAAAACAGATGGGTGGAGGTTCAAGATGACAAAAATTTAAATGTTTATGTATATGATATTTTTTAACACATGACATAAAAGGACCCCGATGAACTAAAAACAACTTTTGTTGATAGGGTGTTCTATCCCACCAGGCATTGGTGAATAAATACATTTTAATAAATCAATTAATTCAAAAGGGTGGGAAAATAAACGGGTGGAAAAATAAACGGGAGTAAACAGGGAAAACCCCATGGACGTAAATCCCAGAGGGCCGCAATTTTGAAAAAGTACAAATAACTTTTCTCAGATTTACCCCTCCCCACATCCAAGTGCATGATGTTTGTTCCATTTAATCTACAACCCTTTTGAATATCATTTCATTTTTGAAGTTATGTAAAATAAGTAAATCGCCAGGGATCGCTGTCATAAAAAGTTATTTGCAATGAGGTCTGACATGAGGCGAAAGATTTTCGGACATTATTGAGACTACCTGAAATAGATGTTGTTCTATTTCACCTTTTTCTTATTCATTCCCAGAAAATTCAGAGAAAAAGAAAAATACCTTTGCGTTTCTATAGAGTATAGGCTTATCACTTCATTTATTTGCCTGGTTATACACACTTTACCGATGTAGGTCATGGTAGTTATATATTAAGTTCGGCATTCAGTAACTTGAACAAGAAAATATACCAAAAGCAAGATGTGCACAAAACGAAAGTCACCCCTACTTGTATATCCAAATACCTTGACTTGAACGATAACTTTTGGTCAATAATATTTTGCAGGAGAGCATCGATGTCCTCATTATCTATCTATGTGGAAATGAGGTGCCTATAGTCATGAAAGAGTGAGCCCACATCAAATGCAAAAATTTCACTTTAAAAAAAGTCATAATGGTCGTTTGGTGATCAGTAGCTCATATATGGTGCCTTTGTTGTATGCGGTTGGATGCATGTAATTGATATTAAAACATTTTATCATGTGACCCCATCAGATACCTCTCATGAAAATATTGAGGTTCAGTGAGCTCAATATAATATGATCATATTTTTACAATTTTTTTAATAAGTGAAATCAATTGATGGTTTCAGAAAGAATAATCATTCATTCTCTCTAAAGCGGATATGAGGATATGAACATCGGATGTTTTTTTCATGTTATTCTTGTTATTGTTATGGACTTGAATAACTAAACTTGATTATTTTTTTCTTATTTTGGCAAAAAGAAATATATTTTGAGTTTGGAAAGGGATGGCAGTTTTACATTCTATATGAGCACACTCATGCGGTACGTAAATTTCATTTTAACACATAATGTATATTAGCTGATATTACACACTGATGGTTCAAGAAAATGTTGGAGAAATATCATAACATGACAGTTGAGTTTTGATTGTTTTAATGTTTGTTTTTGTTTCATGCACTTATAAAGTATTTAAAACATGTTAAAATCCAGGGTTAAAATCGTCTAAGGAATGACGGTAAGCCCGATGGCACATGAGAAGCCACACAGTTTGTAATTTGTGCTAGTCTTATATTTTTTGTCCGAATGTGCATTTTATCATGATCATGCATTAAGAAGAAAAAAGATATTGCCAGTCGGGTTAGATTTAAGAGAGAAGTTGTATACATCATGCTCAATAAACATATCACTTTGTACATGGTCCAGACAATTTTTGTCATTTTTCTTTCGTATGGGTTTATAATAAGCTTACTTGTAACACAAATTGAATTTAAAAAAAAATTATATAAGTAAAGTACACTGCAACAATCCCCTACTTTTCCCCTACGTCCAGTGAAGAAACGCTAGTTCATGCTTTTTGCATTAAGCAATTTCCAAGAACACCATGCATATCAACCACTCTCAAATGTCCTAACTTGTAATTTTAGTGGGGGTAATGTTGAAAGATCCCCATCCACAAGAACATTTGTGTCAATCACCCCCCCCCCCCCAACCAAGCATACCGATCGACACCCATGGTCAGAGAGTATGACAAAAAGGGTTGAGAAGTACATGTACTTTGTACAGATTAGTACAGAGCTGTGAAAGGGATAAGGAAAACAGAATAAAAATCATTATTGATTTTTAAAAGTAGATTAATCTCACAAATGTGGATTTTGATGCGTGCATTAGATTTTGGAAGAAAATCTTTACAATTGTCCTTGGAACTTTTAGTTTATTTATTTACTTTACATGAACATGTAGATAATGCGTACAATTATTTTTGTTGTTCAGCTACATTATTATCTAGCTACAGGTAGCCAGGAAATGATATTGCCAATGATGTACATGAAGCCTCTTCGATAAAGACCCTGACCGGTGTAAAAACAATCATATATTAAAATAAAGGTAATGATTCTTCCAATAGTTAAAAATATTAAATAAAAATCAAAGAAACTACTCCTCCAAAGTACGCTTCGATTGAGCACCCCCATGTCGCCTGGAAATGATGACGTCACGTTGTGTCAGGAGGGTTGTGGTTCCATAGGTTTGTGTACAAAAGCATTGGGTATTTTCTTCCATTTCCATGTTATGAATCCATTTTTTTTTCGTTTTCAGATGAAAATGGCACTCAAAATTATTCACTGTTCAAATTGTTGTAAACCTACAACTATTCACTACTTTTTTGTGATTTCTTTGTTTGGCTCTTATTGGGCCTAAATTGCTATGTCAGGAAAAGTTATTATACATAATCTAAATGCAGATAGAATTGAAATTTGCGCCAAGTAAGCAGGAAATAAATATGGCAAAAACTAGTTCAAAACTGTAGATTTCATAAATTCAAGCTTGTGGGTAAAAATATATGTGATATCCCTCTGTGATAGAAGTGAAGAGAATGAAATGCGTTATCTGGAAAGCAAAAAAAATCACCCAGTGTTTCTGTGTACAAACCTAATCACGACGCTTCTTACACAACGTGACGTTAGGGTCTCGAGGCAAGTGAAAAGCACAATAAAGCCTATTTTCTAAGCGGGGTTCGAAGCCCGATAATTGGAATATTCTTAAGCAAAATACTCAGCTGGGAAGCGGTGAAAATTAATATAGCATACCTTGCTGTATTTAGTAGCTTATAAGCTTTCGATTGGTATATAATTTATGAATTTCATTTTCGGGTCCGGTCTGGATCTATAAATAAAGGCATCTTTTCTCATTACCTTTGAAGTACAGTATTTATGAAATATATTTTTTGCAGCCATTATGAAAGAGCATTATGTTCAGATCTACATGTACCTTGCCAGTTAATTAAATTGCTAGTAACTATTCCATTGCAGTGTAACTTTTACATGTAGTTTGCATAGGCGGATCCAGCTTTTGGCGAAAGGGGGGGGGGGGGGGACCGCCGAGCGGCGCACATATTTTTGCACTATAAATGAAAATGAAAAGGGGAAAAGTCAAATTCAATTCAAATTCATTTATTTCACTTCCATCAAACAAAAACAAATTGTATACCATATATAAACATAAATATTTGTATCCGTTGCAAACAAAATTAATAATACATATGTTGTGAAAAAAAAACACTTAGACGATTTGGGCAACACATTGTAGGTTTTAAATATATATACTATTTTTCAATAGAAATTAAATTAAGATGGAAATGGAGGAACCCACTAAAAAGCAATGCTGGTACAATGTGGGCCCCTCAAGAAATAGATAACACAACAAATAACAAAATAACAAAGTATAAATACAGATAATCAAATGAGAAAAGAATGAATAAAGGAGAGGGAAATACTCACAAAATAAATACAAAGTAATAAAAAATATACAGTTTGGTGAAGGACAAAGCAACCCGTCCTAAAAATATCTACCCTTCCCACCCCCCCCCCCCAGAAAAAGAGAAGAAAAAAAGGGGGAGAATGCCCTGAGAAGATGGATGGGTGCTGCTGTACGTAGATAGAACACATGCCGTCGTGGACTCAAGCAAACTGGATTCAATGATGTGTATAAAAGGAGAAAAAATATATAAAATAACCTAGAAAGAATATAATGCACGAAAAATGTGATTGATGCCGTTAAACAAATAACCGGTAGGAAGGCGGATAAGCGGAGAGGAGAAAATAGAGGAGAGGATAGACACAATAATGAGCACATCTGAGAAGGACTTGTGTCAGATTTTTTTTTTTTTTAAAGAAACAAAGGATAATAATTATTTTATGTTTTAATTGTAGTTTAAAGTAATAATGATGACTTGACAGAAGTCTGACCCTGTCAAATGCTCTTTTCAAAATGTAGGATTTCCAGTCATGCCATTTTGCATGACCACACGCAGATAATATTTCCGGGGGGGGGGGCAAATCTCGAACATATTTTTGAAAAATAAAAACGGACCGAGCTGCTCATGTGGCGATTATTATTTTTTTATAAAGTGTAATAAAAGTATTTGGTACACATCTCACATTTGCACATTTTTCATAGTTTTCATGAAATGTTAAGGGAAAAAATGTGTTTTCACAACAACTGATCGGGAATTTGCCCCCCCCCCTTCCCCCTTGCTGCGTACGACCATTCCCTGAAGTCCACTTAAACATATATCATTACAACATAAAATATACATGAATTTAGACATATAATCTTTCTTAGACATATATAGAGAGAGATTGAAAAACTTATTAAAGAAAGAAACAAGCAAAAAGTAACACAAAATCTCGTGTACTAACCCTTTTATTGCGATGAGGCCGATACTTGTGTATATTAATTGAGATGCAATTTTTTTACTATATATACACAGGGGCGTCAATCTTTTTTTCACATGGGGGGGGGGGGGAATCATGAATCAACTTTCCAACGGCGCTCGATCACACAAAACAAACAAACTCACACACACTCATATATATATATATATATATAACTGAAATTTTTTAGTAAACTGACCTGAAAATAGGAAAAAGGTGCCTTTTAAAGACTGTTTGTAGTAACTCATGAGGAGAATACATATCTCACTACACAGATAATGCGAGTGCCGAGGGCGAGCTGAAATTTCTTTATATTCTGACCAGAAAGCTTGATATCCTCTGCATTTTGGTACCTATGATTAAGATGGGTATCTAAAAAAGACAAAACATGCGAGCGCAAAGCGCGAGCTTAAAATTTTGATATTTCGATCTGAAAAAAAATGACAGTTTAATGGACGTTTTTAATAAAGAACAAGATTATATCCAACAAAAGATTATTGCAAATCGAAGCGGGACTTCTTTTGAGGCTTAGAACTGAGAACGGGACATTCTATTCACCTATTTAATGATGAAAAGTGTGGGGTTTTTGCTACAGAAATGGTGCGAGCGCGAAGCGCGAGCTGAAAATTTTTGTATTCCAATCTGAAAAGCGGACAATTTGAGCACGATTTTAAACAAAGAACGAGTTGTGTAGCTCAATATCACTTGCTGATTTCTGTGTAACATTACTATCTTATTTTATTTTTGTACATGCGGAATTATTGGAGGAGGGGGGGGGGGGGCAAAACGATATGTTTGCCCCCCAATCATTTCTATTGGTGGGGCGAAGGACTATCTTGGCCCCCTGACGAGCTTGAAAAAATAGCCTTTTTTGCCCCCTGACGAGCTTGAAGACCTTTTTTTGTTTTGCTTGTCAATTTTTTTTCCAGGTACGAATTCCTTTATTTGTGATTGAAGACTTTTTTTTTTGCTTGTCAATTTTTTTGGCGGACGGTTTTGCCCCCCCCCCCCCCCCCGTGGAAAATTGTAGGTACGCCACTGTTTAAAGTGCTATACTGTACGTACAAATATGACCGACTTGTGAGTTTTGTTTTGGTCATGGTTCTTTAGGATTTTTTTTGTTCCAGAGAGAGTTTACTCAGTCCACTTCAATATATGCAAAAGGGAGACAATTACTGTATTCTTGTTCTACTGCAAATTCCAATTATTGTTTGGTCAGCCATATTATGAAAGAACAGTACATTTCAGACCAAACTTGCCAGTTAAAGGACAAGTCCACCCCAACAAGCTGACTTGAATAGATAAAGAAAAATCAAACAAACATAACTCTGAAAATTTCATCAAAATTGGATGTAAAATAAGAAAGTTATAACAATTTCAAGTTTCGCTTAATTTTTCAAAACAGTTATATGCACATCTTAGTCAGCATGCAAATGTGGGGACCGATGACATCATTCACTTACTATTTCTTTTGTATTTTATTTTATGAAATATGAAATATTTTGATTTTCTCGTCATTGTCTGTTCACAAAGTTTCATTCCTCCCTGAACACATGTAATTCCATTATTCTAACATTTTGTGGTTCGAGCAAAGGGGTACTAATATTGTCGAATTCGTAAAAATTGAAATAGTGTATTATTCAAACAAAAACAAAAGAAATAGTGAGTGAGTGACATCATCGTCTCTCTCATTTGCATATCACCGAGTTGAGTATAGAACTGTTTTGTGAAAAATAAGCCAAATTTTAAAATGTCATAACTTTCTTATTTTACATCCGATTTTGATGAAATTTTCACCATTATTCATGTTTGATTTGTCTCTATTTATTCAAATCATTTTTTTTCTGGGGTGGACTTGACCTTTAATGACTTTGCCATTATTTTCCTGCTATATATTACTGTCATGCGAACAAAAGAAGCAACTCTGTGGAACAAGTTTATGAGGAAATGTGTAAAATTGTCATTGTCATTTTACATGTGGAAATATAGAATTTCTTGCTTTTTAAGTGACTCCATTTATGAAACTTGGGGCCATGTGACTTCAATTATACTGGCATCATGAAGAAATTACATAATTAACCCAAATCAAGGGGAGTGTCAATTTTGAAGGATATAAAGTCGCTACCCTCTTTCCATATATACCCAGTAGATATATTCAAGAAGACATCGTGGCCTCGGAGGAAACTTTCGAGAGCTAGCTTTGTTCTGTAGGATCTTCAAAGTCGTTGTTCCCAACTGTTTGGAAATATGCAGGATGGAATCTCTGATAGAATGACGTTAATTTCCCGTCGCCATCACACCATATATGAAAAAAAACGAAGATAAGTGATCAAGACTTGTCTGATTTGGTAAACACGCAAGAAACTGAATTTGGAAACCGCGCGCTGTATAATTATGTATAGGCCTACAGTACACAATACAACCAGGGAGTTGGGAGTCTCCCTAATACAACAGCACGGCAGACGGTACAGTACACAAGTCTATGGCTTATGTTGTGCTGCTTTGTGCGATCCGATTGATTATGTAATCCATATACGATAGTCTACGCTCAAAAACCTTATTGTAGGTATCAGGGGAAACATACACGATGCGATTCATTTATGATGTTTTTGTGTGTTTAATTTGATTTCTTTTATAAATTATTTACAACGAAAAGTCCTTTCTTAGGTAATTAATATTCATTTTATCGGTAGATCACACCATATTTCTCAACCCAGTAATCTTCCCTGCTGTTAACAAAGACTAACAGCTGAACGGGAGGCGTGTCCACTTTTAACGACTTTCCCTCAAAAATCTGAGGGAGTGACGTCACCGCTGAGCAACTGATCTAGACGATATTTCCTCGGAGTACAGGGGTGGTATTCTGAAAACGTTCTTATCTTTGTTCTTATCTTTTATCTTATCTCACTGAGATAAGAAGACGCTAAAATCATTGCAAATCGGTATTCTGAAAATCTTCTTAACGCGTTCTTATCTCTGTAAGGACTGCCTCCTTCTTATCTTCAACACGCCCATTTTAAGGATATTACCAATCAAAATGCGCTTTATATTGGCAGTTTAACCAATAGAAGCGTTCCTTATGTGAAGAGAATATCATGGGCGCTGCGCGTACACTGTTTCTGGCGCATTGCGCGAAATAGGCATTTTGTACGCAATGACTGATTTTATTATTTCGAGACGTCCACGTGCACAAATAAAGAAAGAAAAGTAAATAAAGCAGGTACGAATAAAGAATAAAATATGAAGAAAGAAAGTAAGTAGGTATTGAAGTAAGAAGACAGAAAAGGGTCAGAATGAAGCAGAAAAAAAGATGAAAGGAACAAAGCAGAAAAATGAAGAAAAAAAAGCAAGCGAAATAACTTAAAAAGAAAAAAGAATGAATAAAAGAACGAAAAAGAAGAAAGAACAATTATCAATGATAAAGTGAAGGAAAAAAATAAAGAAAAAATAAAGAAAAGAAAGAATCTAAAAGGAACAGAAAAAGAAAAAGGTCAGACTGAAAATTAAAAAAAAGTAACAAGGAACCGAAAAGGAAAAAAGTTTGAAAAAAACAAATGAAAGAAAGTTAGAAAGAAAAAAAAAAGAAAGAGAGAAAAAAGGGAATAAAAATGTAAAAAGTGAAGAAAAAAAAAGGAAAATGAAACAAAGAAATAAAGATGAGAGAGAAAAAAATGAAAGGAAAATTAACGCAAACATGAAGACTACAAAAACATAAAGGAAAGAAAGCTGAATTCAAAGAAAGAAAGAAAGAAAGAACAAAAAACGAAAAGGGGAAATAAAAAGTTAGGAAAAGAAAACCAAAAAAAAAACATCAATGGAAAGAATAAAGAAAAAATTAATAAAAGAAAGACAGAGAGAAGAAAGAAAGTAAAGACAAATAGTAAATGAAGAACGAACAAAAAAAATGAGCGAAATAAAGAAAAAAAAGACACAAAAGTGTCAGAAAGCGGAAATAAAAAAAATAAAAATAAAAATTAAGAATTAAGGGAAGGAAGAAAAAGAAAAAGGGAGAAAAAGAAAATCAATGATAAAAAAAAGGAAAGGCATATATAAAACGAAAACCTTATTAAACAAAAAATAAGGAAGAAAAATAAAAAGATTACAAATAAATGAAGGAAGAAAGAAAGAAAAATGAAAAAGAAAGAAAAGGAAAGGAAAGGAAGAGAAAAGGGGGAAAGCAGTAATAAAGACTCAGTAAAGTAAAAAAGAAAGAGATAAAACGAAAAGGGAAAATAAAAAGGAAGAAAGATGAAGTATAAATGAAACAAAGCAAAAAAAAAAATTCAAACAGAATAAAACAAAAGATATAATTGAAGAATGAAAGAAAAGAAGAAAGACGGACAGATAGAAAGGAAGAAAAAGAGAAAATAAATAAAAGAAAAGAAAGAAAGAAAGAAGGGATAGAAAAGAAGAGACGGGCAAAATAAAGGGTGAATTAAAGAAAGGGTGGGAGGAATACTTGTGGGTACTTGTTACTACTAGTGGCCATCGATTTTGAGCAAGAAAAAACGCGGACATCGTGAGATGTGATAACCCTCTAGCTATCTTAAATATTATCTTAAATATCGTGAAAGATAAGAAAGAAAAAAGATAAGAACGTTTTCAGAATACCACTTATCTTTATTTTGTTCTTATCTTTTAGCGCGCTTTTGTATCATATGCGCGAATTATAAATTTACGCGCTCAGCATCGATGGAAAGCAAGATAAGAAAAAGATAAGAACAAAAGATAAGAAAAAGATAAGAACCAACGAACGTAGAGGGCAGCAACACACAAGCGTGTTGCTATAAGGAAGGTCAACTCGATACGCGCATGCAGCTGAGCTGCGCGCGTATTTTATTGTTCATGCCAACGAAATCAAATGCCGATCCAATACAACAACAAATTAGTAGCGATCAAAAAACGAATATGAAAGAATATGACTACAGCAATATCAAAGATAACTTAAAAAATATGTTGAGGAATATACATACATATAAAAACATACTTTGATATTTAAAACTTTACAAATATAAGTTTCAGGAAACTAAAATCATTACCAAATCGGTGATTGTTGTTATCAGCGATTTCACCAGACGGCTGTATTAGGTGATTTGCGTCGAGACGATTTTGTGACCACTCGCAAAGCATTTCGGGATTGAATATAACCACCTTATTTTCTCTGAGCTCTTCGCTGAACCCATCATCACAGTGCAGCTGCAGCGCAGCGCGCAGCCAATGCAATGCATCCGATGTATGGGTTGTTTTTTCGCCGTCCATGCCATGGTCTCTGACTCAGAGTTGAAATTTAGACCCGGATTTCGGGGATACAGCGCCTTTATTTCAGATTTATAGACTTAAAAGTCAAATGACATTACAAATTTCAAATCTAACCTTGAACAATCATCGTTGATAAACATCAGCCCTGAAGCCATTACACTTCAAATCAGGCCAGGCAAATTAGACGTCATTGTCTAAGTTGCTAGATCTATGACGAGTCGCCTGAAGCCCCAGCGCATCATCAACGTCACTAGCTAGCTGCGCGACCGGCCCAGACTCGGCGCACCCAGGCCAGAAAAATGACCTCGATTATTACGGTGGTTGTCTATGCATTTATTAGTGGTGCAGCGAAATTCAGCAGAAGAAAATAAGAGATATGAGGTATCCTCGTCACAGGCTTAATATTCCAAAATGAGGAAAAATGTCAAAATCATGATTATTTAAGCTAAATATTTTCTTTAAAAATGAAAGTAATATTTTTAATATTTATACCCAGAATAACCGATCTAATAATTGTTCATTAAAAAATATTTAAAATTAACAAATGAAAAAAAATCAACTCGACAAATTTCCCAAAACCCCACCTTATTTTTTAAAGTGGTCACAAAATTCGAGCGGAGTTGACCTTCCTTAGAGCAACACGCTTGTGTGTTGCTGCCCTCTACGTTCGTTGATAAGAACGTTTTCAGAATACCAATTTGAGAACGTGACGTAGATAAGAACAAAATTAAGATAAGAACGTTTTCAGAATACCGCCCCAGGTTCTCGGTTTTGCGCGCACACTCGGCTGGGCGTACGCACGGAATAGAACGTATATATCGGTGCAAATAAATTCGTTTAATATCGTCTAGAACTAGACTAGCTGCCTCTAGGCTCTAGTCTTCCGCTAGTCTTGAAACAACTGCCGGTACGCGCGCTCACTTGGGGAACCGCACACTTACCATGATCAGAACAACATTTCCACGGGAGATGGTAGGCGTGTATGCACACCTCACTCGGCCTCGGTGGCCAAGCGATGCTTGAGCTTGGCCGCAAGTCCAACGTTGTTGTCGACATGACGAATATTGTACTTTAGCCTGCCTCAAATTAAAACATGATGAAGCAATCCGCTGCAAAGGTTTTAAACAGTACTTATTCATCCTTGTTTTTCAAGTCTTATCTGATTTTCAAACAGCAGAGAATTTGTAGTAACCAGCGCTCACATTTTGCTCATACTGCTGGCTAGCGACCGACGGGTTTCCATTCTCAGCCGTTCTCTGATTGGTCAGTTAAGACTGTGTGTTCCGTGTGTGTATGTGTGGTGCGAAGCGTGCGGTACATGTGTTCACTGGACGTGTGGGCATAGAGTAGAAAACCAGTCGTTTTCTTGATTTTATCCTTACAATAACAACGATCAGGGATGGGTTTATTTTGTTGCTGTGTGTGCATGTGAAGGATAGAAGTTTCTTACAGCTCTTAATTAACTGACTCTCTTCCCAAGTTTAAATTATAATGATAATTGCTAAATTCCAATTAATTGATTTGTTTGTTTTAGAAAATTCTCCCATTACATGTCAATTAAAGAGTCTTCACACTTGTGTTTCATTACATTAGAATGTCCACTGTATAATGAAAATGGAAACATGCCGGTCAATGGACAGTGTATTATAAAAGTGGAAACATGCCGGTCAGTTTACCATATGTTTCAGTGTATAATGAAAATGGAAACATGCCGGTCAATTAACCGTTGACCGGTATAATATGAAAATGGAAACATGCCGGTCAATTGACCATATATTTCAGTGTATAATGAAAATGGAAATGTGCCGGTCAATTAATTAAATGGAAACATGCAGGTCAATTGACCATATATTTTAGTGTATAACGAAAATGGAAACATGCCGCTCAATTGACCATATGCTTCAGTGTATAATGAAAATGGAAACATGCCGGTCAATTGACCATATGTTTCAGTGTATATAATGAAAATGGAAACATGCCAGTCAATTGACCATATATTTTAGTGTATAATGAAAATGGAAACATGCCGGTCAATTGACCGTATGTTTCAGTGTATAATGAAATTGGAAAAATGACGGTCAGTTTACCATATGTTTCAGTACATGCCGGTCAGTTTACCATATGTTTCAGTGTATAATGAAAATGGAAACATGCCGGTGAATTGACCAGTGTATAATGAAATGGAAACATGCCGGTCAATTGACTATAAAGAACAGCGTTTAATGAAAATGGAAACATGCCGGTCAATTGACCAGTATAATATGAAAATGGAAACATGCCGGTCAATTCTGTTCATTTTCTCTTTCTCTTTTGTTATTCGACCGGTATATATGAAAATGGAAACATGCCGGTCAATTGACCATATATTTCAGTGTATAATGAAAATGGAAACGTGCCGGTCAATGGACAGTGTAAATGGAAACATACCAGTCAATTGACCAGTATAATATGAAAATGGAAAATGCATGCCGGTCATATTCACTGTATAATGAAAATGGAAACATGCCTGTCAACAAGTTTCATTGCAAAATGTGGACGTTTGGGTTGCCTGTAAAGCATAATAGTTGGAAGTTTTGTTTTTATTGACTGCAAACTTGTTGATTATGGCAGGATATGTCTGACAAGTTTACTATTAAAGGGACTTAATTACTATCCATATTGATACGGGACTAATCAAAAGGAACTTTCACGCTGTAATCCCCTTTTAAATTCCCATGAGACTCTGACTATGACCTTAAAATCAATACTGATCGAGTACAAGGGATTAACACACCATTATTGTGTTAGGGTATTATCGGGGGGGGGGGGGTATTATGCGGAGAAAGCATATTTTATTCAGGGACTTGTAGTATTTATTAGAAGAGTAATTTGCCTTCTTAGATGGATATCATCGAATGTATATTCCCTCTAAACACCTAGCTGTTCCCTAGCTTTATTTAAAGAAAGGTTTAATTAGGAATGTTTATGCCTATTACTTTTTTCATTTACTTTTTTTTTACATATTTTTGTGTATAGGAGGAGTCTCAACAGAGAAGTTTGCAGACCGGAACCTCCACATTACTTTGATATTGTTATAAAGTAAATATAATAAAATTCACCAAGCAAAATGTTGAAAATTTAAAATCGGATAACAGATAAGGAAGTTATTGAATTTTAAAGTTTATCAAAAACAGTTATGCACATCGTCATGAATATTATAGTGGGCTGATGATGTCAAATCCCCACTTTCCTTTCTTATTATTACATGAACTTAAGTCATAAATGTTTCATTTTTTCATACGTGTGTAAATGATGTGTCTCCATAAGATGAAAGTTGCGGCAATAACTAATGCACGCAATCAGTCAATCCCATTGTTTTAGTTCTTAATTTGGTAGAAATATTCCCAGCCTGGATCGACCATCTCTTTAAATGGGACATATATATGGATTACTAATTGCAATGCAATACTACTTCCAAAGAAAGCGAAGTGATATTTCTATCGAAGCTGTTCTGATTTTACAATACACGTTGTTGAAAATATGGAAAAAATATTTGTCATTTTATTGAAAGATATATCCAATAATTTGTCAAGGCAATTACTGAAAATAAATTAACACTTTCTGAACCCCAAACTGGGCTGGGGCGTGATGCCCCCCCCCCTCCCCTTAACACTCCCCAATTCATCATAAAAATATCCTGAAATTTGTATGGATTTATACTGTATTTTTTTTAGTATACTTTTCCTCTTTGAGATATAGTTGATGCATGTTTTTTAAATTTAATTCAAGATGATATACATACTATATAGGGCATTATTTTGGGTTTTTTTAATGAATGCTTATATAGATAGAGCCAATGGTTTAGTTCGAATATTTACCTATGATGCTATCTGCACTTCAAACATATTTTGTTTATGTTCAGCTCCTCCTATATGTATCATTATATCAATGTGTATACTATATTTCTGACGTTTTATTTTTGTGTTGCATGCATGGTGAATAAATGAAACAAACAAAATTTATTGAAAAAATGAAAGAATGAAGTTCATTTGTCTTTTAAATTGCGGTTTTCAATTTCTTCACAATGTGAAATCTTAATGAATGATTAATACATGCATCATGATCTAGCTGATGAAAAACGTTCTTGTTACTTTCTGTTTTTCAAAGAATATGAAATTGTGAAACGGAAATAAATAAATAAAATTAAATTAAAAAGTAAAAAAAAAAAAAATCCCCATGCGTCTGATCTTTATTACTGAAGCATATGGTCAATTGACCAGCATGTTTCCATTTTCATTATATACTGAAATAATATGGTCAATTGACCGGCATGTTTCCAATTTCATTATACACTGAAATATATAGTCAATTGACCGGCATGTTTCCATTTTCATATATACCGGTCAATTGACCAGCATGTTTCCATTTTCATTATATACACTGAAACATATGGTAAACTGACCGTCATGTTTCCAGTTTCATTATACACTGAAACATACGGTCAATTGACCGGCATGTTTCCATTTTCATTATACACTAAAATATATGGTAAATTGACTGGCATGTTTCCATTTTCATTATATACACTGAAACATATGGTCAATTGACCGGCATGTTTCCATTTTCATTATACACTGAAGCATATGGTCAATTGACCGGCATGTTTCCATTTTCATTATACACTAAAATATATGGTCAATTGACCGGCATGTTTCCATTTTCATATATACCGGTCAATAAATTGACCGGCATGTTTCCATTTTCATAGTACCGGTTAATTAACCGGCATGTTTCCATTTTCATATTATACCGGTTAATTGACCGGCATGTTTCCATTTTCATTATACACTGAAACATATGGTAAACTGACCGGCATGTTACTTTCATATTATACTGGTCAATTGACTAGCATGTCTCCATTTTGAATTACACTGTCCATTGACCGGCATGTTTCCATTTTTATTATACAGTGGACATGCTGTAATGAAACATAAGTGAAGACTCTTTAATTGATATGTAATGGGAGAATTTTCTAAAACAAACAAATCGATTAATTGGAATTTAGCAATTATCATTATAATTTTTAGCTTGGAAAGAGAGTCAGTTAATTAAGAGCTGTAAGAAACTTCTATCCTTCACATGCACACACAGCACAAAATATCCCTGATCGTTGTTATTCAAGGTTAAAATCAATAAAACGACTGGTTATCTATTCTATGCCCACACGTCCAGTGAACACATGTACAGCACGCTTCGCACCACACACACACACACACACACGGAACACACAGTCTTAACTGACCAATCAGAGAACGGCTAAGAATGGAAACCCGTCGGTCGCTAGCCAGCAGTTTGCTACTCATGGGAGCTGCCATCTTTGTTTATATGGTAAAGTGAATGTCTCCATCTACGGCTGATAAAGAAAAAGTTTGTCGTAAAAATAGCAGAAAAATAAAAAAAATATTGGTGAAGGTTTGAGGAAAATCCATTAAAGATTAAGGAAATTATTAGAATTGTAAATTTGGGGTTTGTAACGTCATAAACGAGCAGCTGCCCCATTGTTATGTAATATGAAATGCATAAATTTCAATTTGGTTCGTGATGACTTATTTTTGTTTTCTTTTTAAGAACGGGTGTGAAAGGATTGATTAATGTACAGTAAAAACAATTTCCAATTTTCTGAGAAAACTTTATTTCATCGATTTTTTACCATTCGACATGTAGGAAAGCTCCTCGCATGTGACGTCACAAATCAAATGATTAAAATTCTAATAACTTTTCTATTTATTCGACAATATTTTTTTAATGATTTTTCTGCTATTATTACAATAAACTTTTTGTCAGGGTGAACATCCTCTTTCAGTTTAATTTTGGTTTTGTATCGGGTTTTGTTTGGTTCAGTTTCCGGGACGGTTTAGTTTATTTTAATTTGTTTAGTTTAATTCAGTTCAGTTCAGATTTGTTTACTTTAGGTTACTTTACTTTACTGTAGGGGAGCGGTGATATCTATTTTGGTTTTTATCCAAAGTGTTATTCCTCCCCTAAGGAATGGGGCCTATAGTTTTCTTGCGTTTTCCCGATTGTTTTTCATTGGATAGGATTTATTACATAATATTCCAAATTTAATAATAATTAGATGAAACGTACAATTCTAATTTTAAAAAAACTTTTATTTTTACAATATAGGCCTATGTATGAATAGCATGTACGAATGAGAGAGCGGTTGATATTTTACAATTACTATTAATTTGTTTATTTTATCATCTGAAGCAATTTTATATTACATATATCTGTATTTGTACTTTGTTATTTGTTGTGTTATCTATTTTTTGAGGGGCCCACATTGTACAAGCATGGCTTTTTAGTGGGTCCCTCCATTTCCATCTTAATTTAATTTCGATTGAAAAATAGTATACATATTTAAAACCTACAATGTGTTGCCCAAATTGTCTAAGTGTTTTTTTCACAACATGTATTATTAATTTTTTTTTGCAACGGATACAAATATTTATGTTTATATATGGTATACAATTCGATTCTGTTTGATGGAAGTGAAATAAATAAATTTAAATTTGAATTCCACTTTCCCCTTTTTATAGTGTATAATGATAAGGACTGACACACGGTGATTGATTCATGAAGAACCTCTCCAAATCTATTAAATTCAGAAAAATTTTCATTTCATTTTATGCAATGAATGATAGGCTTATAAGAAAAGGTGAGTGTCATTGGTTGCCTCATTTGTGAGTGGCCTAATGAGCCAAAATTTTGGGGGCAGATAATGGTGTATCAGGCAAAATTTATGGACAGTTGCAAGAAAGTGAAGCAAACAAAATTATGCTTTTTTCATTACAAAAATCCAGAAATATTCCAAAACTAATATCATATTTCACCATTCGTTCTTTCCTTTTCTTTATAAATATATATATATATATATATATATATACATATATGAAGCCCTATGGGCGAAAATTTGATCTAATTTTTCTCTCTATGGTTGTTTTATTCACCTAGCATTTCGTTTTAAACAATGACCACAACCGACGAGGACCTTCATTTTTATTATTTTCTTATATATATATATATATGTGTGTAAAGTTATACATGTACAACAGCTTTGGCAACTCTTTTATTTAAATATTGTAAAGAAATGGATGAAGAGAACAATGGTAGGCGTAGCTTAAATCAAGGTTCCCCAGAGCTATCTACCCTTTGGAAAAATTGGTGATGCCGAAAAAATGTCTCTGCCGGGAATCGAACCCGGGCCCCCAGCTTTGAACGCCGGTGCCTTAACCACTAGACCACAGAGACGGGTTAGTGGCTATAGGGCGACCCCGATCCGATTGACCGTCAGATAGACAGATTTTCGACACTATACCACTTATAATTTCCTTTGTCGGGTGAAGGTGGGTTTCGAACAATGACAAGCCGCCATGCTTCAGCTGGATCAAAGCTATTGCTTTGATACAGTACACGTATGGGAGAAAGTATACAAAATTAATGTGTAAAGTTATACATGTACAACAGCTTTGGCAACTCTTTTATTTAAATATTGTAAAGAAATGGATGAAGAGAACAATGGTAGGCGTAGCTTAAATCAAGGTTCCCCAGAGCTATCTACCCTTTGGAAAAAGTGTTGATGCCGAAAAAAAAAAAAAATATATATATATATATATATAAAGTATTGTTTGGAAAGGTACTCATTATGTTCCTGGTTACAAAAATGCTTAGAATGTCCAGTTTTTAGGTTGGAATATCACAAAATAGTGCCTGGCGCTTCGCACGCAAATCAATTATTGTTTAGTAAGGTAAGCATTGTGTTTCTGGTTATAAAAAATACTTAGAATGTCCAGTTTTCAGGTTGGAATATCACACATTTTCGGCTCGTGCTTGCATTATTCGATTGGCGAGATATGCATCGTATTCATGAGTCACTAATTGCAGTCCTAATATTATGTTCCTTTTCTGGTCGGTATATTAAAAAATTCAGCTGGCCCTTCGCGCTCGTGTTAGTTCTTTAGTTAGATACACACATTTTCATGATGAACAAAATTGCTCGGAATGTTTTATTTTCATGTCTTATGTCCAAAAGTTCGAGCTCGCGGTTCGCGCTCTCAATATCTCGCAAAGATGTCCTTTTAACAGGAATTAGCGACATAATATTGGCCAAAAAGCGAGTTTTACAACTTCAGATTTGAATTTTTGTCAAATAGACTTTGCTCAACTTAATTACTACAAAACACACAACTAGTTTACGAATTTGAATCTACTCTCATGGTGAAAATATCTGTTTGCACCAAAATGCCCAGTTTGACATATTAATAGGCCTTGCTATATTATAAGTGCCATTTTGTGGCTTTGCCCCCAAACGAAAATACGTTCCGACTCCCCTGGCCATACTGACTGATACCAAGCGAAGATTTAAAATGTCTTTGCCTTCGATTGTGATAAAAATTGTCATGATCATCATTTTGTACTGGTCTCTAGATATTCACACAACTTTTCCCCGGAATTTTTTGTTGGCTTGCGCCTCGCTTTTAGGGTTGTTTTTTCCACGTCTTAAATCCTCAAATGGGTTGCGCCAAAGAATGGATAAATGCAAATGTTTATGATCAATGTTTTTATTATTTTTGTACACACTTGCAGTTAAATCCATATACTTTAGTAAATACTGTTAATAGAGGACTTTTAAAAATCACCCAATGGATAAGAGTCTAACAAATTGTCTCTTAATCTAAATATATGCTATTTAGCAATTCCATATACGCTTTCCATGAACATTGTGTTAGATCACTTAGATTACACTAATTTAGAAAGAGCCACATTCATTCAATTTCTCGGTGTTACGTTGATAACAAGCTTTCCTGGAAATACCTCTAAGATGGCATTATCAATATATTGAAGTATAATTTTTCGTCGTCATTAATGCTGTATTCTTCTTTGATCTTGCCTTAATTACTTGAATTATGGGGTACTTGCTTTGGGCAGCACCCATCAAACACTTTTAGACAGACTATGCAAAAGATATAATGATTTAGAATATATAACTATGAAAAGGTGTCAAAACTTCAGGCGAAATGGATGCAAATAATCTCTCAGTTGATATTGAATTTTGATATTTCAAAATGTTCATAATCATTAGATCATATTATAAGTACAAAAAATATGTAGGCCATATCCAAATGACTTGTTTCATTTTTACACATAGGGCCTACCGCCTCTTCCTCGGTATGGAAGTGGGATTAGAATTTGACGTCTTAATTCTAGAACTAAAAGAAAGGAATTTATAAAACAATTCTACTGGGACGGACATACAATCTAAAAATAAAGACGACTAAAGTTTTCCATAGCCCTATATAGTCAAGGCAAGGCCTATGTCTGACTTTCCAATCCGCGTGCGGCGACCATCGCGCGAGCTGGCCGCCGCGTCGCTAGTCTAGTTCTAGACGATATTAAACGAATTTATTTGCACCGATATATACGTTCTATTCCGTGCGTACGCCCAGCCGAGTGTGCGCGCAAAACCGAGAACCTGTACTCCGAGGAAATATCGTCTAGATCAGTTGCTCAGCGGTGACGTCACTCCCTCAGATTTTTGAGGGAAAGTCGTTAAAAGTGGACACGCCTCCCGTTCAGTCTAGAAAATATACCAAAAGCAAGATGTGCACAAAACGAAAGTCACCCCTACTTGTATATCCAAATACCTTGACTTGAACGATAACTTTTGGTCAATAATATTTTGCAGGAGAGCATCGATGTCCTCATTATCTATCTATGTGGAAATGAGGTGCCTATAGTCATGAAAGAGTGAGCCCACATCAAATGCAAAAATTTCACTTTAAAAAAAGTCATAATGGTCGTTTGGTGATCAGTAGCTCATATATGGTGCCTTTGTTGTATGCGGTTGGATGCATGTAATTGATATTAAAACATTTTATCATGTGACCCCATCAGATACCTCTCATGAAAATATTGAGGTTCAGTGAGCTCAATATAATATGATCATATTTTTACAATTTTTTTAATAAGTGAAATCAATTGATGGTTTCAGAAAGAATAATCATTCATTCTCTCTAAAGCGGATATGAGGATATGAACATCGGATGTTTTTTTCATGTTATTCTTGTTATTGTTATGGACTTGAATAACTAAACTTGATTATTTTTTTCTTATTTTGGCAAAAAGAAATATATTTTGAGTTTGGAAAGGGATGGCAGTTTTACATTCTATATGAGCACACTCATGCGGTACGTAAATTTCATTTTAACACATAATGTATATTAGCTGATATTACACACTGATGGTTCAAGAAAATGTTGGAGAAATATCATAACATGACAGTTGAGTTTTGATTGTTTTAATGTTTGTTTTTGTTTCATGCACTTATAAAGTATTTAAAACATGTTAAAATCCAGGGTTAAAATCGTCTAAGGAATGACGGTAAGCCCGATGGCACATGAGAAGCCACACAGTTTGTAATTTGTGCTAGTCTTATATTTTTTGTCCGAATGTGCATTTTATCATGATCATGCATTAAGAAGAAAAAAGATATTGCCAGTCGGGTTAGATTTAAGAGAGAAGTTGTATACATCATGCTCAATAAACATATCACTTTGTACATGGTCCAGACAATTTTTGTCATTTTTCTTTCGTATGGGTTTATAATAAGCTTACTTGTAACACAAATTGAATTTAAAAAAAAATTATATAAGTAAAGTACACTGCAACAATCCCCTACTTTTCCCCTACGTCCAGTGAAGAAACGCTATAGTTCATGCTTTTTGCATTAAGCAATTTCCAAGAACACCATGCATATCAACCACTCTCAAATGTCCTAACTTGTAATTTTAGTGGGGGTAATGTTGAAAGATCCCCATCCACAAGAACATTTGTGTCAATCACCCCCCCCCCCAACCAAGCATACCGATCGACACCCATGGTCAGAGAGTATGACAAAAAGGGTTGAGAAGTACATGTACTTTGTACAGATTAGTACAGAGCTGTGAAAGGGATAAGGAAAACAGAATAAAAATCATTATTGATTTTTAAAAGTAGATTAATCTCACAAATGTGGATTTTGATGCGTGCATTAGATTTTGGAAGAAAATCTTTACAATTGTCCTTGGAACTTTTAGTTTATTTATTTACTTTACATGAACATGTAGATAATGCGTACAATTATTTTTGTTGTTCAGCTACATTATTATCTAGCTACAGGTAGCCAGGAAATGATATTGCCAATGATGTACATGAAGCCTCTTCGATAAAGACCCTGACCGGTGTAAAAACAATCATATATTAAAATAAAGGTAATGATTCTTCCAATAGTTAAAAATATTAAATAAAAATCAAAGAAACTACTCCTCCAAAGTACGCTTCGATTGAGCACCCCCATGTCGCCTGGAAATGATGACGTCACGTTGTGTCAGGAGGGTTGTGGTTCCATAGGTTTGTGTACAAAAGCATTGGGTATTTTCTTCCATTTCCATGTTATGAATCCATTTTTTTTTCGTTTTCAGATGAAAATGGCACTCAAAATTATTCACTGTTCAAATTGTTGTAAACCTACAACTATTCACTACTTTTTTGTGATTTCTTTGTTTGGCTCTTATTGGGCCTAAATTGCTATGTCAGGAAAAGTTATTATACATAATCTAAATGCAGATAGAATTGAAATTTGCGCCAAGTAAGCAGGAAATAAATATGGCAAAAACTAGTTCAAAACTGTAGATTTCATAAATTCAAGCTTGTGGGTAAAAATATATGTGATATCCCTCTGTGATAGAAGTGAAGAGAATGAAATGCGTTATCTGGAAAGCAAAAAAAATCACCCAGTGTTTCTGTGTACAAACCTAATCACGACGCTTCTTACACAACGTGACGTTAGGGTCTCGAGGCAAGTGAAAAGCACAATAAAGCCTATTTTCTAAGCGGGGTTCGAAGCCCGATAATTGGAATATTCTTAAGCAAAATACTCAGCTGGGAAGCGGTGAAAATTAATATAGCATACCTTGCTGTATTTAGTAGCTTATAAGCTTTCGATTGGTATATAATTTATGAATTTCATTTTCGGGTCCGGTCTGGATCTATAAATAAAGGCATCTTTTCTCATTACCTTTGAAGTACAGTATTTATGAAATATATTTTTTGCAGCCATTATGAAAGAGCATTATGTTCAGATCTACATGTACCTTGCCAGTTAATTAAATTGCTAGTAACTATTCCATTGCAGTGTAACTTTTACATGTAGTTTGCATAGGCGGATCCAGCTTTTGGCGAAAGGGGGGGGGGGGGGACCGCCGAGCGGCGCACATATTTTTGCACTATAAATGAAAATGAAAAGGGGAAAAGTCAAATTCAATTCAAATTCATTTATTTCACTTCCATCAAACAAAAACAAATTGTATACCATATATAAACATAAATATTTGTATCCGTTGCAAACAAAATTAATAATACATATGTTGTGAAAAAAAAACACTTAGACGATTTGGGCAACACATTGTAGGTTTTAAATATATATACTATTTTTCAATAGAAATTAAATTAAGATGGAAATGGAGGAACCCACTAAAAAGCAATGCTGGTACAATGTGGGCCCCTCAAGAAATAGATAACACAACAAATAACAAAATAACAAAGTATAAATACAGATAATCAAATGAGAAAAGAATGAATAAAGGAGAGGGAAATACTCACAAAATAAATACAAAGTAATAAAAAATATACAGTTTGGTGAAGGACAAAGCAACCCGTCCTAAAAATATCTACCCTTCCCACCCCCCCCCCCAGAAAAAGAGAAGAAAAAAAGGGGGAGAATGCCCTGAGAAGATGGATGGGTGCTGCTGTACGTAGATAGAACACATGCCGTCGTGGACTCAAGCAAACTGGATTCAATGATGTGTATAAAAGGAGAAAAAATATATAAAATAACCTAGAAAGAATATAATGCACGAAAAATGTGATTGATGCCGTTAAACAAATAACCGGTAGGAAGGCGGATAAGCGGAGAGGAGAAAATAGAGGAGAGGATAGACACAATAATGAGCACATCTGAGAAGGACTTGTGTCAGATTTTTTTTTTTTTTTAAGAAACAAAGGATAATAATTATTTTATGTTTTAATTGTAGTTTAAAGTAATAATGATGACTTGACAGAAGTCTGACCCTGTCAAATGCTCTTTTCAAAATGTAGGATTTCCAGTCATGCCATTTTGCATGACCACACGCAGATAATATTTCCGGGGGGGGGGGGGCAAATCTCGAACATATTTTTGAAAAATAAAAACGGACCGAGCTGCTCATGTGGCGATTATTATTTTTTTATAAAGTGTAATAAAAGTATTTGGTACACATCTCACATTTGCACATTTTTCATAGTTTTCATGAAATGTTAAGGGAAAAAATGTGTTTTCACAACAACTGATCGGGAATTTGCCCCCCCCCTTCCCCCTTGCTGCGTACGACCATTCCCTGAAGTCCACTTAAACATATATCATTACAACATAAAATATACATGAATTTAGACATATAATCTTTCTTAGACATATATAGAGAGAGATTGAAAAACTTATTAAAGAAAGAAACAAGCAAAAAGTAACACAAAATCTCGTGTACTAACCCTTTTATTGCGATGAGGCCGATACTTGTGTATATTAATTGAGATGCAATTTTTTTACTATATATACACAGGGGCGTCAATCTTTTTTTCACATGGGGGGGGGGGGGAATCATGAATCAACTTTCCAACGGCGCTCGATCACACAAAACAAACAAACTCACACACACTCATATATATATATATATATATATAACTGAAATTTTTTAGTAAACTGACCTGAAAATAGGAAAAAGGTGCCTTTTAAAGACTGTTTGTAGTAACTCATGAGGAGAATACATATCTCACTACACAGATAATGCGAGTGCCGAGGGCGAGCTGAAATTTCTTTATATTCTGACCAGAAAGCTTGATATCCTCTGCATTTTGGTACCTATGATTAAGATGGGTATCTAAAAAAGACAAAACATGCGAGCGCAAAGCGCGAGCTTAAAATTTTGATATTTCGATCTGAAAAAAAATGACAGTTTAATGGACGTTTTTAATAAAGAACAAGATTATATCCAACAAAAGATTATTGCAAATCGAAGCGGGACTTCTTTTGAGGCTTAGAACTGAGAACGGGACATTCTATTCACCTATTTAATGATGAAAAGTGTGGGGTTTTTGCTACAGAAATGGTGCGAGCGCGAAGCGCGAGCTGAAAATTTTTGTATTCCAATCTGAAAAGCGGACAATTTGAGCACGATTTTAAACAAAGAACGAGTTGTGTAGCTCAATATCACTTGCTGATTTCTGTGTAACATTACTATCTTATTTTATTTTTGTACATGCGGAATTATTGGAGGAGGGGGGGGGGGGCAAAACGATATGTTTGCCCCCCAATCATTTCTATTGGTGGGGCGAAGGACTATCTTGGCCCCCTGACGAGCTTGAACTAGACTACCGCGTCGCCAGCGCCGCCCGATATATAGCGCTAGCGACATCGATCGTTGATGACGTCAGTTTGAGTTTCGTCGGCCTCGGCGAACTTCCTGGCTGAGCTCACTGCAGTAACTTGCCATTTTTGAAGAATAAGACAGGAACTTTCTGAACATTTTGTACGAACCTCCATTTAGGTGTTATCGAAAAGACAATTGTCACTACATTGGTAAGCAAACTTATTTCTTGCCCTATTTTTTCTCAAGTTGATGTGAGTTGCAGCAAGACCATTCTGGCGTCGCGTCGCGTACCGGTAGTGTATTTGCATTTGGCATTGGCGAGCCATTCATCCCGGACCCACTCATTGAAGTTTTTGTGGTAGATCCCATCGGCAGTCATGATACATTACTGCCTACTGGTGAGGTATTCTTGTTACACTAATTGTATGGACCTCGGCTCTAACATTAAGTTATGCTTTATTTTATTGGGTAACCAATGAAAGTTGGCATTGCCATTGCGAGTTACATCCACTGTGAATAACACGAACGAGGTCGTTGTTGCGCTCATTACCATAGACCAAAAGCTTCGGTCTCTGTTAGTGTTATTGTTGGTTGTTCAGCTGAACTCCGTTGGCTTCACTCACCAAGTACAGAGACCGAAGTTCTAGCGCGATCTGTACAGGGGACTCAATGGCCATATGTTTATGTGTATTAAGTTCGGATAAAACAGGGCAGTGAAGTTGTGCGACAGCCGAGGTAAGTCACTGTTTTTGTTCCTTTTAACTTGATTTTCACAGTTTTTTGGCAATTAATGCCAAGAGGGAATATTAATTTGCATTTCGGTCGCGTTAATTTTCAAAAGTTTTGATTCATTAAAGACAAAAATCGAAGAGCCCCGACGGGGGGATTTTGCATTGTAAGTCCCCTAATGGTGGCTGCACGATAGCGAGCCGTCTGTGTATGAGGAGAAATTTAAAAAATAAAAAAATGTTAAAAAACTCCTCGAAACAGATGGCTGCCAGCTGTCTATCATTACCATTACATTGTCATTGACATTGTCATGAATTGTCACTGACACTAGGCCTAGTTCAGTTAGTAATGACAGATAAAAAAATATTTGGAAAAGACGTCATCAGTCATGTCAGTCATCATCACTCGGATCACTCACACGTATTGCGAGGTTAGTATGCTATACTAACCTCGCACTAAGAACGTGTTTACGCAATGGATTTTAGAGTTGTCGGTTAACATATGTTGGTTAAAATATTTTTTTAAATATAAAAAAACACATAAAAAAGAGCAAAATCGCTTACCTCGGCCTGGGAAGCTGCTTCCCATGTCTCTTCCACGGAAATAAAAGGTAGCTCGTTGGTGGCGCTAATACAATTCACAACCTTAATTCAGCTTGTCGGTATTTTTAAAACTAGATTCTTGATTCATTTTTTTGCGCATGATTGTTTGATAAAATATAGACATCAATAAATGCAATAACTTAAAAAACATACTTTTTATAGGGTTTATAGTGTTTTTATAGGGTTATAATACTTTTTGGAAAACATTCAAAGCGATGACAAATTAAACAAAGAAAATAGAAAATTCTATGTACCTTGAATGAAGCCCGCAGTGCTACCGTTAGTTTGTCAATAAAGTATAAACGTTCCACCAAAGTCCCTGGGGGGCCAGTCAAATGTATTGCTGTACACACGCGTGGCCAAATTATTTCCAAACACCCCCTAAACAAATCTTTCTCTGTGTGCAAAATAACTCCCTAAACAAGTTTTTTGCAGGCTTTATTTACACATTTTGGCCCCTAAATAAGTTGTAGCCAGAATATGACCCCGGGGAAAAAACTTGGGGAAAAAAACATACCCTACACACTTTTGGCTAGTCTTTAAAAAAAAAGCTTTGGAAAAAAAAATACCCTAAATATGTTTGACCCTGCAATTGACCATTGACCAGTCTTTCAAAACTACCCCTTTTTTTGAAAATCAGTGTTTTTGACACCCTTAACAAGTGCACGCGCGGCCCACGTCCAAAACTGAAAAAACACCCCTTTAAACATGTTTTTTGGTCACGCGTGTGTACAGCAATATATTTGACTGGCCCCCCCGGGCCATAGTCTACTCTTAACAGTAAAAAGATTGGACACTTTGCCGACTTCGCGTAATGCTTTGCATCGATTTATGTGTAAAATAGTTTTTGTGCCTAGTCTTTCCCTTGTAGTGTCTTTGATATGAAGATAAATCACGCGCCCTCTTTAGCTAATTAGACAAAAAATTTGTCTAATTTGATGTTGAGGTCAGTTCTGTTCCACTTTGGGTACAGTAATTTTTCGCCTTAAAAAGGACGCGCGATTTATATTCATATCAAAGACACTACAAGGGAAAGACTATACTATAGGCACTTAAACTATTTTTCACGCAAATCGATGCAAAGCGTTACGCGAAGTCGGCAAATATGGTAAAGTGTCCGTCAGTCTTCTTCTTCTTCTGATAAAGTACAGTCCACAGACTGGTGTATTGTCGTACTTTATTTGGCAGGTCTGGTGTGGAGTATGTACAGTGCCATTTTAAAATATTCTAAAAATTTACTAAGTGCAGCTTAGAAACCATGCTCCTCTCTTAGCGACTTAGCCTAGAGGATTCCGTGATATACTGTATAAGCTATTTTCGCGGGTTGTTGAATTCGCGATCAGAAGACGTACCAAACACTTTCAGAGCATTTCAGAAGCAAAAATAGTGCAAAACATGTACAAAAATAGTGCAAAACATGTGCAAAAATATGCTCCTCAAAATCATTATGCTGACGTGTCTTTTGTACATAAATATGTCCCTATAAAAAACGGTTACAAAGTGTTAAAAAGTGGCTTGAATTTCACTCTTTTTGTACCTTTAGATTTAAAATTCCTCATGTCACAGTTTGATCTGTAAGAGTAATCTTTGGAAGTTGTGTTTTGTTAGATTCATTTTGTTTAAAGTCGGTTTCAGTGCAAAAATGTTGAATTTTAAAAACAAAATCTGCACCTTCAAAACATCCGGTCATGTGACTTATGAATATTAATTAGTACGCAAATAGCTACCAAAGTACGTGTGTATAGAGTCAATCAGATGACAATAAAATCAAATTATTTTATGGAAAATACACCTGTTGTTGCAGTGAATAAATATTGATAAACATATGTCAGGAAATAATTTAATGATTTTGTTTGAGAAATAAAAAAGTGAAATTCTAGCCAACTTTTTAAATTACTAACTGTACTTTTTCAACTTTTTTTGTACAAGGTGCCTATCTCCATATTTTCACCACACAGGATGCCTGCAATAGCAAAGCTTTGCTGTTGGGGACATTGCACCAATTAAAAATGTGTCAATATTTTGCGCGTTGTTAAATTCGCAGCCGATCTGTATTTCGCGAAATCCGTCAAAATAAAACCCCCGCGAAAAGAACAGCTTATACAGTATTGATCATATTATTTGTCTTTGTCTTTCATCACGGAGCCTGACACAGTGCCTATGGACCTACAGTACATGTCGAACATGGTAAACAGTGATGGATTTCCCTCGAAAATCCACATTTACCCTATTCATTTGGCAAAAAACAGGGAATTCATCCTGTTTTGAAGCATTTATACAATTAATGCATACAAAGGTAGTACAAGTATAAAACTGTAAATATAAAAAATGAGAGGTTTCTTACCAGAAAAATGATTTCAAAATATTCCCACGCTGCGTAATGCAATGGGTTCGACCTTTGACTGGCTTCATGATGATGTACCGTAGCTGAGTTACTGTATGTTATGAGGCGCCGTGGCGCTCAGCTTATATAATTATTTATAGAAAAATTATTATTTAACGAATAATAATTATTCATATAAAATTCATATTTTAGTTTTAGTTCTAAATAATTACTATTATTATTCTGCAATAAACAATAACTAATTTCACTCAAAAAAGTTGATATAAAAATAAAATCACTAGACAATTCACCCTGTGACAAGCCTTGTTGCCAATTTCCATCATTGTGTGCATTTATGTGTTTGTTATGAATGGTCTAACAATGGATATTATTCCATTGAATAATGAACCTATTACTGAATTTTGACATTAAAAAAAATTGAAACTTGACTAAATATTTACTTGGAGCAGTAGATTTAATGGTGGGTAGGCATAATGACAACCTTGGCTGTAAAGCGGTGTAGCTCAAGATTGTGGATCCAGAGAACATGTTTAAGATTTGTAGGAGTTTTCTTCCCTAATTTATTTTACTTAATAATTTGATATAAACAATTACACTTTATACATGTAATTGATTCTCCACTCCATCATCTTGTAAAACAGAGTTGTCAATTTGTAATTTGGCATCTATCCTGTCTAATGTGCAATTTGCATTAGACAGGTTGGATGCTGATTTTTCCTTTTTTTTTCAACTTATCTTACATACTTGTGAGTGACATTTCCAACAGGCTCAATAAAAAAATGTCACATAAAATATGATCTATAAAATTATTGTCTTATTACTTTTTTTTTTTAATGCTTACATTATTTTATGTAAATTATCTCAGGATTTGAAACCAGATCACTTATATTTATCTTTTTTTTGCCTCATTCAGGATTTCAGACTCAGTGGCTTTTCATGAGCTAATCAAAGAAAATGAGTCTGAGGTTAGAACCCCTACATCCTGGCCCAAGTGCTGTCAACTCAGATGTGGAACGGGCTGCTGTCGCTCGGTCTAAGTCAAGCAATAAATGCTGTCGCTGCTGTGGACTCACTAGGTTTCTCAGATTAGACAAGTCATGGTTTATCAAGGTAGGTAGCATTACCTTCTGGTGAATGGATTGTAGGTGAGCTTCTCTACCAGGGAGTATCAAGGTTAAAAGTAATTTCATAAAATCAACTTTGATTGATAAAATTAGAATTATTTAACCAAATTAAAGGAAACAGTAGTAAGAGAGAAATAGCGGATAGCACAGTGAATTGAAGTGAATGATACTATTACACGTCAAAGTCACAGTTCATACGGTCAATGGATTAATGTTTGTATTTATCAATTAGAGAAAATATTCAGAAGGAATTACCAATGCTTTTCATGTATAGCAATTTCAGATATCCAGTTTGTGAATTCAGCTAACTGAAGCTGGGGTAAATAATGCACTTTACTTTTATCCAAGCATTTACATTTCAATCCAGGTCCCTACCTGTACCCTAATCCTCTCTTTGCAAAAACAATTGTCACTGACTGATTTGTAATGATTTTTTTTTTAAAGAGAATGAATCTTAATGTTTTTTATTTCTGTTTCAGGAGAATGCTATTATTGAGGGACGATGTTATTTGTTTGATTCCTTGAAATTGGTATGACAGGATTGGATGTTTGAGTATTATAAGTATTTAGGAATACCATAGAAGAAAGGACCCCATGGAAGAACAATGTTATTTTGTTAATAGTGCTGGAATAGGCCATCCTCCATATTTTATATGATTTATACGATTTGTAAAATTTGAATATGTAGGCTACATGTATATTCTTTTTATATGGAAATAGATACAAACAAACAAGCAAACAAATGAATGTACATATGGGCTGCCCATACAGTAAGTTTTATTCATAGAGTTTGAAAAAAAAATGAATGAGCAACAATAGATCAAAGTTCCTGTGGGGAATGGAATATAAGCAATGAAATTCAATTCATTTCAATTTGATATTTCAAAAATTCTTATAGAAATCAGTACAGATTACAAAGCAGATGTAAATAAAGGCAAGAAAAGGTGCTGAAATACATTAGAAGGCAAGTCAAAGAAAAGGTCACCCTAGAAGACAAAAGCCCAAATGTTGAATTTTAAAATTTCATTAAGAAAAAATTGATAATGTTCAAGTTTGTGCTAATTTGGGGCACCTAATTTGCATAATTGGTAAAATGGGCATATGAGATGATTATAAAAGCTCATAGAAAATCAAAACAAAACTTGTGAGATATGGTCATAGGCGGGACATGGACCCCCAACATCTTATTACTTTTGGGGAAAAAAGTGGTGTCATCTAATTAAATATACAAATTAGGTCTTGTCCAAGGATGGAATGTCCCATACGTAACATTTTGAGGACGTTTTTTAAGTTATTTCTCAGTACAATACAATACTTGTGTTTTTGCTTCTCTAGGAATTTCTTATTCATCGAGTATGAAAATTTAATACCATAAAAAGTTTCAAAAATGTATCTCACATTTTAATAAAAAGTTAATTTAAAAAATGTTACGTATGGCAAGGCTCCACGTTAACTTTTTTTGGTGGTGGCCCGTTTGGGCCACCAAAACCATCAAATAATTTTTTTTGGTGGCCCGATATTAAAGTTTGGTGGCCCGAAAAATATTCTGAAATATTAATTCTGCAGCCACTACCACTAAGTTACTTTCACTTTATCATCTTGTATGTAAACCTTGTTTGCTGTTATTTTACTTTGCTAATTGGCTTGTGGTAAAATATAAATTGTTTCTATCGTTGTAAAAATGAAATGATTGAAAGAGAATAAATGAATTTTATTGTTCGCAGGTTGTGTGGACTTTTTTTTATCTCCGTATAGACACACACTCATATTGGTAAAGTAAATAAATAGTGCATAGCAAACTCAGATGGATGTACAAAACACTGGTTTTTCATTTCTTCCTCTTTGAATCCTAAAACCTAGATTATGCAGGCCCCAAATCCAGTTTATTTCTGTTTTCTCTTTTGCAGCATATTATAGCAGGAGAAAATCACAGAAAAATATGCTACAAAATTAGAACAATGCATAAAAGGGGGAAACAAATGAAAATAATTTTCAAAAAGTATATTACAAAAAGAAAACAAAAATGATAAAAGAAATAAGTGAAATAAAAAAAAGGAAAGAAAATGAAGAAAGAAAAAACAAAGAACATGGAAAAAAGAAAAGACAAAATTTAGAGAGAAAAAAAAAGTGAAAGAAAAATGAATAAAACAAAATTAATATAAACATGGGGAAAAGAGGATAATTAAGAAGCCATTATAAATATTTTTTAACAGCTGTGGCAACAGTCTATTCTGACTGGAATATAATTAAAAGCCAAGCAAATTTTCACTTACCTTCTGGGAATGGCACATTTCTATTTTTATATCCTTTAGTTTGTATTATTTTATTTTCAGTAGAAACATATTTTTTAATCAGGCATATTCAATGGGAAGGGGTATAAATGGTTTAACCACTGTAAAAAAATGAAAGAAAAAAAAATTAGAAGAAAACAGCAAAAGTTATATCTGGAAAAAATTGTGAGAAAAGTCCTTCCCTATATTTGCCAAAATGTTGGAAAAATTCACATTTCATATCAATGAAATGCCTTTCCAAAGTATTTACTTTCTCAAGAGTGGTTTAAGAAGTCATAAACAAGAAAGAAAGAAACTGTCTGTTTATTTTTGGCTAGAATAGACACAGCTTCGAAAGAAACCAAGTATCAACATTCATACAAATGCACACTTGGGACTGTGATGTACTTGCCTATGTGTTTTTATGTGTATTAATTCATTTGGAAATCGGTCTTTTGTAGTCAAAAGAGAGGTCATAATTCCTCTTCTTAATGCTTGCAAATAATCAGGGTACACCAAATTTTCGTAATATAGACTGTAGAATGTCATTTCATAGGTGTAAAATGTGACTTTGAGTCTTTGACTCAGATTTTCAAAGTTCTGTGGAAGATTTCTTAGCAGCAACATTTTTTTATCGCAGCTCCATCTAGAGCACAACTGTATGCAGTGGCTTCATGCAAAGCTCACGCCAGCCGGCCGGCGCGGCTGGCTGGATAATAGCTACTGTATGCTATAGCTGTAGGCCTAATATGCAAACTTTGTGTGTGTGTATTTGTGTGTAGATCAACAAAAAGGGCGCATGACGAAATGGGTTGCAATTAATTTGAACTGTAGAAAGTTGATAAATGCGTGCAAAATCGGGAGAAAAATTGCCCTACTTTGAAAATTATTGGTTGCCTGATTCGGGCCACCAAAACTGAACATTTTATCAATAACGGTTGCCAGAGGTGAATTTCTGGTGGCCCCGGTCCACCAGGCCACCGCTAATGTCGAGCCTTGCGTATGGGACAAGAAGATGTTACATGTATGGTTGGGACATTTGTACACAATGTCAATGGGGAAATGAATTTCAAATTTGTGTACAAAGTCCAATGGAGAAAAACAAGTTTCCAAAGTGCTAAAAGTGATTTATTAACCTTTTCTTTAGTTTCTAAAGACTGATTTGTTATGAATATTGATTAATGAAAATGATTGAACTCAAAAATGATGAAAATTGAAAAATTTGAAAAAATTTCAAACAATAGAAACATAAGAAATTCATGAAACCATGATAAACAAGAATAAAAATGGTTAAAAATGGCTCATTTCATTTTCAGCCATATCACACATGTCTCAATAGAACATTTTAAAACAAAAAACTCTTTTGTTATTTCCAAATTTAAAATCATTTTAATTTTTAAAATTATGGGGAAAATTGTGTAAGTTCTCTTTGGGGACAAAATGTCCCATACATAACGGTCCCATACTTAACATGTCATTGAAAGGGGAGTTCACCCAGACAAAAAGTTTATTGTAAAAATAGCAGAAAAATAATAAAAAATATTGCTGAAGGTTTGAAAAAATCAATCAAGGAATAAAAAAAGTATCAGAATGTCATTCAATTTGTGAGTCATAGGCGAGCAGCTTCCCTACAGATCGAATGGCGAAAAATCAATTAAATGTCATTTTTTCAGAAAATTTTAAATGATTTTTATTTTACCTTCAGCATATCAATAAAGAAATAATTTCACACCTGTTCCTAAAAAGAAAAAAAAAGAAAAAAAAGTCATCATGAACCATTAAAAAATGTATGCATTTTATATTACATAACATATGTGGCAGCTGCTCGTTTATGACGTCACAAATCCAAGTATTGAAATTCTAATAACTTATTCTTTAATGGATATTCCTCAAACCTTCACGACTATTTTTTATTATTTTTTTCTGCTATTTTTACAACAAACTTTTCTTCAGGGTGAACTTCACTTTAATGGGTTTAATTAGAGTCTGTAATTAGAGGGTTTTTACTTATAAATTTATAATATGACATTTAACTTGCCTTTATTCTAGAGTGTTGTGACTTTTATCACACTGTCAAATGAAACACTATAGAATTCTCAACTTGAAAACATTTTTATTTTTTTTTTCTGCGTCCCATACGTAACGGCACATGTTTTCTCTCTGAAAGGTCAAGGTCAATGTCATACATGTACATGTATGCCACAATTTTTTACGTGATTATTCTTCTCGATATCAACCATCATGATGGTATTAAATCTCATCAAAATAATTTAAAACTCTTTTTCAGGTCATTAAAGCCTCTGAAATTTCCCATATATGTAACAAGCATGAATTCTTGAATTCTTGCCCTAAAATAAACAAATAACATTACCATACAAGGGTAAGGAATTGCTGGATTGGGTGGTTGAAATGCCTCAGTAGTTAACAGGTACCGTACTGACAACCACCATAGCCAAATCAAATCAAAATATTTTGTATTGTGAATCCACCAAACTGGACAAGTTTACAATCATATGAGTATTAAGTTGATAAGAAATCCTGCCTATTTTTGTCCTACATTTGTCATCTAAGGTTGCATATTTTACATAAATGCCGAATCTTGATCATATCTCAGTCTTATCTTGAAATGAAGGGATTCATTTTCAGCTACCAACTTAATTCGGAAATAGAACTTATATTTGCATTGTTAGAAAAGACGGGCAAGAATGCCGTCTTGACCATGAAACTGGATGTTGTTAGTGATGTCAATACAGATGTACAGTACGTGTAGCTCAATAGCAATTATTTAGACCTGGAAGATTGCTTTGCCTGTTTGCCTAGATGCTTCCAAGGCACTGTTGGTGGCAGGGCAATTTCACTCCAAGGATGAAATCCTAACTGTTTCACCGAATATTAAGTACCAATTCACAATATTTCTAGGCAGGGGACGTGACTTTCCTGTGATATACCTCCATATGTTTTCCCTTTGCCCTCTCCTTGTTGGTTATTTGTTTAGATGGGATCTTGGGTTTGGTCGGCAATCTAAGGAGAGACAAAATGAGGAGATAACAAAATGAAATGGATTCTGGTTACAGGGCTTACATGCTACTCCTAGATTTCATAAGTAACTTGATCCATTTTTCCATTTGGGTGAAATATTGGGAACTTATCTAACATGATGAGAATAGATGTCGGTTATGTCTGTGCAGCGATGGGTAAAGTAGAGAGAGAGAGAGAGGTTTTCCTTTCGTGACGGGCTTTATGCCTATACACCGTACTTCCTTTTCTTGGACTGCATAGACACATACTTATGTTTTATCATGGTTTTACAGTGCCAGTAGAGTGCCAGCATAAGTGTGTAGACAAGAAAGTTCTCCAGAAAGTTTGCAATAACCTGGACCGTATTGATGTACTTTCCTTTCTGATTATTATTTCTTCCAGTCAAGAAACAGCATTAGAGGGTCGTTTTACTCTGATGTTGTTGATCACACCCTTTCATGATACATGTTTTTACATTAGAAAATTGAATTCCAAAATTACATCTATGTACTAACAGTAGAGTTCATTTTTTATAGAGTCTCATCAAGGGTACATGACATTTGCTTTTTTCAAAACTCATTCCCATGATTTACTACATGTAACTTGTTTCCTTAACTCAAATTTGATCCCTTGACTTATAACATGTTTCCTCGACTTACAAACTTGTTCCATCAGTTTTTTACCTACATATACATGGGAACAACTTAAAAGCCAGCCCACTGCTTGTGATGTATTGGAATGAAACTCACCATTTGAGGCATACAGTGACAACAGCAGTCTGCAACGTATGATTGCAATCGGCTGCAGTACGCTCACAGCTCTGTTTAGACACGTAATCTAATTTTACCATTATTCAGTTTGTGAAATGAAACTAGTGCACTTTCAAATGTGCAACTGCAAGATTGTGAAAGTGGTATACTACATCTGAATCTCCGTCTGCACGTATGTGTAGAAATCATACACCATTCATTAATTTTTATGTCCATTTCGGTTTAAAGTAAGACAGCCCATTTTTCTTCGAATTTAAAAATGAATTTTGCTTTTCCGTTTTGGTCTTTATTGAAACGCTATTTGTTTGATTTCAGTTTGAATTTGTTTGATTCATTTTTTTTAGAAAGAAAACTGTGAAGCTGAAAAAAAACATTTCCTGAAGCTGAAAATATTTTGTAAATAGAAATTGTGTTAGGTTACACAATGGACCATACCACATGATTACAGTCTACAGTCACAGACCTGCACACATTTAAACCAGTAAAGGGCTGTGTTTGCGATAAATTTGTGTAGCACTGTGTGGAGAGTGGTGGCGATGTGGCTGCCTGGTTGGATATAAACCTAATTATATAAAATAATAATCCTGCCTTAAAGCTTTATATATTAAAAGCACTCAATACATTAGTATGACCTCTAAACATTTTACAGATTCAACTGAAGGCAGACTATATTAAGCTTTCACATTTTACCTGGTGCCCATTTAATAATGTCCTGAAATGTTTTTTTTTCTTGGGGGTGGGGGATACATTCAGTGAAACATATGTATTCTCTCCTTCTTCTTCAGTCAACTAGAAAGTGGGCTGAATCAATAATGAAATAGTATTAGTGTAAATAAACGAGTAGAAATACCCATGGGGATGTGAACTGGAAAGGAGATGACACCAATTCAGGTGGTCATGTACCATGCACATGTATAGACTGCATAGAAATGCCAAAAAGATGAGTTCTGATGGCTTGCAAATAGATAGTTGCCATGGTAATAAGGTAGCATCAAGGTTATTTTGGTAACCTTTTAAGGGTACAGTTTCATGTACATGCATGAACACTGCCCAGAGCACTGAGATACGTCCTCTAATTGGTGTACTCTTACCTTGTATCCACTATCCGGTACAATTGCTGAAGTGGTGTTTGTCATAATTATGAGGCAAACATTTAAAATGAGATTGATAAATAAATCAAGAAACAAAGAATGAGCAAAACTTATTATTATTAGCCAAATTTTGTCAATTTTTAACTCTGGCCCCATTCCCAATAAAAGAAGAGCTGTTAGAAACATGTCAAACATACCACAAATCTAAGAATACAGTGCCTACATTTATCTGGATAGAAAAAGACATAAACATGTGCATCCATGTAAAAATGTAGCTCAACTGTTCTTTATTTCATTATTCATGGGCATGGTAGCTTAGAGTGCTCAGCGGCCTTGTGATACAGTGACTTATTGTCCCATATTCTCAAAAGAGGTTTTAATTGTACCACGTTACAAAACCATGGACTATGCAGATTTTTAAACATAATTAAGCTTATTTCATCGCGTACACAAAGTTAAATCCAATTAAATGTGCGCTTTCGGCAAAGTGCACTTAAAATGAAGTGTGTTAATGAAATAAATCTGCATAGTCCATGGTTTGTACCATGGTACAATTGAAACCTCTTTTGAGAATACGGGCCATTATGTAAGCGGGCATATCAATGATGCAATCAATATTTACAACCAATTTTATTTGTGCATGGATTGCTGTAGAATTTTAGTTGAATGAAAATATTAAAAATGGGACATTAACATTCCTGCATGAAGAATAAAAAAGAAATAAATTGGCATTTTGTTATACATGTATAATTGATGATAATCGTAGTAGAGGGATAGAAAGCCAAATGTCAAAGGAAAATAAGGAAAACATGCAGAGAGCATTGTGTACATTTGTCTCTTATTACAAATGTCATCACTCTCCCATTAGAGTTAGATCTAGTGAATCCCTCTCCAGCTTCAAATACCAACTGATTCTATCACCCACGTTTATTGGAGACTCTAAGACATTGAAAACAACAGAAGCAGTAACACCTTTTTTGTCCAGTTTTGTGTGTGTGCATTTAAGATGATCCATTAACATTTTTGTATGGGTCTTTGATTCATTATTCGTGGTAAAGAATTTTTTATTTTTATATTGAAACACTTTATATAGGTTTGGGACTCCTTTTTGGGAGAACATTTATATAAGAACAAGTTTCCTTTTGATTCCCCTTGGCTACATGTACAAGTGTTAATTTACACATTGAAAGTGAATCATAAATAAATAAAGATCATACAGTGCAGAAGAAAGACGGTGAAAAGAAACAAATGAGTTGTTATAAAGTGGAAGTGTATGTTGATAATATTTAGGAAGTGCGTCTTCATCTTCAAATGAAATGATCTAAGCCAAAAAGACAAGATTGTATGAAGCTATAATGAAATATCAGGAAATATTTCTGTTTCGTATGTGAATTCAGACTGTATTTACAAATAATTATTTTGATTTCCAGGTATACATGTATAGACTGCTCCAGTATCTAATTTTGTTTAATATCAATTATTAACCAGACAATTGACTATACAGTACTATAAAGTGTTGCTTTGCTGTCATTATAGATACATGCTCCAATGACCCATGATGCTATTAACCTTTGTCTTGTAGTGTTGAAAACAATTGGTTTTATTGGGGGTATAGAATTCAGAGAGAGAGAGTGAGAGGGATAAGAGAGGTTTGGGGAATAGTCCTGAAATTTGTACTGACATTCTCTCCAGCATCACCTTTAGGAGACTCTTCAGCAGTAACCATGGAACCAAATTTACCAAAATTCAGGGACTAGTATTATACACTGTACATGAGAAGAAAGAGGAAGATGCACTGAAAACTTTGAGTCTATTATAAATACAATACATGCATAATATAAGATGTTGAAATGAGAATAAAACAAGTTTAACTACTTGTACATTGCCAGTTTTCACTTTTATCTGCCTCTCACAGATAAATTTCATTCATGTTGAATTCATATTTTAATGTTTAAAATTCATGTATATAACAGTGGGAAAAATAATAAATATTGCCAATTTGAGGATTAAAGATGATTTTTTTTATTTACTTCCATCAGCTCTGTAAGATTATAGGTTAAATGAATATAAAAGATGTCAAAGTTTTCACTCTTTAGATTTTTGTTGTTGTAATTACAGGATCCATGTGGTATCATCTGTGCTGTGATGACCTATCTATTGATTGGTTACGGTCAGTTTGCTGTCAACGTGGTGCTGCTATTGCCATCAGGTATCCAACCCTATACAGTCATCCATGGATTCATCTTCAATTTGTTTGCAATCTTTGCTGCAGTCTCTCACGCCAGATCTATGCTCACAGACCCAGTAAGTGACAATTTCTTTTGCTAGAATTCTTTTTTAATGATTGTGGTGGTGGTGATTAGTTTACCCGATTGCTAAGAAAGTGTGAATACTTGTAAGCAAGCAACCATATGACTTAAGGCATAAGGTCCTCTCTGCGGGACCAGGGCCCTGTTGCATAAAAGTTACTATTTATGGTAACTTTGCCATCCAATGGTAACTACTATGGTAACAATGCTCATCAGCCAATCAAAATCAAGGATTCTATGACAGATACCATTGCATGGCAAAGTTACCATAATGGTAACTTTTATGCAATGGGGCTCTGGTAATGAGGATAAATGCCTTACCAAAGAGCGCTAGCGCACCAAGTTGGATTTGAATCTCGGTCACCAGAATATGAAACTCCTGCTCTTCCGATTGAGCTATTACGCTTCTTCTGTGGTTCATGTACAGCAATTATGAATAGTGCATCTGCATATGCCTTTGTCAGGATTTTTACCAGATATTATGATCAGATCTGGGCTTACTCACATACAAAGAATGCACAATCTCCACTCCCTGGGGAGGTTTCCAGCTACAAGTCGAAGTCATTCAAGTAACAAAGTAAGGCTTATCACGATCTACAACGTAGGAGGAAAGTATAGGATTCGTAGAAAACCACTCTCAAGGTAATGTTAAGAAATATAATGCAGGCTGGATAATGTTTCATAAAAAACTGTCGTCAGTTATTTTCTCAAGCAATTATTTCAGTTAGGCAGATGAGATGCAATGATATCAGAAACCTATATCAAAGATCTGTCATTGAAAATCACTGACAAATAGCTTCATGAAACATCCTTGTGCGAAAAGCAATGTTTGGAGCTAGTCACACAAATGGCATATCATGGCAATAAATCAAGGAAAAATGATGATCATGGTGACTCTTTTACATATGGTAACTACCATTGTAGCCTCGATTTTGATTTCCTGCAGAATCCTGTTCCCATCATGGTACAGTGTATTTCAGTTACCATGTATTACATAATGAAGCGATTTTAATGACAAGGGCACTAAAAAATAAAAAAAATATGTATATCACACTGCTTCTGAAAAAGTACACTGTTCAAATTCACCAGTAGTAAGGCTGTAGGATTACTTTATTTCTTCAAAGTCAATGTTGCCTGCTAAAACATCTGTTCCTGTCCAGATATTTCCATTAGGTGTATAATCACTTCACCAAGAGTTCTAACTGTAGTGAAAATCAAGAATACAGTACTTCATGTTCTGATGATTTTCAGTGCTTTGTGTCCGTACATACATCTTCTTTTGTCTTTCTTTACCTGATATTACAAAGTTGAAGAAAGAAAGAGAAAGAAAGATGTCACACTGGAGAAAGTCTAATTTGCAATACAAGTGTATGATGTAGCCTTTATGCAACAACAACAATCATTCCATTTTAATTCAAGTATTTATTTCCAATTCAATTTAAAAAAATTTGTAAATAAATACTTGAATTGAAATTGAGTGTTTGATAAGTAGTACCAATCATTTGTCATTTCATAACTGAAGTGGATACAATATAGACATTGTTATTATTATTAATTTTATTTTTTAACAATTTCCCAACCCAAGAGTTTGTCCACATTCCCGCATTGTCGTAATAAAAAAGATATGAACAATGGAGTTCAAGAAAATTTACAGGTACAATTTGAGTTCCTGTTGTGTCAACCGTCTAATTTAGTTTTATACTCTAGCTCAGTGTGAACTTCACTGAAGTAGTTCATGTCTCTGAAAGAAGATCTTTTGATTAACAGATGGAGAAGGCCTTGGAAACACATTACACTGTCTGGCAAAGCGGAGCATCAAGGAGATCACCCAAATGGGTTTGTCATGGAAAACACAACAAGTTTTTTTGTTTAATAACTTCAGTGAACTAGATGGCCTTTAATTGGAAATCTGTCCCCTTGTGGTCCATGTCGGTATGAAATGAAAATCAATATAGAGTAAAGCTGTCTTGAGCATCCTTTTGTTTTGAAGATGAGCAATAGACAGCATGCCGCTTCTGTTTAATTGCCGCTTGATATCATTCTAGACACAGCGTTGAATTGAGGGGGTCAGATTGAAGTTCATTTATGACCAAGGAATTTGTCAGTAATTTAGCACTTAATGAGTGCAATTATGTAGCCTACATAGATCTGTAGGATATCAAATACTACTTGATTGCTTACATGTTTGCATACCTTTGATTTGCCGCCAGCAATTAAACTCCGTGAAAAATATGCTTGTACTATTAATCAGAACCAACTGGATTTTTCCAAGTTATAGCTTTCGTCAGGTCACTTTATGAACTATGATTTTCCCTTGTTAACTATTGTTTATTAAATATAAAATTTGAGCTTTAGAATCATCTGTGACCTGCAAAGAAAGACTATTTGACTGGGCAAACAAAAAGTTTTAGCAGTGAGGTTACGCTTTTAATATCTCTCTTCGGAATGTCCCTCATTTGTGTACTACTGCAAATATCTAAATACAACTTAAAGAAGAAATACTTTTAAAAAATAATACAAAATATGTTTAATTTGAAGAAGATCAATTATTAATTACCAACTGCCTTCATATTTTAAGAGATTCACAATTTAGGGCCTACACATTAGGTATCTATAACTAGGCCTGTTTATAAGTTTAATGCAACTGTCCATATTTGAAAAGGTTTTTTAAAAATATTGCTGCTCTGCTTAATGTCAGAATACCAAGTATTAACAAAAACACACATAAAAGATTTTCAAAGTTTGAAGATATTGACATGTAGGTTGTATTAATTAATATGATTTCACAATCCATGAGCTTATCTTCTGAATGTTCTTGTCTTTAAATCCTTATTTGGAATAGTTATTGAGATGAACGTGTACTTGTAATTTTAATAATAATAATAATTATATTTGCTTATATAGCACTTAACACTTACTTTCTCAGATATTTCTAAGCACACTACAGTAATGCAGCATAATTACCCTGGCTTTAGCAGAGCAACTGTTACACTCTGCATTTCAAGGTATAAATTCTTACACCCATGCACATCACCTGGGTTGAGTGCAGCACAATGTGGGTAAATTCTTGCTGATGGAAAACATGCCATGGCTTGGAATCAAACCCACGCCCCTCAGATTGAAAGACAAGAGTCACTACCACTACACCATGGTGCCCCCAGAGTACCATTTGTTCAGATTTCTTCCTCCCAAGATATGACAGTGGAGATGTGGTCCAACCACTTCCAAACCTTAGCCAGAGTGCTCAAACTCCCAACCACCCCCTGCTATCATCAGTGGTAGATCTATTCTTGGCGGTATCAACTATCAGTTTGTTCATTTCATCCTCATCCATTCAGCCTGACCCTGTCAGATCGGGTCCCTTTTTTTGGATGCACTGTTCCAACCGAGTTACGTTTGCTCAGGAGGTGATGGGTAAATGTAAGAAATAGATCAAGCACCGAACTCCAGCGATTTGCGGTCTTTGTCCTGTACGTAAGGGGACCTCTTTGAAGGGTTCAGATTTGCCCAACTTGATTGATAAGAGTGCATCTGTATGTTCATAGTGTTAGTGAAGATGAAGAGTGAGCCACATCACCCATCATTGGTGACAACCCTTTGCTATGCTTTGAGGTCATGGATGATTCTATTCGGTGAAAGAGGGCCCTTTTACACATGAAAAATATATTGTAAAGAACCGTAAAAAATAATTTGCAGTGATCAGCTACATGGATGACTATTGAATTCATAAGAGTGTCTGTGAACAGTACTCATTTGAGATTAAAGGGGAAATTTTTTTATATCATATTTTAAACTGTAAGTTTGGAATGGGTTGACTTTGATTCTATTTAACGCTTTAAACAGCATCAGACTTGGCTTGTTTGACCATGGACCTACTACATGTAGGTCCATGGTTTGACTAATTCATTCATCCATTGATGCTTATTGGCCTGCTAGGAGTCAGAAAGCTATAGAAGGTTGCTGTCAAAAGCATCTCATCAGGATTTGAGCAAGAATATTTTGTTTTTAATTTCGCTACCTTGAATTCCCATTAGTCTGCCCTAATACCTTGAAAGCTTTGAGGCAGCATGAATCCAACCTCCTGCATTTTAGCATTGTTCATGTGTCATCTTTCAGGTGTACATGTATCCTGAAGATTGATCACATTCTTACATATTTTCATATTTTAAGATTGGATCATAAATCATTCTTATCTGATTTCTCACTTGAATATCATTGCATTTTGTCTGTGAAGCATGTGTATGGTTTGTGACTTTAAAGTCTGAGGATGAAATAAGTTACAAGATTATAGACTTTTCGGTTTTAGCGCGGCTGTTTGAAATCTTTTGAATGTAGCAACAATAGTAATTCATTTTTTCCTTTGATTGAGTTTATGAATGTCTTTGTGTATTTTCATTATTGATTTGATTTTGTTGAATACATTACTCTTTTTTTATTCTCTCCCTATTATGTGGATGCAATATTTATGATAGAAACATAAATGTAGAAAAAGGCAAACAATAACAGGTGTAAATTCCATATCCTAGTTTGGAAAATCACTATCACTAGTCATAGACAGCGATCAATAAAGTTGAGAAAATTGAAGAAAATCACATTTTACCCTCATGATTAAACTGGGGAAAAGACCGTTATCGGATATCATGGTCCCATGGTGCACATCATAGCAAACATCTTGTTACCTAAACAGCCCTTGGAGATCCTATTTATTAATCAAGATTTTCCTCTCACCTTACAGTAAACAGCTACCCCTCTAAGCTCCTTGGTAGGTAACTCATGCTAAATTGCTCAATCCTATTATACGACTCCCGAGGCTCCCTGTTTTGGATGTATCCAGGCTTTTCGAGAAACCAGATACCTGGTATGACTACTCACCTAACAGGAAGCCCTAGGAAAGCTTCTCAACTCAAGTGTAGATCTGTATACAATATTGATGCTAATTCTGTGTATACAATTTGATGATTTCATGTTCTTAATAAAGTCAGTTTGATTTAAATCTAAATATGCCAATAAATGATTATCCTTAAGCATCAGAGTTATTTCTCCTCGTGTAAGGTTCATAAAGCAGTTTTTATGACTGACAACTGTTGAAAGCTACTGAAATCGTTGCATGTGATTGGCTTAGAGCATTTAAACCGGTCTTTGAACAATACTGACAAGATGTTTCATGCAATACTTCAGCTTGTGAGAAGGAATCTGTACTATCGAGTTGGTACAATGTATCTTTTAGAAACAAATTTGGGAAGACATTAGTGTAATACTATGGAAAATGTTTGTAAACGATATATATGTGAATTTGCATTGGATTTAAACCTGCAATTCTCCTATTTCAGAGGAAAAGAAAAGTAGGGGAAATCTTGATGATAAATGAAATTTTAATCCGTTTTTTCAATATTCTTTTTTAATCGTGAAATAAAGTCTAACCTTGTGTGTTTAATCAATACCATGTTCAACACATCATTAAAGATGAAAGCTGTGGGACCATGCTATCGTGAGTGATGGGAAATTTATGGACTAGCTACATGTATTCTTTCCTAATTAATAAGCCCTGGTAATTTGTCACATATTCCTTCATAACCCATCTATCATCTTCCATGATGTATGCTCTACATTAATGGCCCCTAAGGACATGATGTGATCGAGCTCTATTTTAAAGGGTAGAGTTTAGTCTGACATCTAGTTGATTTGGATAGAAGCAATAAATTGAAAGAAGTATCTTTAATGAAGGTTCAGTAAAAATTAAATGTTAACAGATTAAAAAATATGTTATGTCATTTGATAGCCGGTATATATAGTATATACAGTGCGTATCAAAAAAAAGTTTACACTTAGAAAAAATCCTGTAAAATCATACATTTGATATATCCTGAAATTTAACATTGGTACAGATCCATTTAAGCAAAAAATATTTTCGCTTGAGCGAGCACCACTTACTTTTGAAAAGTTAGTGAAAAATGATTTGCGCAGAACTTTGAAATAGTAGACCATAATCATGAAGAACACATGGAATTTAGCTAGTAAATTTGATCTGAAGATATCTTTTACCTTTTTTAACTTGTTTCCTTGCCCAAAACACATAGAAGAGTGCATTTTGCCCCACCCCACTCCCCCACACACCGAGCCATTGTGACGATATTTGCTTTACACTGAGCTGTGATTTACATAAATGGCTTAGGCTTGATTTTCATTTTGTTAATCATTGTCAAGCTTGGAAAAGTGTGGAGAAACAAGAATAATAGGAAAAATAAAATGTAAACCCACTTTAAATGATAAAAACATAGTGAAAAAATGCTGGAGATGTCTGATATAAACTTTTGTTCAGATTCAGTTATGTCCTCAGATCCAGCTGGCACGAAAAGGGTGAAGTTGTGCTTACTAAGTCTTGAAATTTCAATTTGGGTGGCAAAATTGTTACAAAATGCTTGAATGTATCCGTTTTATTTCAGTTGACTAAAAGTGCAAGGAAAATGTATGAGAAATGTTGTGCAGGGTAAGCTTGATTTTGCCCTTTCTCCTTGACACAGCGTGAAAACGGTGCATTTCTGCGCAAACAGATTTCTGCGAGCTTTACAAAAACGGACAGTGCTCACTCAAGTGTAGCATTCTGTCAAAACTTTTACTTTCATTGGATAGATGAGACCCAAACCCAAGATTGTATGAGAACAAATTACCCACATGTTGTATATTTTTTAATTCCCAGGGCTTTTTCAAAGTGTAAACTTCTTTTGATACGCACTGTATAGCCAGATAGCGAGTGATTGCCAGTAAACCATGTGATATAAATTTAGGATATTTTCAGAAAATAAACAAGAATTCTACCTGTGCATTCAATGCATTATCAGATATAGTATGCTTCTTTGAAAAAAATATAAGAGGCATGAAATATGACTCTGACTGAAATATGTTGAGATAGATCTAGGTTTTAGAAAAGGAGAAGCTTTTGGGGCAGTTGTGATCATTATTTGAAGATTATATAAGATGCACGGTACCACTGAAATAGGTGCTATGAAAGCAAAATAAGATTTTCTACAAAACTTGAAATATAAATTTCCAACACTTTGTGTGGATTTGTCTTGTAAATGAAGGGAAAATCTATGCAATGCAAGTTTTTTATTTTTTATGCATTATAGCGATGTCACATACCCGCGTTGGTTAAAATTTGTATCTACCAAGAACGCTTTAAAATCCGCGTTCATCAGATGTAGATGACTACATAGCATCTTTTGACAAACTTATTTAGCATAAATACATCCTCACCTTTCACGTTATAAGCATTATTTTAGGGTTGGATGAAGTTTTATCGATAATTTGGGGGCTTTTTGGACATCGTTCTGAGCAGTCAACCTCTTTCGCCTATCCGCCATTTTGATTTCATGCTGTACATCTTCGAACGTATAATAGTGCGTATTATCGACAAAGAGAGAAAGGTTATCGATATCGCTAAGTGGCAAAAACAAGCGATTATCAACAGAACTATCGATAAAGACGTTATCGATAACAGCCCTAGTCTAGAATGAATTAATAAGAAAAGAAATCAATTGAGACTTAGTTGCCTGAACATACTCACTTTCATTTATTTCCTGAGTATTCAAAGAAAATTTCCACGACGTTGTTATGGCATTTTAATTTGGCATTTTCATTAGGGATGAAAATTAGAAAATCGTGTGTTTATGAAATGCTGGGATCAGTTGATTTAATAAAGCTTTATTTTATATTAAGTCTTTCAGCATCTTAATTCTTGATAATGGAATCTAAATTTCAAGGTAAAAGAACAAGGTACATATTTCAATTGAAAGAAACTTATCCCGTTCCTAATCACACTCCTTTCAGAGCGAGATGAGGGACTGGTCCTGATGGAGTCAGGTTTTGGTCTTTCAAGAGTGAGTTTTTGCCTTTTTTGGAGTGAAAGTGTGAAAAAGATGCACATCTTCACTCCAAAAAAGGTGGAGGTTCGCTCTTGAAGGATTGAAATAGTGCTGTAGCCGAACTGCCGAACCGAACGGAAGTTCGCCGAACTCGGCACTTCCGAACCGGACCGAACCGAACCGAACACAAAGGCCTGGTTCAGTAGTTCAGTAAAAGAAAAAAAAAACATATATTACTTTAAAATGCATAAGTGCGATGACTACATATATTTAGGTATAAAAAAAAAAAAAAAATATTGGTTAGTGATTGTGCACAAAAAGAATTCCACTCTATATATTTTTTTAAATCCACTATGATAGCTCCCATCTCGTCTTTGATTGAACTGTTATCAACTTAAGAATATTTTATTAACATGAATATATTTTTTCTTGATAAAATGAGGGGACATTTTGAAGCTAAACTTGGTATAAAAGTGTGGTTTAATTACGTAGTGCCGTAATCGATCGTGATCGTAATCGGACCTAATCATTTTGTATTTAATAAAGAAAAAGAACCAGACATAAATTCATTCCTCGTAAATGACAAAGTATGACAGCTTCGGTCTCGTGTTTGATTAAATTTGTATCATTTTCAATTTTTTTTATAAACATGAATTTATTTTTTTCTTCATAAAATGTGGGGACATTTTAAGCTTAACTCAGTTAAAAAGTGTAGTTGAATTACGTATTGCTCTAATCCGACGTACATTTAATTGTTTTGTATTTAAAAAAGAAAAAGACAAGACATAAATTAATTCCTTGTGACTGACAATGTAATGGTAAAGTATATATATTCCACCTGAAATTTCCATATTAATATAAAAGATAAATAAATAAGAGATGAAGGAATGAGGTTGAAAAAAACAGAAAAGATAAAAATTCAAACCAAATCAACGCATGTTCCCTGATCGATGTTCCGGAAATCAAATGGTTGGTAAGGAAAGTTGAAACAGGAAGTCCAAACAACCTGCTCTCAGTTGCTATTATACAGGTAAAATTCGTATTCCGAACTTCAAACGTTTTTCCGTTGTCAATATTTTCTAAAAAGTGGTTTAATCTGGTCAATTACTGAAAATGAAATAATAAATTATCAGTTCCGTCTTGGTTCTGACGATCATCGCCGAGTGATTTCACAACACTAAAATACACAGTACAGTCCCATGTACTCATTTTCGTGTTGGAAATATGTTTGAAGTCACGTAGCGTCGATCTTTCTGGACCAAGAATGGACTGATATTTTATCTTTTTGAAGTAATTGATTGACCAGATTTAACCACTTTTCAGAAAATAGGGACTTTCTAAAACATTTCATATTCTTTGGAATGTGAATTTTACCAGTATAATAACAGTTGAGTTGAGGTTGTTTGTCTACTGTTTCGACATTCCCGATCAACACTTTCCAATTTGAGAAGCTGCGTTGGCAATGACATTGTAATCGATCATGATCTTAGCTACATGAAATAATCATGAAAAAAAATATTCTTTTCTCTCGTTATAAATATTTTTTTCTTTTGATTTTTTTTTATTTTCATTTTAAAAATGAAAGTAGAAATGACTCATATTTTTTGTTTAAATATTAAAACAAAAGAAAGTTATGCAACAGTTTTCATAACTATTCTTTTTAGAAACAAAGTTTATTATAAATATATGACAGAATATTTGGCATTTTATGTGTTCGTTGGTTGGCGAACTTTATTTTTAATATGTTAAATTTAATTTGGCATTTATTGCCGAACCCCGAACCGAACCAAAGTTCGGAAAAAAATTGCCGAACCGTGCCGAACCGAACCGAACCCGAACATGCCGCCTGACTTGCAGCACTAGATTGAAATCTCGCTCCATCGGGACTGGTCCCTCATCTCACTCTGGGAAGGTTGTGGTTAGGGACCACAATAGCCCCTTTGCATTTAGAGAATACTCTTGGCCACTCGGTTTAAAATGAGTTCAGTAGAGAAAACCATAGGCAAATTACTCCCCAACTATCTGTTATCTTCAGTAGATGTTAAAACATTATGGCCCCTATTCAGAACTTGGGTTTAAATCCAATCATGGTTTAAAGTTGTGGTGTTACTAGATGGATAGCCAATTGGGGCACAAATCTCCATTAGTGCAAGTTCTTTATTAACTCACATGACACTCAAATCATTTGTAACTGCTGGGAATGATAACTGAAGTATTTTTCTTCATTATGAAAGCAAATGGAAACAGTATAGTAAACATAAGAAATATATGATGTAAACAGAATTTGAGCTTTTGGCTCCCATAATATTAACATAGAGTTAGACTGTGGTCTAAGTTAAACCTGACTGCAAAATACGGCCCTCAATTTCTTTGCACTATTTTTGGAAGTTTTTATCACTGACAAGCTGTGTACACTGATGTTATGGTGGTGTCAATTTCACTATTTTCATTCCTACCTCTTTTTATGTTTCATTTTGTCATCTATTCATTGAAAATCTTTGTTTCCACTCTTTTTGTTCACTTATAACCAATCTACATGTATAACCTTTTTATTTTTTTATTTTTATTTATTCATTTATTTGATTTATTTTTGGAGGGGGGAGGAGGTTATTGCTGCAGCACACTGATATTTCCTTTTGATACTTTTGCAATGGGAAGTGGATCATGGAAATATGAAATTTAGCCATTCTAAAAATTCTTGAATCTAATCCATCAAGATAGACTCTACTCTCATTTTTTGTAATTTTTTAAACTCTGGCCTGTCATTTGAAAGTGGAGCAATAAAATATGATATTCAACGAGTCTTCAAATTCTAAAATGCACTGGGATCTTTATGCATAGGTTGCTAATGGAAGAATTTCTTTCCATAGCAACAGGAGCTAATGCTTAATTTCTATGGCAACATGGAATATCCTGTAGCACACGTAAACACTGAATAATTCAAATGCTACCTTAACAGTAAAGACTGGTGCAAAACCGGGAGAGTGTATAAAACAGCTAGGGTGTTTGAGTTGCTTGAGTTTGGGACTTTAATTAGATTTATAAATAAATGAAAATAAAAAATTCAATGTAATTATCGAATAAAAACATGACAAAATGATATGACCTAATGATGATGTGATAAAAATTGTCAAGAAGTGGATGTGTTAAAAAATGTTTTAGTTGGAGTAAGTTTATCCTGTATGCCAGATTTTAAGTTCAACAGCTACCTTTTTGTGTAAGTTTACCACTCATATAGCATGTTAATTTCTAAACTTTAATCAAATTTGAAATTGATTTTATTGCTTGATTTCATTCTGTTGTGAACATGTCTTTAAGCATGATACTATACAAGATCTTTAGGCTCTTAAAGGATAGAAGAAAGCCACAAAGATAAAGTCAGAGAAGGAGAACAGACTTCCCAAATGATCAAGGTGCCATATTTTCTGAGGGTGACATCTGCACACCTGGACTCTTGGGTGACTGCTTAAAGAGACTCTCTTCTTAGAGCCCCTATCAAGTTCATCTAGACTGATGAATTATTGATGCTCCTTCACTCGAGCAGAAACACAGGAACAAATCCTCCGGGCTCGCTCCTAAAATTAAGCTAGAAAGCATGATGCGGGTCAACTCTCCAGTTTTAGGCTCAGGGACAGAAACCGATAGGCCTGGAGAAAAGAAAATCGTGGCATTTGTTAGGGTTGAGATGGTGCGGCTATCGCCACAGAGGCAGAAGTAAATGGTGACGATGATACTGCAGTGTCGAAACATTGGGATCACTTAGCGTTGATTGTTTTTCTATTGATTGGCGGCCTCTAGTCATTCGCCTCACATTAGTCCTGGGTCGATACTCTTTCATGCAGGAGGCATTGATACTCAAAGTCTGCTCCTTCCCTTATATAGAATGTAGGAAGGGCTTCTATGCAAGGAAAGTATCAGTCAAGCTTCATTTATACTGGTACTTAAGAATGAATGATGATATGTTCAGGATCTTTGTATGTAAACACAACATATCTATAATTTCATGAATGTTTATCCTTGTATATTCAATTCTTATTTAACTTGTCTTTTTCTATTTCCTGAAGATCAAATTTTGGAAAAGAGCCAATCGGTTCAGTATCCATGTACATGAAGGCTGACAAGAAAAGGCTATCTATGTTTGTAATGAATTGTTTAAAAAGTATCTATACTTATTTGTAATTTCATTTCATAAAAAAATCACAAGTGACATTCAATCATACAACAGATGACCGAGTGAAATAGAGAGGAGCCAACAAAAGGCAATAGCTTGTGGGTTGGACTCCTTTTCAAAGCTCTGTAAATGATAAATATTTTGTTCTCTTGACAATACCATTTGCATTTCAATGTACTTTGTTTATTTGTTTATTAGAACCTATTCTAAAAGATTTTTCCTATCGTTCTAAATAGTTTGGTTCTGTTGTCGCATAAAACTGAAATGAAAAGATCCAGGGCAAGTAAGTTTTTCAATATTTGAAGTTAAGCACAGGAATGAATTTCACGTCCGCATTTCTTTTTTTTACCAAAAAAGCAGAGTTTAGGTCACTTTGTAAAATCATGCGTATATAATGCACATAGTTTTTCAGCGGCATAAACAATGGTTTGAGACGGTGTGTAAAGTCATTCAATGCATACACACTTCATACATGCAACATTGAGGTTGGGTTTTTTACCTCTACGCACCATTCCGGAGACTCTATGGTACAGAAAGAATGGTTTAGGCCACTTTGTAAAATCAAAGGAGGGGGTTCTGCAGCTTTATGCAAAATTTAGATATGCTCTTATTCTTTAAATAATGATCTTAACTTTGGCAATTGGGCTTTCAGAATATGCAAAAATCTAAATTTTAAAAAAGTTGACCAAAAATTGTTTGGTTTGTGCCAGTATGTATTAAAATCACTGACGAATGTACAAAATGCATCGGATTGAGTTTAGAAATACTTAGTATTGTTGGGGCATCGTGGTCTAGTGGTTACAAATCTCGTCTTTCATTGAGAGGGGCGTGGGTTCAAATCTCAGCCACGGCATGTTTTCCTTCAAGAAATGTATCCTCATTGTGCTGCATTCAACCCAGGTGAGGTGAATGGGTACCAGGTAGGATTAATTCCTTGAATGCACCAAGTGCCTTTAGCAGCTGGAGCTATAGCAGGGGTAATATATAGTGCGCCATTGAATAGGAAACTAGATAAATCGGTGCCCATGAATGCTATGTATTATTATTTGTTGTTTTCACTCATATTCTTATTTATAATCAGGAATGATTTCATTGCAACTAATTTCATTTTCACATTTCTAGGGTTTTTGCCGTAGCTGCATTGATTTCTCCTTCATATATTCTTTATTATATCCTTTTGAAATTCATCTCATTCTACTTTTCACCACTAAGAAGAACTTATCATGCTGAGTGCATGGCAGATGAATAGTTAATGCCTGCATGGCGACAACCCCTCCAAATACTATAATGACAGTTTATACTACCCTGAAAAGGCAGTAGGTCGAGAAATGATGGACAGAAAAATAATGGGAGATCTAGGGTTTCATCCCATTACCCTGCCATGGCCCTGTGGATCGCAGGCACCCCAATCTCTTATACCCCTTTCATAGTGCGCTTTTACCCGGTGAACTTCGCTGGCGAAGTTAGCCAGCGAAGGGGAAAGTGTCCAGTGTGAAAGGTACACAGGAGAACTATTTTACATGCTGAAAATGCGCTTAAAATATCAAAATACTTTGATTTTTTGTTTGTTTTGCTTCTAATATTTTTAGAATATGTTGTGATGTATTTTTTTACACCTTTTTGTTCGTTCTAATTCTGCATGCACGTGCCGAGTGAGCTGATCAGCAGCAGCAGCTGAGAAGTGTTTACCTGCCGTCATCTCCAAAACTTCACTGTTAAAATTAATTAGGAATCTGCAATTCATAAGGAAAGAGTACAATTAAAATTCAATTTTAAAAAAGCGCGCGCTTTCATTGACACTGGGTCTGCACTTACTTCCGCCCTAGCAAATCACCCATCGACTTTCGCCGGGGAAGAGATGTCAGTGCGAAAGGGTACATTTTTTTCTTCGCCGGGGAAGTGAGGAATGCGTGCCGGAGAAGTTCGCCGGGGAAAAATGAAGAGGCCAGTCTGAAAGGGGATATTAGTCAGGGACATGCTTCAATTTACCCACTAAGAGCTGCATTTTGGGCTTGATGTGGCTAATACAGTAGGTAAATATCCATGGATAATTGAATTGGCAGCCAATAGTTAGATGGTTGATTTAGGCATGACCAAGTTCAGATTCACCCCTTAGGGTAACATGGGGCTGTGCTGAAGGATCATTGAGAAATTAGAAAATAAGATGGCAAAAATAGGACCCAGAGGAGTCCACGGTCATTCTATCAAAGTGTACAAATTTGTATACTGTATACATACGCACTGACATTATAAAGAAAAACAACATACATGAACAGTTCATTATCCGAATATCGACATATGTTTTGTGGATGTTTGGTTGAGTGGACACTCTGCATAGTAATTGATAATAACTATTGTTCGATATGTACAGAGAAAAAGAAAATATGAGTGAGACCAAGAGAAAGAGAGAGAGAGAGAGAGAACAGAAGGAAAGTGTAATCCTATGAGCTGCGACTTTGCTCTCTTTCATTCTGTGTAGTCAAAATCAACCTGGTTTAATTAAAATGTCTCAGTCAGAATCTGTGGAAATGCACTTCTTGCAAGTCATACATGACACTTGACAAGGTACGGTATGCTTGAATGCTCTATCATGTGTGGCTTTTATTACTTTTAAGATGGAAAAAAAAACGTGCGATTCCATTCCATGTAAATGTTTATATACTGCATGCATTTTGACAGTTGATTTTCTTTGATATTGCATATATTGCATACTCTGAGTCCTTCTTAGGTGACTAGGTTACAGTGGTTTATAGGCTCACTTGCTTTTACCAGTTAGTGACTTTAACAGCCTAAAACAACTGTCGTTTTTTTGCCTTCATGTAGAATTGTTAGAATTACATATTTATATGTGGCCTTGCATTTTATAGAAAATGGATATTGATGATCAAATTGCTTTGAGTTTTTCCATTTTATTTTGTGATGGATATATGGATGACTTTATGAGGTAGTTTAGGGATGATACTGAAGTGAAGTGTCATTAATTATTATCTGAACCATTTTGTTATCTTGATGTTGAAACACAGTTTGATTAGAATGGAGATTGATGATCATTTGCAGAACGTCCATATAATTTTTTATTTCTTTTTCAAATAGTGATGAATTTATCAGGACTTGAGGGAATAAAGACAGATATGTAGGTCATTCTACATGTAGCCTCCACAAAGCAGTGTTTTTCAATCTTTAAAATGTCTGAATTATTCCATTTTTATTTTAATAGAATTTGCCTTTGACAGCCATATTTTTTTAAAAATACATACATATCTATACATAGAGACATTTGTAAAGTTAAAAGTTCAATATTGTAATGTTGAGTGTTTGTGAAAATCTGATATCCTCTGAAAAATACAATTTTTATTCCAGGATATTTAGTTATATTTTTTGTGTCAAGAGGTTGGCATCTAGGGATACTTGTATCAGGAAATGATAATGGTTCAGAATTGTTTGTTGGTCAATTGTATTTTGATATGTAACCATGCTGAAATCGTAATTTTCTTCAAATTCATAACTTTGATGGTCTATTCTTTAATACCAAACTTTATTGATTTGATCTACATGTAACCAGATTTTTAATTTGGGAGATCACTTTTTGGAAGGTTCATTTCATAAAAGTAAACAATTTTAATATTTCAGCTTAAATAACAAGAAAATTAAGTATATATTCGTGCATGGATAAATAAATACCAAAGCTTAAAAATTTCTACAGAAATGTTCTTTTTGTAGTCAAGGTAGGTTTCCATAAAAAATTGAAGTTAGATGAGCTAGTTCTGACTAACATACCAGTACAGTGCGAGTAATTTAGTGTATGCGAGTAGTGGCGCCAGTGGATATTTCTTTGGAAATCAAAAGAATTGTATCTTCTCGGTAACCATTCTACATGCCCCTATCTCCATTTTCTATTCTCTATAGAGCTAACAAACGAACTGATGGGCCAATTTGTGTGGCTGGACGACTAATCACAGTTTAGTGATCAGCGGAAATGATGCCATTGATATTCCGGTAATATTACACTGGAGTAACAAATTGATGAACGCATCCCTGGATATAAGCAATAATAGAGCAGTACAGAGATACACATTAAGGGCAGAGATGTCTCTACCCAATGCCATTTTCATTCTGTCTCCGCTACAGGAGAAAATGTGATTTGAATTATATGATGCATGGCCATTAGCATTGCTAAGAGGATTTATTAGGGTGTATGTACATGTACAGTATGTCCTTGCTTTTGAAAACATTTTTCTTTTTGTCAAACCTGCAATTTGCACGATACAATGTGCATAATGTTATGCTGTGACTGGTTGTCCGGATTTCTTTGCTTCTCATTTCTGCTTTTTTATAATTTCAGATGTGTAACAACTGAGCAAAATTGTTGTTACTAACAAATATGAATTACAGGTTGTGGTATATTCTACATCTGTAGCACAAACTATTCTATAAAAAGTTCAGTTGTGCCCTATCGTTTTTGTTTTGAGGGCAGTTAAATCATGATAGGCACGGCACCCCCTTTGATTCCATTGCCGCCAGTCTGTCATGGAGCCGTTATAACAGAGTTTGATATATCCTTCTCTCAACGACACCACGTTACTCATTCTTTCTGCAGAACAGTGGTATTTTTAGCTGTAAATTGGCCCTCCTTAGATGAGATTGATTAGACTTGGTCTGATGGCTCGCTGTAATTGAAGCTGAAAATGCTTGATTGAATGTCCATTTTAGCATGTGTAGTGATAGAAATGGTTGCGCATGAAATTGGAATGATATGAAGATGGAGCGTTGGCGAAAGATGGAATGAATAATGGAAGCAATGAGGATGGATTGGCTGTGGATTTAACACTCTTCCTGCATGTTGTTATGTGGGATTGGGGGCAGCATAGAGAATGACTATGAATAGTTCAACAAATGTGAAAAAAATGGGACAAAGTCGTGGTTAATTACATGTGATGTGGGAGCTCTAGAGAAAGGAGTTTAATTTTAGAGAAATTAAAAATGGAAAGGGAACGAGTAGCAATTTAGATCTGGGGTGGGTGGGGGGGGGGAAGGGGGAGATTTATGTGCGTATATTCAGGCACCAAGAAATCCCATGGGATGGGGCAGCATAGAGAATGACTGTGAACAGAAACAAATATGAAAGAATTGGGACATAGTCATTGTTGATTACATTGATACCGGAGAGAAAAATGAGTTGAAGAATGAAGAAAGGAAAGGGAAAGAGAAGCAAAAGTATTTGAAGAACAAGATCGAGGGGGGGGGGGGAGATTTGTGTTCATTTACATACAGGCACCAAGAAATTATTCCATGTGATATAGTCAGTGGGTGTGTTGGATATTTGTTTTCAACGAAGAACAGGTATCAAACAAAATCACATGACTGTGAAATATTAGAAATGGAATTATATTCTCATTTGGCATCACCTGTTGACAAGGGGGGGGGGGGGAGCGATGAGAGATAAAGAAAATAATCAAAGGTGGTATAGGCCTACATGTAGTAAGTTGCTCTGAACCACATCAAGCTTCTTTTACCAACTGTGTGATCTAAGTTAGATGTGAATGTAACCTGCTGCAGTTTATGCAGTTATTGACTCCCCTTTATCTTTGCTTATATTCCATTCATATTGGAATTGAAAAAGCATATTGCTTATCACCAAAATCTTTGAATGACTTTGTAAGTTGATATGTATTGTATTTCATTTTTTCATATCATAACCCGGAGAGGAGTTTATAGTACTTGTATGTCTGAGCATTTTCTTTAATTCACTCAAATTATAATCCTTTTTTTCTTCAAAAATGTAGTTTGAAGAAAGAAAAGATTGAGAATATTCTCTACCTTTATTGCTCCTTCCAATACCATTCAATTTTTATAATTGCAAAAATTATGTACTTTAATTGTGATTATTCATAAGTGATGATACTGAAACAAGGATGTGTCGGAAGGGGTAAGTTACTCCTTCAAAGGGGCCAATGAGTGACAGCATGTTAAAAGAAGAAACTCCTCCGCCCGTGCCCTCCTTTCTTTCCTTTGTGATTTTTTTTAAAAGTGTACAGTATGTGAACAAACCCTAATAGTTCATTGGCATGGTGGTATATATATAATGGACCAACAGGGGTTAGTGACTCTTAGCTGTGGCATAGATTTTCAATTCTGGAGTGGGCGGTATTTGATTAAAAGCCTTTATTGTTATTCCATTGCATCAGCAGTACAGACATTGTTTTTGGACAGTCTGGAAGTACTGCTGAGTGAGGTTGTGTTGGAAGTGTTTGGGAAGGGGGGGGGGGGAGAAGGGGAAGGGGGAGGGGAGGGTGGGGGACTTGCTTGGTTCCTTCAAGAAGGTTGTTCTTAAGTAACTTCCTGCCCATGAAAAAATAGAGCTCTAAGGACTTTTTCGCAGGAATGACTGCCAATGTATTTCTATTGTTTGGTTGACAGTGAAACGGTTTATAAGATAGCACAAAAAATCTATACAGTCCAGCACAACCGGAGTCATGACGCTTTGGTATATCTTGATACAAGGTCATAAAGAACAGCTTCTTTGTTGAAATTATACCAATTCATGAAAAATGAATAATTCAAATTTTATGATTTTAGAATGGGGAAAAAAAAGTTTATGACAAAGTCTAATATGCCAATCAGTGTATCACTTTTGTATCACTGTCATAAAAAAAAAGAATGAGGAAGCAATGACTGATGGGAAAAAAGGGTATCAAACATAATAAGATAGAAAAGAGGAAAAATGTTGAGGGAATAAAGATAAAGAAGAGAGAGAGACAGAGAGGAGAGAGGGCCAAGAAAAGGGAAAAGAAATCAGTCCTTATGCCGTAATAACCTAAACAGCATAATAATGCCAGGAAAATTAACATCTATTATTTCTAAAAGGCCGACAATCAAATTGGGGAAATTCAGAATGAGAATTATTGAAGGAGTGTCATGTCGGTCGGTCCACTTTGGTTCACTCCTTGCATTATATTATAGATCACGTATGATTCCATTTAAATAGTTCATCCATAGTGGGTGTGGGTCAATCCTACAGTTTTAATTAGGGGGTGTTTGGCAGGTTTGTGAAGGTCAAGGTTGATCATGCTCTGTTACTTATGTAGACTTGACCGTGCAGCATTACACATCTAGGTCATCAGAGAGTCTCTTCACACACGAAACTCATACATCTTTCTATCTCTAAACTTGAATTAATAAATCTAAATTAAAAAAGTTTCCAAGTACATGTAAGTTTGTATTTTTGATGGATAGGTAATTGATTGTCTTTGTTCCAGCATTCGACTTGGTTGATCTTAAAGCATTTTGAATTTGGTTTTCAACTTTTCATACTTTCAGATACTCTCGATCAGATTCCCATTTGAAATGATACTTGAATCCTAGTTTCTTTGTATGTTTAAGTAGGTTAATAATTTCATTATTAAAGTCAGTATTGAGGTATTATATAGCGATGTTTTTTTAAAACTAATTACAAACAGGTTTCAATACATTTTGCATTTTTGAAACTGATTGGACTGTTCTTAGTTTCTCATGAACCTTTATCTGGTACTGTATTAAGCGCTACATGTATAGATACATTGTATTAATCTATTTCGATATAGCCAATCACTTTCATTACCTTCTTAAATATGTGGCTATTAAAACCATTGTTGGCGGAAGGTATACCTCGTTACATTATCACTGCAAATTGTGTGAAAATGCAAGTTAAGTAGTAATTTCATTTTTAATATATATCCTCATTTGAGTTGCTGGTAACCTTCAGAAGTTCAGACTCTAAGGAATATGATTACTTGTCTATAGAAATATTAGGTGCTTGTACATCACATTACAGTAGTCTAAATGGATAGACTAATTAGGTCATAATTATGTTGTGTGTATTGACTATGTCTGGCCTGGTGTTTAGTATGAATAGAACACCTGACATGTGCAGTGGAGCTTAAAGTATATTTGGAGCATCAGAGATCTATGGGGTGTATTATGAGGATCTCTTTAATTAGGTGATGGTACATGTGTGATGTCGGTTGATACCAAGATTTTGAAGAAAGATGGCTTGCTCTGTGTGTATTATATACATGTATAGATTTTGAAAGGAAAGAATGTGAATGCACAAATACTTGTGCAAATAACTCTTTATAAAAAAAAATTGAAAAAGAGGATAACATGCTTAAGTGAGGATTAATTAAGACAAGTAGCTTTTGTAATGAATACAGAATGAATAATTCCACTTATCAATTTAATTTGTATTTTCTTGAATTCTTTCATGAAAGAGTAAGCACTAAACATTTTCACTCTCTATTTACTTTAAAGTTACTTTTTGTAGAGTGGTGTCTTTTACCCTTCCTTTTAATAGAGAGTGCACATAAGATAAAACTTTCAGGCCCAAATTCACAAAGGTGGTTTTTAAAACCATCGGTTGAACCCATGGCTTATGTAGATTTCCTGTATAAATTATGCTTATTTACAGCGTATATTAAAAGGTCCAATGCTGATGTGCGCTTTTGTCACAGTGCGATAAATTGAAGCCTGTTGCCATGGTTAAGTATGCTATTTCATTCATTAGTCCACTGTTTTGAATTAATTAGTCCACTCTTCAAACAGTGGACTGATTAATAAAATAGCATACTTAACCATGGCAACAGGCATCAATTTGGCGCACTGTGACAAAAGCGCGCATCAGCATTGGAATTTTTTAATATACATGTACGCAGTAAATAAGTGTAATTTATACAGGAAATCTGCATAAACCATGGGTTTAACCGAGGGTTTTAAAAACCACCTTTGTGAATTCGGGCCTTAGGTATCAATACAGGTACCCAGACTATGATTGATATTCCTTGTATAAAAAAAAAGAGAAATCTGCTGTTCTATCCACTTAAGATGTTATGATCTTTAGCTTATGTATCAGAACCATATTTTGGGCTTGTCAATGGAAAAAAAAATTGTGGGGGAAAGTGCATCCTGTGAGAGGTGATGACCCCATTTATGATATGCAGCTCCTTCAAACATTTGTATAAAGTGCTCTATAAATATTTTGTAATAAAGATAAAAAGTCTTTTTTATGAGTTTTGTTATAGGACATTCTTCATGGGTACAAAAGGGCTTGCAGCATTTACTCACATAATCACATCACGTTGCGCCATCATGTTCTGAGTACTTTTGTAAAAATGCGTCCTCTATTCTACCAAGTGTAGGGTCTACACTTTATTTTGCATGCCGGTGAATCACAAAAAGTCACAGTTTTGCACATACGTGACATGAGTCTTTACACACTTTACCCGACAGTTGTTGGGTCACATAACCCAACATTTCATAGATAAGGGGGATGTACCAAAACATGATAGTTCGCCGTGACGTGATTACATGAGTAAAAGTAGCAAGCCATAAAAAAGGGTACATTAAAATGCTAATAAACTGAAAGATCAGACTACCCTTTGGAAACGGCTCTATAAAACCATAAAAACAAAAGGTCAGTGCTTATGAGCTACATAATAGGCTAGGGTTCAATATACCTTGTGACGTTCACAAGCATTTCACTGGTGAGAGCTAGAAGGAGGAACATGTAGTTCCAATTGTGGAACGTCAAGCTAGATTTTTCTCCCTGAATGACGACAGTGTTCCTGGGCTGAACATCTGCCAGGATGAAATTCAATTGCTCTATCAGAAAGAAATGGGAGGGCAAGCTGACTATTGTATAATTTAACCTGGACACTGATTTTCTAGGATGAAAAAAAGTGCAGCAAGGTACACTGTCCTAGATTTGTAATGTTTCTGGGTTCTTCAAGCTAAACTAAAAAACTAGGTTATGTCATTTGAAAGGAGAGAACCCAAGAATGGCTACAAAGTTGTGCCTAAAGGTCAAATTGGTTTTCTAACGACATACCAAGCTAGCTCAAGAAGAGCCAAAGTTTCCTTGTCATGCTTTATCTTGGAAAAACCTACTTGTAAACCATTTGTTGGCAAAGTGGTTTGAGCAATCGTTATTGGATAACAAAGTTGATATCATGCCTCTTGCCTATCTGTGAGGTTACATATATATGTCTGTGATTTAGAGCTGTCTTGGTCTAGAAGAAATGTGGGTTGAGTGATCACCAAATTTGTTGGTTATTGCATGAATGGCTTGAAATTAAGTGTAATAGAAGAGGGAGATCTACTTTTCTCTTCGTTTCGGCCTGTATAGGTATACATTTATTTCAAATGACTTTAAATAAGGCAATGTGTTGATAATATATTCTAAAGTGTACAATCTGCTTACCATCAATTCAGTAACAATATTTTCTTTTGTCTTTCCTTTCTCACCATCTCCCACTTTCAGGGTGCAGTTCCGCTGGGCAATGCAACAAAAGAGCATCTTAGCACACTAGGGTTAAAGGTCGGTCAGGTCGTCTACAGGTGTCCAAAATGTATCAGTATCAAGCCTGAGAGGGCGCACCATTGTAGCATATGTCAAAGATGTATCAAGTAAGTAAAATTTTAATATTTTATTTCTGAGCAGATGAAATACCCTGTCACAGCCCTGTTATTATTGGATTGATAATGATAGTGGTATAGGGGAGTTAAATTTAACATATCCTCCTTGCTAGGTGCTCAAGGCACTCCTATATTATACCCCAGCTATGCCGAGCTACAGATTGTAGTATATAGCTTTTTGAGGAATTCCTTCGTTTCAGTACTTGTTTTCCTAGCCTGGGTTGAGTGCAGCATAATATGGATTAATTTCTTGCATAGGGAAATTAACACCTTGGCTGGGATTCGCACCCATGACCTTCTGTTTGCAAGGCAATAGACAGAACCACTGTACCACAATGCTCCCACAGATTAGATTAAATTAGATGTGGGATAAAGCAAGTCGATAGTTAAAGGTCATATAGCATCGGCGGTCATCCGAAATGTTGTATCGTGATACGACAGTGCGAAACCCATTTCAGAGAAAATCGACTTCAAAGTTTACTATAATTTGCAAATTTTCTCCAAGCCATAGGCCTACAATATTTTCATTGCTAGAAAAATACATAGTAGGAAAGACCAAGACAAGTGCTTAACATTGAAAATCTTATTTTTACACATAATCAAGAATTAGAGAAGATATCACAAAAGAGCGATATACTTGAAATTTCTTTCCATGTACAAAAACGCCATACGGAAAACAACAACCCTGACTGCAGTTTCAACGATCAAGCAAACGTTGTATCCCTCTTTCACGGGCAAAGTCAATGCAATGCAGATACGACAGTTTGGCTAAAGTGCGCGCAGCTGTTATTTGCTTTGCTACAGTATATGTTTCCAATGGGATTTGTGGATTTTATCAAAAATTTGTGTGGCATCACCTTCAAAATTCAATCATATCTCAAAAACTCAAACTGCTGCCTAGAAATTAACTTGTATGTAAAGAGTATAACTTGTAGTTTCATAATGCAAAAATCTCAAAACATATTTTTTGACCAAAATTGACTGATACGACAATTCGGATTCAATTCGGATTGATCACATGTTTAAGGGAGACTATCCTCATGAAAGACAGTCGGGGCTACCCTGAATGCCAATTCTTTTCACCCCCTTGCCATCTTCCAGACATCTTCCGCTTCTTCCTCTGATGTAGAATTCTTCTCAGGACTTCACCAACATTTATCTCAAGAAAGATATCATTCTGTCCCTTCCTTTCACACTCAATTTCATTCCTTTCTTCTCTCCATCCCTCCTAAATCAAAGCAAACTGGCTAATAGTGATGATATTTATCACTCCACTACATACTTCATACATCATTTTGATTATATAGATGATTATCATGCTCCTTTATAGTTTTGTATTCTGATATGTTGTTTATGTTTTGTTAGTTGTGAAGTGGATAGAAAAGAGAACCAACATCCAGGCACCATATAACCTGATACTTTATAGCAATCAATACAACATCCTGCGACCGAAATGAAAGTTTCCTCCCAACCATGTTCCAATGCAATTTGAATGATGAAGGACTTATTATTGATTTGTTTCCATTGATTGTGAGTTTCATGTTTCAGCTTCTTCATTGTCAGTCTTTCTAATGCTTTATATTGTCTTTAGGAGTTGTCTCTTCTTTACATATTATCTGTCTGGAACCCGAAGGACGTTGACTTATGGTTTTAAGGACCGATGCAATTAAAACTGCAAATTATTTTTTGCTGATACCCATTATAGCAGTACCAGTTATTTTGGTATTTAAAAAGCATTTTACCTAACCACATAAGCCTTGCCCCCAAATAAAATCTTCCTAACTTATATTCTAGTGATCTCAATGATTATTTCACTGATTAGATTACCATTCTACTAGTAACAGATAGTACCAGTGTCCAGGGCTATGAATAAACTCCCAGCTCTATCTGACAATCTATCTGACTATCTATCTGAGTATATTCTCCTGGTTCGGAAGTTGATTTCAACATCCAACCACTATAAGTAAGAACTATCTTTGGCCATCCTGGTATATTCTTGGAAATTATTGTCCACCTGCATAGCAGAGTGAGACTATAGGCGCCAGTTTTCCGATGGATAACTTAGAAAGTATATGGACCTAGTTCATGAAACTTGAAGATAAGGTTAATCAAGTATTACTGAACATCTTCCTGAGTTTCAGGTCACATGACCAAGGTCAAAGGTCATTTAGGGTCAATAAACTTGGACCATGTTGGGGAGTCAATATCGAAATCTTAACCTACAATTGTAAGGTTAAGTTTTTGAAATGTCATCATAACTTAAAAAGTATATGGACCTTGTTCATGAAACTTTGCCATAGGGGTAATCAAATATTACTGAACATCCTGCCTGAGTTTCAAATCAAATGTCAAGGTCAAAGGTCATTTAGGGTCAATGAACTTTGTCCAAGTTAAGGTATTTGTTGAATTTCCATGAAACTTTGAAAGTTTATGGAACTGATTCATAAAACTTAGACTGTAAGAGTAATCAAGTATCACTGAACATCCTGTGCGAGTTTCAGGTTATGTGATCAAGGTCAAAGGTCATTTAAGGTCAATGAACTTTGGCCAAGTTGGGGGGAATTGTTGAATTACCATCATAACTCTGAAATTGTATTGGTCTTGTTCATAAAACTTGGACTTGGAGTAATCAAGTAGGCCTATCACTGAACATCCTGTGCGAGTTTCAGGTCACATGACCAAGGTCAAAGATCATTAATGTTAATGAACTGTGGCTATTTTGGAGGTAATTATTAAATTGCTGTCATAACTTTCAAAGTTTTTGGATATAGTTTATGAATTGTGGACATAGGGGTAATCAAGTATCACTGACAAGTCTTTGGTCACATGATCAAGGTCAAATGTCATTTAGGGTCAATGAACGTACTATTGTATCATTATATGAATGATGTTTTTGTGAATAATTATTTAATTGTCAAAGTCAGCACTGCTGCTATATTGAATCATGTAATGCAGGTGAGACTGCCAGAGGGGCTCCACTTGTTGTTTGTTGATGCCCAACCAAGCTCAGCATGTAGGTTTATAAGAAGTAGAGATTGCTTTATTCATATTCTTCCTTTTTATTTATTTTATCATCCTTTCATTAATAATTGTATCTGAGACTGAGACTGAAGGGCTTCTTGTTACAAGGCAACAAAAACATTACAGAAAATTGAATTCTTTAAGAAGTTACTGAAATCGTGTTTTGGCCAAAATTGAATGGACAATCTCATAAAGGAAAAGTATAATTAAATCATGATGATATTGTAAGTGAATCATTCAAGTTCTAAGAGTCCTGTATACTCTTTATAGAACATTAGACCCTTCAGATTGATTATCATTAGTGGGGCAATATACTCGCCATGTTTGAACTTCATAACATCATAAATGTTGCTAATCTATGTCACACCATATCTGAACAAGGCTGAAGTAAGTCTCTTTTCGCCGTGTCCTTTGTTGTATGTTATATCACTCTTTTCTTTCCATTTTTGTCTCACCTGCATAGCAGAGTGAGACTATAGGCGCCGCTTTTCCGACGCCTGCAGCGGCGACGGCGGCGGCGGCGTCAACACCAAATCTTAACCTGAGGTTAAGTTTTTGAAATGACAGCATAACTTAGAAAGTATATGGACCTAGTTCATGAAACTTGGCCATAAGTTTAATCAAGTATTACTGAACATCCTGCCTGAGTTTCATGTCACATGACCAAGGTCAAAGGTCATTTAGGGTCAATGAACTTAGACCATGTTGGGGGAATCAACATCGAAATCTTAACCTAAGGTTAAGTTTTTGAAATGTCATCATAACTTAGAAAATATATGGACCTAGTTTATGAAACTTATACTTAAGGTTTATCCAGTATCACTGAACATCCTCACATGACCAAGGTCAAAGGTCATTTAGGGTCAATGAACTTTGGCCAAATTGGGGGTATCTGTTGAATTACCATCATTACTTTGAAAGTTTATGGATCTGATTCATGAAACTTGGACATAATAGTAATCAAGTATTACTGAACATCCTGTGCAAGTTTCAGGTCACATGATCAAGGTCAAAGGTCATTTAGGGTCAATGAACTTTGGCCATATTGGGGTATTTGTTGAATTACAGCCATAAATTTGAAAGTGTGTTGGTCTAGTTCATACAACTTGGACATAAGAGTAATCAAGTATCACTGAACATCCTGTGCACATTTTAGGTCACATGACCAAGGTCAAAGGTCAATGAACTTTGGCCATAATGGGGGTATCTGCTGAATTACCATCATAACTTTGAAAGTTGATGGATCTGACTCTTGAAACTTGGACATAAGACTAATCAAGTATCACTGAACATCCTGTGCGAGTTTCAGGTCACATGATCAAGGTCAAAGGTCATGTAAGGTCAAAGAACTTTGGCCACGTTGGGGGTATTTGTTGAATTGCCATCATATCTCTATAAGTGTATTGGTCTAATTCATAACACGTGGAAATAAGAGTAATCAAGTATTACTGAACATCCTGTGCAAGTTTCAGGTCACATGATCAAGGTCAAAGGTCATTTAGGGTCAATGAACTTTGGCCATATTGGGGTATTTGTTGAATTACAGCCATAAATTTGAAAGTGTGTTGGTCTAGTTCATACAACTTGGACATAAGAGTAATCAAGTATCACTGAACATCCTGTGCACATTTTAGGTCACATGACCAAGGTCAAAGGTCAATGAACTTTGGCCATAATGGGGGTATCTGCTGAATTACCATCATAACTTTGAAAGTTGATGGATCTGACTCTTGAAACTTGGACATAAGACTAATCAAGTATCACTGAACATCCTGTGCGAGTTTCAGGTCACATGATCAAGGTCAAAGGTCATGTAAGGTCAAAGAACTTTGGCCACGTTGGGGGTATTTGTTGAATTGCCATCATATCTCTATAAGTGTATTGGTCTAATTCATAACACGTGGAAATAAGAGTAACCAAGTATCACTGAACATCTTGTGCGAGTTATAGTAGTTTTCAAAATCAGCACTGCTGCTATATTGAATCGCGTGATGCAGGTGAGACGGCCAGAGGCATTCCACTTGTTTAAGTCTTCTCTCCTGTCTATGCGTTGTCTCCGCATCTCATCTCTTTTCTGTCCTTTTTCATACTCCTACAAGTAGTTTGTTCCTGGTCAGCAATTGATATATTCAATCCATCAGTTTCAGCAGCCTGGGTAGATCCTTGACTCTGAAATCTCAGTGAAACCCAACTCTCAAACGTTGATAGCCATGAAGTGTGCCTGGCCCAGATATGTGTTTCCATCTTTTGTTGATAACTTGTTGAAGTGCTTGTAGCCAGCTGCATCAGTGTCTTCTGTTGATGGCCGTGAAGTGTGTTTAGTCAGATATATTTTCATCCCTCCTGGATCTGTTTTAGTGTCAGTAGCATACTCTCCTTTTCCCATTCCCTGGGACCCATTTCTGGACTGAAACAAAAAGTAATTCTATACGTTTGATCATGGTAATGCCTTTATACTTTAAAACACTCCTTGTGTTTTCAGTTCAGTTGAACTATTTGACCCAAATTAATAAAAGAAGTTTATGGTGTATATATCGGTCATATGAATAATCATCTACGTGGTTGATTGGTTCAAAGTGTGCCATGTGATTATCCACCCCAACAAAAAGTTGATTTGAATAAAAAGAGAAAAACCCAACAAGAATAACACTAAAAATTTCATCAAATTGGGATGTAAAATAAGGATGTGGCATCAGACACAATATGTGGAATTACAATTGTTTTAACATTTTGTGGATCAGTCAAGATAGTCCTTATTGTCAAATTTTTAAAAATTGAAATATTGTAGAATTCAAACAATACAAATAAAAGAAATAGTGACTATCTCATTTGCATGTCATTGAGTGGTTCATCTAACTATTTTGTGAAAAATAAGCGAAACTTCAAAATGTCATCACTTTCTAATTTTACATCTGATTTTGAAATTTTCAGCATTATGCTTGTTGGATTTTTCTCTTTTGATTCAAATCAAACATTTTTCTTTGGTGGACCTGACCTTTAAGTACAATTCTCACTATTCCTTATGTGAGTGAGCATATTTTCCATGGAGGGTCAAATCTGACATGAAGGTCCATAAACAGGCCTACTATTCATTTGAAACTAATTATGGTGAATGGCATCAGACACAAGGTGCACTCCGCAAGGTGACAGTCTTTGTTTTTGTCTCACCTGCATAGCAGAGTGAGACTATAGGCGCCGCTTTTCCGACGGCGGCGGCGACGGCGACGGCGGCGGCGGCGGCGGCGGCGGCGGCGTCAACACCAAATCTTAAAGTTGAATTAAGAAGGGGGTGAGTTTCCATATATATAGGTTCTACATACAATATATAGTATATATAAGTTGTTCAAACACATAGCATGTCACAATAATCCTCTGCCTTCTCGATATTTTGCTTTGAAAGTCTATGAAATTAGCCACCTGTCAGAGCCCGAGAGACGAGTGTACAGAAAAGTCACTCGGAGTGTGACGTCACCGGAGGGAATTTAGTATAAGAGGTGCCTGAATGTCATACAGAAATGCTATGCAGAGAGAGAAAGATATTTTACTTTTTTTTTTCAAAGCAACTCAAATCAAACAAATAGGACTGATATGTACAAATCTTTACTTTCCCTGTATAAAAAACAGTATGAATAACCACCATGAACTCTTCAATCATGATGTAAGATAGCAAACAGTGAGTTATTGAATGATATTTTCACTATTTCTCATTTATTTTATCACGATGTTCAATCAAGTGAGTAGCTGGAAAGTAATTCCGGCGGCTAGCTCAGCGCGCGCTGAACGCATAATACTAGTACACACAACACCCAGGCATTGAGTGTACTGTTATGGTCTGGTATGTCGACTTAGTTCATGGCCGTGCAGCGATCCCCTGGCGTTTTTTCTTCTTTTCTTTTGTCTTTGACTCCACTTTTATATCCTCTGGATCATTTCCACTCATAGCTCATTCCACAGAACAATCTTGAACCAAACGTATAGTATTCTTTCTCGGCCTTCTGAGTTGTTTTCTATATTTAATTACGCTAGGGGTCACCGTCACACATACAAACGCAATTCGGAAGTGAGTTGAAGACAGAAAGATATATAGTAATTATTAGTATACATCTCTATGGTTGAAGACAACAAGAACGGTACGGTAGCTCGACAGCTAGCTGCGCCGGAGCGGGCGGCCGGTCGGCACAAAGCAATTCCGCAACCAACTGTGTTTTTTTGCAAGAGCCGCGTCACACGCGGATAAATATGTCATAATAACACGTCTGCTACGTTATCGACTGGTGAGAAGATCTCGATCAAATTTCATATTATTCACCTTGAAATTATTCCTTTAGGGTCTATGGTATCATTCTGAGGGAATTCACATATTTGGAATAATAGTACGGCCACAAATATTTTAATCATTTCCTCTTTGCAAGTTCTATGGCTCGCAGATACAACTTCAACTGCAGTTATTCCATATGAAGGAGTACGTGCATAGTACACAAAACGGCACTGCCTTGTTTACTACACCGGGACCGAATACCCGGTGACGTCACACTCAAAGAACACCCGTCTCGGTAGGCATTGCAGGAGCGAACTCAGGGAAAATGGGTAGGGATAAATCGTTCAAATTCACTATTTTGAAAAAAGAAAATGGGGGGTCGAATCACCTATTAGTGTTTGGGGGGTTGTAAGGTTGCTATTAATGTAAATATCTCAATATTTGGAATCGTCTTCTTAATTCAACTTTAACCTGAGGTTAAGTTTTTGAAATGACAGCATAACTTAGAAAGTATATGGACCTAGTTCATGAAACTTGGCCATAAGGTTAATCGAGTATTACTGAACATCCTGCCTGAGTTTCATGTCACATGACCAAGGTCAAAGGTCATTTAGGGTCAATGAACTTAGACCATGTTGGGGGAATCAACATCAAAATCTTAACCTAAGGTTAAGTTTTTGAAATGTCATCATAACTTAGAAAATATATGGACCTAGTTCATGAAACTTATACATACGGTTAATCAAGTATCACTAAACATCCTGCATGAGTTTCACATCACATGACCAAGGTCAAAGGTCATTTAGGGTCAATGAACTTTGGCCGAATTGGGGGTATCTGTTGAATTACCATCATAACTTTAAAAGTTTATGGATCTGATTCATGAAACTTGGACATAATAGTAATCAAGTATTACTGAATATCCTGTGCAAGTTTCAGGTCACATGATCAAGGTCAAAGGTCATTTAGGGTCAATGAACTTTGGCCAAATTGGGGTATTTGTTGAATTACAGCCATAAATTTGAAAGTGTGTTAGTCTAGTTCATAAAACTTGGACATAATAGTAATCAAGTATCACTGAACATCCTGTGCGAGTTTCAGGTCACATGATCAAGGTCAAAGATCATGTAAGGTCAAAGAACTTTGGCCACGTTGGGGGTATTTGTTGAATTGCCATCATATCTCTATAAGTGTATTGGTCTAGTTCATAAAACGTGGAAATAAGAGTAACCAAGTATCACTGAACATCTTGTGCGAGTTATAGTAGTTTTCAAAATCAGCACTGCTGCTATATTGAATCGCGTGATGCAGGTGAGACGGCCAGAGGCATTCCACTTGTTAGGTAATGTCAGCCATTTTTGGAATTGCACTAGCCTACAGCATGCATTGTAAGAAATTTGATTTAGGATCTATATACTTCAGATTCTTATCTTTACAGAAGAGGGCAGATGTAAACAAAATGTTCTGTATATGGCTGTGAAAAGGACTGGATGAAGTATAGTGTTCTCAGTGACATGCATACAAGCAAATATTTAACATGTATGGTCTCTTTTATATTTCAAAAAAATTAATTTGGCCATGATGAAACCTTTACATGGATTTATCAGTAGGCCTACTTTCATTTTACACCAGATTGTGTAGTGCTAGGCAGCTCGGTATTTTTCAAGAAGTCACTGCATGGCTTTAACAGAAAAAATTACCTGTAACTTTTTGTTTATCATCATCGAATCAATACTGAGTAGCAACCTTTATGCTTACTAATACATAAATCACTCGTGGCCAACCCCCCTTGTGACTGTATAATAGATAAATGTGAAATCTGACGTCTATCGGAATTCAACAACATGACTGTGCCCTTTTCCAGGTTTCAATTTACAGAAAGCTTGTCTTATTGAATATGAAATATAATGTGGATGAATTAGATTGATATAGGAACATGACAGTGATTGAAATGCTCTTTCCTTTCATTTTGAATGCATCGGAAAGATGAGGGGGAAAGAGGGCATGGATCATATTCAGATGACTTTCTACAACAATTCTACAAAGAATTCCTCCTTGTTTTTAGACAGTATGTCTTAAAAGGAAATACACTTTTTTGTTAAGCCAGAACATTTCTTATATTCATTGCAGTTAATAAGCTTGGAGTTTGAACAATGAGAGAATTCTATGTAGTTTGCGGCAATTTTTTTTATCCCCCTTCCAAAAAAGGAAGCCTTTAAAAATCCAAGCAGTTTTTTCATATGGTTGTTCAATTCTTATTCTTTAGTGAAATAAGTTTTTATTTTTGAATTGATGTACAAGTCAGTCTTAGTTTTGATCCCCTTCCCAGTTTTAATGGAGTTAGGGGGGGGTATGTTTTAATATGATATAGTTTTATTTACATTTCCAGATATGGTTGTAATTTATTCATTTCTGTTTAATAATTTCACATGACAAAATAGATCACTGTGTATGAAGATATATCAACATCTAATAAGTCCTTTTGAAATATCTTTTTTTCCATTCCAAACTAATTCTGCTTTAGGCATGTACTACATGTATGCTATGAACTATGAACTTGTGACATTAAATGGTGTATATACTGTTTTTCAACTCCCCAAATAAATAAACACTTTCCAGGCGTCAAGATGTCGTAGCTATGGGTGGATGGATTATGATCATTATTATTCAAGATGTAGCTTTATATAAAGATCAGTACTACCTTTTAATGGCTTCAATAATCATGCATTCTAGGAATTATCTGATAAGTGGAATTGATTTCCAACAACTATTCTTTATTATGTATCTTTATCTTTTATCTTTATTCAACAGGAAAATGGATCACCATTGTCCTTGGGTGAATAACTGTGTCGGAGAATCAAATCAGAAATATTTTGTCTTATTTACGGTGAGTTAATGTTTTGGAAACCCGGGTGAGTTTGGAACCGTTGTTGTTTTTGTTTATTTTTTGTGTTGAATGGGAGAAGATAATTCGTCCTTGCAAGATTCACTTTTGCAAATGGAAATAGATAAGATAATATCATTTGTGAAAATAGTGTTTCAAAAATTCCCATGAGGATGGTGGCATTGAATTCTGGTCATCAAGGGTAACAACTCACCAGGAGCCTGTAACACAAAGCTTAGCAATGATTATAGAACAAATCTTCACGATTGATTGCATTGACTACAATGTACATGTACATTCAATCGTAAAAATCAAGCGTACAATAAATCGTTATGCTTTGTGTTACGGAGCCCAGGAGCCCGTAACACAAAGCTTAGCAATGATCGTAGAACAAGTTTTCATGATTGATTGCATTGACTACAATGCACAAGCTTACGATCAATCGTTATGCTTTGTTTTACGGAGCCCAGGAGCCCGTAACACAAAGCTTAGCAATGATCGTAGAACAAGTTTTCACGATTGATTGCATTGTCTACAATGTACAAGCTTACGATCAATCTTTATGATCTTTGTGTTACGGAGCCCTGGAGATGATTATCTACAGGTATCCTTGGAAAAGTTCAGCTGCTCTCATTAACTCCTTGTCTGTTGGGACTCCAGTGTTTGAAGCTCCTTGCTTTATTTCTTCATTTCTGAACAAGCTTGGTGGGTATTATGTGTAGGTGTAGAATGCTCTCAGGGGGGTTTTAGACTCCCATTATCTTTGGATTCTTTTGACATCTCAGCTCTACCCTGGGACCCTGTAACATAAGGCTTAGTGATTGATCCTGGAGCTGATTTCTACGATTGATTGCATTGATTATTGTGTATGATCAGTTGTAAAAACCAGCCCCACAATCTATTGCGAGGCTTAATATTGCAGGGCCCTGATGTTATTAAACAGTCCTTGAAATCTATTTCTGTGCTGCTCTTGATTTAGGCTGAACTTCACCAGGGAAGAATGCTTAATGCAAGGTCTTTTCATTATGGCAACACTCATTATTTGAGTAGGTTTAGATCTATGCATTGAGGAAGAAAAAAAACCAGTCCAATATTGTACAATGTATAGCAATGATAGCAGGGATTGACAATCCAAATCATTTCTAAAGTTTCTGAATATTGAAAAATAACTTTTTTTCTTCTACTTTCATTGGGTTGTTATATACCCTGCCAAACCGGTGTTGGGATAGTGGATGGGTCTGTAGCTAATCTTGCGGATCAAATTACTTTCTCAGTTTACACCAAATGCCCATGAGACTTGACATACACATTGGTTGTTCATGTGTTGGGTATTGTGTCGCCACGGTATTAACATATTATAGCAGTAGATCAGAAAAATATTGCAAAGCACACTACTTCCTCTGTATTTGCCCAATGCTCATGAGATTTAATATATGCATTGGTTTCTGAGTGGAAGAGTGCAAGACATAATATATGAGTGTCGACATGGTAATTTAGTATAGCATGGTGTTGTAATGGTCTATTGTGATTGTGTGTGGTGATATTTTTAAAAGGGTCCAAGTCAACTCTGTACTTGTGAAAATAGGCCCTGTTGAAAAATGAGGTGCCAAGTTGTCCATCGTAAACCCTAAACCAAACCCTAGCCATAAGCATGATCCTTACCCTAACCCTAATCCTTACCCTATAACCCTAACCCTTACCCCAACCCTAAACCCAATCCCAATCCTAATCCTATGGTAAGATTGATACGAATTGAAACAATAGTAGAAGACATTGCAATTAATTTGCATTCAATACAAATATTTGTCAACCACACAGCGATCTTATATTGGACAACTGGGCACATAATTTTTAAGTTGTCCAAAGTGCCAAGTTAGCCGGCACTCTTTGTAAATTGCGATCGAAATTGTTTTTGAAAGAATTTAACATATAGAACAAAATAGACTTAATTGTTGGATAAAATTCTGGTTAATTCTTTCTTTATTTTTATATTCTCCTTTTCATTATCCTTGAGCATCAATACTTTTATATTTATTTCAATTTCCCATGCATAATAGCATAGTCACTATGAAATCATATTGAATGAAATATATATAGACCTAAATCTATTATCTATTAATAAGCATACTGTTTGATATTACCCATGTAACATGCAAAATAGTCTTCTTAAGGTGAGTATGGAAAAAACTCTAATCTCATTTAAAAATGTCTGGATAAACATATTAAACTTCCCCAATTCCTGATGTTTCAGCCATGCTTCTGAATCATGTTGGATACATTGCCCTGCTCGGATGAAGAAATGACACCTAACAGCTCCTAACTGAGCAGCTGGCCTGATTATTAAATCTCATCGGAGTGATTTACAGTTTTATTTTGTAGCTTCTCATGACTTCTATAAACACCTTTCATCATAAATATTCTGCTGGGACTACTGCAATCAAGCTAATGCTATCCGAGGCTGTTATCTTTTGCCTCTTCTTGGAGGAATGTGTCGGTGATTTCCTTCGCCAGCTCTGGGGGCAGATGTTTCTAGAATGGCTTGGAGGAAATAAGGTGCAAGTGATGCAATTTTATGTGGCCTGGCTTGCAAGAATAACAAAGCCAATAGTCTATATTTTTTTTTTGGGGGGGGGGGTTAGAATGGTTTAGTTGAAGAGTAAGGTTTGGACATCAACAGGCCTATTTATAAGAGGAAGCTGTCCTTGCAGTCAAGTTACTGCAGTTAGATGATTTCAGTTCAGTACTTTTATTCATCATTCTGTCAAATTACAAGTACAAAGGTAAAATCTTACTACAAGTAGTAGTCTGCAAATAATGAAATTAGATACAATACAATACAAAACTTATACATACTAAACATCTAAGATCTAGCAGAAGAGGGGAGTTTGATATGACATTTACTTGTAAAATAACAGATACATTGATAAAGTTTATTATCCGGGAGAAACAAATTGCCATTAAATGGCCCAAGGATAAATTGAATTAAAACAGTTTTTCATCAAAACAACAACAGCGATTCAGTACCAATAGTTATACTGCTGCATACATGTAGCACTTTTTATTGTTGGATGACAGCATTACTCGGAACCAATCAAACTGGTCCTGCTTCATAAAGAACATGAATTGTGATGATTTTGCCATTATGGTAACTACCAATGTTAGCAGGAATCGGCAGCAAATCAAAACCATGCTTTCCATGGTAATCATAAGTTACTACAAACACAGTTCTTTATGAAACAAGGCCCTGCCCTTCGCTCCCCAATTACCATCTCACCTGAACTAAGCATTTCTTAGTAACGCTGCCTTTCAGAACCAAATTAGGTCAAATTTCAGCCATTCACTCTTGATTTGTTCTGAAGCAGGCCTTTAATTCAACTACTCGTATCGATCCTTGGATTCTTACATGTACATGTATGCGTACAAAAATTTCTTCCAGTTGTTCTCAGGTAATATTTCATTCCTGCAGTGATGCATTCTAGTATCTTTTAATTGTTGTGATAGAAATCGGAAGTTGGATTATATGAATGAGAATTTATTTTCATAAGTTCCCCCGTCGTATGAACTTCTTTAATGTGAGTTACCAAAGTTTGGAGTGTAATTGTCTTGAATAAAAATTTTTAGGGAAATATTATGCCCTTTAATCTTTACATATATAGGGTTTTTTTGTTGAAAATGTACTCATAAAAATCCACACACATTGAAATTGTGCACATGGTTATATTCGGTCATAAAAATTGACAAACATGTTATTCTTGCATCTGGGTATTTGACAGGCTCTGAATGTATGATGGACTTGCAAGAAGATTTAGTCAGAATTTTATTGATTTGAATATATACCCTCAGTCTATGGGTCTCCCCTTCTCCATTACACATAAGCACACAGTGTGTGCCACATCTATCTCAGTTTGTTTGCTTAACGATGCTGCTTTTTCTTATACAAATATTTCCTCAGATGATGTTTTCCTATGACAGGAAAAAAATATGGAGGATGCATAGATGAAGTTAGAGGATAGACATGGTGATGTTTGTGCACATGACTTGCTTTATGGAAGTATAATCGCTGTTTGTTCACTTAACACAGCAGAATAAATATTGGTAGAGCATTAGTGTTTTTGTTTCCATTGTAAATGATACAACTGGATGGGTGTAAATTGAAATATTTTGAAGTCATAAAGTTAAACAATTCTGGAGTCAGATTACATTAAGTATCCATTGCAGATGGTCATATTATGAGAGCAAAGAAAGAAAGGTACCAACAGACTGGGGCAGAGATAAAAGAGGAAACTAAGGTATTATAGAGATAGAAAGAGAAAAGAGAAGAAGGGAGGGGTTAGAAAGATAGAGGGAGAGATGAACAATCAGAATGACAAAGAAAAGCAAGTCTTTAGACTTCCTATTATATTTGATGCTCAAGGGATGTCTTTCTCAAGTTCTCCAAAAATAACATTCTTTCTTTGATGGTCTTTTGCCTATTGTACACGGAGCCCTGTCAGGAGTGATTGTTGATAGTCTTATTTACAAAACAAAACAAAAATCACAAGACAAATTTCAAGGTCTTTTTTTTTTCTTTGACAGTAAAAATCTCTGTTCATATCTAATAAAGATTACATGAAAAAAAGTCAATTTATGTTTGTTTTGGTTGAATAGAGCAGAATAGGAAATTGAGTTCATATCTACCATTGATATGTTGTATGTTGAATATATATGATACTATGTGCTCAGACACAAAGGGAGAAAGAAGGAAACTATTGTACACTACATGTACATAATGAAGCCAAGAATATAACAGGCCATACATAACTCTATTTTTAGTGCAAGGCCATTTTTCTGTCTGGGCAAATTACTGTCTAATGGCTCAACAGGATGGATTAGAAAGGACACAAAATTGTCCCAACGTCAATAAGAGAGGCATTGAGACCAATCAAAAAGGCACACACAGCCTAAGTCTTGGTGATCTTGGATTAGTGTAAACCCTGTTTCAATAAATTCTGAAAGATGTGATCTACCCTATTCATGTATGAAAGTTTCCAGGATGAAGAGAAATATCCTGAAAATTCCAGCCAATTAGGCTTCAATTTTGGTTCCATGACATTTGCTTCAACAACCATTGCTCAGATGGAAAATCTGCACATTAAGTCAAATATAAAACCTAACCTCCAAAACAAAATAAACCCTAATCCTTATCATAACATTATTCTGAACCAAAGACTCTATTACAATCCTAACTCTAACCATATGCCCGCTGAGTTATTGACACCAGAGCAAATGTTGTATCGCCTCCTCATGATGAAATAATGTTTTGTAATCTTTCAGTGGCTGAAAATAGTAGGTCCCAAAAGGACTCTTCAAAGGCATATTGTTATGATATTCCTGACAATGCTATAAGTAATTGTAATAGCAGATGCCTTCCCCTCCCATAGATTGAAATTTTATTTTAAGCCATTATCTTCTTGAAAGTTTGTAAATGGTGGTTTGATTTGTTAAAGCGGTAGATGTCAATGAGATTGTGTTATGTAAATCATATGCGAATTGGTGATTAAACATGCCTATAAATCACATCAAATGCAGAGAAACGGCTCCCAGGAAAGGGAGGGGGTGTCCTGGCACAACACTATGGAGATATCAATCATTGCATCCAGCTTAAATCATATTTTCATGTTTTTCATTTGAGATTTTCTCTCCACTCTTTGAAGAAAAAAAAAGAGCAGAAGGAGCTATCAATCATGCAGACCTGAATTAAGACATCAGTCTTGGGAATTCCAGCTGGCATTTTTAACTGATTGTAAAACCTGCACAATGCACATGTTCTTGAATCTGGGTATAAATCATTTTTGTTATGATATTTACAGCAAAAATTCTCTCTTGATAAAGAGAGAGAGAGATGGAGAGGGTAAAAGGGAGCAAGGGCATAGAGGAGGTGCATAACCTGGGGAGGTGGAACTAAAGTGGTATGGGGGTGCACATCTTGGAGAGGTGGAACTTAAAGGACAAGTCCACCCCAACAAAAAGATGATTTGAAAAAAGGAGAAAAATCCAACAAGCAAAACACTGGAAATTTCATCAAAATCGGATGTAAAAAAAAGAAAGTTATGACATTTTAAATTTTCGCTTAATTTCACCAAACAGTTATATGCACACCCTGGTTGGTATGCAAATTGGCAGACTGATGACGTCACCCACTCACTATTTCTTTTGTATTGTATTATATGAAATATTCAAATTTTCTCCTCCTTGTCAAGTGAAACAAAGTTTTATTTCTCCCTGAACATGTGGAATTACCATTATTTTAACAGTTTATGGTTAAGTTAAGTTGGTCCTTATTGTCAAATCTGTAAAAATTGAAATATTGTATTAATCAAACAATAAAAACCAAAAGAAATAGTGAGTGATTGACATCACCGACTCTCTCATTTGCATATCGCTGAGTTGTGCATTTAACTGTTTTGTGAAAAATAAGCGAAACTTAAAAATGTCATAACTTTCTTATTTTACATCCGATTTCGATGAAATTTGCAGCGCTATGTTTGTTTGATTTTTCTCTATCGATTCAAATCAACAATTTTCTGGGGTGGACTTGACCTTTAAGTGGCATGGGGGTGCACATCTTTGGGAGGTGGAACTTAAGTTTGGAAAATGAGCTGTTGAAAGCAGAGGTAGGGGTACAAATTCTGTTTTGCTTGCCAGTGTCGGAACTCCTCTACCTCAGCAGGAGGGTTCACCCCCCCCCCATCTACACCCTTGGGGAGGAAAAGTGAGAAAAACACATATACACAGTATAGACATATTGAAGCACAAAAAGGAGGGGTTGAGAAGAAAAAGTGAGAAAAATGGGTGAAAAGAAAAAAAAATCAGTAAACAGTTTCCTAAATATGAGAGGAGATAAGTAAATAGAATCAACTTTATTCCAATGTATAATGTAGAAGATCCTTGTGTTCGAGAATCTATTTCAAAGTTATTGAGGCAAGCACTGCGGCATGGTAGTTTGTTCTTATTGCCTAGAGGGAAGCACACTAATGCATTTATTAAAGCCATATTATATGACAGGTGGTTATTGATCCTATGGATAACTAAAAGTTTAAGAATATAGCACCAGAGAAGTAGTGAAAGAGGGATATAAAAATGCTTTGTATTGTATTCCATAAATGAGCCAAGTGTGCGACTTATTTTTCGGCCCTTAAGGTGAGCTAAACAGGTGTATTGAATATGTGTGTAGGAGAGGAAGAGGTCGAGAGTGTATTTTATGTCAAAGGAATAATGGGCAGGGAACAAAATTAGAGAAAATTGGGGGAAAAATTCAATTTCAATCTTTTTATATTTCCAATTTCAAACATACATTTACATTTAAAAAATATAAAACAGCAACATTAGCATTAATATGGAACATGAACATCAATATAAATCCAGATCATAAGAAGAAATAAAACAGGTTGCTAAAATGATTTAGTATGAAGAGAGCAAACAGCAAAGGATTGACTATCAACTTTTCCATTTTGACACATTTACAGTTTTTTTCATCAACTGACATAAGAAAACACTTTAGTGAAAATATAACACCATGATAGGAGCAGGTCACTGCTATTTAATCCACTTATCTATGGATCAGTGATTTCAGAGGAATTACAAAAAAAATACCTGCCAGTTTTCCCTATAAGAGGGAAAGGCAGAGAATTTTTCCTTGTAAAACACCACGTATTCCTATATTGGTAAAAATATATTTGCATAGAATCAAAATGGTGAATTCAACAACACCTCTGTATGCAACAAGTATTTAACTATAAGCTGGTACTGAATGAACAATGATGACTATATAAGTATTATTGTGAGACAAGCTGTCAAATCAACTGTGCATCCAATCTAATTCACTTATTTATCTATATGTTTTTTTTTTATAGATGTATATAGCCTTGATGTCTGGTCATGCTCTTGTCCTGGTCATCTCACATTTTATGAGCTGTGTCAATACTTCATGGACAAGTGAGTATCACAAGTTTTCTGCAATTCAAAATACCATGTGAGCCCCAAAAAAACTTAACACCTCACAAATCCCAAATGTAAGGAAAATCGCAAATAAAAATTTACATCACTACAAAGATTACCTACTGATTATCTTAGCTAAGATATACAATGTGAATATGGTATCAAATTATTTGGGAAAAGATACTCCTTTAGGCGACATGTAATAATTATGCGTTCATAACATATTTATCCTTAAATTGGGGATTTGCGAGGTGTCAATTTTTTTTTACTTACATGGTAGTATGTTTTACTCAGAAAATACACAAAAGGGTAAATATGCTCATTTAATGTTAACTAAATATACTCTTTGATTGGAGCTTTGGTCTAGTCTCCAGCAACAAGATTTGAGAAGGTTTCTGAAACAAGTACATGTACCTTCAGTGGAACCAACATATATTGATACTAACTGTCTGATGTACTTAAGTTTCAATATATTTATGACAAGAATATGATTTAGTGTCCATGCAAAAATAGGCAGTTCAGCTCATTCGTCTTTCATGAAAGGGAAATAAACTGCTTCTATTGAAAAAAAAACCCAATTGTATGATGGAAACAGACTGGTAACTATTTGAATATATTGAACTAGTGATCAAAGAGTTAACATCATTACTAATATGTGTTTGTTATGAAGTGCTAGAATACTTTATTTCAACATGCAAAGTGATTGAAAATGTCAGTTCCCATGAAATACTGATTTAGGGACTAGTTGATCGTTTGGAGGACTTACAGTCATATGTCGTCTTTAGTTACTTTATATGCAATTAATATTCATTGCAGAAGACCCCGGACAAAAAGAAATTCTCTAACCCTTTTTTGCGGATGACGAATGAGAGTAATCCCACAATTAATGTACATTATAAGCCAGAGAACAAATTGCCAATTTGAGATTTGCATGAATACGATGATCTTGCATTTGTAACTCCTTATTACTCGCCAAATTTATTCCATTTCATTGGTCAGTTTTCTTTAAGTATTCTGCTTCTATACAAGGCAAGTGATTAAAAAAAGTTGGATTGCCCTTTAAAAAAAGCTGAAGAGATAGTCTGGGATTTGTAATAATTGCCTAGAGCAGTGTGGATGATTTTTCACTCTGTTTTGATAACGAAAGAGAAGACATCTTCATCGGGCATGGTACCGAGATAAAGAGAGGATATTGAGAGCATGAAGAAAAAACATTTGCATTGTGCATGCTCCCATTGTCAGGGAAGTCTGGCAGATTTTAATTAAAAACCAAAGCCTGTCGACTGTTTGCTGCAGTTTTATGGATGACTTACCACCTCTGAATGCTGTCTTGTTTAATGGACATTGGATGGACTATTGTAGAGAGTGGAAGGGGGATGAGAGGTTGGGGGAAGAGTTTGGAGGAGGAGGGGGGGGGGTGAACATTGACGAGAGACATGAGGGGTGTGATAATCAGAAGAGGGTGTATGTTTTGAAGGAGAGGAACACTGGATATGGGTAAGAGGTTGGAAGGGTTGGACCATTGAATAAAGGACAGTAGTCTGAGGGGTGTGGGCATTCTATAAGGGTTGGGGGTGGAGGGGTGTTGGTATAAAGGGTTGGAGGGATGTGAGGCGTGTGGCACTGAATAAAGGGGATTGATTGAAGGGATGTTGGATAAGGGAAAGTGGTTTGAAGGATGTGAGCATTAGATAAGGATGAGGTATTTGTTGGTATGGGTGAGCAGAGGGGTATTAAGAGGTATTATAGGGGTGAGAATGGAATAAAGGCAAGGGATGGGGGTGGTGAGAAATGGATAAGGGTTGTTAGTATTCCGAGGGCAGTGAGCATTGAATAAGGGTGTGGGGTTGGCGGCGGAGGGGTGTGAGCAATGGATAATGGTAAGAAATATCAGGGGTGTGAGCATTGAATAAGAGAGAGAGAGAGTTTGGGATGTGATAGTCTAGATCAGTTGCTCAGCGGTGACGTCAGAGGTCAAAGGTCAACGGACGAGTGCTCATGAATATGCATGAGTTACTTGTCAATCTCGCTGCGCCGAACAGTGCAACGTTGTTTACGTTTTGCACACTCGTTATCAGCTGTGTGCATACATTGTGCACGTGGGATTGATGTAGTAGATCTATGCAGCGCAGGGACGTGAGCGTCCGTGATCTATGTGATGTGAATACATGTACATGTATCATACGACAGTTTAAGATAGTTCATTACTTTTAAGGCTACAAATAGACATTTCATTGTTGGGAAATTACTGTTACATGCATAATAGTTATTTCACTCTATGTGCATATCTTGGTTAAATCTGTGGGTATGATGTTACCATCATGATATATGAAAGAAGGTGCTAATGTACCAAATTTCAAACTTCAAAACAATACAGACTAGTTTTTCCACTTTACTCAGATGGAATAATTAATGTACATGTTTGAATGATATATTTTATATTCTTCTTCATCTACACATGTAATTACATAAAGGCATTTTGTCTTAGTATGGGTATTGAAAATTTAGACTCATACAATGTAATTAAAGTCTCATTCTTGTGAATGGATCACATCACGGTACATTTTACTGTGGGCACTTGTAAATATATCATTTTCAAAGTCTTCTTCACATATTTCACTGTCAAAGACATGGGTGTCGATCCGCGGGGGGCGAAATTATTTTTCCCACCGAGTTCTGGACCGACATATGAATATTCATGACTTGCGTCTTCGGATTGAGAGTACGCATGCGCGTGGACTTGGTCTCGACCAGTGCCGATCGTAAGCATTCACGTTGCTCAGAATGAATTAGCATCGTCAAATTACCGGTACCCTGACATAGTTACATAGGCCTTATAGGCTTAGATCTATATATATATATATATATCAAATTCTTAAACACTTAATAAACTAGCTGCCATTAATGGCAAGACATGTGCTTTGGTAGGGCTAGCTTAGGCTAGCGCATTAATATTTACCTCAAATCTGGACCTGTCTAATGCCTAATACTAATAGGAATAGCCGACTAATGCCATGGTTAACTTCGAACTTGTTAATTCCGAACTTTACGTTTTATTAGGTTTGGACCAATATTAGCTTATTTACCATGGTTTAATATGTCTAGTCCGTATACAGAACCAGTCCTAGATCTAAAAAAAATATCTTAGTTCTAGTCTAGTCTCTAGATCTAGACTCTGATCTACGCGCTATCAGCCATGGAACCACTAGTGTACCAAAGGGGGGGGGGCAGACTGCCCCCCTGACGAGTCACAACTGATCCAGGGGACGTGCCCCCCCCCCCCTTGAGAAGCCAAATTAATAATTTGTAATGTCAAAATGCAACGAAAAAAGACGTTTGTCCCCTCTTTTGAACGTGAAGATCTTTTTTTTTTTCTTGTCAAATTTTTTTCAGCTACGAAATCCTTAATTTTGGGTGAAGACGGGGATCAAGATCACTGACGTTAATTTGTGCCTGACGTTAGAATACGTTCCATGCACGCACTGGTGTACCTAGGATTTTCCAAAAGGGGGGCAAATTTTTTAGAGGATATTTCGTCCGTGAAAAAATGCGACAAGCCCCCCCCCCCCCCCCCCAAAAAAAAAAGGGTCTTCACCCCAAATTATGGATTTCTTAGCTGAAAAAAAAATTGACAAGCAAAAAAAAAAAAGATCTTCACGTTCAAAAAAGGGGACATACGTCTTTTTCATTGCATTTTTACATTACAAATTATTAATTTGGCTTCTCAAAGGGGGCACGTCCCCTGAATCAGTTGTGACTAGTCAGAGGGACAGTCTTCCCCCCCCCCCCTTGGTACACAAGTGGTTCCATGCTGATACAGCGTAGATCAGAGTCTAGAAATAGAGACTAGACTAGAACTAAGATAATTTTTTTTTAGATCTAGGACTGGTTTTGTATACGGACTAGACATATTAAACCATGGCAAATAAGCTAATATTTGTCTAAACCTAATTAAACGTGAAGTTCGGAATTAACGAGTTCGAAGTTAACCATGGCATTAGTCGGCTATTCAGTGTTGTAGTCAAGGCTCAAACCTCCAAGGCCAAGGCTTTAATACCCAAGGCCAAGGCCAAGGCATAGAAACCCAAGGCCAAGGCCTTATTATTTTTTAAACAATCTATTGCAAAATTAGCTTTTCTTATAGAAAGAGGGGGACAAATTTTGTTCACTCGCTCGCTTCAATCGCTTTCTTCTTTTTTTTGACAGAAATTTTGCTCTATATATGCCATGCTTGGCCCCTCAAAGTTTCTGGCTCATCATGCCATTGACATAACCCATTTGGATATGACAAAATTGGAGACTGTGTTCAAGTTTACCAAATCTTTTCAGAATATCATTAAGACTTAAAACATTCTTGTTGGCCAAAGAAAATAATACAAGGAAAATCCTAATGGAATAGAAATCAACCTTGTTATCGTTCTTTAGAGTTAGCTATGTTTAAAGTATGAAAATTTTTGTCAAAATTGCAGTCAGATGTAAACATTATTCTTGTCATCAAAGCACTATTATCTTGATCATGACCATTATTATTTACTGTCATTATCATCATATGATTACAACACATTACCAATACATAATGCTATTTTTCATAACTGATGTATTCTTTGTTTGAATTTCTTGATAATGGTGACAATTACAATTGATGACACTGCTAGTACACTTACTACTGCTGCTGCTACTGTTACTGGTGATTTGTAGTATTGACCATTAGTGTTATTAAATATATATTAAAAAAAACAATTGAAACATTTATAATTACTTATTTAAAACAAATGAAAGTACAAAATACAAAATGCCTTGAAAAAGCCTTGAAAATGCCTTAAAATTTTAAGGCTAAAAATCCTCAAGGCCAAGGCTTTGAAAAAGTAGCTAGGCATTAAGGCGCCTTAAGGCCAAGGCCGAGCATCAAGGCACTACAACACTGATTAGTACTAGGCATTAATTAGACAGGTCCAGATTTGAGGTAAAGTTAATGCGCTAGCCTAAGCTAGGAGCTAGCCCTACCCTAGCACATGTCTTGCCATTAATGGCAGCTAGTTTATTAAGTGTTTAAGAATTTGATATATATATATATATATATATATACATATATAGATCTAAGCCTATAAGACCTATGAAACTATGTAAGGGTACCGGTAATTTGACGATGCTAATTCATTCTGAGCAACGTGAATGCTTACGATCGGCACTGGTCGAGACCAAGTCCACGCGCATGCGTGCTCTCAATCCGAAGACGCAAGTCATGAATATTCATATGTCGGTCCAGAACTCGGTGGGAAAAATAATTTCGCCACCGGCGGGGGGGGGGATGGGGGGATATATCCCCCCTAATATTTCAAGTGGGGGGATGGCCTGTATTATCATCCCCCCAATAATTTAGGGTAGAAACATTAAATAATGATGATCAAAAATGAAAAAGTATGATCATGATAATTATAGTGATGATTATAGTATGCCATCAATCAGTTTGTTTCCGTCGCAATGTGTGTATATTGTTATTAAATAAGAACATTCTTTTCCAGGACTTTAAAACAGATGGGTGGAGGTTCAAGATGACAAAAATTTAAATGTTTATGTATATGATATTTTTTAACACATGACATAAAAGGACCCCGATGAACTAAAAACAACTTTTGTTGATAGGGTGTTCTATCCCACCAGGCATTGGTGAATAAATACATTTTAATAAATCAATTAATTCAAAAGGGTGGGAAAATAAACGGGTGGAAAAATAAACGGGAGTAAACAGGGAAAACCCCATGGACGTAAATCCCAGAGGGCCGCAATTTTGAAAAAGTACAAATAACTTTTCTCAGATTTACCCCTCCCCACATCCAAGTGCATGATGTTTGTTCCATTTAATCTACAACCCTTTTGAATATCATTTCATTTTTGAAGTTATGTAAAATAAGTAAATCGCCAGGGATCGCTGTCATAAAAAGTTATTTGCAATGAGGTCTGACATGAGGCGAAAGATTTTCGGACATTATTGAGACTACCTGAAATAGATGTTGTTCTATTTCACCTTTTTCTTATTCATTCCCAGAAAATTCAGAGAAAAAGAAAAATACCTTTGCGTTTCTATAGAGTATAGGCTTATCACTTCATTTATTTGCCTGGTTATACACACTTTACCGATGTATGTCATGGTAGTTATATATTAAGTTCGGCATTCAGTAACTTGAACAAGAAAATATACCAAAAGCAAGATGTGCACAAAACGAAAGTCACCCCTACTTGTATATCCAAATACCTTGACTTGAACGATAACTTTTGGTCAATAATATTTTGCAGGAGAGCATCGATGTCCTCATTATCTATCTATGTGGAAATGAGGTGCCTATAGTCATGAAAGAGTGAGCCCACATCAAATGCAAAAATTTCACTTTAAAAAAAGTCATAATGGTCGTTTGGTGATCAGTAGCTCATATATGGTGCCTTTGTTGTATGCGGTTGGATGTAATTGATATTAAAACATTTTATCATGTGACCCCATCAGATACCTCTCATGAAAATATTGAGGTTCAGTGAGCTCAATATAATATGATCATATTTTTACAATTTTTTTAATAAGTGAAATCAATTGATGGTTTCAGAAAGAATAATCATTCATTCTCTCTAAAGCGGATATGAGGATATGAACATCGGATGTTTTTTTCATGTTATTCTTGTTATTGTTATGGACTTGAATAACTAAACTTGATTATTTTTTTCTTATTTTGGCAAAAAGAAATATCTTTTGAGTTTGGAAAGGGATGGCAGTTTTACATTCTATATGAGCACACTCATGCGGTACGTAAATGTCATTTTAACACATAATGTATATTAGCTGATATTACACACTGATGGTTCAAGAAAATGTTGGAGAAATATCATAACATGACAGTTGAGTTTTGATTGTTTTAATGTTTGTTTTTGTTTCATGCACTTATAAAGTATTTAAATCATGTTAAAATCCAGGGTTAAAATCGTCTAAGGAATGACGGTAAGCCCGATGGCACACGAGAAGCCACACAGTTTGTAATTTGTGCTAGTCTTATATTTTTTGTCCGAATGTGCATTTTATCATGATCATGCATTAAGAAGAAAAAAGATATTGCCAGTCGGGTTAGATTTAAGAGAGAAGTTGTATACATCATGCTCAATAAACATATCACTTTGTACATGGTCCAGACAATTTTTGTCATTTTTCTTTCGTATGGGTTTATAATAAGCTTACTTGTAACACAAATTGAATTTTTAAAAAAAATATATAAGTAAAGTACACTGCAACAATCCCCTACTTTTCCCCTACGTCCAGTGAAGAAACGCTAGTTCATGCTTTTTGCATTAAGCAATTTCCAAGAACACCATGCATATCAACCACTCTCAAATGTCCTAACTTGTAATTTTAGTGGGGGTAATGTTGAAAGATCCCCATCCACAAGAACATTTGTGTCAATCACCCCCCCCCCCAACCAAGCATACCGATCGACACCCATGGTCAGAGAGTATGACAAAAAGGGTTGAGAAGTACATGTACTTTGTACAGATTAGTACAGAGCTGTGAAAGGGATAAGGAAAACAGAATAAAAATCATTATTGATTTTTAAAAGTAGATTAATCTCACAAATGTGGATTTTGATGCGTGCATTAGATTTTGGAAGAAAATCTTTACAATTGTCCTTGGAACTTTTAGTTTATTTATTTACTTTACATGAACATGTAGATAATGCGTACAATTATTTTTGTTGTTCAGCTACATTATTATCTAGCTACAGGTAGCCAGGAAATGATATTGCCAATGATGTACATGAAGCCTCTTCGATAAAGACCCTGACCGGTGTAAAAACAATCATATATTAAAATAAAGGTAATGATTCTTCCAATAGTTAAAAATATTAAATAAAAATCAAAGAAACTACTCCTCCAAAGTACGCTTCGATTGAGCACCCCCATGTCGCCTGGAAATGATGACGTCACGTTGTGTCAGGAGGGTTGTGGTTCCATAGGTTTGTGTACAAAAGCATTGGGTATTTTTTTCCATTTCCATGTTATGAATCCATTTTTTTTTCGTTTTCAGATGAAAATGGCACTCAAAATTATTCACTGTTCAAATTGTTGTAAACCTACAACTATTCACTACTTTTTTGTGATTTCTTTGTTTGGCTCTTATTGGGCCTAAATTGCTATGTCAGGAAAAGTTATTATACATAATCTAAATGCAGATAGAATTGAAATTTGCGCCAAGTAAGCAGGAAATAAATATGGCAAAAACTAGTTCAAAACTGTAGATTTCATAAATTCAAGCTTGTGGGTAAAAATATATGTGATATCCCTCTGTGATAGAAGTGAAGAGAATGAAATGCGTTATCTGGAAAGCAAAAAAAATCACCCAGTGTTTCTGTGTACAAACCTATGGAATCACGACGCTTCTTACACAACGTGACGTTAGGGTCTCGAGGCAAGTGAAAAGCACAATAAAGCCTATTTTCTAAGCGGGGTTCGAAGCCCGATAATTGGAATATTCTTAAGCAAAATACTCAGCTGGGAAGCGGTGAAAATTAATATAGCATACCTTGCTGTATTTAGTAGCTTATAAGCTTTCGATTGGTATATAATTTATGAATTTCATTTTCGGGTCCGGTATGGATCTATAAATAAAGGCATGTTTTCTCATTACCTTTGAAGTACAGTATTTATGAAATATATTTTTTGCAGCCATTATGAAAGAGCATTATGTTCAGATCTACATGTACCTTGCCAGTTCATTAAATTGCTAGTAACTATTCCATTGCAGTGTAACTTTTACATGTAGTTTGCATAGGCGGATCCAGCTTTTGGCGAAAGGGGGGGGGGGGGGACCGCCGAGCGGCGCACATATTTTTGCACTATAAATGAAAATGAAAAGGGGAAAAGTCAAATTCAATTCAAATTCAAATTCATTTATTTCACTTCCATCAAACAAAAAAAAATTGTATACCATATATAAACATAAATATTTGTATCCGTTGCAAACAAAATTAATAATACATATGTTGTGAAAAAAAACACTTAGACGATTTGGGCAACACATTGTAGGTTTTAAATATATATACTATTTTTCAATAGAAATTAAATTAAGATGGAAATGGAGGAACCCACGAAAAAGCAATGCTGGTACAATGTGGGCCCCTCAAGAAATAGATAACACAACAAATAACAAAATAACAAAGTATAAATACAGATAATCAAATGAGAAAAGAATGAATAAAGGAGAGGGAAATACTCACAAAATAAATACAAAGTAATAAAAAATATACAGTTTGGTGAAGGACAAAACAACCCGTCCTAAAAATATCTACCCTTCCCACCCCCCCCCCCCCCAGAAAAAGAGAAGAAAAAAAGGGGGAGAATGCCCTGAGAAGATGGATGGGTGCTGCTGTACGTAGGAAGGCGGATAAGCGGAGAGGAGAAAATAGAGGAGAGGATAGACACAATAATGAGCACATCTGAGAAGGACTTGTGTCAGTTTTTTTTTTTTTTAAGAAACAAAGGATAATAATTATTTTATGTTTTAATTGTAGTTTAAAGTAATAATGATGACTTGACAGAAGTCTGACCCTGTCAAATGCTCTTTTCAAAATGTAGGATTTCCAGTCATGCCATTTTGCATGACCACACGCAGATAATATTTCCGGGGGGGGGGGCAAATCTCGAACATATTTTTGAAAAATAAAAACGGACCGAGCTGCTCATGTGGCGATTATTATTTTTTTATAAAGTGTAATAAAAGTATTTGGTACACATCTCACATTTGCACATTTTTCATAGTTTTCATGAAACGTTAAGGGAAAAAATGTGTTTTCACAACAACTGATCGGGAATTTGCCCCCCCCCCCTTCCCCCTTGCTGCGTACGACCATTCCCTGAAGTCCACTTAAACATATATCATTACAACATAAAATATACATGAATTTAGACATATAATCTTTCTTAGACATATATAGAGAGAGATTGAAAAACTTATTAAAGAAAGAAACAAGCAAAAAGTAACACAAAATCTCGTGTACTAACCCTTTTATTGCGATGAGGCCGATACTTGTGTATATTAATTGAGATGCAATTTTTTTACTATATATACACAGGGGCGTCAATCTTTTTTTCACATTGGGGGGGGGGGGGAATCATGAATCAACTTTCCAACGGCGCTCGATCACACAAAACAAACAAACTCACACACACTCATATATATATATATATATATATATATATATATCTAACTGAAATTTTTTAGTAAACTGACCTGAAAATAGGAAAAAGGTGCCTTTTAAAGACTGTTTGTAGTAACTCATGAGGAGAATACATATCTCACTAAACAGATAATGCGAGTGCCGAGGGCGAGCTGAAATTTCTTTATATTCTGACCAGAAAGCTTGATATCCTCTGCATTTTGGTACCTATGATTAAGATGGGTATCTAAAAAAGACAAAACATGCGAGCGCAAAGCGCGAGCTTAAAATTTTGATATTTCGATCTGAAAAAAAATTACAGTTTAATGGACGTTTTTAATAAAGAACAAGATTATATCCAACAAAAGATTATTGCAAATCGAAGCGGGACTTCTTTTGAGGCTTAGAACTGAGAACGGGACATTCTATTCACCTATTTAATGATGAAAAGTGTGGGGTTTTGCTACAGAAATGGTGCGAGCGCGAAGCGCGAGCTGAAAATTTTTGTATTCCAATCTGAAAAGCGGATAATTTGAGCACGATTTTAAACAAAGAACGAGTTGTGTAGCTCAATATCGCTTGCTGATTTCTGTGTAACATTACTATCTTATTTTATTTTTGTACATGCGGAATTATTGGAGGAGGGGGGGGGGGCAAAACGATATGTTTGCCCCCCAATCATTTCTATTGGTGGGGCGAAGGACTATCTTGGCCCCCTGACGAGCTTGAAAAAATAGCCTTTTTTGCCCCCTGACGAGCTTGAAGACCTTTATTGCCCCCCCCCCCTGACGAGCTTGAAGACCTTTTTTTGTTTTGCTTGTCAATTTTTTTTCCAGGTACGAAGTCCTTTATTTGTGATTGAAGACTTTTTTCTTGCTTGTCAATTTTTTTGGCGGACGGTTTTGCCCCCCCCCCCCCTGTGAAAAATTGTAGGTACGCCACTGTTTAAAGTGCTATACTGTACGTACAAATATGACCGACTTGTGAGTTTTGTTTTGGTCATGGTTCTTTAGGATTTTTTTTGTTCCAGAGAGAGTTTACTCAGTCCACTTCAATATATGCAAAAGGGAGACAATTACTGTATTCTTGTTCTACTGCAAATTCCAATTATTGTTTGGTCAGCCATATTATGAAAGAACAGTACATTTCAGACCAAACTTGCCAGTTAAAGGACAAGTCCACCCCAACAAGCTGACTTGAATAGATAAAGAAAAATCAAACAAACATAACTCTGAAAATTTCATCAAAATTGGATGTAAAATAAGAAAGTTATAACAATTTCAAGTTTCGCTTAATTTTTCAAAACAGTTATATGCACATCTTAGTCAGCATGCAAATGTGGGGACCGATGACATCATTCACTTACTATTTCTTTTGTATTTTATTTTATGAAATATGAAATATTTTGATTTTCTCGTCATTGTCTGTTAACAAAGTTTCATTCCTCCCTGAACACATGTAATTCCATTATTCTAACATTTTGTGGTTCGAGCAAAGGGGTACTAATATTGTCGAATTCGTAAATATTGAAATAGTGTATTATTCAAACAAAAACAAAAGAAATAGTGAGTGAGTGACATCATCGTCTCTCTCATTTGCATATCACCGAGTTGAGTATAGAACTGTTTTGTGAAAAATAAGCCAAATTTTAAAATGTCATAACTTTCTTATTTTACATCCGATTTTGATGAAATTTTCACCATTATTCATGTTTGATTTGTCTCTATTTATTCAAATCATTTTTTTTCTGGGGTGGACTTGACCTTTAATGACTTTGCCATTATTTTCCTGCTATATATTACTGTCATGCGAACAAAAGAAGCAACTCTGTGGAACAAGTTTATGAGGAAATGTGTAAAATTGTCATTGTCATTTTACATGTGGAAATATAGAATTTCTTGCTTTTTAAGTGACTCCATTTATGAAACTTGGGGCCACGTGACTTCAATTAAACTGGCATCATGAAGAAATTACATAATTAACCCAAATCAAGGGGAGTGTCAATTTTGAAGGATATAAAGTCGCTACCCTCTTTCTATATATACCCAGTAGATATATTCAAGAAGACATCGTGGCCTCGGAGGAAACTTTCGAGAGCTAGCTTTGTTCTGTAGGATCTTCAAAGTCGTTGTTCCCAACTGTTTGGAAATATGCAGGATGGAATCTCTGATAGAATGACGTTAATTTCCCGTCGCCATCACACCATATATGAAAAAAACGAAGATAAGTGATCAAGACTTGTCTGATTTGGTAAACACGCAAGAAACTGAATTTGGAAACCGCGCGCTGTATAATTATGTATAGGCCTACACAATACAACCAGGGAGTTGGGAGTCTCCCTAATACAACAGCACGGCAGACGGTACAGTACACAAGTCTATGGCTTATGTTGTGCTGCTTTGTGCGATCCGATTGATTATGTAATCCATATACGATAGTCTACGCTCAAAAACCTTATTGTAGGTATCAGGGGAAACATACACGATGCGATTCATTTATGATGTTTTTGTGTGTTTAATTTGATTTCTTTTATAATTATTTACAACGAAAAGTCCTTTTTTAGGTAATTAATATTCATTTTATCGGTAGATCACACCATATTTCTCAACCCAGTAATCTTCCCTGCTGTTAACAAAGACTAACAGCTGAACGGGAGGCGTGTCCACTTTTAACGACTTTCCCTCAAAAATCTGAGGGAGTGACGTCACCGCTGAGCAACTGATCTAGACGATATTTCCTCGGAGTACAGGTTCTCGGTTTTGCGCGCACACTCGGCTGGGCGTACGCACGGAATAGAACGTATATATCGGTGCAAATAAATTCGTTTAATATCGTCTAGAACTAGACTAGGGATGTGATAAATGGATAAGGGTAGGAGCTATGAGGGGTGGGGCATTGAATAAGAGTAAGTGGTCTGAGGGATGTGAGCATTGGATAAGGATGAGGGGTCACAGGGTGTGAGCATAGGACCAGGGCAATATGTTGGAAAGGGTGAGATCTTGGAATAAGGATGAGAGGTTGGAGGAGATGTGAACATGGAATAAGGACAAGGTGTTCAAGGGTGTGGGAATTTGAACAATTTTGATTAGGATCATTGATATGCATCATGAATGGTGAAAGGATTCTGGATTATTTCAAATTCTATCAAAATTTCAATTATTATTTTTGTATGACATGATACAGTGGCATCATTCTAAATGAAATCTATGAAAGCCGGTATATGGATTCACTTCTCCATTATTTTGTAAAAGGAAATGTTTTTTATCCATTACCTTTTCATGTATGTACTACCAATACCTCTGCCATGAACATGTCTCCAGCAAGTAGCGTAAGAGAAATCAATGCAATCCCTTTAGCAGATTAAACGCGATAAACATCCATTTTCCAAATCTTTTTTTCCGGTATTAAATTTCTCCTGAGAGCAGTACAGATGAAATCTCCCCTATCCTATTATCCTGCAATTTCAGTCGTGTAATATGAGTAATTTTAACCTCCCGGAGTAACTACCCTTGATGATTCCTCGAGCATGGAAAACTCTAATCTCAGAGACAGAAGGATGTCAGCTCATGTGACATACCAGTGGATCGATGTCCTTCTGAATCTCAGCTGATGAAATGTGGGCTGCATTGAAAATGACATTTTTTTCTTTCTCCTGCTTTCTCATCTCTCTCTGTTCAAATTCTCTCTTTCTGTCTCTCACATGCTTATTTTCTCTTACTCTCTCTCTCTCTTTCTCCCTGTTTCCCCCTCTCTTCTTACTCCCACTCTCCTCTATGTAAAGAAATGTCTATTTTGAATGTGTAATGTGGGGGCACTTTAGCGGATTGGGCTGCCCCATAATCCCACAACTAATCAGCACACATAATGTGATCGGGGTGATATAAACCCGCCAGGGGAGCTTAACCACCCGATCATGGAGGAAAAAGGATATTGACTTTCACAGGAATATATACAAGTAGCAATTGGCGGCGTTTGGCACAATCGCTTCCATAAGTGATTTCAGCATGTAATGAGAGAAAAATTAACCTGGGGTTGGGAATGCTTGGGTACTAGAACATGAGATTCCTGGATTCGGTACCTTGTTATATAATCATTGCCCGGAAGTAAAGTACAAGATACATATCATTCCTGGAAAACTTAGACATTTTGTGTCGATTTAGTCTTATAGTACCTTTTATTCAGTGACACAATTTTTTCAATATTTATATTGAAAAATAATACTGTAAGTCAAGTTTGTTCATCTTGCACCATTAAAATTGTAATTTTCATTTCCAACAAGCACTGCTAATTTACTCTTTAGGTGTGTATCTTTCAAGTGCATGAATATTAATGATTAGTTCTGATTAAATTTTGGATACTTCATTAGGTCAAACATGAAATTAATTTTGGAATAATTATCAATAATCAGGATGGTCTAAATGTATTTTGTAATGATTCCATTAAACAAATTACAAGCAATGTCCTGCAATATGACAGTTTGAGAAGAGGGTAATAAGGTTCCTCTTCTCTGTACATGCAAATATAATAACCCTGGCCTGAGTTACTGAGTACATAGTGGTAGTAGTCATGGCCTATCCATTCAGTCAGTTGAATAATTGCCATCCTGTCTAGTCACTGAACAGATCTCTTTGTAATGAACTAAACTGATCCCTCCCATGTAATGAAGTTTACAGACCCCCCCACCATCAAAGTTTTATTAAATCTCCCTTCATGAATGTATGAGATCCACTCATAGTCAAGTGGTGACAGTATAGTCATCAGGGGTTAATACACTTTGATGATGTGAATGCAGATCTGGCAGAAATGTGCCTTTGACAAAGGACTAAATAAATACAGTTCAGTAATCAAGTTTATAGGGATGTAGGTAATGGGGGGGGGGGGGAATTTGCACTTTTCTCATCTTGCCCCCTGTTCACCATCTTACATTAAAATCATATCCCTTCTTTCATAGATTGTTAACATCTAAGGTAGATGTGAACTTCTCTTTCCTTTCTCCAGTTCTCCATCTTCTTCCTCCTTCTCTTCCTCCTTCCTTTTCTCCTTCTTCCTCCCTCCTCCCTTTTCTCCTTCTTCCTCCCTCCTCCACTTCTTCTCCTGTTTGTCCTCTTTCTACTATTTTTTCTTATTTTACCCCTCCTCTTCTCCTTCATCTTGTTTGTCCATTAAACTTCTATCTAATCTCCCTTTATCATTGATTTCTTCTGCGGTCTCTCAAAGAAAATCATGTTAAAAAAAAATTTCCAACCAATTCCCGTATATTCTGGATTTGTAAAAGTGCAGTTTGTTTATGTTTCTTTATGTTCTAGCCAAGCAGTGGATTGGTATTGCAGAATATTCAATATTGTTTTTCCAAAATGCACTTCAGATTCGCTGATATGATATGATTTAGATGCAGAAGGACCTCTTGTCTCTGCACATGTCATACTGCTCTGGTCCTTGTTGCTCTGGGTTGAGCACATGATATATTCAGCTCAGACATGAGTTATCCATCTTGAGGCAAATTGAATTACCCATGACCAGGGCTAAGTCGCCATCCATGCCAAGAAACCAAGTCATTACTCTGTATTATTGTGCATGCATTATTTGTTGTTTTTATCAGCGATGAATTCCACATCATTGACCTTTAGGGAGATCAAGGAACGCCAAGGAATATTTGACCTGAATAGGTTTTTTTAAATTGCCATTTTGCTTGGGAATTTATAAAGATCAGGTTATGTACTTTTCACTGAGCTCCTTTATTTGTTGAATCGTTGAAATGGAGAACCTTGCATTAGCAATGCATCTTCGATTCAGTAAAGCTTCTACTCCTAATCAGTGAATCGCATAATAAATGAATCATTTGCAGAAATTTATTTTTTTTAAATTTGAGTGCTTCATGTCTTCAAGACTACTAATTTTCTAATGATGTGGCCAGAGCCCATAGGTTTTGTTTAAATTTTCCCTTATTTCATATTCAAATTTATTGTAGTCAGTTTAGCTGAAAAGTAGTTGAAACATCTTGCTTCCTGTCCCATATGAAACCAAACGTAGTTGTATTTTTTTTTTTCTATACTAGTATTTCAGATCTTCATATGATTTAGAAGTAAACTGTAAAAGTGAATAACAATATGGGGGACAATACCAAAATTTAGGCAAGGCTGTAATATGTCTGCATGTTTCTCAATAGATTTGGCAATAATACTTTATCACTTTCGTCTGTATATATTTATGTTTCAATGATATGTTTTAATTGTTATTGTCTCTTTGTTTGTACATTGTATTTTTAATGAATTGGAAATAAATGCTGAATTGAATTGAATTGAAGTATTGGATTTGATTTTATAGATAAAAGATCATATAGGACTTTTTGTTTCATTGGCATAATGAGGATTAAATAATGCACATGTTATACAGTGTTATTTGTGAGCATACAGCGGCATGACTAACAGTGGACGATGAACACACCATAATCAGTACTGTGTCCCATACGCTTGATCAATCATGTGTTGCAATCAACACAACTCGGCTAACGTTCACCAATTACGTTTTATGTTTTCACAGAGGCTCGGCGGCATAGACTTTTATCTTAATCGGCTAATGGGCAGATATGAGGTGCTTGCGTGCGAGTGAAGCATACAGAGAGGCATTATTACAGGCAAATATGTAATGTACTCCTCTGCAAACTGCAAAGCTTGTTAGGATATTGCTGACTTTCTTTCCTTTCCTAGAAAGCATGAAATATCTTTGTCTTAAAACACAAAAAAAGTTGAGCTTTTTGGAGGTACCCCTTTTTGGATAATGTCTTGTAATGAATTTTGTTTAATATTGGTATTGGATATTGATGTCTCTCTTTATCAACATTGGAATATGATTAATCCCTTTATTTTATGTCAATAGCATTTAAGATCCTGAATGATCATTTCACACAAAACTTGTGTCTATTAACATTTAAAAGATTCGTTTAATGCTTATCAGATTGATAAATTCCCTTTGAAATGTACTCTGGGATTTTTGTAAATCATTATTTATGTGGGATTCGTTCTTCACAAAGAATATTGTATTTAAGGAAATGGTAAATAGGTACCCACTAGTTAGCTTTGGTCAAGTGTGCGTAGTCTCTTGATAAAGGCTAATATGCTACAAAATGGATAATGTTTGCATAGGCGGATCCAGCTTTTGGCGAAAGGGGGGGCGCACTGCCGAGCGGCGCACATATTTTTGCACTTCACCGGCGCAATAAAAGAAAATGTTGAAAAAGGGGTAAAGTCTGACCCTGTCAAATGCTCTTTTCAAAATGTAGGATTTCCAGTCATGCCATTTTGCATGACCACACGCAGATAATATTTCCGGGGGGGGGGGGGGGGGGGCAAGACTCGAAAATTTGGTGCACATCTCACATTTGCACATTTTTCATAGTTTTCATGAAATGTTAAGGGAAAAAAAATTGTTTTTCACAACAGCAGATTGCGAATGTGCCCCCCCCCCATTCCCCCTTGCTGCGTACAACCATTCCCTGAAGTCCACTTAAACATATCTCATTATAACAGAAATATACATCAATTTAAACATATAATCTTTCTAAAACATATATAGAGAGAGATTGAAAAACTTATTAAAGAAACAAGCAAAAAGTAACACAAATTATGCATGTTATGTGCGATTTCAAAATCTCGTGTATTAACCCTTTTATTGCGATGAGGCCAATACTTTTGTATATTAATAGAGATACAAGTTTTTTTTACTATATGTATCTATATATATACAGTGCGTCCCAAAAAAAACTATACACTTTTGAAATGGCTGCCAAATAAAAAAAAATAGCATTTTGGGGAAAGAGACTTACATATATGGAAAGCCAATAAAGTCAACTTTCAAATGACACCAAAAAGTTGGAAAACTGTTCATGCTTGAGCGAGCACTGCCCACTGAAACAAAGGGTATGAAAATTAGGGTGGGCTGGAATTAGCCTTCCAATTTTTGTCAGTTTTTAAGAGGCAAATCCTTTCGAACTTGCAAAGTTAAGGGCGTTGTGATAAATTAATGATCAACCGTGACCAGTTTTGGTTGCTTATGCAAATTTTATAAATTATTTAATTGAACTTTAATGCATGAGTGAACACAAATTACACTTTTTGGGCAGCATTTCAACTTTATCATTTGGATCTCTTTTTGGGCAGCACTTCAACTTTATCATGTGGATCTCAGCAGTGTGTTCATGGGAGTCGGGAGAATAGGGGGTGAGGTAGGACTCAAGTGGGAAAAGTAGGTTGATGGAATAAGGGTCAACAGAACATTCAGCCCCCGCCCCCTCCCTCTTTCCCGCCCTCCCCTCCTGTTGAGAGACTGATGGCTATTGTCATGTACGCGTAAAGTCCAGAGCGGAATGTTGATTTAATGATTAATTCTGAATTGGGGCATCAACTTTTTCCTATCAATCATTTCATCAACAATTTATCAGTAAATCAACTCATTCAATGTGCAATGTGATCAATCAAACATTCAGTGTTTTTTTCAATAAATTATTTCATTAATCATCATAATCATTAAATTTCTTGGTAATAATTCAATAAAAAAGTGACCATCAGCCACTGGTCACTTGGCAGCTAAGTTTTGAATAGGCTACAATCCAGGAAGTGAGACAGAGAGAGGGGGGGGCTGGGAAATGGAGGTGGAGAGGGGAGGGTACATATGACTTTTAATTTGTAAAAGGACAAAAAAAAAGAGGAATGGCCTTTTAACCAAGTCTTAGCATATCTCGCCCTCTTGCTTGTAACAGGTACCATCACATTACTCTGGCTCTCACGAACACACTTCTGAGGTCCACAAGATGAATATGCTACACTAAAATTTCAATTGAGTAACTCATGAAATTTGCCTAAGAAACCAAAACTTATCTCACTCATTAATTTAGCTTAGCAAGTCTCAAAGGACTATCCACTCAAAAAAACTGAAGGCTAATTCCTGCCCAGCCTAGCCGAGCTTAGTGTCTGAGGAGGGGAGAAGCGGGGGGGGGGGGGGGGGGGGGGTTTGAGATGGAGGGAGGGGTTGCTAAGACCTTTATCCCATCAACGTACTTCACCTACCTAAGTCATATTACCCCCTCTTCTCCTGACTTTCATAAACACATTGTTGAGATCCACATGATAAAGACAAAATGCTGCACTAAAAATTGCAATTCGCGATCACTCACGTATTAAATTTCAATGTAATAAATTCAATTTAATAACGCATTAAATTTTCACAAACAATAAACTGATCACAACTGATCTTTAATTCACCAAATAACCCTCAACTTTGCAAGTACCAAACAAAAAACCTGAAAGAAATTGGAAGGCTAATTCCGGCCCACCCTAATTTTCATACCCTTTGTTTCAGTGGGTAGTGCTCGCTTAAGCATGAATAGTTTTCCAATTTTTTGGTGTCACTGAAAAGTTGACTTTATTGGCTTTTCATATCTATAAGTTATTTCCCCCAAAGTGCTATATTTTTTATTTGGCAGCCATTTCAAAAGTGTATAGTTTTTTTTTGGGACGCACTGTATACACAGGGGCGTCGATCCTTTTTTTAAGATTTGGGGGGCAAAATCATGAATCAACTTTCCAAAGGCGCTCGATATCACACAAAACAAACAAACACACACACACATATGCATATATATATATATATATTTATATGACTCATGAGATAGAAACACATATCTCACCAACAAATTAATGCGAGCGCGAAGCGCGAGCTGAAATTTTTTAGTATACTGACCTGAAAACAGGAAAAAGGTGCCTGTTTAGGACTGTTTGTAGTAACTCATGAGGAGGATACATATCTCACTACACAGATAATGCGAGTGCCGAGGGCGAGCTGAAATTTCTTTATATTCTGACCAGAAAGCTTGATATTTTATGCATTTTTGGTAACAATGATTAAGATGGGTATCTAAAAAAACAATAGATGCGAGCGCGAAGCGCGAGCTTAAAATTTTGATATTTCAATCTGAAAGAAAATGACAGTTTAATGGACGTTTGTAATAAAGAACAAGATTATATCCAGCAAAAGATTATTGCAAAAAGAAGCGGGAGTTCTTTTGACGTTTAGTCCTGAAAAAGGGACATTCTATTCACCTATTTAATCATGAAAAGTATGGGGTTTTTCTACAGAAATGATGCGAGCGCGAAGCAAGAGCTGAAAATGTTTATATTCCAATCTGAGAAGCGGATAATTTAAGCACGATTTTAAATAAAGAACGAGTTGTGTAGCTCAATCTCAATATACGACTGGTTGCGTAATCATACACTCCCGGTACTAGCAACGGGTTTTTAGCAAAGTTTTGGGCTAAAATTTCGAATCATCTTCATAAAACACTATAGTAGCTGTCTTAAACTAAAGGCCATAGAGGTGGCACAATGTGGAATGTGTAAAGAAGAAAAGTGACTGACCTTCTTTTTATTAAAGCATTGGAAAATAAGATCAAAATTAAAGGATTTGCTCTACGCTTTTGTATGATTCTGGGATTTTTAAAATAAATTAAAGATTTCATGACATCTGTCATTCTGTGGGCAACTGCCCCGCCCCAGTCCACTCTGTAAGGGCATGCGATAAGCTTTGCTATGACCATTCAACAATAAAATGTATAACCAGGTGCCGCTGATCATTCTTGACCGGCGCCGATCTAGATTTGGTTGGCAATAGGCCCTTCTTCATTATTCTACCGGCGCCTATTTATTGGAACCAGGGGACGCTGATTATTCTTGACCGGCGCCGATTTAGAACAAGTAGTGCTGATTATTTTTACCGATGTCACGTAAGATTCAGGCAGCGGCAATTCATAATTGACTGGCGCCGATTTTTAACCAGGTGGTGCTGATTATTCTTGTCCGGCGCCGATTTAGATTTAGGTGGAGCTGATTATTCTTGATCGGCGCCGGTTAAGACTCTGCCAGCGCCGATCTATAACCAGATGGCGCCGTTTATTCTTGTCCGGCCCCGATTTAGATTTAGGTGGCGCAGATTATCCTTGATCGGCGCCGGTTAAGACTCTGGCAGTGCCGATTTTTCTCGACTGGCGCCGATTTATAACCAAATGGCGCTGATAATTCTTGATTGGCGCCAGTTATATGCAGGCAGCGCACTGCTGATTATTTTTAATCGGCGAAGTTGTTGGGAAAAGGGTATTTAAAGTATACACACAAAGAAAATTCACGAAAGTGATGATTATAGACAAATTATATATGAATGGAAAGGTCTTGTCTTTTTATACACAAATATGTCACTAAAAAGTCTTATCGATGTCGTGGAAATGCAAGAAATGAAATTATTAGAGACCATTCTAAGCCCCCCAGCCGCCCCCCAGACCGACAGTTCACGCAGTGAAAACAGTCGAGAATAATGACGTCACACAATAATCGAGCTCATCATCCCGGCCCTCTGTGCATAATACACTGAATCACCTTACTGACCTCTTCAATATCTTCCGAATTTACCGTTTTCTTCATGTAATGTGACATCCGAATTCTGTTTTCGACAACTTCAGACTATAAGGGAACCAGAACTGTGTTATTTTGCCCGTTTTTTATTGAATTGTGAACTGGAAAGATCGATTTTGTCCACTCGACAGTCTTCGTTGTGTTGCTCTACTAACTATTGAAAAACTCCAAGCTGCACGGTCCCATTCACTTGCTCCCGATGCATGTTGCAGGCTACGCTGTTTGATCCAGTCAAAAGTCAAGGTAAGCATGTTTGGAAACTGTACTTGTTCTGACGATGCATTCAGGTCAGATGACAGATACAGATCTGATATAAGTTTAGAATCATGCATTTTGGCATAACTACTATTAAAATTAAAAAGTTTTTATTTTAGAAATAATGTTTTTGTACAATTCCACCCAAGGCAAGGGTTCATTACATGCCGCCACGCACAGAAAAATCAAGCCATAGAAGTCGTGTGTTGTGGACCCAAGAAGTGAGATCCCAGACGCCTCCAGGCTAAGCACGCGCGACCCACTAGTTAGAAATCCACTGCCAAACGCGGTTCGTGGTGCGGGGTTAGTATACTTAATACGTGTGAGTGGCACAATTCCAGCAGATTTTTTCTTCAGATTTCTAAAACTGGTCAGGACTCAGGCAGGCAATTAAATTATTTAGGAGCACTGAGTGGTATGGACCATGGCTGAAAATCTGCTGTTTCAGAGGAATGTTTAAGTTTTTATTATACACAGAATTATATCACCATGATGCCGATGTCATGAAGCCAGACAAATTTTCAGCAGTGATTACCCTGATTCCTGGCCAAAATCACTCACACGTATTGCGAGGTTAGTATTAGTATACTACTAGTACGTATTGCGAGGTTAGTATTAGTATACTAACCACGAACCGCGTTTGGCAGTGGATTTCTAACTAGTGGGTCGCGCGTGCTGGGATCTCACTTCTTGGGTCCACGACTTCTATTGCTTGAATTTTCTGTGCGCGGCGGCATGTAATGAACCCTTGGGTGGGCCAAAATTAGAGTCTGGTGTTTCTTTCTGATTAGAGTGTTGCTGCATATATGTATGCGTAATGCCTTCAACAATGAAGATAAATGCAATCTTTGTAATGACACAGAGACTCAGAGAGCACCGTACCTCAAGTGATGTTCGTGTAGTCTCCACTTCACTACTGGAGTACTGCTACAGCCTACACTACGCTACACACTTACCCGGGTAGGTGTGGCGTACATGTACGGTAGTGTAGCGGTAGTGAAGTGGAGTGGGGCCTACACAAACATCACTTGAGGTAGAGCACCAGTGTTCTGAGTGGAACTTTTCAGGTGTCTAAACCTACTATCATTTGTTGTTGACCGGGAATTACATGCCACCGCACGTCATCAATCATCACGATAATTAAATTCATACTTTGATTTGATTATTTAAACTATTTCTTTTTTTCTCTCTTCTACACACAGATCTGCACAATTGCTAACTCTGGTGACTTCTGGTCTCTGCTTGCTACCTCAATCTGGGAGATTCCATCATGTCCTTTTACTATGATTTGGATATAGCCATTTTTTTCTTCACTCTTTCCAGGACCTACGGTTTGCAAGTTGTGGAATGATAATGATACAAAAGAAAAAATTTCTTTATCAATCTTGGAAACAATTTTGAGCACAGTTTTGGAGAGAACTAAGAAATTTTACTCGGACAGGAATACAGCTTGTCAAAAATAACAACACACAATTTAAAACGAAAGAACAATTTTAATGTTACTAGGGCATTTTGCGAGAAATGTTATACTCAATCACACGTCCCAAATCAAGGGAAAGTCCTTTGATTAAACATGTAGTTGAATTGCGATTGCAACTCGACCTTATTACGCTTAAATTTGAATTTAAGACTTACGCTTGATTTGCAATTGAACATAAGTTTCTTGCAGTGCCCCATAATTATGTTTTGTTATCAGATATTTAACGTGCTGATTTTTCTCGAAAGGTATAATATATTTGTCCTTTTAAACGGTATTTGAATATGGGTACGCCTTTTATTTGTTTTCCACAATATTTATTGCATGTATGAACAGAAGTGAAATATTTATTGTGAAGCACTGTGAATGTTGTGTGATGGTTCATCATCAGACTGAAAGCCTGGTGGATGTGAGGAAGTGGCCTGGATGAAAGAAAAGTGAACATGTGTCCAATTACTGATTTGCATATTCTAAGACAATTTTGTTTCTGGATAAATTTTGCTATGCATTCCCTACATTAAGAGTAAAGGAGAAGTCCACGCAATCAAAAATTCATTTGAATTTAAAGAAAAATAACAAGATATTGCAGGAAATTTCATAAAAACTTTGATTCAAATTTATATAATTACTATTTTAACAGTTCCGTAAATATAACCTATTGTGATCAGATGAAGAGTTTCCTATCGTCAAATCTGCAAAGAATAAAAAACAAAATGCCACAAAAAATAGAAACGAATGTGATGTGAGTGACAACTCTAATTTGCATATCATTGTTTTGTGTATATGACTGTTTTGAGTAAAAACAACAAGGGAAATCACTCTATTCAAATAATTTTTAGTTGATGTGGACTTGACTTTTAACTCTACCCCTCCCATCCCAAATAAGAGTAGAAATAATCTAATCAAGAACTTGAAAATCAAAAGCAGCAATTAAGAAGCAAGATTTGATAAATACAGGTCTGAATAGAATTTCACAAGAAAATAAAAAGAGAAAAAAAAGATGGGTAGGGACGGGGAAGGAATAAAAAAAAAATACCCAGAAAAAAAAAATCTGAGTTTCGAACCAGGGTCCTCGCACATGACAAAACAATGGCCAACGCATTTGGCCACAGACCATCGCCCTAACAGGAAGGCATTTTTAAGATATATGAAAGAAAGTCCGCTTGCCGCTGTTTCCTAATAATGCTTCGGCAATTCAACTGCAATTTCAGTCATTTCGCGATGGATATTGCCGTGTTTTTCCTGTGATTCCTGACTTTGCTACTTAATGAAATTTCATAATTTTTGTTCAGTCATAAAGAAGAATGTCTATGCTTTATATTGACTATAACATTAATGTGACGCAAGTGTGATTTCTACGTGAAAATATGCTTTGTTTATTCACCTATATTTCTTGAAAAAAAAAAAAAATTCTAAGCTAAATATCGGTCACCAAAATACGTTAAATGTGCACTTTTTTTCACTGTTCAGTAAATTCAAACTTTTATCTATATAACAAGACCAATCTTAAGAGGAATAAACAATTCTAAGAGCAAAAAACGCTGATTGGAAAGATCGTCTCCAATGGGCTGCTGTCAGCTCAGCTGCTCACTGCTCATTGTGTGACGTCACTCAGCTGGAGCTCGCAAGAGGACCGGTGGAAGGCAGAAATATGGCATGAAAATAAATCATTTTTGAGAGCTGATTTCTGCAATCTCTGATCACTATTTTGAAAAGTGAAGTTATATATCTGATTAGTAATACTTCCCCTTTACAATGATGACCACATAAAGTCATTATAAAATACTTTTGATTCTTTGGATGTATACTTTAAAAGAAAAGATAAAGAAGATGATATGATTGTGCTTTGCTGGGGGATAGTCTTTCCTTACTGTTGCCAATATTATATCAGTGTAAAAAATTTTTAAGCGGCGCCTTTTCTTTCCTTTATTTTTATTTTTTCAGGCAGCGCCTTTTCTTTCTTTTAGGGGGGGCACGCGCCCCCTGCGCCACCCCCCTGGATCCGCCACTGTGTTTGGTCCTTATGGTCTGAGTGAAAAGCATATTAGGATTTTAGACATTATATATATGAATACATGTTAATTTTTAACATGTTTCAATTATCACATCTCTAAGAAGTTGGGCTTCTATGTTAGCTTCCATTACCCCCCACATGGGACAATTTGGTCAAAATCATGTACGGGAACTGCATTGCCCACTCAGAATATTCAATTGAATTGTTTTGATCCACAGATTCTGACTGTGTCTTTGTTCAATATTGCAGCAGGTACTAGTATGCTCTCAGATATTGCAAATATCTGTAGCAGGTCAAAATGAAAGCTTTGACAACATGGAAAATAAAGCGGCCAAAAATATTGTTTCATATTTGCCTGAGTAAACAAATTGCAGAATATTGAAACTTTATGAGGGGGCATCTCTTATCTTTTGGAGGGAAATATGTAATAACTGCCAGTTTCCCTGGCTCTGATGTTTAGCTTCCATGGGAACACAATATGTTTTTTTTTTATGGTAGGAGATATGAGATTCATATTGATGTTGTGTCATTTTTTTCTTGCAATATTTATCTCTATGAAAAAGAAAAGCATTTTGTAAATTTTATGATGTGTGTGCTCTCTTTCTCTCTTCCCAAAGCTTGCGTGGTAAAACTTGGGGAGAATCCAAGCCAATAAATGATTTGTGTACTTTGTATAGATCATTCTTACATCTTATAAGGAATTTTTTGTTGCAATATTGGTCTCTATGAAAAAGAGGTAGATATATACGAACAAAGGGGTGTTTACCAAGGACTGGAATTTGTGAGCTTCTTGGAAGACCTCCCTTGCATTTGATGTAGAATAATAGGTACCATATGAATACTGCACAAGATGTTACATACACAATTTTGTTTGTAATTGCTTGCATTAATGAGTAACAGTGGCCATACATGTATTATATGTTGATAAGGACATTTAAGAGGTGACAAGCTTTTAAAACTTAACAAACCACTTCAAAAGATATTTAGCATTCTGGGGAATACATTACACAACACCATTCAAAAATCAAAATCTTTCCACATGAAAATCATTACACTTCCACTAACATTATAACTATGATTGTAGTTATAGGCGATAGTTAATGATGAAACCTGGAAAAACAGAGATTGTTTTCACACTACATGTATATTCTTTTTTGGTAATTCCATGTCTAGCAAGATAAACTTGGGAAAATAGCCAGTGGGGTGTAATTATCTGGGATATTTCTCGAGCGTTAAAGACATTACATTCGCCCATTACAACCTCCTCCGGACATTGAGAACAGGAGAATATTGATTTGGTTAGAATTCAGATTCCCAAAGCTCCGTCTCTAGACATTCAGACCATCGATCTTAATATCGCTTGAGAATCTCTTTCTTTTTATTTGATTTTGTCTGGTCAATTACGGTAACATAAAGAGGAGGATGCAAAAGCCTTAGAGCCATGCATCAGTATTTCGGTTTCCAAGCCTAAATTTATTCAAACAATTAAACCCTGATGGAAATTGTTTTCAGACATTGTCATGATTGTTTGTCGTTCAATTAGAGTGTTGGTGTGTAAAGTGCTGTATATTGCTGTGCTATAAATACTGTAAGTACTTATTGTGGTGGCAGTGTAGAGACAACATGTGTAATTGAACTTTATAACCAAATTAAGTTGTATAAAGGTACTTTAGTGTTATAGAATGCTGCTTTTCATCATTTTCTCGTTTATTAAATGGTTTTAACTTTTAAGCCCCCCCCCCTCTCTTAAAAAAACTAAAAATAGAATATAACCACTGAAGTAGAAGGAATAAAAAAAAACATGAGGGATTAAGGTTATTCACGGATCACCCTTAATATGTGTCACACTTCTCTGTTCCAAATTAGTGCTAATTGGTTAATATAATAGGTATTTTCAAATGATCAGAAATTTTTATGCTAGGAGTGCAAAATGGCTGTGGCACCTAGTGTCACCAATAACGTGCCTAGTGGTGTGCAGTGGCTCAAACTGCCTCCCAACTGGCACGTGGCACGTAACAGTGCCTAAAATTGAATTTGGTGCAACGAAAATTTCGAACATTCAATCTGTGGCACTGTTATGCGTTTTGATATTTTTGGCGCTGTTACACGCCACCACGTGCCAGTTGGAGGGCAGCAGTTTGAGCGACCGCACGCAAAAAGGCACCTTATTGGTGACACTAGGGGCCACAGCCGCTTTGCATTGGCGCAAACTGGTACCAACTGGTGCCAGCTCAGTGGAATTCTAGCATTACATACAAAATTGTTTAGTTTTTCAGGCAAAATTATTTTTTTAAGTGTGAGGTTTTTCAGTTAGAATTTGGTTGGATGGTTAAAACATGGTATCACTGAATAAGAGTTTCTTTTTGGTGCCAATATGCAATGACAATAAACCTAATAGGTGGGACTGCTGTTAATATTGCTGAGTGAACTTCCTGGCATGTTTCATTATACTACCAAGTCATAATATACTTTCGTGAACTAACAAGGCAAGGGAACTATCATTAAAGTTGAGCCTCAGACTTCTCATAACCTTATTTTCATCTTCCAATTCCTGCAAATTGCATCTTGTAAGTATATATTTGAGACTCTTCACCTTTAAGCTCCATTAAGTTGTCATGCATTACATTTTGAAATGATAAAAGCCCCCTTGCGGTGAAATGTTAGAGACACTTGCTCCACTGAGGAAATTTGATATCCGGCACCCTTGGCAAATTGGATGATCGCTACAGCGATATGTTTTGCTCGTTCTCTTCAGAAACACCAGCTTTATATGCAGAGAGATGGTTATGTGTGTCACAGAGGTAGAAAAGTTTTGGAAGTTTGTACCGGTATTTTGGTCAAAGTTTCTGAACACATACCTGTATTACAAGTTTGCAGAACTTGGTGAGCAGTACCCTGTTTCATAAAGCTTGTTATCAACTGTAAGTTACAAGATGCTGTTAAAAACTACTAAAATCATCCCATTTGATTGGATAGAATTATATTTTGTCATGGAAGTTATTATATTTTCATTGATTATTTTTTGTATAAATATGAGCAAGATCCTGAATTTGTCTTTATAATAGTCACTTGATATTAAGTATCTCTGCAACCAGTATATTTTTGGTCTACAACCATTTTCACTATTCCATTTTTGTTATTGATATATATGTTTTTTTGCATTCATTATACAGCAGTAGAGATATTTGCTTGGTGCACTGCAAGTTTTATTGCAAGAATGAAACAACCATCGAGAAAAAATATGAAAAAATGGTTGAAAAACTGAATAATGGATTGTAAGTTATAGAATAATTGACGTGATTGGATTATTTTACCTAAAACCTTTTATTTTTCCATTTACTTCCAGCACTTGCAGGTGTGTTTTATAAGTGTGTATAAATTGCAGACATAGCCTACAGTTCTGGCCTTTTAGCCTTTCTTAAATTAAACTGCCCTTCATTTGAAAATTTATTCAATTTATTTACCATTGTTAACTAGGATCGATATTGAGCTTCATTAATTTTCGAGGGAGCTAATCCCACCTGGAGCTGTGACTATTAATGTTTTTGAAAGCACATCTTTGTAATGACCTCAGGATGATTTATAGCATCCGCTGGAATCCATCTCACGGAAATGATCAACTCAGAAAATGAAAAACTTGAGGGAAGTACCTGTATCACTTTCTACCCTCCAGTGGAATGTGGCAATCTGTTAAATGAAGGTTGACATACAGAAAAAGAGAAGAGAGTGCTAAAATACAAATGAGAGAGAGGAAGAGAGAGAGGGAGGTGGATGTATTGCTTACAAAAAATGGGAAAAATGACATCGGACATCTAAGATATTGTGAAGGAAAAGACATGATCATAATTGAGTTAGACTATCTTTGGAATAGTGGATGAAAACATAATACATTGAAATGATTGAATGAATAAATCAGATGAATAATATTGAATATATTAAATTTGAATGAAAGAATAAAATCAAGAATCAAAATAGAAATCAACCATCATCATATTATAAAAAAAATGTATTGCCATTGAAACAAATCATTAGACTCCTTCATAATGGTTTTTAACAAATAAGTTCAGAATCCCAGCCAGGAGATATGCTGTCAATTGTCCAGTGTAAAACCTTAAAGTATCAACCTACTTCCAGCCAACCTGATTCCAACTGAAGTAGCCCCAAAGCCTTCCTGAGTCCTCGCTGACCTTTATAGCATGACCTTTGCAGATCAGCTTCAAGATCTCTAAAAGGCAATATCTTGAATCCCTTTATGACATCATGGTCAGTGTGGAATAAATGAAATGTGAAATCTCAATAAATCATTAGGTTGCAGTTGTGTGCTTAGCTTTGAAAGGGGAACATCTCTCAGAATCTGCTCTTAAACTTACTATTCTCAACTTCAGATACTGTAGAATATCAATCCTAATACGCTTCTCTTTTTTTTCTCTACAGACAGGGTGCCTTTGAATATTTTATGGCCATGATATTGTTCTTCTTCATGGACTAGGATTATTTGAAGGATGGGGTATATAATTTTATTGCCCAAGCAATATCCATTTAAGTACTATTATGTACGTCTATATTTTTTTTAATTTCCAATTTGGAATTTTTTAAGGGATGGTCCGGGCTGAAAGTATTTTTATCTTAATACATGGAGTAGAATTCACTTAGCAAAACGCCGAAAATTTCATCAAAATCAGATAACAAATAAAAAAGTTATTGAAGTTTGAAGTTTAGCTATATTTTGCGAAAACAGTCGTCATGAATATTCATTAGGTGGGCTGATGATGTCACATCTCCACTTTCCGTTTTCTTAGGTTATTACATAAAATCATATTTTTTTCATTATATCATACTTGTGTGAATAATATGTCTCCCTTATAACGAAATAAGTTGCAGCAATAAATATCTAATGCACTAAATCAGTTGTCAATCCTATTTTTCTACTTCTTGGAGGAAAAAATTTGAATAAACCTAATTTCATGTAATAAAATACAAAAGAACAAGTGGGGATGTCGCATCATCAGCCCACCTAATGAATATTCATGATGACTGTTTTCACAAAATTGCTAAAATTTCAAATTCAATAACTTTGTTACTTGTTATCCGATTTTGATGAAATTTTCGGCATTTTGCCCAGTGAATTCTACTCTATATTATTAAGCTATAAATACTTTCAGCCTGGACCATCCCTTTAATTCTGTATTCTATTTATTTTTGTGCAGGGACGTCTTCTACCTAGTATTTAATCTATTTGAAGTGGTGAAATATCCCACCCAAATGGCATTGCTACAGGAATCACTAAGTTATGATAATATTAACCCACTGCATATTATGCAGTGGGTTAATTATACAATCTGAAGGTATTAGGTGGCGCTTGAGATGCAGATGATGAATTTGTCATCTTCGTACTCTTAAAATTGTACGCCCTCTTTATATATACATGAGATCTCGTTTTGTTGTTATGTGTGAGGTTTACTGGAGGAAAACTGATGATTGAGAAAAAGAGAGAGAAAGTGAGAAAGATGGAGAGGAGGACAGAGGGAGAGTGATAAAACGAGTGGGAAGGGGTTAGAGATGGGTAATATAACAGATAAAGAAGCATAGAGATAGAGAGGATTAGAGTGAAAAAAAAATACTATAAGAGAGACACTAATAAAAAAGTAACAGGCAGTCGGCTAGCGAGATAAAGATGCTGACACAAATAAAGATGGAAGTGAGCAGGTATAAGTTAGAGAGTTTATGGATTTAATTAGAAATCCATGGGCATGTGAAAAAATGAGGACGGGCACAAAACGCTTGGAACATACACATATAGTCGAGCAGAAAGACTTAAATATACATATAAAGGAACATGCTTCAAGAGGAGAGAGTCATTTTAAGAGCTTGAGAGCTTAGAGAATTTATATTTTATTCATTTAGAATCGGATGGAGATAACCTTGCACTTTCGATCACAAAAGAATGGCATCACAAACAGATTTTACGTACAAGATACTTACTTCATGTAGTGGATTTTCATGTGTCATATCTTTATATTTCAAAGATGGGATACATATATATTCCATGATGATGAAAATGGTTCCCTTTTTTCTGAAGACTATTTAAAACTATTGCAGGGCTCGACACTAGCGCCGGTCCGACGGTCCCGGACCGGTAAAAATCGCTGCCGGGCCAGTAGATTTTCAGAAATAGCAAGATTTACTGGTCCGACATGACCAGTAAAAAATATCATTTTCGGGCCAGTAATTTTTCCAAAAATAGCAAGATTTATGGGTCTGACATGACCAGTAATAAAAACCATTGTTGGGCCAGTAACTTTTCCAGAAATGGTCAAATTCACTGGTCCAACACAAACATGAAAAATATTCCATGACTCAAATTGCAAACAATTTTCCTCCCGTTAAATTGTGTCATTCACACACAGAATACACACAGAATGAATCGCATGCAATTTTTACTAGGGTAACATACAGTGTACATGTATAACGTATACCTAGCCGGCCAGCCACACAGCCCACATGGTAAATTTTCTACTGGCTGCACGAACGAAGCTTGGCTAACCTCTGGCAGAAATCTCTAACAGAACTGTCAAAATTAACATTTCACAGTAATGAAAAGCTCTTATAATGTCCATATTTCCTAAAAAGTGAGGTAACTATGTCATTTGTAAGCAGTAAAAGGAGAAATTTTCACTTCTGTTTTAGTTCAAACAGATCGGGTTTCGAGTGATATCGTCTGAAAACATGATAGCCCCACATATGCATTTGTGTGTGTGTTGATACACTGGGTTCTTTCGTAGCTATATTTTGATTGAGCCAAAAAGAAACTGATTATTTATGATGATAGTTTTAGCTTTCTTCCTCTGTTTTCTTTCTATCTTTCTATCCTTTATTTCTTTGTTTCTTCCCTCTAATCTTTTAATTTTTTACTGTCTTTCTTTTATAATTTTCCCTATTTTCTTTGTCTTTCATTCTTTCTGTCCTTTAAAAAAATATTTTTCTCTATTTCTTTTTTGCTTTTATTTTATTTTTTTTAAATTTCTTTCTTTAATTCTTGAGTCCATCCATCCTATATTTATCTCTTCTTTCTTTCTTTCTTCCCTTCCTTCTTTTTACCCTTTCTTTCCTTCATTTTTTATTACTTTCTTTGTTTTCTTCCATCCATCCTTTCTTTACCCTTTCTTGTTTTTTATTTCTTCCTTCTTTCAGCCCTTTCTCTTTTTCTTTTAGTTTCATTCCTTCCTTCCTTTCTTCTTTCTGTCTTTTGTTCTTTCTTTCTTTTTCCCCTTCGTTCCATCTATCCTTTTACCTTTTCTTTCTTTCTTTTTTTACTGCTTGCTTCCTTTCTTTCATTTCTTCTTTCTTTCCTTCCTTTCTTTGTCTTTCGGTCTTCCTTTCATCTATTCTTTTACCTTTTCTTTCTTTTTTATATTGCTTGCTTCCATCTTTCCTTCCTTCATTTCTTTCCTTCATTCTTTTTTCCTTCTATCTATCATTTTTCCTTTTCTTTATTTCTTCCTTAATTCCTTTCTTCCTTCTTTCAATCCTTTGTTCCTTCCTTTCTTTCTTTTTCTTTTTTCCTTCTTTCTATCTCTCCTTTTGCCCTTTCTTTTTTCATTGCTTTTTTCTTTCATTACTTTCTGTCTTGTTCTTTCTTTCTTTATTGCTTGCTTCATTTCTTTCCTTCTTTCTTTCTTTCCTTCATTCCTTTATTTCTTTTGTTCTTTCTTTCTTATTTTGTTTTTCTTTCCTTCCTTCCTTTCCTTCTTTCTTTAGTTCTTTCTTTTTCCTTCCTTCACAGCTATCCTTTTTTTACCTTTTCTTTTTTCTTCCTTTCTTTTATTCTTTGTTTGTTTCTTTCTGTCTTGCTTTCTTTTTTTACTTTCATTCCTTAATTTTTTTTTTTTTTTTTTTTTTTTTGGGGGGGGGGTAACAAGAAAGGACAGCAAAATAAACTTGCGCCTTTTTTAAATGTTTTCTTTATTTTTTGGGACCAGTAGATTTTAGGTTCGGACCAGTAAAAAATGGAAAAACTGGGTATCTACTGGTCCGACATGAATAGGTTGGACCAGTAGAAAAAAAGGGTTAGTGTGGAGCCCTGACTATTGTATCTTTTTTAGGTAGTTCATATCTTGCTTAGATAGTTAGTACATACAATTGGCGTCAGTGATGGGGGAAAACCATCATTTTCTAGGTGATTTAGATGTCCATCCACATTGAAAATGATCTAATTTATTAAGAAATAAAAGGGAGCATATTCCTCTCTCTAAAAAAATGACACCTTAAATGAAATCAATATGGCAAAATGAGGCAAAGCTAGTAATAATATCTTGGTGCTTTTATCAAGCATGGTGGTAATGCACACTTGCTGATGCTTATATAAGCAAACTTATAAGTAAGACAGATAACAAAGTTTAATGCACTTTTACTAAAGATAGTACACACTGCAATACACTTTGAGTTTGAGTATTAAAAGGATTATTTCAACGGTTGTTGTGTGACTCTAATAAATCAAAGCTAATGACTTGAGAGTTCAGTGTGTTCGATGGGTAAATTAAGAATTTGTCACATGATTCACTTTTATTCAATACTGTAGCTATTAATAGGCATCATTTAGTGTATTTCTAAACAGCAAATGTTTATTTTTGTTCTATTAGTCTAAGACATATTATTCAAGCAAATTTATCTTGGGGGTGTTCATATCTTATGCAGATCAGTTACTTAAATGAAACTCATATTTCAAACTGCTGCAATTTTCTGTAAATTCTTCTTGACATTGTACACAGTACTGTTGAGTCTGACTTTAAAAATCTGATACAATACAAGATTTGTTTACAATCCTTCACTAACATAGCATTTTTCTTCAGCCGTGAACGGTCACTATACCTAATAACAACGTAATCGTAAGGTTAAACTTTCAAAGCAGAAACTGATATGTGACCTATGAGACCAATATATAGATCTGTTTTTGATGACATAAACCATGAAACCAATGCGGAATTGGCCTCTGCATGTAATTTTGACATTCTTCTGCATCGAGTTACACCACCTCTTCATTTCTGGAGATTCTTGCGGCAGTGATTGCTTTGTTTCATCAGTCAATCGCCAAGGAGTGATCAGTCAGGTGACTTTGGTTAAGTTAATCCTGAATCCATCCTTCAATTATTGCTATGTGTTTGGTGGTTGGGTTTCCTCGCCCTTCCATTTAGCTTGTCATATCTTCGCACATTTACTCTAATTTTTCTGTTTGTGTAAGCGGCTCGTCCACCCACGCAAACACTCATGAAGTTAAGAAAGCTTCCATGCAGCCGGATTATGACATAATGCATGAAAACATTGACCGGGCGTGTGTTTCACAAAGATCTAGTCTGACTCTGAGTGAAAATCACACTTACATTTTGAATTGCATGTCATTGTTGTAAATATCGCATCAGTGAATTGGATCGGTGTAAGCAAGTTCAGGGGATACATGCTACCATGCAGCCATTAGTGGAATCACAAGTTAAACATCGTGTGCATGTTGGCTCTTCAAAATGAGTTCAAACAGAATCCAATGAAATTACCTGCACCCAAGTGTTTGTATGTATAAATAAAAAATATGTGCCAAATGGTTTTGGAAGAAAATGTGTGATTGCTGAGAAATTAGCAAAATGAGCACGAAATTTCATCAAAATTTTATGTCGGGTATTTTCCAAGCAATATTAATACACTGTCCCACATATTCTTTTCTGTGTTAGTGATCATCAGAATTATCGGTTTTGAGCTAATATTTCATGACATCACAAAGAGTTTAAATTAATGTACCAGATCTAGATGTATGATGGTGACAATTAACCTTAATTTAAAATACTTTGTCATGAAATAATTGTTTGCTGCAATTACTTTCTTTTACCTTTAAGTCTTTGTGAAACACCCACTGGATCTTTCTTTTAAATAATGTGATTGATTCAAATCAATCCTGACTATGGAAAGCCAGAGATGTCATTAGGATCCAGCTTAGTACTGTAGAGAGATGATGTTCATTTTTGCATCTGCCTTCTCTTTGATTCCACAGGGTTATTAGTTGTGATTGACAAATTGCTGATAGCTTTCCTTTTTTTTCATTTGAATCGGCGGTCAACTGAGAGTAGTTGTTTGCATCATGGCAGATGGTGCTAAGTTATAGGATAATACATTATGACAGAAAATAATGATTAAAAAAAATATTCTGTTTTTTTTTATTGCACCTATACATTAGGGAAACATCTAGAAGCAATTTACCAAAATATATCATCATCCATGCCATTAGATAAAGGGATGCTTGCATATGATCCATGCAACTTCCTACACTCCCTGGGGAGCATTGCAGCAAGAGCTTCTAAGCTCAAATGGTCAATTTCTTTAGTGTACATAATTGACTTATGTTTCCTATCGGCACCGTGTTAACTCCTGGGTATAGAGTGGCAAACTGTAGATAAACGTCTTGCTAGAGGATGTTAGTGCCACTGTGGGATGTGAACACACGACCCTCTGATTGCAAGGTAAGAGTTCGAACCACGACACCATGACTCTAACAATATACAATGTGTTGTATACCAATTCTAAGTATGCATTGCTCTTATTAGGGCTTTGTTACCCCACCCCTTTGTACAAACATACTTAAATTGTAAGATTTTGTAGATTTTCATCATGATGCTGTTTTCCGATAAATCTACACAAAATGCTCATTAGGAGGGTAACGGGAGGGACATTAATGCCTCTTCGAAGGGAGATTATGGATGCTGCCGTGGAATAAATTCTTTGATCATCATCTTGTTTTTCTGCCCATTATCTGTTATTCATCCCATACTTGGTCTTCTTTCCCCTAATGAGAGGGGATAAATGTGATCGTTAGAGATGGATGGGCTATGGTCTACGTAGTGACAGATGAGACTTGGGTACTGTAACATAAAGCTTAGCAATTGATCATTTGGCTGAATTTACGATTGATCATACACAATGATCAATGAAATTAAACATAGAAGTCGGCTTGTGATCCATCACTAAGTTTTGTGACACAGGGTCATGGGTTTAGATAGATCTCGCAATGATGATGGTGGAAGCTTGCCTGCCATTTGAAGAAGTAAAATATTGTTAATGGAGTTTTACGAGATCATTCGATTTAGTTTAATGTCAATCAGATTTGGGTTGCATTAAATAAATACAGCAAGATGGATAAGCAAGATGTGTTATCATGCTCAGAGAGATGAAGGTGGTATTATCTAAATGCTAACTTTTAATGATGTGTTGATGATTCTAGGGATATGTGGTGATTGGTGTTTCCTTATAAAGAAGACATAATTCCACTCACAAGCATAATGGTGTAAAGATTATGCAAAATAATGTGGATTATGGCTGCACTACTGGGATGAAACTAGTTCATATTGAATTTTTGTTTTGTTTGCTTTTAATGTGAAATAAAGAATGTTTTGCTCTAAAAAAATATACAAGAAAAATAAGAGGGTTAAAGAACAAGGGAGGAAATTATTTGTAAGAAAGTGAGATTTAAAAGAGAGGAGCAGGATGAAGTTGAATATGATGAGAGTCTTGAGAGAGACAATTTAGAGATTAAAATAGTTTTGAGAATTTAGGGTGTAAAGTTAAGATGGAGAAGGAGATATAAAGAACAAATAGGGAAAAAGATTTCAGGGAGAGCAATAACAAGGACAGCTTCAGCCTATCCTAGGCCCCGAGGATGGATGAAAGCAAAGATCTAGTCCGGCAGATAGAAAGGGAAGGTAGTGAGAGAGGAAAGAGTGAGAGGTGGGGGGGGGGGGAGTAGAGGCACTTAAGCCAAAGTGTCATTGAAAAGTAGGCTTTGTTTGTCAGAGTGACGCTCACGTATGAATGTTATTTGGAGAGGGATTGCAAAGTGGTATCCCAAACTGCCTCGGTGCTGATAGTCCAGTAAAGAGATAGATCGTTGGAGTATCAACCTCATAGTGCAATTGCATTGTTTGTTTTTCTTTACAATAATTGGAAGCAAGACATGTGATCCGTTTGGCTTTGAGTTATATTTTTACTGGGACTCCAGTTTAGATTCAAAGAATCTACTTTCAACTATTCAACTGTATTTGCAAAACAAGCTCTGTTTGCCTTGGTGAAAGATGGGTACTTTGCTGTATTTTTGTTTTGGTATGATAGACCATTACATACATGTGGGTCCCCCCCCCCCTCTCTCTCTCTCTCTTCTTTCTCTCCTCTTCTCTCCCTTCTGCATATCACTCCATATATTGATGACAGAATTAGCCAAAAGCCATTTGTCATACCGTATTTACAAAGGAAAGAGGACAGTATGGAATGATTATAAGAAAGATAAATAAAGTATAAGATATAAATATATATATATTTTTTGCATTCGACAAAAGATCTAGTGAAAAGGGAATTGGAAATACAGATAAACAACATGAAATGGATCATCTTTTTATATATTGAATGTTTCAAATGCACAAATTCATGATAGTACCTCCAATATGACTTCCAGATTAAATTCTTCACATACCAAAGTCTCCACTTCACATGGCCAAATTCACACATTACAGCTCAAATATTCTTTGATCTCCTCATCTGTTTTCTCACTTAAAAAAGAAAATAGCTTACGTTTTAGTTTACAGGTCTTAGCTCTTGATTCATGCCATTTATGTTCATGTCGTGTCTAAGCCTACATGTATGAATTATGAAATGTGCTGGCTCTGTTGGTAGAGCGTCTGTCTCACAACCGTGAGGTTTGGAGTCCAATAACCTGCTGCATCAGCCCAAAAGATGTTAAAAGATGGGATTAGCTGCTACCCTGTTTGGCGTTCAACAATAAAAGGGATAGAGCTACGTTGATCTGGCGCTGCACAGTGGCTGCCGGGCCCATAATTAATTGGGCAAAATTAATTTTCAGAGTATTTTTTATTTCTATTTTCATTTTTTTAAAACTTTCAAATCAATTCATTAATACCATTTTGTGATTTTGTTTATCTTTCTGTTTTATCAGGTGAATGCAGCTATTACTCGCCACCAGCTACGGTTATATTTATGTTAGCACTGACTGTAGAAGCCATGCTATTTGTGCTCTTCACAGCGATCATGTTTGGTACACAGGTTCATGCTATCTGTACAGATGAAACGGTAAGATCCAGTTCCATTTATTCCGTTTTACCAGGGGGCTGTTGCACAAAGAGTTAAGTTAAACATAATTTCATAGAATTAGTCGGATCATGCTAAGAGGCTGCAAAGCTATCAATGAGATTGCATATTGAATACCATGACTCATAACAAAAAACTTGAAGGCACCTTAACAGACCTGCCAACCAGTACGTTTTTGGCGTATTTAGTACGTTTTTGCAACCAAAATAGGATAAGGCGGTACGTTTTTTCTTTGAAAAATATGTTTTTGTAAAAATTTTTTTTTACAAAATCGTAATTTAGTGAGAAAAATCATCTCTTTATGTCTCTATTTCATAAAAATTACACAAATATGGTTATTAGATCAATGTAATTTCAGGTAACTTGTTTTTTTTCAATAATTTTGTTAAAATCAGGGTGAGATATACACATGTTTAAATGTTTTTTTTTCATCTGCAAGAGCAGTGCACATGTTATCTTGCATGCAGCTTGAGCGCCGCGATGAGCAAAGTGCGCCGCTCATTTTATTATGAAATACACTTTTTGGGGAAAAAATACACTTTTTTTATCACAGAATACAATTTTTCATTCCCAGAGGTTGGCAGGTCTGCCTTAACTCTTTGTGGATCAGCCTGGTGTCCCCTAAACATTGGAATAGGGATTTTCACTGGATGATTTCAAGTATAGCTCTAGGTGTATTGGGCTTCATCATATAGCATCCTTTTTCTGGTTTCAATAATACCAAGATCTTCCGTTTTTTGTTTTGATGATTTATTCTATGGCGAGAGGTGGCGAGAATTGCTCTGTACCCTTCCCTTATGGAAAGTATGGAATGAGTCAAACTGAAAGAAAAGCAGAGAAATTGCAAAAAATGTTTTGATGTATAATCCTAATAAAAAAATATCTTACTATCATTCTTTCATCATCGTCATCACTCCATTGTTATAAATCCGGTTTCGTTCCCTTGAACGGAGATAGCTGGATTCACCTCACTCTCGCAGCCATCGCCCTTACCTTCTTTCACTCTATAAATATCAATTTTTTCCCCTTTGATTCAAAGAATAAAAAAAGTCCCCTTTCCATGACAAAAATGACATTCATTAAATAAGGAGACAAAAATTATACACCTGCGTGACAGTACATCATACCTGAAAGAAGCTAAGAATGTGATATGAATGTCCTTCGTGTTTAATGGAAGCTCAAGGCTCAGCTAGCCAGGTCACATTTCCGTCTCTGTACCTGTCGCGTAATACCTGTACACCGTATCTTCCTTCATGACACTTTGTTCGTGCACATTCAGGTTTTCAATGACAGGTGTCACATTAGGGAAGATCCAGAAAGGATGTCGGAATTCAAGAGGATACCTCGGTCTCGCCTAAACCCTATCACATTGTCACGAGATCTGATGTAAATGGTGCAGCCAATTTTAGTCCTTTTGTTTGGGGAGGCATGTTCTTGAAAGCTTTTGCTTCATGAATGTTTCATTGAGAAGAAGAGGCAGCTTACCTGCACTATGCACATAGTTTCATTTGTTTCTGAATAATATTGAAAGGGTCATGGTAAAATAAAATGATTGTTCAGGTGATTATGGTACAGATGTGTGGATATTTTTATTTAAAACAAATCAAGATCTCTATACTGTGAATAATTACAGTTGCATTTTCAAACAAATTTGGCAACCAAATTACCACTAACACTTTACATTATTGATAAACAACAACAACCAAACTGAAATACAAATTATTATAAAATACAACCCCCCCCCTCATTTTCCGGAGGCACTGCATTCTTCCGACTTTGGTTCCCCCCAAATAAGCAAGCAGCAAATATTATTGAGATCTAATGCTCTAGAGTGTTGGAATCTCTATTGCTATGCTAAAATTAAGATGTAGTTACTGGTATTATATGTACCTGTAAATTATAACTGATTAATAACTAAATAAACTAAATACTTTATTCAGTAGCCTGTTAGTAAAAACTTTGAGGTCAAACACAACTCCAAAATCAGTTAAAAGCTTTAATTTAAACCAATCTGATACATTTTTTAAAGACTTTTGTTTCAGTTTGAGATGCAACTGATCGCAAATTTATAGGCAGTTTGAAATTCCTGAAAAACAGACTCTGTTTGTAGTTCTTTTCGCACATAGCATAGTTTCTACTTGCTTTCTGACCCATAGATGAAGTACCTCCCATTATTTTGAAGTTAATGACTCCTGGGACCACTTTTAAACTGCAATTGAGTGCTCTCTCATATTACCTGTGATCAAATCTCTTATAGGATCTTCTTCAATTGATTAACCTGAATATCACAATCTTGAGGAAAATTCCTCATCTAGGCAATGCTGTCTTGATGAGGTCATGGGAACCATTGATAAAAGTTGTCTTAAATGACCATCTGCCCTTTCACACGGTAAAAAAAAATTGTAATTTGAATGATGATTCCAGTGAAACATAAGGCTAATGACGAATATTTAGCACGTGTGAAACCAAACTAGAACATGATTAGAATCACGAACGCTAATCCCAGTCACGATTACAATAGCAATCATTACAATGATGATTCAAGATTCACGTGTGAAAAGGCCCTATATATGTATTTCTATTGCAACCATCTTTCTTCTTTTTCTTTTTTAGGTTGATTGTTTCTTTAGCTTGAATTTTTTACCTCTTACTTTCTCTTTTTTCATTCAATTTCACCCCAACCTCTTTTTTTTCGTATTAAGACCCCCTTTTCACTATCCACATGCCTCTCTTTTTTTGTGTCTCCTCTACTCCATATTTGTGATGGTACATCCAAATGTCCAATAACAGTGTGTATTGTTTTCACTTTTTATACTCTGTTTAGTCTCAATTGCCCTCGCTCCCTCTCCATCCTTGTCCCCTCCATCTCCTTTCACTTCCTCTTTCCTTCTCAATCCTTTCTCTTCTGCAGAGAGGACTGCAATTTACAGTTCTTTGTTTATTTTTTCAAGATTGCTTATGATCTATTCATCTAACTTAATTATCTCAACTTCTCATGAGATCCACTCTCCTGTCTTGTGCTCTTGTGTGGGCGTTCTGTGTAATTTTTTTGCCATCTTGAATTCTATCTTATTTCCAGTTCTGTTTGTTCTGCCCCCCCCTCCCTCTATCTTTCACTGTTACTTACCATCTCATACACCACCATCACCATTCCTTCAATTTGAATCTCTTGGGCATTCATTTACATACATTAATAGATGTGGGTAACATGAGCCTGTTCTCTCTCTCTCGGGAGTAGTTCTTGACTCGGCTTCTAGTTTTTTGCACTTCTTTCAGAATGTCACGTTTCAGACGGCGAGAGATAAAGAGCGATAGTCGATTTTTGCTCGTAGTTCTTTAAATTGTCATGAGACATTGGTGCTAAGAAGGGCTCCAGACTGTCTGTTGATTTGGCAAGCCCTTGTGCCCCTCATGTTGGGCATGTTTACATTCTGTAAGTAAGCATTAGCGATGATTTAGAACATAATCATTTTCAATGTAGTGTTCGTCCGGTGCGATTATGGCTCATTCATCAGCAATACTTTTCTGTGGAGCAGGCGATTATGGCTCATTCATCAGCAATACTTTTCTGTGGAGCAGTGGATGTGTGATCGAAGAATTTAGAGTGGAATCCAGTGCACTGCTGCCCTCATTACCTAATCCTTCTGAGAGGACTCAAAGCTGTCAGTCATCTTTTTGTACATTTTAAGCATATTTTGCTTTTTCTTGAGTAATCTGATATCAATCAAACCAGCTAATCAGTCAATCAATCAATCAATCAATTTGTCTAATGCATTTATTGAAAGTGATTAAAGACATATAAAAAATACAAGACTTTGTGGGAATTTAAGTGTGGTATGTTGGTGCCCTCATAACCCAGTCCTTCTGATAGGATTTAAAGCTGTTAGTCAAATACATTGTTTTAACATCTATTGCTTTTTAGTTGTCTGATATGAATCAAATCAATCAATCAATCAATCAAATTAAATCCAATCCATAATTCAAGTGTTTAGAGAAATAATTGAAAATACAGGTTATGTGTACGAACTCATGTTAAGTGTTTTTTACCACCAGAACTCAGTCCTTAGGGTACTCAATGCTGTCAGTCATCTGTTGAAGAATTCATTGTTTTCTTCGCAAACCAATTGAAAACCAGTCAGTTCATGAATTATCTACTCATGATTTAAACATTGTAATAGCTGGTAAATGAATCAATGAAAATAGAAGTTATTTGTGTGAATTCAAGTCAGTATGTTTACCCATTGACTATTAAGCATCATACAAGGGGGAATTCAAGACATTTTGCACTGTAATACACACCAACATCGTGATTCAAGTTATTGATGTTTACCTAGTATGTGAGTGGGTAAAATGCATAAAAGCCAGCATGAATGTCATCAGGGCCAGTGATCCACTAATAAGAGTATTGGAGAGAGTGATAATACTGACAATGTATAGGTTTTCTCTGGTCAGCAAATGCATGTGCGTTTGAGAGTATAAGTAAGTGAAAGAGACAGAGACAAGAGAGAGAGAGACAGAGACAGAGAGAGATAGAGAGAGTGAGAGAGGGTTTATTTATGTCTGTGAATTAACAACTGCGCACGATTGAAAGAGAGAGAGAAAGAGAAAATTAGGAGAAGAAGCAAAACAGATGAACACGTGATGGTGTGGGTTTTCAGTTGAATAAACAAATGACTCTGAATATTGGTTTGTGGATTGAGAAGTATTAGGGGCTCAGAAGGTCTTATTTTGGGCATCATCCTCTGGCGAGGGAACCCATCGTGTAAATTGATATATCTCGTGGCTCTTAAATGGGGGCAATTCATTCTTATTTCCATTCTGCCGTTGTATGATAAGAAAATATATTCTCTTATGGCCTCCATAAGGGGATTGTAAGTGGAGAGGATCTCCAGACAGGATAATTATTGAGCGATTTGAGTAGATGGAATCATAATTGCTAACTACCCCCCCCCCCCACACACACACCTAAAATATGAGAATGAACTCCATTTCCTGAATAAATCCCTACTGCTTTTGTATGGCTAGAAATGACGGTGATCTATTTACATATCTCATGCTTTTTAATGGTTTATATCCTAATCTTTTACTTTTTATGGTTTAATTTTGTTAAATTTGGTTTTATTCATATAAAGTAACTTCTATAAATTCAACGCTATTTACCATTTGCAGCTGTTTTACTTTTTCTGAAGTTAGGACTTGATCTTTGCAAACAAATTCAACTTAAAGTAGTTTAGTCCATTTGTCTGTTTCTTCCAGTGATAATTTATTTCCTTTGATGAATCTTTCAGGGTATTGAGCAGCTGAAGAAACAGAAGGCCACGTGGCAGAAGAAGACCCGCTGCATTGCATTCCAGATGGTCTGTGGCAGTAGGCTATCTTTAGGTTGGCTCAACCCTTTCGTCACACCCAACCATAATGTAGGCAAGGAACTCACCTACTTGTACCATGTATAGCCTCCACCGATGACATCGCAGTCATCGCTTTCTCTCAGGGTGCGTGCTTCAGTGGGACAGACCCATTGCCATTATGTTGTGAATTGCAGCCTTGCCCAGCTGATCATTGTGACGGATGTCCAAGGATACCCTGATATGGCGACATTTTACTCCTACACCGATTGAAGTGCCTGTGGTTGTCATGGATGATGAATGAATGAATGACCTACGACATTGAACTTTGACCTCGGTTGGCCCTGTAATGGTCGTTTGAGAATATTGGATAGTGTTTCATATACATGTTTGTAAGTTACTTTCAACTTTGCGCATGACTGGTGACCGTTTCCTCTTATTCCCATCAGCTAAAGTTGAAATCTGGGCCCGTCTTACAAAGAGTTATGATTGATCCTATCAATCTCAACTATGGAAATCCATGGATGTCACAATTTTTCATACATGAAATGAGCACAATGTCCTTTTGTAAACAAAGAGGAACACCCTGTATTGTCAAGCTCTGATGTATGCATGCGTATACATGATATTTAGAAAACATTGTGGACAATTACATGTATTTTAGGTGTTGATGTTGCTGGCTTTCCATAGTTGCGGTTGATAGGAGCAATGGCAACTCTTTGTAGGACAGGGCCCTGGGGCCGTATTCTGAAAATTGTCTTAAGAGAAATATTCTTGTACCTTTAGAGTTACAATAAAATCCGTATTCTGAAAACTCTTGTATCCTTTCTTGTAAATTTTCTTGTAACTTTCACTAAGCGCTTATGACGTCAGAGTTACAATGATCCGTAAAGTTAAAAACGGGGCATATTTCTCTGTGCGCAAGATAACAGATCGAGATAAAAGGTATTCTGAAAATTCTCTTATCTTTGCATTCTGTTAACTTCCTTGCAAAATACAAGAAAATTGAAAAGTTGTAGGGGGCTATTGTAACTTCATGTTGAATGCGATATTTCTCGGTCAACAATAATAATTTCTTGCTGCATCCCGCAAGAAGATCATGTTTTACAAAAGGAGACATTCCAAAGATGTTCTAACGACAGATTGGTAGACTTTTCAGCAATTGAAAATTGGCATTCGAGATGATGAATCTTTTCAGAGAAAATATGACTCTGAGAAAAGCCACATGTATTTTAGCACAGTAGCGTACAAGCATAAGCGTTGGTGGCGCAAAGGAAATCACGCCAAATGTCAACAATGTGCTTAATTATTTTATAGAAGGGACGCTTCTATTGGCTGACCGAAACATATGAAAAGTTTAATGATTGGTTGATGATAAAATATTAGGCATGTCAGAGATAAAATAGGGGACGTCCTTACAGAGATAAGACAATTTTTAAGAATACCGATTGAAGAGAATTTTTGCGAGCTGTATCTTGCTGAGTTACAAGAAAAGTTACAAGAATAGTTAAGACAATTTTCAGAATACCACCCCTGGTCTTTCGAAAATATACTTGTAATCAAGCATATGTATGGACAATTTAAATACTTTCAAAATTTGATGAGGGTTACTGGAAATGCACTTCCTTTATTTTGAAACTAAGAAAGGGTCACTCACCTGTCATTTGTAAAAAAATCCTTTGTAATTTACATAGAGCTTTATGAAACAGCACATGGTTTCATTAAGATGAGATGCACTGCCATGCTTCATAAAATTACCAGTGGCTAGTTAAACGCTTATGTTTCAAGCTACTAAATGATGTTCTAAGTAGTTTGATTGGTCAAGAGATAATTGTAATAGAATTCTAGCATATATTATTGATTACAAGTTTTATGGACTATGGCCCAAGATATACCGTCTTCAAATTGTATCTTACGATTCTCCTGCATCGTAAATGAGTGGTTGACTATTGGAAACAATAACAATTTACAGGTAGAGATGCTCGTTGTTTGAACTCTCAAACGTGATGCAAATTTGTGTGCTTGATATGTAGGATGAGAGAGAAAACCACGATCATATTTTCCACTAATTTTTTGGATGTTATCTAGAACTGAATGATGAAAGATGAGTATAGCCCTCCTCATGTTATGGGAAGTATTGGACGTTGGCAAGTCAATGTTATATTTGCCTGTGAATAGGAATATGAGCAATAATAGATAAATGGTTCTCTCCTCCAGTAAAACAAATCAGAGGCTAGAAATTTGTATGCATGGCCCAAAACTGAAATGCTAAAATTAACTTATATTATTATTATGCGTCGGAGCATTAGTCTCTGGACTTTGAAACGGGGTCGTGGGTTCAAATCCCAGCCATGGCGTAATTTCCTTCAGTAAGGAATTTATCCACTGTGTGCTGCACTCGACCCAGGCGACATAAATGGGTACCGGCAGGAAGAAATTCCTCAAAAAGCTGTGTGCGCTTAATCGGTTGCCTAGCTTAGCCGGGGTAATATTATAGCAGGGCCTTTTTTAAAGCGCCATGAGCACCGAAAGGTGGACCTGTGCGCTATATATAAGTAGCCACCATTATTATTATTATTAATACCAAGGAGGGTTATTTCAGTAATACCTTTGGCTTAAACATAAAATTATGATGGTAATTACCTTGGTAACATGGCTCGGTAACCAATTGAAGTAGGGGATTTAATGGCAATTGCAATTAATGACTTAAGTTATCATGAGGTCAGTTTGTGCAAAGGGCCCTTATCTTTTTTCTATGTAGCAGTGATATGATTGTGCAGTGATGGCAGGGTTATGTACAGTGTGTATGTCATGACTTAACATTCCCTTCCCCTCTTTAGGGGGGAATGATTCCATGGTTGAGATCAGCATGGGGGCATATTTGGAACTTTTTTAATTCTACTGGATTATGCAGGCCATCCACTTTGTTAGAATAATTCATATTAGCAAAGAAGGATAACCTAACTAGTTTAAAAGTTAATCCCATCCCTGACAATACTCTACAAGAATAAAATAAAAGAAAATTTTGATATTTTAAAGTTAAAGTGAAACATGTACCATTTTGATGATACACAAATGAAAGATTTCATAACTCACTATTTCTTTCGGATTAGGCCATTCATTACAGTTTTGAGTTTCATGTAAATTAGGCAACTCATGACATCCCTAGTTTGTGGAATCAGTATCCATTTACATCAAATTTACTAGAAATAAGGATATCAGAAGATTGTATTTTTGTTGTGAAGAGAGTAATTCAAGATTATCTGTTTGTCATGTTTTATGGAAGTTTCTTTTTTATAAACCAAACTTTGAGCTTTGAAACTTTGCATTTTGGTAGAGGGGGAAAAAAGCATGTAGTTTGTGTGTATTTGATTTTGATTAGTGCTTCATGCACAAACTCCTGGTCATGCCCATAACACAAAGCTTAGCAATTGATCATAACGTTGATTTGTACGATTGATTGCACACAATAATGAATGTGATCATTCATAAAATCAGCCCTATGATCGATCACTAAGTTTTGTGTCATGTTGCTATACAATGTATGTAAGTATATGACAAGCTTGAGGTGCAATGGTGATATAGAAATGAAAAAAATGACCAAACATTTTAGAATTTTATAAGGAGAAACTTATTTGAAATAGACCTGATGTCGTCTGTCATTTCAGCTACATGTACATATTTTGTACTAGACATTGAAATAGTAGGCTTTATTATTCATATTGTTATTGAGAGTTATATGGACATCTTCAAAGGGGGTGGAGATACTAGATGAGACTCATTGTACATGTATCTAATAGAACTTGATTGAGAATATATTTTTCTCTATCAAAATTATGCAGTGAAATAATGTGCATTATTTGATTACACGAACAAATAATGTGCCAACAAGAATTTGGAAACTAAATCTATTTTGTGAATAATCCCTTTTGTGGGAATATATAGATATGAATAATGAATCAGCGGTATTTTATATTTGAATACAAATCACCGCATAGATGATTAACAGATCTATGCAGGATTATAATGTGTTTCATCTCAAAATTTACTGAATTATTGGCTGAAGAATGTATTTTCTCTGAATTTTGGTTTCATAGTAATATTTTGGATGGTGATGGGTTTGAAGCATATGTCGGTGTAGTAATTTTCTCTTTCTTTTCTTTTTCTCTCCCCATTTTGCATGTAATATATCTTATGAATTTGTGGTGTGTACATACCTTGTAGCTAATAAGCCAGTTTGGAGTTCCATTCTGCGCATGATCAGAAGATTCTATGCATGATCAGACGAAGGTCATTTGTACTAAAGTGACGTGGTTTAATATTTAATGACATAAGCACCAACTTTGATGTCTTGATTATTCATATATTCCTTTGAATTGTGTATTTTTCTCCACAAAAAACAACAATGTCAACTATCGACTGGTATTTGACAGTTGGCGAAATACATTATTATAACAACATGCTAATGCATTCGAATTAGAAGTGCAACAAATACCTTCATTGGTGTGCTATTCTAGTCACCTGGTCTGAGCAATATCTGCATCCTGCTATGTAAGGCATGCTTACATAATATCTTGCTTTGAAATCTGCCTATCATAATGAAAGAAATAAAAGGTTGTTTGACCAAAATTGCCCATTATGTAACTCCGAACTGGTCTATTATGAAAACATGCAGAGGGTGCGACGCAAAACTTGCAAGTCAATTTTACATTCCCAATTCAACTTCACAATCTTTCATTTCATCTATTTGCAATTACACAGCCTTGGATACTATAAACTAAATACAAGCTAAAAACTTAACGCTTTATTGTAAATTTCCATGATTTTTTTTGTTTATATATTTATTTTTAACAGAAGCCCCTTAAGGAACAGTATTTCACTGATGGGGCAAACCAAAATGTGTCTTGCACATATTCAAACCAATACCAATCAATGCTCAAGAGTAGTTATCATGCAATTGCACTGTCAGTTTTTATAAGGGATTTGGTTACCAGGGGCCCATAACGCAGAGGTTAGCGATTAATCATATGCTTGATTTCTACAATCGATAGTAGATTGTAGCCAATGGAATCAATCGTAGAAAAATGTTATACGATCATTGTTAAGCTTTGTGTTACGGGCCCCTGGACTGAATTGGTTTGAGAAAACCCTTTATTATAGGTATCACTTGAATAGGAAATTTATGGAAGTATACTTCTTTTATGAAAATGGTTGTTTTAAGCATTTGCTCACATTAAAGCAATCACTCAACTTTATTGATATATTAAGCCTTAGTAAAGCATTCGTTAGTATTATCAATATGAGCCATTCATCCTCATGTGCTCTGGCTTGCAAGTTGATTATCTCAAGTTGGTGTAATGATAGAGTTGGCATTGTACAGTAAATATCAGATAGAGCTGTTGCAAACAATTAATGACAATTGGCATGTTAGAAAGACATTAAAGGACAAGTCCACCCCAAAAAGTTGATTTGAATAAAAAGAGAAAATTCAACAAGCATAACACTGAAAATTTCATCAAAATCTGATGGAAAATAAGAAATTTATGACATTTTAAAGTTTTGCTTAATTTCACAAAACAGTTATATACACATCCTGGTCGGTAATAAATGAGGAGACTGATGACATCATCCACTCACTATTTCTTTTGTATTCTATTATATGAAATATGAAATATTCAAATTTTCTCCACATTGTCAAGTGAAACAGCTGTGGTTCAGTCAGGTTAGTCCTTATGGTCAAATCTGTAAAAAATGAAATATCGTATAATTCAAACAATAAAAAACAAAAGAAATAGTGAGTGATGGACATCATCGACTGACTCATTTGCATGTCACTGAGTTGTGCATATAACTGTTTTGTGAAAAATAAGCGAAACTTCAAAGTGTCATAACTTTCCTATTTTACATCCGATTTTGATGAAATTTTCAGCATTATGACAGTTTGATTTTTCTCTATTTATTAAAATCAACATTTTCCTGGGGTGGACTTGACTTTAATGCTGGATAAAGTACCTTGTGAACACATGTCTCAAGTTTTACAATTGGCAACTAAAGAATTCTGTGTTATGACGTACATGTACTTAGACTCTGTATCAAAAATATAGGAAGGATGGGGGGAGGCATTATACAGCATTTATGGAAATGCTTATACCATGAATAGATGTGTTATTATTCTTGCTTTTATTATGATATTATTGTGATAGGTTACCTATCGCCATCAGTCTTTCACGCAAGAGGCATATATATATATATCTGTATATTAATGTGTAGAATGAACTGACTGTACATGTATAACTAAATTGGGAGGAACCCACAATTTGCCTTATCACAAAGTTGACTATATAGAACAATTTAAATATCAGAGTGGTTTGAAAGATGAATTGATAATTGATTCAGAAATTTTCAGATAGTTATATTCTTCACTTCATTTTCATCATGTACAGGTTATGAACCCGTCTAAAGAATTGAAATTATAATGAAACTGGATAATAAATTCAGTTCATATTCTATTATAGTTTTTCTTCCCTTGCAAAGCTATTTCATCATATCCTTGAATCGATCTATTTAAAGGAGAATGAAACCCTTGAAACCAGCTGAATCCATATCAAAGAGAAAAATCAAAGAAACACATTGATGAAAGTTTGAGGAAGATTGAATGAATAATAAGAAAGTTATGAGCATTTGAATATTGAGATCACTAATGCCATGTAGATCCTCCCATTGGCAATGCGTCACTGATGAACAACTCTCCCCTTTTGGACACTGAAAATATACCCCAAAACATCTCTTTTTGCTCATTCTAATCATATGACAAACGATTCATCAATGATATAATGTTGTGAAACCTCTGTACTTGTCCTCTCATAAAGAGAACACCTCACCTTGTGATAGACTCTATAAAAGTGAGAATATAAGTGAAATAAGTACTAAAGTAATGAGGGAGTTGTACGTGTGTGACGTCACAGATCTTGGTCGCATTGCCAATGGGAGGATCTACATGGCATTAGTGATCTCAATATTCAAATGCTCATAACTTTCTTATTATTCATTCAATCTTCCTCAAACTTTCAACAATGTGTTTCTTTGATTTTTCTCTTTGATATGGATTCAGCTGGTTTCAAGGGTTTCATTCTCCTTTAACTATAAAATGTTTTGTTCCCCTGAAACCTTTTATTATTACAATTGGTAAATCTAGTTTTACATGCGGACATTTTATTGTGAGATCTAGCTTTATGGTATATGTTATCATTGTTATGTTTTTAAAAATTCAGGATATGTTTGCATGAAAACGAAAACAGCCAAATACTAATATTTTCATAACACTGACAAAGTAGAAATCATGCCTCAAATTAGAGTAATACATTTGACCTATTTAAGGTGTGAAAATGTGGACTTTTGTCTCTAGGATAGTACTACAATTTGTAAAGGTTATTCAGTGTAGCATAAAAAAACATAATTTTGTAATGAATTCACTACTTTGAAATTTGATTTTTTTTATTCATACTTTTGTGTTCAATATTGATGTGTTTATTTGGCTACTGCCAAGAAAATATTTCCTGTAGGAGGATTCTTGAAATATTTCAGAATCATATATTGAGTTTGTGACATTTCAATAGCTCTAAAGCCATGCTACCAATCTTTGAAAACTACTTATTTTCTTAATTGGGACTCCAAAGAATTGCTACTGCATGCATAGAGAGTGATTGGTAGAAAGTTGACAATGACAATCTGAATAAATTTTTGTTGTTATCTATTTATTTTTGTTAATGCTTTTAAACACAACTTCTTGTGAAATAGGCCTTGAAGAAAAAAAAAAGTATTTTGACAAATTTAATATTTATATGAATCTTTGTTCTATTAGAATTGACTCTATCAACTTTCAAAGGCTTTGTTATTTTCTTAAATGAGGCATAAGCAATATTGTGTCTCACCCACTTGTGAAAATAACTAGAAACATTGCAATTGTACCCAAACCTCATATTTGGTATAGAATGTATAATACCAAATAAAATTTGGGCCATTCTTGGTCAGGTGTGTGACTGAAATTATGGACAAATCATGACTTTAATTAGTTATAAATCTAAAAAATTTAGGGATTTAGTAATTTAAAGGTTATATGACATTAACATCTTTAGTCAGCTATCATTTACTGTCTCCAATATGCAGGTTCTATATGCAGATTTATTATCTAATTAAAGTCCAGATTTGTCATGATTTCGGTCACGCACGTGACCAAGAATGGCCCATTTGAGAAGGGCTATTTCATGAAATGCCTTTCCCTTTCACCTTCCCCTGGGATATGAATAACATATGTGTGAAGGTTTATGTGATTTCACGGTGACACAATTGCTCCTGCGACATTTGCTCCGGTCTTATCTAGGAGGGTATAGGGTTAGAGCTAAGATTGTAATACAGTTTTTGGTTCAGAATAATGTAAAGATTAAGATTAATTTAGTTTTGGAGGTTAGGTCTTATGTTTGGCTTAATGTGCAGATTTTACATCAGAGCAATTGTCGCCGGAGCAAATGTCACGGAACAGATTTCACTTTTAGTCAATCTCAAAAACCATATTTCAAATTTCATATACTAAGTATTCACTCTATATGTTACACGGTTGATTCCAGTAGTAGTATACAGTATGTCACATTTTATTTCAACATTGAAGTAAATACAGTAAATATATGATTTGTATATATTTGATCTTCATATTTACAAGTTCATAACTATGATTGCATCAATACTATTGTAATAAAACAGATTTCTAAGAAATATCAACAACTAGTCTTAGTATTTTTATATGGACTCGTGTTGCACAATGATATACAAAAATGAAAGAATGCAAAATAATGAAATGATCTGCTGCTGCAAAAACGAAACCTTCTGGTTTTAAAGAGGTAAATGCTTTGCGAGGAATAAAAATTTCCCATGGCACTGCATCCAATGAGAATGTCTGCTCTTTGGCGTGGTGTAGGGGCTTCGTTTGTTAAGGTTGAGGGCCAGAATAAAATATGGTGAATCGCCCCAAAACATGAGATCCCAGGTCTTGTTGCCCGAGTGATGATATATAGTATGGGAATTCAGGCATGCAAAAGCATTATGGTATTTCATTCAATTCAGTTCAATTCTGGTTTTATTGTGACGAATGACTAAATGAAAAAAAGTCAGAAGACTCATATCATATTAACAAAGTAAAAAACATACATGTATATCATTATGACCTATGTTTTAAACGCAATACAATGAATAGAAATGACAGTGATAGACTGTTATTACACATGAATTGTATATTCAGTTGCACATAATGATAATCTACTGGGGCCCAAAGCATAAAAGTTTCTGTACATTGGTAACTTTTCCATCTGATAGTAACAACCATGGTTAACAATGCCAATCAAACGCAAGGATTCCAACCGTCTTGCATTGATTTTATGTCACAGTAACTTATAATGCAAAAAGACCATTTAAATGCATACATGGTTGTTCAGAAATGACACAACAAATTACATTATCTACATGTCCTTCGCTCTCAGAAAAATGTCAGAATTCAATGTCCCAAACATCTTTCGACATGTTGCCTTGCAATCTGGCACGATTTCTGTAAGATTTTTTTTTTCAGTGGTAACATGAATGGATGGCCAATGCACCACAGATGTTCTTGGCGGCCAGTGATACTTAAACATGAAATATAAAACAAGTAACGTTTAATATAAATAACATTACTTAGCATCCCTTGTAATTTGTTTCTTGGAGGGAGTTGCTGCTCCCTGAAAGTGGATCCATGTTCCTTCTTGAGTGGGTGTGGGCCAAAAGATGGTCATATAGTGATTTGAATGAAATGTGACATTTTATCGAGAACAAACCATATTGATATATGCAGATAAAAAGACCTATTTAATTGCCAGGCTACAAACACTGGACCAATCAATTTCTTAAGATAGCACAGAATATGTGTACACAAATTGGGATAAAAAAGGTTATGCCTAGCATTTATTGCTCACTATGACATACTGAAATAGATCTTTTACCGTAATCATGCAACATGAAGGTTGACATTCTATACAAGGTATATCTCCTACTCATGCAATTAAACTAATGTGAAAAAAAATGTTTACTTAAGGAAAAAAAAAATCTTCAAAAGGAAAACAGTACTTCAAAAGGTTAAGAAATATTTTTTTTCAAAAGAAGAAATGAATTCTGGATGTGCCTAGCACAGACCTTAGAGAAACTAGCTTTTATAAATTTTATGATTTTTACCACTTTTGGGAATGGGGTTCGAAGAGGTATACACATGCCATGAAAAGGACAAACGACAAACAGATGGAAATTTCTTAATAATAAAACATCCAACCTAGGCCCTGTAACACGAAAGGTTTATTAGCGATTAATCTCTATATAATTTGAAAGAGCAATTCTGATTGGTTCCTCGTCAGTCTACTGAGCAAACTGCGCATGCAACGACAATCTTCATATGCAGTTTCATTTAGTGATCAATTGCAAACATTTGTGAAATGGGACCCAGATATACATGTACTTGGGATGAATGAAAACATTTTATACCTAAAGATGTCTGATGTATGTTTTGATTCATCCAGGAAGAAAAACAAGTTACGAAGAGAAATTAAAATTTGGTCTTAAAAATTGGGCTTGTTATAAAGGGCCTGTGAAATGCTACAGTCACACGGCCATGTTATGGACCTGCGGATGCCTACGTATATTTGGATAGTAAAAATGCATTATTTTACCCCCAATAATAGGAACTTTGGGCAAAACTATATTTGCGGACGATACGGATAAGTTGAGGATGTTACGGGTAAAACCTGCGGATGAGCCCATCCGCTGACACACGTCACGGACGACTTACGGACTATACGGATAAGTTACGCTCCTTTTTGGAGGGAGGAGGGGGGAGCAAGGCTCCTCTGCCCCCTGGATCTATGCCAGGTTTATAAACCAACTGGACAATGGACAAATTTATGCTTTGTTCTTTGAAGGACACCATAGGAAAACTAGCTTCCACTCCACTTTCACGGCTGTTTAATTTTTGCCCACATGGCTCCCTATAGAAATTTACCTGAAATTTATGCGCCACTTACACGGCCTTTTATAACAAGCCCACAAATTGTGCAAGAAAACAAATTATGAAATGTCACAGTGAGCGCTTTTTGAAATGCAAATTAACTTATGTGAAATGTTGAGGGGTGTACACGAAAACATTTGTGCGTTAAAATAAAATTGTAAAGTGTTTTTTAATTCATTCTCAATAAAAAAAAATAGCTTCAATTTGGTTCCATAACTTGGGAAGTGACCACTCATAAGTCCATTTCCTTTCTTACAAAGTGTTATTTCATTTATAGAACATAGTATGAACGCATGAAGAAACTCATAACTACATTCATGAGCGTACCTGCTCAGTGGGGGCTACTGTCCCATACATACTTTTTGTAATAAAATTTACATCACCAAAATATGCCTTATTCTTTTTAATTAAAACTTTTCTGAAATAATGTTCGGTATTCTACCTTACTTTACAGCTAGACAAAAGTTCATCAATAAAATACTTTCAGAAAAATCTTAACTTGAACTTTATTTTTGAAAATCTCATTTTTTTGTGGTCCCATATGTAAGTTGGTACATTTTTGTTCATAAAATATTTAACCCAAGGTCAAATGTCATCTCACTTCAAAACAGTATTCTTTCAATAGGTATCCATCATACTATATTACCAGAGAAAAATCCAAATGCTTTTTGAAAATATTTTTAGAGGTTGAAAATCTCTGGATGTCCCATACGTAAGGTGCACGATACCATGGACTGTTAGATCTACTCACGTCTCTGAGTCCGAGTCTGAGATTGTTCCGCTGCACTGAACTAACAAACGATAGATCTGAACTTACGTAAATCTAGATTAACTTTGGGGACATCATGGACAGGCACAGGGAAGACTTAAGCAGCTCAACATGGCTTAATCATAAAAAACAAAACAACCAAAGCCTGGTGACAAGGTACACATACAAATATCAAGGACAGGAAAGATTTCCCATTCAGCAGAAGAGCCAAACAAACGGCAACGTAGTGGAAAGGAACAGAGGGTTGCTGCCAAGGCTGCACAGAAGGAGAGGTCAGTAAACGCCTATTATGATAACATCGGAGAGACCCCAGAAGATCAAATTCAGCAGGGCAATTTTACAACCTGTCCATCGAAAGAGGTGCTACACAAAGCAGTGGCTGAAGTTGTCGCAACTGAGCTACGACACCGGGACCCAGTGCATGAAATGACCATTCTAAAAAAGTCAAACTTATCCCAAGATAATTTTGGTTTCATGCAGTACATATCAGCTGACCCATTTCAGCATTCACCTTTACTGTAGGGAACAGCTTGAGACATTGTGCTAAAGGTCATCTATATTCATATTTTGATGATACAGGCAGCATTCCGATGGTCATTGAAGATCAGCACATATCTTTAGTATTCGGTGGTAGTCAGAAACGAGGATGACCTGCCGTCCTTTTCTCTCGCGGATTTAGTCACCACAGACCACACCGTTCCAACAATTTACTTCTTTCTGCAGAGAATTGTCAGAACAGGGAATATCATTAGCAGATAGAAATCTAACCAAGGAAAATTGAGACCGATTGGAGCTGGTCGATCGTGCAAGGTGCCCATCATGTCTTCAACAGCTTGGAGTGAAGATGAAGACACCTGATTTGAGCATCTTGTCATCTTGGTTATAGCCTGGCTGCTGGGAATTACATAATCATAACCCAGTTCACCAGGAAAAAGGCAAAGGAATCACTGATGAAAAGTAGTCTGTATAGGGAGTTGCATGATTTTATTTTTTACTTCATTCTTCCTGAAGTGTTGATCCCCACTCAAGCTTATTCATGAATGTATGTCCATTTTTTGTAGGGTGCAAGTATGCAGAAAGAAAACACCAAAGAGAAAAAGGCCTCTAAAAAACTGTCCTCTATGTAAAACTGTAGTACAGCGATTAGACAACCATCTGCACATGCAGCATAGGATTGAGAGGCAGTCAGCGTAAATGACCAAGTACCTACCTGCCAGCAAGCCAGGTAATATTGATCAAAACTTAAGAGAATATCAACATATGAAGATAAGCCTATCATATCTCAATGGTAGCATAATTTAAAAAATCAAGCAGAATGTTCAGGAAAACCAATTGGAATAGGAGAGGCTGAAGCAGTATAAATGAAAGGAAAATGTCAAGATCTGTGGTGTGATAGATGTGGTGAAAGAGAACACAGGTGACGTATTATGAGTGGCAAAAGATGCAGGAGTGAAGATGAAGACACCTGATTTAAGCATCTTGTCATCTTGGTTATGGGGGCTGCAGGAAAATACATAATCATAGCCCAGTTCACCAGGAAAAAGGCCAAGGAATCATTGATGAAAAGTAGTCCATATAGGGAGTTGCATGATAATTGATGTTATGTTTTACTTCATTCCTCCTGAAGTGTTGATCCCCACTCAATCTTATTCATGAATGTATGTCCATTTTTGTAGGGTGCAAGTATGCAGAAAGAAAACACCAAAGAGAAAAAGGCCTCTAAAAAACTGTCCTCTATGTCAAACTGTAGTACAGCGATTAGACAACCATCTGCACATGCAGCATAGGATTGAGAGGCAGTCAGCGTAAATGACCAAGTACCTAACTGCCAGCAAGCCAGATAATATTGATCAAAACTTAAGAGAATATCAACATATGAAGATAAGCCTATCATATCTCAATGGTAGCATAATTTTAAAAATCAAGCAGAATGTTCAGGAAAACCAATTGGAATAGGAGAGGCTGAAGCAGTATAAATGAAAGGAAAATGTCAAGATCTGTGGTGTGATAGATGTGGTGAAAGAGAACACAGGTGACGTATTATGAGTGGAAAAAGATGCAGGAGTGAAGATGAAGACACCTGATTTAAGCATCTTGTCATCTTGGTTATGGGGGCTGCAGGAAAATACATAATCATAGCCCAGTTCACCAGGAAAAAGGCCAAGGAATCATTGATGATAAGTAGTCCATATAGGGAGTTGCATGATAATTGATGTTATGTTTTACTTCATTCCTCCTGAAGTGTTGATCCCCACTCCAGCTTATTCATGATTGCATGTCCATTTTTTGTAGGGTGCCAGTATGCAGAAAGAAAACACCAAACTGTTGTTCAGCGATTAGACAATGATCTGAACATGCAGCATAGGATTGAGAGGCAGTCGGCGGAAATGACCAAGTACCTAAATGCCAACAAGCCAGGTAATATTGAAACTATGGATTTTAACTGTATAGACCTACAATACCATCTGTCAAAACTTAGAATCCTATATAAAGAAGAGACATCAACATATGAAGATAAGCCTATCATATCTTAATGGTAGCATTATCAAATAAGTGGAACTTACTACTTGGATCACAGCTAAGACTATTGGCGAATCTTCTTAAAATCACATTACATATACATGGTGAGTAATAATTAAACCTTATAATCACTTTGGCAGACATTAATTTTTTGTGATTCCTCACCCTATTTAACGTTAACTTCAGTGGGGTTTTCCCCCCCGATTATTTAACCTTAATACTCCGGAACTCCTGTGTTAAGCCTGGTAACACGGTACGCATACAAATATCAAGGACGGGAAAGATTTCCCATTCAGCAGAGGAGCCAAATAGACGGCAACTTAGTGGAAAGGAGCGGAGAGTTGCTGTTGAGGCCGCACAGAAGGAGAGGACAGTAAACGCCTATTATGATAACATTGGAGAGACCCCAGAAGATCAAATTCAGCAAGGCAATTTTACAACCTGTCCATCGAAAGAGGTGCTACACAAAGCGGTGGCTGAACTTGTCGGAACTGAGCTACGACACACGGACCCAGTGCAGGAAATGACCATTCTAAAAAAAGTCAAACTTATCCCAAGATAATTTTGGTTTCGTGCAGTACATACGGTATATCAGCTGACCCATTTCAGCATTCACCTTTACTGTAGGGAACAGCTTGAGACAATGTGCTAAAGGTCAGCTCTATTTATATTTTGATGCTACGGGCAGCATTCTGATGGCCATTGAAGATCAGCACAGATCTCTTTATTATTCGGTGGTAGTCAGAAACGAGGATGACCTGCCATCCTTTTCTCTAGCGGATTTAGTCACCACAGACCACACCGTGCCAACAATTTGCTTCTTTCTGCAGAGAATTGTCAGAACAGGGAATATCATTAGCAGATAGAAATCCAACCAAGGAAAATTGATACCGATTGGAGCTGGTTGATTGTGTAAGGTGCCCATCATGTCTTCAGGAGCTTGATAGAATTGAAGATGAAGACACATGATTTAAGCATCTGTCATCTTGGTTATGGGGGCTGCAGGGAAATACATAATCAATTGGCTCAAGTTTTATTTTATCCTTCTTGAAGTGTTGATCCCAACTCAAGCTTATTCATGAATGCATGTCCATTTTTTGTAGGGTGCCAGTATGCAGAAAGAAAACACAAAAAAAAAGGCCTCTAAAAACTTGTCCTTTATGTCAAACTGTAGTACAGCGATTAGACAATTATCTGCACCTGCATCATAGGATTGAGAGGCAGTCAGCAGAAATTGCCAGCAAGCCAAAAATTGCCAGCTAAAATGTTCTCACACAACTCTTTTTTTTTTGCTAAAACAACCATCACACGCGATGTGGTGTGATGGATGTGGCGAAAGAGAACATGGGTGATGTATTATGAGTGGCAAAAGATACAGGAGTGAAGATGTAGACACCCGATTTAAGCATCTTGTCATCTTGGATATGGCCTGGCTGCTGGGAAATACATATTCATAGCCCAGTTCACTTGGAAAAAGGCCAAGGAATCATTGATGAAACAACCAAAGCCTGGTGACACGGTACACATACAAATATCAAGGACAGGAAAGATTTCCCATTCAGCAGAAGAGCCAAACAGACGGCAACTTAGTTGAAAGGAGCGCAGCGTTGATGCCGAGGCCGCATAGAAGGAGGGGATAGTAAACGCCTATTATGATAACATCGGAGAGACCCCAGAAGATCAAATTCAGCAAGGCAATTTTACAACCTGTCCATCGAAAGAGGTGCTACACAAAGCGGTGGCTGAACTTGTCGGAACTGAGCTACGACACACGGACCCAGTGCAGGAAATGACCATTCTAAAAAAAGTCAAACTTATCCCAAGATAATTTTGGTTTCGTGCAGTACATACGGTATATCAGCTGACCCATTTCAGCATTCACCTTTACTGTAGGGAACAGCTTGAGACAATGTGCTAAAGGTCAGCTCTATTTATATTTTGATGCTACGGGCAGCATTCTGATGGCCATTGAAGATCAGCACAGATCTCTTTATTATTCGGTGGTAGTCAGAAACGAGGATGACCTGCCATCCTTTTCTCTAGCGGATTTAGTCACCACAGACCACACCGTGCCAACAATTTGCTTCTTTCTGCAGAGAATTGTCAGAACAGGGAATATCATTAGCAGATAGAAATCCAACCAAGGAAAATTGATACCGATTGGAGCTGGTTGATTGTGTAAGGTGCCCATCATGTCTTCAGGAGCTTGATAGAATTGAAGATGAAGACACATGATTTAAGCATCTGTCATCTTGGTTATGGGGGCTGCAGGGAAATACATAATCAATTGGCTCAAGTTTTATTTTATCCTTCTTGAAGTGTTGATCCCAACTCAAGCTTATTCATGAATGCATGTCCATTTTTTGTAGGGTGCCAGTATGCAGAAAGAAAACACAAAAAAAAGGCCTCTAAAAACTTGTCCTTTATGTCAAACTGTAGTACAGCGATTAGACAATTATCTGCACCTGCATCATAGGATTGAGAGGCAGTCAGCAGAAATTGCCAGCAAGCCAAAAATTGCCAGCTAAAATGTTCTCACACAACTCTTTTTTTTTTGCTAAAACAACCATCACACGCGATGTGGTGTGATGGATGTGGCGAAAGAGAACATGGGTGATGTATTATGAGTGGCAAAAGATACAGGAGTGAAGATGTAGACACCCGATTTAAGCATCTTGTCATCTTGGATATGGCCTGGCTGCTGGGAAATACATATTCATAGCCCAGTTCACTTGGAAAAAGGCCAAGGAATCATTGATGAAACAACCAAAGCCTGGTGACACGGTACACATACAAATATCAAGGACAGGAAAGATTTCCCATTCAGCAGAAGAGCCAAACAGACGGCAACTTAGTTGAAAGGAGCGCAGCGTTGATGCCGAGGCCGCATAGAAGGAGGGGATAGTAAACGCCTATTATGATAACATCGGAGAGACCCCAGAAGATCAAATTCAGCAAGGCAATTTTACAACCTGTCCATCGAAAGAGGTGCTACACAAAGCGGTGGCTGAACTTGTCGGAACTGAGCTACGACACACGGACCCAGTGCAGGAAATGACCAATTTAAAAAAAGTCAAACTTATCCCAAGATAATTTTGGTTTCGTGCAGTACATACGGTATATCAGCTGACCCATTTCAGCATTCACCTTTACTGTAGGGAACAGCTTGAGACAATGTGCTAAAGGTCAGCTCTATTTATATTTTGATGCTACGGGCAGCATTCTGATGGCCATTGAAGATCAGCACAGATCTCTTTATTATTCGGTGGTAGTCAGAAACGAGGATGACCTGCCATCCTTTTCTCTAGCGGATTTAGTCACCACAGACCACACCGTGCCAACAATTTGCTTCTTTCTGCAGAGAATTGTCAGAACAGGGAATATCATTAGCAGATAGAAATCCAACCAAGGAAAATTGATACCGATTGGAGCTGGTTGATTGTGTAAGGTGCCCATCATGTCTTCAGGAGCTTGATAGAATTGAAGATGAAGACACATGATTTAAGCATCTGTCATCTTGGTTATGGGGGCTGCAGGGAAATACATAATCAATTGGCTCAAGTTTTATTTTATCCTTCTTGAAGTGTTGATCCCAACTCAAGCTTATTCATGAATGCATGTCCATTTTTTGTAGGGTGCCAGTATGCAGAAAGAAAACACAAAAAAAAAGGCCTCTAAAAACTTGTCCTTTATGTCAAACTGTAGTACAGCGATTAGACAATTATCTGCACCTGCATCATAGGATTGAGAGGCAGTCAGCAGAAATTGCCAGCAAGCCAAAAATTGCCAGCTAAAATGTTCTCACACAACTCTTTTTTTTTTGCTAAAACAACCATCACACGCGATGTGGTGTGATGGATGTGGCGAAAGAGAACATGGGTGATGTATTATGAGTGGCAAAAGATACAGGAGTGAAGATGTAGACACCCGATTTAAGCATCTTGTCATCTTGGATATGGCCTGGCTGCTGGGAAATACATATTCATAGCCCAGTTCACTTGGAAAAAGGCCAAGGAATCATTGATGAAACAACCAAAGCCTGGTGACACGGTACACATACAAATATCAAGGACAGGAAAGATTTCCCATTCAGCAGAAGAGCCAAACAGACGGCAACTTAGTTGAAAGGAGCGCAGCGTTGATGCCGAGGCCGCATAGAAGGAGGGGATAGTAAACGCCTATTATGATAACATCGGAGAGACCCCAGAAGATCAAATTCAGCAAGGCAATTTTACAACCTGTCCATCGAAAGAGGTGCTACACAAAGCGGTGGCTGAACTTGTCGGAACTGAGCTACGACACACGGACCCAGTGCAGGAAATGACCATTCTAAAAAAAGTCAAACTTATCCCAAGATAATTTTGGTTTCGTGCAGTACATACGGTATATCAGCTGACCCATTTCAGCATTCACCTTTACTGTAGGGAACAGCTTGAGACAATGTGCTAAAGGTCAGCTCTATTTATATTTTGATGCTACGGGCAGCATTCTGATGGCCATTGAAGATCAGCACAGATCTCTTTATTATTCGGTGGTAGTCAGAAACGAGGATGACCTGCCATCCTTTTCTCTAGCGGATTTAGTCACCACAGACCACACCGTGCCAACAATTTGCTTCTTTCTGCAGAGAATTGTCAGAACAGGGAATATCATTAGCAGATAGAAATATCAAATTCAGCAAGGCAATTTTACAACCTGTCCATCGAAAGAGGTGCTACACAAAGCGGTGGCTGAAGTTGTCGGAACTGAGCTACGACACACGGACCCAGTTCAGGAAATGACCATTCTAAAAAAAGTCAAACTTATCCCAAGATAATTTTGGTTTCGTGCAGTACATACGGTGTGATATTTGTGGGTTCTTGTATACAGGCAGATTACAAAGGAAGCGAGAGACAAGAGGTTTATATTTTAGATGCTGAATCATCAACCCACTTGCTACTGAGAGTTGAGTGAATAAACATCTAAAATATAAACCTCTTGTCTCTCGCTTCCTTTGTAATCTGCCTGTATACAAGAACCCACAAATATCACATGGTGTCAGAATAACTTCATGCAGGCAAGATGCAAGCTTTAAAACCACCAGGAGAGTTGGTCACAGCAAGAAATCCGGCAGAAAACTGGAAAAGTTGGAAGCAACAATTTAAAATATACAAAGTTGCAAGTGGACTTGGTAGCAAGGCTAAGGCAGTGCAAGCGAACACATTTCTGCATGTTGGAGGAACGGAAGGAATTCTCGTTCATAATACTTTCAACTTCGGAGAAAATGAAGACAAAGAGGACATTAAAGTGCTGATAGAAAAATTTGACAAGCATTTCTTGCCCCAAAAGAACATAACATACGAGCGGCATTGTTTCACACGCGTGTGCAGTCAGCAGATGAACGATTTGATGACTTTGTTACAGATCTACAACGATTGGCGGCTACGTGTGAGTTTGAAAATCTGGAAGAAAGTTTGATTCAAGATAGGATCATCATCGGAATAAGAGACATAGCGTTGCGATAAAAACTTTTGGAGAAAAGAGACTTAGACTTATGGGGGCGGCCAGACATACATAATCACAGCCCAGTCCACCAGAAAAAGGCAAAGGAATCATTGATGAAAAGTAGTGTCCATATAGGACGTTGCATAATTTTATATTCAATTGGCTCAAGTTTTACTTCATTCCTCCTGAAGTGTTGATACCGACTTAAGCTTATTTATGCATGCATGTCCATTTTTGTAGGGTGCCAGTATGCAGAAAGAAAAAACCATAGAAAAAAAGACCTCTAAAAACCTGTCCTTTATGTCAAACTGGTTGTCCAGCGATTAGACAATCATCTGCACATGCAGCATAGGATTGAGAAGCAGTCAGCGGAAATGACCAAGTACCTAAATGCCAGCAAGCCAGGTAATATTGATCTTGTCAGATTTTTTTCCCACTGAAATGATTTTTTTTTGGCCCTGGACAAAATCAACCTTTCCTACTTCAAAAATTGCCAGCTAAAACGTTCTCACAACTGTCTTTTTTTGCTATAACAACCATCACAAGTGAAAAAAAACCAATGCTTAAGTAAGGCCGACCTTGGTCTGACCTACAACATTCTTATTGATAGAAAATAAACATTTAGAAAAAGTTGTCAAATAAATTGTTTTGTGATATGAAGATTTCGATAGATGCATGCTCAAATTAAATTTTTTCTTTTAGATGACACCAAGAATACAAATTTTTGCTCCATTTTTCTAAGATTGCTAAGCCCCTGTACAAACTGCTACTAAGGGGAAAGGAGGGTACAGGTCGACCGGACCAAATCTACAGAGGAAACAGCATTAGAAAATACGTTAGGAGTCATATTTTCTAAAAGTATGTCAATTATTTGAAAACTACAGATTTTAACTGTATAGACCTACAATACCATCTGTCAAAAGTTAGAATCCTATATAAAGAAGACAACATATGAAGATAAGCCTATCATATCTTAATGGTAGCATAATTAAATAAGTGGTGTGATGGATGTGGCAAAAGAGAACACAGGTGATGTATTATGAGAGGCAAAAGATATGGGAGCATGCTCAGCAGATCAGATGCTCTCTGCTACATCCAAAATGGAGGAGGCTTGGTGTGTTATAGCTGGAAGGGAAAGAGCCAAGGGAAATTGGCAAACAGCCGAGAGAAACCTCCTCCTTGAGCTAATAACAGAAAGGAAATTCTTCTTTGTAGGAAGACAGATTACCTAAGCAATGTGAAAAAAAAAAAACAGCTGCATGGGATGAGTTGGCAACAAGATTCCACTCAAAATATGGTGCAAAATGGAGCACTCATCAGATCAAGGATCAGTGGAAGAGGATGAGGCTCCATGCCAAGAAAGAACATTCAAATTACATTAAAGAATCTAGAAAGACTGGCGGAGGTCCACCTCCACCTGAGCCCAGTCATTTTAGCATGGTTGTAAAGGAGCTCTGCCCACTGGATTTTGTGCAATATAGAAACCCATTCGACAACGACAAAGACATCGCAGCCGAAAACATCGCATTTAGATTGCTCAGTGCCATGGCAACAGGTCGTGCCACTGACAACCTTCATGAATAAGTCAATTCATGGTTAAAATCAACATTTTCTAGAACTACATGTATAATCAGCTCAAGCAATATGAATGTTTAATAAACATGAAATGCTGTCTGAAATTTTCAAACTACAAGATTGGGTAAATTTAAACTTCAAACTTTGGGCAAATCATGATCGTCTGCTCATCGTCACTCGTCCGAGTTAAGTCCCATCCATTGCAATCCATGTTATGAATGTTAACACCACCGCTAGCGAACGAGCTGGCCGCCCAAAACTTCGGGATGCACTGACTCAGCTTGTCAGACGTTGACGATCACTGCCAAATTAGGGTTTAGTCCCAGGTTCAGTAATCTAATCAATTGGCAAATTTCCTTACAATAATCATAAAATTTCATTTTAGTTGCTAGTACGAAGAATATTCTCAATGAACTACTTACATTAGCAGTGTAGAATCTCGCTCTTTTAAAATATGAAGCCTACAACAAAGTAAGTTAGCAGCCCACCGGCTGCCCAAAGTTGTCAAAGTGAGTCAAGTTTAACAATTAATTTGCATATATATCCATTGCGTAGAATCAAAACGTTGTGTTCGATTCAGAGCGTCATGTTTGTTATAAGCTTGAAGTAAAATTATAAAATCAAAAGTAGATATGAACTTTTCACGAAAGCCTATAATAATGTCCACCAAAATTAAAGAGAGAGATAGTAAAAATAACCAAAAAGGAAAAACACTTTCTCTGTCATAATGAAAGTTATCAACAAACGTCAATTCAACTCCAAAGCATTACTGGAAATAAATCAGGAGGAACGTCTGCACATTACCCATTCCACATTATGATAAGCTGAAGGGATGAATGGTAATATGAATCATCAATAATTCCCTTGGGGGGGGGGGGGGGGGTTATCGACGTTGGTGGAATACGGATGGTGACCGAGTAAAAGTGATTTCATATTCTTAGCTAATTAGTAAATTTGATTTAAGTGTGTACACTGTACTTTTAAAATGAATTTATTATAAGTTTTTAAATGCTCACTCTTTTTAATTCCCCCTGAAACAGCTTCATGACTTTTATTCCATTGAAGAATAAAAAAAGAGATCAATTATTTGAATTCATTCCCTTGGAGAAGAATTAGGGGGGAAAATACAGCTACTCAATCAATAACATACTTTTCCGTAGAGACAGTACATCCCCGTAACTGTCAACTGTGAATATCTACCACATTATACATGTATATATATATATTTTAAATGTTAATCATATTCTAACCACATATGTAAAACTCCTAAGTGTAATTCTGAAGTACTATAAACACATGCAATATTATACCTAATATTATACCTAATTTATATATATGTAAATACTATGTTCGTTCCATCTGATTTCTTTTTTGTAGGCCTGACGAAGGCCGATGATGGCCAAAAGCTTGCAATAAAAAAGGAAACCTGAGAGCTACGTCTCACTCGTCGTTATTTCTGTCTTCCAAGTATAAAATATATGTATATATATATATATATATTATATATATATATATGTATATATATAAACTCCTCAAAAAAAGTTTGGAAATCTGACTTTGATCAATAATCCCTCATTGGTTTTAGAAAATATCAATGTGTAATTAATATCAATGAATAGATCATTTAATTATCTTTAAAATGATACCCTACATGTTATGATTATGGTTCACATGGAGGTGCAGTGCCTTGAAATGTGGGGCAAGGTCAGCTGGACTTGTGAGGAGTGCCGATTTCTACGAACTTCAGGAACTTGGAAAGGAAATGAATGAAAGTAAAAATTCACAGAAGAATGAAATCTGCCTATCCCAAGTGCAAAAGCTGTGATCCTGGTGTGGACATTGACGAGTAGCTTAAGGCTACACGATTTTCATTTTTTTTAATCTGATATTTTAGTTGTACTTTGCATATAGTCTGATCACAATACATCAAATCAATTAGTTGGATCTAATGACATGTCTTTGTGTCTCATAAATTCTTGCAAGATCATGTAGAACACTGGTACGGGGACACAAGCTTGAGAAGTCAGGTAGTTTACATCATGCAGGATAGAAAAGAAAACCCAAATATATCTCTACAGGAAAACAGACATGATGACCAAATAAGCAAAGAGTAATTTAAAAGAAACAAGCCCGTTTTTCCCTACCTTCCTACACTAGATTTGCAAGCTATGCTTTTTACTTTCACTTTGTTGAAATCTATGATCATCCAAATCAATGACATTTATGCATAGAGTCAATATTTTAAATGGGACAACATATACCCTCAAAGAATTTGTTGAATTTTGACAAAGAGCAAATTGAAGATGACTGTAAAGTAAATCATCACTTCACACACTTTTTGGCAAGAAATGACTTTAACTAAAACACACACTGATGATAATCATATTACAAGAATGATATGACACTGATTCCACTAGGGTAATGAACTAGCAGCCTCTAATGTTGATTTGTCAGCCATTCCTGAGGAAATCACCCCCTCTTTCTCCTCAATATTGTTCTTTCCAGACACTAAGATGGGTAACTCCTGTGCATCTTTTAACTTTTGATATGCATCAACATTGTCCTGTCTTACACACAGTGTTATACCAGACTTGTATGCAGCAGGGATGGTCACGTGACTGGTGAAGAGAGAGTCCCTCAGGAGATCATAGGCAGCGGTCTTTGGTAGTGGAATGGCCATGTCTTCATCAATGATCCTGTAAACTTGTTCTGGAAGTAAATAAGTTTGAGAAGATAAGAAGAAACTGCTATGACTCCCACTTTAATATGACCGAGACTCTTTCTTCTCCATTTTAATGGTCTTTTCTGACGGTGAGTAGTAAAAGAATGATCATCAAATGAACTATGAACACTAATTTGCAAACAGGTAGATATAGCTAAAAGATGCAGCATTTATTAATATTTTTACTGGCACTAAACAGCAAACACAGCAAAACCAAACTATCTGATTATAGTAATAAGTGAAAGCAACTCTGTTCCTTATCATATGAATTAATTATCAGGACAATTTCCTGATTACATCAATGAACAACTGCAGTTTGGATTGAGATGAAAAGTTTTAACTGTTATATTGTCACATAAAAAGCATTGCATTTCTTAAACAATTGCTTAAAACAATAACATCCTAAGTATAAAGAAAACTTTGTCAACTTACATGTACATTAGCATAACAAGATAGATGCTTGACTTCAAGCAGTCATTGTCATATCTAAAATACATGTATTTTGCACTCTGAACTCCTAAGATTTTCCAAACTATATGCACTCATGAACCGAGTTCAATTCTAATGTACTTATTGGATTTACACATTAATATGCATACTTGACTTTGCAACCCATAAATAACATTGGATCACTGTCACCCTCAAATAAATGCATGAAGAACAATTTCATATTTGGTCCAACAAACATTTATTTCTTTATCGCAATAAATCAGGGATCCCAGTCTCTTTACTCACTGGGCCTGTAACGAAGCCAGAACATGTTACAGCCCTATTTGTGATGTACATTATATAGAATGAAATGGAAAGTTGTCAGGGTCAGAAATCGGGCAAAAGCCTGGAATCTCTGATAATAACCACTGTGACCCTTGTCCTTGATACTCTAGAGCTAATCAGATCATTGACACTCTTCTATGCATACTGTGACCATGTTTGAAGGTGATTTGGTAAACAATGCTTTACTTATTTTGAGAATAAAAGGTGGATAGAGGAATGGGCAGGCGACCTGGAAAAAAAAAATGCTTCTGGCAACCATTTACATAATTAAGTTAAATACTACTTTCCTGATGACATCACCTTGGGATTCTTACCTGATACTTTCATCTCTCTCCACCTTGTATCAGGATTAACATCAACCTTACGCATGTCTTCATCTGCTGAGAATCTCTTCATGATATCTGAACGACGTATCTGTATAGTATTAAATCAAATAATTCATTTTTAAAATTTCTTTCAATATTTGCTCTCAGATTACACTTCAGAATCCTATGGAGTACCGGCACTGAAAGAATGAAACTCAAATGATCTTTGATAAAATAAATCAAAACTATCATCACTATAATACAAAAAGATTTTTAAAATTCTATATCAAGTGCCCTGCCCCCCCCCCCCCCGACAAAAAAAAGAATGATATCTGAACCAAAGATTTCTTATTTGGATGATCTTTGTGCCACTCAGCAAAACATGAAACTTGGAGAAACCATATAGTCCAGTAGATATGTGAAAAAGATGCTCGAATCTGGCAGAAAGTGTAAAATTTGGCATACAGGGGTATTTTTGGGCGCTGATTTCAAAAATTGCCGGCCCCAAGCGATTTGACCATCGGGTCGGCCGCCATTTTGAAATCCAAGATGGCCGCCATTAAAAATCATTAAATGTCATTTTCTTGAGTTTTTAATGTCATGTGACACTGAAATTTGGCATATAGGGGTATTTTGAGGCACTGATTTCAAATATTGCCGGTCCCCAGCAAATTGACCATTTGGCCGGCAGCAAAATGGCCGCCATCTTGAAATCCAAGATGGCCGCCATGATATATTATTGCAATAGTTTTCTCGAGTTTTAAAACTGCGGTATTGAAATTTGGCATATAGGCTTATTTTGGGGTGCTGATTTCAAAAATTGCCGGCCCCAAGCGATTTGACCATCGGGTCGGCCGCCATTTTGAAATCCAAGATGGCCGCCATTAAAAATCATTAAATGTCATTTTCTTGAGTTTTTAATGTCATGTGACACTGAAATTTGGCATATAGGGGTATTTTGAGGCACTGATTTCAAATATTGCCGGTCCCCAGCAAATTGACCATTTGGCCGGCAGCAAAATGGCCGCCATCTTGAAATCCAAGATGGCCGCCATGATATATTATTGCAATAGTTTTCTCGAGTTTTATATAAACTGCGGTATTGAAATTTGGCATATAGGCTTATTTTGGGGTGCTGATTTCAAAAATTGCCGGCCCCAAGCGATTTGACCATCGGTTCGGCCGCCATTTTGAAATCCAAGATGGCCGCCATTAAAAATCATTAAATGTCATTTTCTTGAGTTTTTAATGTCATGTGACACTGAAATTTGGCATATAGGGGTATTTTGAGGCACTGATTTCAAATATTGCCGGTCCCCAGCAAATTGACCATTTGGCCGGCAGCAAAATGGCCGCCATCTTGAAATCCAAGATGGCCGCCATGATATATTATTGCAATCATTTTCTCGAGTTTTATATAAACTGCGGTATTGAAATTTGGCATATAGGCTTATTTTGGGGTGCTGATTTCAAAAATTGCCGGCCCCAAGCGATTCGACCATCGGGTCGGCCGCCATTTTGAAATCCAAGATGGCCGCCATGGAAAATCATTAAATGTTATTTTCTTGAGTTTTACATGACGTGTGACACTGAAATTTGGCATATAGGGGTATTTTGAGGCACTGATTTCAAATATTGCCGACCCCCAGCAATTTGACAATTTGGTCGGAGGCAAAATGGCCGCCATTTTGAAATCCAAGATGGCCGCCATGGAAAATCATTAAATGTTATTTTCTTGAGTTTTACATGATATGTGACACTGAAATTTGGCATATAGGGGTATTTTGTGGCACTGATGTCAAATATTGCCGGCCCCAGCAATTTGACCATTTGGTCAGAGGCAAAACAATAACAGAATAAATAATGAAAAAAATATTGAAGGTTTGAGGAAATTCCATCTAATATTTCAAAAACTATTGGAATTTCATTTGGTGTATTGGTGACGTCAGATGCAAGCAGTTCCCACATGTTTCTTATAGTACAAAATCAATGAAATGTAGCCTCCTAAAGAAAATGATGTTTTTTATTGAAGCCTCGGTATATCAAACAAATGATTTCACACCTGCTCCAGAAAGAAAAAAAAAATACCCATGATGAACCATTTATGCATTTTATATCACACAACATAATGGGGCAGCTGCTCATTCAGTAGCCTATAATGACGTCACAAATAAAAAAAAAACTTTTCTCTGGGCTGAACTCCCCTTTTTAAGGGATAGATCGAGCAACGTCCGATGTGGCGCTGCTAAGTTGCTGCCGGGCTCACGATCTACAGAGTATGGGCAAAATAAATTTTCGGAGCATTTCTGTTACTGAATTCTATTTTGAACAATATTATGTGTATTATTATCCTCCATCATTAATATTAATTTCATCATCATCATCATACCACTATAACCATCAGTACTTCAAGTCTGGAGCAGTTTTCTTCATGTTGATTTGTAATAAAATATTGCAATTAGTGCAGCAATATTCTGAAAGCAGCAGGCCAAAAACCTGCCTGTATGTCTAAAATGCAGTGCCTCAAATTATTTAAAACCAAGAAAATGATTTTGATGAATTTTCATGACAGTCGATCCTCTCTAGATTTCAAGATGGTGGCCATTTTGCAGCATATCTATTGGACAGATTACTGGGGGCATTTTCAATATCCCTAGATGCCAAACTTTAAAATAATACGTTACGTGATACTAGATAAAGTGATTTTTTCAATGATCTTTTTTCATGGCAGCCATCTTGGATTTCAAGATGGCTGACATTTTGCTTCTGACTCGGGATCAGATCACTGAGGGCCAGCAATATTTGAAATAAGCACCCCACACTCCGTCGATATGTCAAAGTGCAATACTGCAGATCATATGAAGAAATAATTTACAGCCTCTCAACAGAAAAACATTGTTCCGGATGGTTATTATTCAACCAAAGCCACTTCAAATGTGTAACTGCAGAAGAAGCTAGCTGGTTTGTGTATGTATGGTGTTTCATACTTACGTAACATCTATATCAGCAATTAAGGGTGCCAATGTATTGTAACCCTTGCAACGGACTAAGGTGTGGTTGTGTTGGATTTGTTTTTTTAGTGCCTATACAATGGGTTTTACTCACCATTATAATGTTGAACATCATTCAAACTTGGTAACCATATTGGAATTCAAAATAGCATCTATTTATTATGTTCTTTTCATTGATCAAGGATGCAAAGATCAAGTTTTTCTCCAAATCTAAAGTGTTACAGGCCATACGTAAGACTTGAGCAAATTATCTTTCATGGCGGCCATCTTGGATTTTAAGATGGCGGCCGTTTTGCCGCTGACCTGGAGGTCAAATTGCTGGGGGCCGGCAATATTTGACATCAGTGCCACAAAATACCCCTATATGCCAAATTTCAGTGTCACATATCATGTAAAACTCAAGAAAATGATATTTAATGATTTTTCATGGCGGCCATCTTGGATTTTAAAATGGCGGCCATTTTGCCGCCGACCAAATTGTCAAATTGCTGGGGGCCGGCAATATTTGAAATCAGTGCCTCAAAATACCCCTATATGCCAAATTTCAGTGTCACAGGTCATGTAAAACTCAAGAAAATGACATTTAATGATTTTTCATGGCGGCCATCTTGGATTTCAAAATGGCGGCCGACCCGATGGTCGAATCGCTTGGGGCCGGCAATTTTTGAAATCAGCACCCCAAAATAAGCCTATATGCCAAATTTCAATACCGCAGTTCATATAAAACTCGAGAAAATGATTGCAATAATATATCATGGCGGCCATCTTGGATTTCAAGATGGCGGCCATTTTGCCGCCGGCACAATGGTCAAATTGCTGGGGGTCGGCAATATTTGAAATCAGTGCCTCAAAATACCCCTATATGCCAAATTTCAGTGTCACATGACATGAAAAACTCAAGAAAATAACATTTAACGATTTTTCATGGCGGCCATCTTGGATTTCAAAATGGCGGCCGACCCGATGGTCAAATCGCTTGGGGCCGGCAATTTTTGAAATCAGCGCCCAAAAATACCCCTGTATGCCAAATTTCACACTTTCTGCCGGATTCGAGCATCTTGGCCATTTTTTGTCACATAACCGCTCCACTAATAGGTAGGTTTAGACATGCAAACAATTGTTTATTGCTCCTGGGAGGGGGGTGCAGCATAATCCCCCAAAACAAACTTACCAAGAGTACCGATTCACTACAGAGCTGTTCCATGATATCATCAGGAGACTCCGCTACTACAGGATTGCACATATAAATCTTGTTGTCTTCTACACCATAGATCATCTGATGGTGCCATGCATCAGGTATTTGGTACCCCTGTGGCACCGCTCGTTGAAGGTTAAGGGTAGCCAAACCAACAACTCCTGTTCAAATTAAAAACTACACAAATCAGTTTACGGGATCACTAGACGGATGCATAGTTATGTAACTCTTGTCATATTCAACACCATAGATCACCTCATGGTGCCATGCATCGGGTGTCTGGTCCGGTACTGGTACCTTTGTGGTACCGCTCGTTAAAAGTTGTGGGTAGCCAAACCAACATCTTCTGTGCAAACACAGAAAGCATACACATTGTTTTCTTCTGTGCAAACAAAGAAAGCATACACATTGTTTATTTATGCCTGTAGGAACATCATCATTACAGTCATCTTAAAACCATAGATCTGATGGTGCCATGCGTCAGGTACCTGGTACTGCCTGTGGTACCTCTCATTAAAAGTTGAGGGTAGCCGAACCAACTACATGTACTCCAGTGCACATGAAAGAGGACACATTGCACTTTACTTCTTTATATATATGAACATTATTACTCCAGGGTTATTACTCCAGGGTCCAATCAACCACAACAATGGACAGCCAGAAATGTCAACATCTAAAATGCATGTTTGTTAAAAAAACTTTATAGATATGATGTATACTCATAAATCTATTGTTGTCTTGATAATTCAGTGTGCTTTCTCTGTTTACATAGGACATTGCGCTTATTTCTGGTAGGAGAAATTATGACAATGATGGATTTCCATATAGTTGAGGTTGATTGGATAAATTTTGTAAGACAGGACCCTACATTGCCATAAGTCTATGACAAATTTTCTCTTTGCAAGTCAATAACTTATGCCAGTAACGTGGAACTTGGAATTGATACAATTTCAAGTGTTACTCTATGAAAGAGATTCACTTTGTGAATTAGGGAAAATGGAGAAATTACTCTTCCCTATCATATTACCAATTTCCCAAGTATTGCAACTTTAATTTTACATTTTTGTTTATACTTTCATTTCTTTTCTCTTATTTTCATTTCACTTTTCAAGTGGCTTTGATTCCCCTAGACATGTTTGATTAAAATCATTAAACATTTTCCCAACAGAATGTTACAGTAATGATACTTGCTTATATAGTGCTTAACACTTACTTCATCAGAAGTCTCTAAGCGCTCTACAGTAATGCAGCATAATAACCCTGGATTCAGCAGAATGTGAGTAAATTTCTTGCTGAAGGAAAATACACCATGGCTTGGAACTAAACCCACGTCCCTTAGATTGAAAGAAAAGTCATCACCACTAGACTACAATGCCCTCATCTCGAAGATTCCACGAGAGCTTTTCATGAAGTGTCTCGTCAGTAAGTTTCACTGACAATTTCTTTTCTCTCAGCAATCCAATGCTACGATTTCAGTGGCTTATAACCATTGACAGTGAAAATTATGGAAAAGACACTTGCTCCCCAGAACTCCTCACCTTGCCTCATCCAGCCTTTGAGCCAATCAGAAAGATGCACATCTCTCCTGGGATAAAACGAGAAGAATCTGGCAAAGACTTTGGATTGTGAACTCTTCTCCAAACCTTCAATCAAGTCTTCATGGGTGGTCCCCGCAACGCTCCGGGAGTGGAGGTACTGGGTGACAGGGGCATCCTCAGCTCGTAGTCGCGTGTTGATGTGCGGCGCCACCTCCTCTACTGAGCTTGGAAGTTCCAATACTCTCTGGAGATAGAAAATTAGGCATTTGATGACTGACTTTATCACTGAAGATGGCGACTTTACAGGAAGGAATATTACAGTAATATTTGCCCCAGTTCTTCAGTCAAGTGTATCTTTCAATGGACACTACATGAATTTATTATTTGAAAAAATTTGATCATGATTATCAGATGCTTATATTCCACTGAAGCAAATGAATGATTGGAGAATTGTCCTAGAAGCTGTGGCACTGGTGTTTCTACTGGGTAATTAGTCCATCTTTTACCTTAACATCAAATGAATTGGAATAAAAGACTGAAAGAAGAATAAGTAACATCATTTTAATTTGTTGAGGTAGGGTAAAAAATGGTGTTGTTTTGTTTATCAAAAGATGCAGCCAACAATGATTTCATGAGAAAGCTGTTAAAATACGCCTTTTCCTATGGACTTTCCTTTTTTTTTAAAGAACAATGAACTTAATATGACTTTCTTCTAACTGCATATGTGATATGGATTTATAAGCTAAAATCTATATTTTGAATTCGTTTGAATTCATCTCGTAACCACGTTTTCGTTTTTTTTTCATTCATCACCTTAACACCAATCCAACAATTTTAAAATTGATTGTTTTAAGCTGGAGTATTTTTCTTGGTGCTCATAATTATTTCAATGCTTTTGGAGGGAAAGCCTGTTCTCATGGCATGGAAATAAGGATGAGCAAACACAATGGAAATAAGCCGTTTTCCAAATAGGCCTAGTACTTTTTTATAATATTTTTATACTTATTATAAATTATTATAATATAGCTTTCCTATGGACCTAGCGAGTCACTCCCCCCGGGTTCAAGTGAGGAATGGCCAATCTGGCTGTGTCTTAATCGCCTACAGTCTGGGACAGGACGGTGCAAAGTCCTTATGCAGAAATGGGGCTACAACATCGATGGGGACACTGCTTGCGAGTGTGGGGAGGATCAGACGATGCAACACCTTCTGGTCTGCCCCCTCCTACCAGTGCCATGCACTGCCGAAGATCTGGAGTTCTTTAACCCCAAAGCCAGATACTGTACCCTCCACTGGACAGGTCTTGTGTAGTGACCCGACAAGAAGATAAATTATTATTATATACCTTTTCGTTTGAACTGTTTTAACCAGTTTTATAATATCTCCCAAACCTTCACAAGAAAGCGAAGAACATCCTGTGCTACCCCCCTTTATCATACAACCACTCGCTTCTCAAGCTCATAGAGCTTATGATGCTCCACTCATGTATATATATATATATATATATATACACATCATTTCAACATTACATAACATTTATCTTAGTATAATCATTCATATTATATATATATACATGTATATATATGCATACATCCTACGTAAGGGCGAAGTACAGTGCGTCCCACAAAAAACGAAACCGAGATTTATCATAACTTCATCACAAATACAATAGACAAATGACCTACCATTGTAAAGCTTAGAATCTCCTCTTTCATCTGAAATTACTTAGATTATTTCTCATTCACGCATGAGTGAGCCAAAACAATTTGAAGAGGGGATACCAAAAAGTCACTTGGCAGGCTGTATCTGGGTTTCAAAAAGAAAACCACATTTTTTAAAAGTTCAATATCTGCTCTTTAATTTGATACCCCAATTACAGAAAATGGTCAAGAAATAACAAAGTTCTGGTTATTTGAAATAAGGCTTGAATTTCAATAATTTCATAAAATGAAGAGGTTTTACAGGCTAGCGTCCAAACTCACTCGACACTCAGTTTTGTTGACGATCGGCAATGCATTAAGACTTTTGTTAACCGTGCGATAGCTTCTGTGGGAAACCGGTGAAAACACGTTAATTGAATGAAATTATGGAAATACAAGCATTGTTTGAGAAAACATAACTTTTTTACTTCTTGACCATTTTCTGTGATTAAGGTATCAAATAAAAGAGAAGATATTGAACCTTTTATGCATGTGATTCTCTTTTTGAAATTCAGATACCCCCCGCCAAATGAGTTTTTGGTAACCTTTCTTCAAATTGTTTTTGCTCACTCATGCGTGAATGAGGAATAATCTAAGTAATATCAGATGATACAGGAGATTCTAAGCTTTACATTGGTAGATCATTTGTCTATTGTATTTATGATTATGATATCTCATCACTAAATCTCGGTTTCGTTTTTTGTGAGACGCACTGTATATGAATGAGTTTATTCCGTCATAATACACATTTAGACGTTAAGTCAAAGGTAGAGGGCGTTAAGGCGCATTACGAACATTGAAAGAAGACACAAAAATTTGCCTTAAATGCAGATGTAGAAAGACATATATATATATATATACAGGGGCCGCGGAAGCAGGGGGGCTTCAGCCCCCCCCCCCCACTTTTTTCCAAAACCGTGTACAAAAACATAAAAATGACCATAGGATTGTGATTTTTTGCATGGAAAGCCCCCTCCCCCCCACTTTGAAAACCATTCCGCGGCCCCTAATATATATAATCAAAATCAAATAAATAAAAATAAACTAAGAATAAATAAATGATTTAGCATGTTTAGTAACATCTTAATTTTGTATCGCATTTTTTTGTTTTTGTTTGTTGCTAAATGTTATATAAACATGTTTTATTTACCATACATAATTTCTTTTTGAAAAAATTGTTTTTATGTTGTTTATCTAATGAAAAATCATGAGGGGTCAGAGAAATTGCCGCCCATTTCAATATTTCAAGTTTGGTTGAAAAAAAAAATGGAGAAGGGGTAGGGAAAAGAGGGAGAAAATAGAAGAAAACATATACATTTTTTTAATTATATGGGGCCCCTTATTGGCCTAGATTACCCCGGAGAAGTTAAAATGACATCCGTTTTGCCGTGAAATTATTGACAGCCCCCATATAAAAATAGCGCCATCCCAGATAAAATGCATCAGAGTGCAATCGAATGACCCCCAAATATGTTTAATAAAGGTGATATGTCAGTGTGGCTTGCCTTAAACGCATTTTCTCTCAATGCCGACGGTGTGCAAAGAAGATCATGCCTACGTAGGCCATGTCTGGCAGTAGAGGCGCACGGCCAATATTGGAGACTGTCTCCAATGTGGGAGATTATCTCCAATATCAGAGACTTTTGTAAAGAATTTGGGTATCCAATTTCAGAGAGAGTCTCCAGTTTTGGAGACCAATTTCCTTTGTTTACATTTGCTGCAAAAGGATTACCTTGGCGGCAAATAAAAATGTGATAAGGAGATTCCTCATGAAAAATTACCCCTTTTCACAGTCTACTTTAAAAATTCACCGTCTACTTTTGTTTTGAATTTGATAAGGATTTTTGTTGTCAATCACACACTAAACAAATGGGCTTCTGACCTCAGTGAGACAAAATTTTGGGTGGAAAAAATCATGCTTTTGTCCTTTTGCAAAGCAATTAAGTCTCCAATGTGGGAGATTGTCTCCCCTATTGGAGAGAGTCTCCCATATTGGCCGTGCGCCTCTACTGTCTGGAGTGGAGGTGTCTTTCTAAGGACCATTCTTCGTATCGCCCAACTTTGTGAAACAGTTGAGCGATATCTCGTTCTCACGTAGAATGGTTCTACGAAAGACCCTTTCATGCAACAGGCCCCTGGCTACCCCCCGGGAATTTAGCTCGACATTACTCATGTTCAATTCAAATTAAAGAATCAGAGAATCGTGATAAACCCCATTCAAAATGCGTGCATTACGAATCGCATGCGCGAAAGATATAGATGGTCTCCTAAACTGAACATAATCAATGCGGAGTGGGTCATAAATTCACTCATAAATCCAGTCTCCCTATGTCTAAACCTAAACAAACCTTACCAAAACATTTATTACACCGGTGGCACCACATGCTGAGGCACCAATCTGTAATACTTGTTTTTCAGCTGCCTCTTCTGGACTCCAATAGAAAAATTTCGACATTCTTCTCGTTCCAATCCGCCTCGCTCGAATAATTCTTCATTACCGTATTAAGATTGATTCACTTCTGTATGTAGGGATGTACGTTTTTATGTGATAACACAGCTGTCATAATTCAAGAATATTATATCGATAAAATATTTATAAGATTCATCTAATATTTGGTATTTTTCACATATATATTAAATTTAGCTGATAGTTTCAGAAATTTTCTCCAGATTACCTTAGGTGTCAAAAATAGATCTTTCCTTTCCCCCTAAATAGAAATGAAGTAGCCCAAACGGGCCAGCGGTAATTATGATTTTGTCACTTCACGTATTTACTGCCGAATCTTATTCTTACCCATCTTAAGTCAGAATAAAGCCTAACATTCTTCACATTACTCTTATTCATCGAGTATGTTGCAACAATGGTTTCATCGGATATCAAAGGCATACTCAGAAAAGTTTTAGGTGTATTGAAACGCGAGGAGCTTGGAGATGTTGTTCAGAAATGGGGGGTTTTCGGCGAGGAACGCGTTCGAGAGGTTACCCAGCTGGCAAACTCCACCAGGCCGATGGTCCCCCGTAAATCCGTCACTGAAAAGATCGTACAGGAGTGCTTGGTGAGTTGAACCGGCCTGAGGCTCAACAGTGCAGAGCTGAGCCAAAGACTCAGTCTCATCTCTCTCCAATATGGGAGATAATCTCCCGGGGGGGGGGGGGGGGCAGTCAAATATATTGCTGTACACATGCGTAACAAAAAAAAATGCGTTTAAAGGGGCGTTTTTTCAGTTTTGGACGCGGGCCGCGCGCCCGGGGGGGCCACTTCCATTCACGAGTGGATACCATGCGCGACCATGGGGTCTCGAAAAGCACCCTAAACACGTAATTTCCATATTCTGAAAATGCACCCCTTAACAAGTATTGGCGCGTGAAACCCTACCCTTAACAAGTATTGGAAACAAAACGATACTCTTGACTTGGCAAATATTCCCTGAAATGAACCCCTAAACAAGTACAGGAATGTTTTATTGTTACGGGTCCTTCGGTCGTCGGCTTTACCTTATTTGGTTTAGTACGACCCCACTTTCTACACCTCGCGCAAATCGGACTCTAAACACGAATGAAGTGTTGGGGCAAAATGGACATCCTTTATAAAACTTTTTAATTTTGTTTTATCATTCCCGCAAATTCGACCCTAAACATGTAATTTTCCTAGCGAAATAGACACCCTTTTTTCATTATTTTTGTGTTTTTGACACCCTTATCACGTTACGTGCCCTATCGTGAAAAGGACATCCTTTTTACGTGTTTTTTTGGTCGCGCATGGTATCCACTCGTCAATGTAAGTGGCCCCCCCGGGGCCGCGCGTGCACCCATTAATTCGTTAATCAAATTCAAATTTCAAAAACACAGATTTTCAAAGAAAAGGGTGGTTTTGAAAGACTGGTCAATGGTCAATCGCGGGGTCAAACGTATTTGGAGTATGTTCATTTTCCAAAGCTTTTTTTTAAAGACTAGCCAAACGTGTTTAGGCAGTAGAGCTAGAGGGGCACGGCCAATATGGGAGACTCTCTCCAATACGGGGAGACTTATCTCCCATACTGGAGACTTGCTTTGCAAAAGAATTTAGAAACACCAACAAAAGCATATTTTTTCCACCCAAAATTTTGCCTCACTGAGGTCAGAAGGTGAGAAGCCCAGGCATTTGTTTTGTGTGTGGATGACAAGAAAAATCCTTATTAAAACAAAAATAGACAGTGATTTTTTAAAGTGGACGGTGAAAAGGGGTAATTTTTCACGAGGAATCTGCTTAAGCTTATCACATTTTCATTTGCCCCCAAGGTAACCCTTTTCCAGCAAATGTAAACAAAGGAAATTGGTTTCCCAAACTGTAGACTGTCTCTGAAATTCGATACCCAAATTCTTTACAAAAGTCTCTGATATTGGAGATAATCTCCCACAAGGGAGATGGTCTCCTATATTGGCCGTGCGCCTCTACTGTTAGGGTATGTTTTTCCCCCAAGCTTTTTCCCCGGGGCCATTTTCTGGTGACAACTTGTTTAGGGGCCAAAGTGTGTAAATAAAGCCTGCGAAAAACTTGTTAAGAGGGTTGTTTTGCACACAGAAAAACTTGTTTAGGGGATGTTTGGAAATAATTTGGTCACGCATGTATTCAGCAATACATTTGACTATGATAATCTCCCATATTAGAGACTTGCTTTGCAAAAGAACAAAAGAAACTACACCAACAAATGTCTCAAAATTGGTGATTTAAAGCCGGTTCACAGTTCCCCACACATATTAATATGAGGTATTGCCTTTTTTACCAAAAAGTGACACAGTTTGTCTCTGGTGTTTGAGAACGAGTATTTATCGCCGGATGGTTCGGGTAGGTGTAGCGGTAGTGAAGTGTAGTGGAGCCTACACGAACCATCGCCTGAGGTATATTATAATCTACCAAGCAGCCAGGACTCTAACAAAAATGATTTTGTGTAGCCTGTATGGCAGTGAGTCCAAACTTTGCGTGTGTCCATACTTTGCGGACGGTCATTATCTAAAAAACTAGCCAATATCCTTAAAATCTGACATCAACGTGAAAAGCGACCTAAGATTACCCATTGGCATAAGTTTCTTTAGGATGAGTTCAGTATTCATGAAGATATTGATGCATAATGGACATTGACACTTGGTTGAAGTCAAACTCGTTACTTTTGAACCATAGTAAATGTGAGTTTTTAGTTTTTGGCTCAAAGTTTCAACTTAACAAATTCAACATTGATTCCATTTCTATCTCCGGCAATGACATCCCCTTGTCAAAATCATGTCGCAATCCTGGAGTTATTTTTTCTCACATGTCCAACCAGATTACAAGCATTTGCAGATCAGTTTGTTATCAATTGCGCAATTTTGGCTTCATACGAAAATATCTCACTTGCTCAGCAACAGAGAAACTGCTACATTCACTCATTTCTTCACAATTCAATTTTGGTAATAGCCTCCTTTACAACTTACCAGATTCTTAACTTGGGAAATTGCAAAGGTTGAAACAGTTACAACACCCCTATATTGAAAACTCTTCACTGGTTGCCCCTGAAGGAACGCGTAGTCTTTAAAATCCTTCTTTTGATTTTTCATATAATCGATGGAACCTCCCCCAGTTACAATACTGTAGGTCTTTGAAGCGTGGTAATTACCAACCCTCAAGAAATTTATGATCCTCACCACGTTGCTAAGAAATCATGCGGGGATCGGGCTTTTGCTCATGCAGGGCCTAGGCTAGCCTGTGGAATTCTCTCCCACTGAGTTTGAAAACCCAGACTTCAGTGACGACCTTCAAGGGCAACCTGAAAACATACCTGTATAAGAGTGCTTTTTGATAGACATTGACTTTATTGTTCAGACATGTATTATATGTAAATATTTTTGTTGTTCTGCTCTGAAGCGCCCTGAGCATCTAATCAAGATAGAAAGTGCGCTATACAGATCTCATGTATTATTAAAAGATCGGCAAATTTGTCACATTAAGGGCCCACTCCGAAGAAATCTGATATTCTCAACAAGCATCACGATATCAGCTTTTGCAATCAGATATCATAAAAAATGCGAGTTAAAATGTGGTACTGACTGATTCTATAGCATTTTGTCATCAATCTGATATAAATATCTCACCTTTTGAGCTTGAGTTTTTCTTTAAATCTCCACAAAAAATTTTGGTCCGCGAATTTAGGCCACACTTTTTCAGAACAGTTTTCCAGCACAGCGTGCATTCGTCGATCGGAATAGAATTTTGAGATCGCGATACCAGCGAAGCCCCTTGCCCTACTTCACATTTTCGTCAATGATTTTGTACTTTACGTTCTTGCCGTCAATGGGGTAACTATTTCTTGAATTGGTTTTGTACAAATTTTGAATATTTTGTGAACAAATTTAAGCCTGATGAATATTTTTGAAAAGTCCGCGAAGTTTGCACACCCCATCGTACTAGTGTAGGGGCTGCTGTCATCATTCATGGCCATATTGTCAAACTGACTTAAAGACTATGAATGATGATGTAGACTTGTAGTACAGCCATGCGCGTGTGGTTGTACCCAATTCACTTCGGAGTTGATACAGTCACATGTGCACACGCCGCTGTTGAGAACACCCAACTTGTACAATTCGGCGCTTAAAATTCAATAAGAGGACTACGTTTGCAAACTTTTCATGCCTTGCCTACATGTAGGCCCAAGCCGTTCTCAAAATGGCATGCTGATCAGAATTGCACTCATCTCATTCAGGCTCAATTATTTCTCTAAATTGTTTTGGTTTCATTCTCACCATCCTCTCTCCTTCCCTTTTTATTCTTGTTTCAAATGCTATAGAAATATATGCTAGAACTTCTTCAATTTCAGCTTGTAGAGTCTGACTTCCTTCACGACGACTGGTACTTATCTGTGCAAATCAATCACACTTCCGGGAATTGTGTTTGCTTGCGCTTATATATGCATAAGTCCTAGTCGCAAAAGAAGTCAGACTTCGACCAGCTGAAGTTGAAGAATTCAGAATTCAAGTCGATACAGTATTTGAAGATTTAACTTCTTGTCTCTTTCAGAAACAAAAGATCAGCAAGAAGCAGATTACTGAGCTTGATCTCTTATGTAAGTATGAAAATATAGATCTACCCTAGGACAAGGTTGACATCTTTATCTCTTTTTCTTATTTCTGATTTAAAGGTCAAGTCCACCCCAGAAAATGTTAATTTGAATAAATAGAGAACAATCTAACAAGCATAACACTGAAAATTTCATCCAAATCGGATGTAAAATAAGAAAGTTATGACATTTTAAAGTTTCATTTATTTTTCACAAAACTGTTATATACACAACTTGGTGACATGCAAATTCGAGTCGATGTTGTCCCTGAGTCCCTACTCACTATTTCTTTTGTTTTTTTATTGTTCGAATTATACAATTTTTAATTTGTTACAGATTTGACAATAGGGACCAACTTTACTGCACCATAAAATGCTAAAGCAATGGTAATACCGCATGTTCAGGGAGTAATAAAACTTTGCTTCACCTGACAGTGAGGAGAAAGTTAGAATATTTCAATATAATAAATACAAAAGAAATAGTGAGTGGGTGATGTCATCAGTCCCCTCATTTGCATACTGACCAGGATGTGCATATAAAAGTTTTGTGAAATTAAGCGAAACTTTTAAATGTATTAGCTTTCATACTTTACACCTGATTTTGATGAAATTTTAAGTATTATTCTTTTTGGATTTTTCTCTTTTTATTCAAATCAACTTTTTGTTGGGGTGGACTTGTCCTTTAATGATTTATAGGTTTTTGATGAATTATTTTCTTAATTTCAAGAATCAGCATGTACAATAAGCTTAACCAGGTGGTCTCTTTCAAAGTCTGTGAGAATTATGATTTACAGGGAAATCAACAGGCCATGTAGTGTAGAGTGTTATAAACATTGAGCAGTATGTTGGTATGAATACACCATTGAAGGTTCAGTGAAACTAAACAGAGAGTTCGTTATGACATCACATGCAAGGTGCCATATTTCTTCAAGCTATTTACATGTACTAGAGATGTTAGAATGTGCAGATATATATTAATCATATTGTAATGAACTTCAAAAAAAAAAAGTTTTGAAATAGAGCTATTTGAAAAAAATAGGTAATAGGAGCTGACCCATACCCCACTCCAATATGTTGTGAATTTGTCCAAATATGCAAAGGGTGTTTGATTCAGAAGAAAAATAGAAGGAAATATTGAAAAGGGTTTCAAATATCCTGTACTGCAATTGATATTCAGTGTCATCAAAATGAGCAACTTGATTTGAAAAAAAAAGTAAGAGTAAAGTACTTAATATCTGACATCCACTGGAAGGACAGGAGGATATTTATTTTAGAGGATCAGGTAACATTGTGATCTTACTGAATATATTTCCTTTCTTGAAATTACTTGGAAGCTTCTGTTCCATTTCCAACCTTTAAGAAGAAAAATTTATCAAGTGCAATGAGTTTTTCTTTTTCAATTCCAGGTAACATGCGGCATCCTGAAAAGAAAAAATGGTCTGTTTATGAACTCAAGGGACTCGGTGAAGGTAGCTACATTGAATAATAATATCTGTCCATTGACAACAGTGGTTTCTTTTGTAGTGGGCCCTAGGAGTAGAAAGAGATTCATGCATTTAAACACAACTTAAAAATGAAGTGCAACTACAAAATATGCACATCTGATTTGTTTGAAATCAAGTTGCGTTTGATTCTTAGAGTTATGTTTGACTGGAACTCTTTCAGCAATAAGACGGGGGAGGGGGGGGGGGGTGGGTGTAGAAAGAGTTGCATTGTGCATTTTAAGTTGAGGGCCCATTCCTGAAAAAACCCAAATTGATCAATGTTACCAATCGACTATTGTCAATGATGTCCTCAATAATTAGAGCGGTGTAACATGTTTTTTAAATGCGCGAATGTAAAATATGTTTATAATTGGCTATTGACATATAATGTATTTTTACATCACTGTTGATACAAATTAACATTGCCTGTTGTAGATTGGAGGTGTACATGTACATATGTAACCCACAACTTATATCAGATTTCATCATGTTTACTATATTTTGTAATGTTAATACTGTCTTTGTCAACTTTCATCCAATTCATTTTCTTCTTCAGATCATAGCAAGAAGGCTTTTGACCCTCAAGTATACTTTGACAAATTGACAAAACACCTTTCTGTTTACTTTAAACATGTAAGTATGGCTCTGTTTCTGGAAAATGTACAAAAGAGATAAGACTAGAAATGTAAAAAACAGATTACAAATCATCTTACTTTTTTATTGTTAGAAAGGGAAAATATATTCATTATTTTCTTTTATAAATCATGTTCCTTTCTATTCCTTTCCCTATTTACTTTGCATGTTTTATTTTTTTCTATTTCTCTTTCTACCTTACAATAAACCAAAAAAAACTATTGATAGTTTCCTGTGAGGTAAAATCTGTAATTTTGTGTTTGAGTCATTGGATTGTGCCATTTGTACACATAGATTTCTAGGATTCTTATACATTTTTCGTCATGCATAGGCCTAATAGACATAGAATTTTTTGTAATGGGAGTTTTACAAAAGATGTAAACTTGTAAAATGTAAACTTGTAAAGTATTTTAAAGGAAACTCCAGATTCCTTTGGATTATTGGTAAATCCTTTTGTAATTTTCCTGATTCAGGATGCATTCATTGTAGGTACTTGCCAGTCACAGATCTGTATAATATCAATGTTCCAATGATATGATTGTTATATCTTTCTTTCTTTCTCATTCTACTACTTTGGAGCACTAAGACTAAGAGACTCCATTGTGATTTAACTGAGTATTAGTATTATTTATTGGGAACACCATATACATGTATGTTTGAATTATATTTCACACTAGGATTTATGTATGGACAAACGAGGAGAGGCTATTTGGCTTCGCATCGGAGTCTATGATAGCGGGAAAGATACTGCAAACACTTTCAGCTCTAATGCCATCTATGTAGTCTACCATCCACATTCTCGTCATCTTATCTTGTCTGTCGTGAAAAAAAGTCTTGTGCAGTTTGTTATGCAGGTACATGTAAATAAAGCTTAAAGATCATAGACTATTGTAAGATGGTGTCATAAACATAAGCCTCATTTCATGAAGGTTGCCGTCATTAATGCATCATCATTCACTGACAGTCACTATATTACCAGTGCCTATCAAGGAATTAAAATGAATGATTTCACTGAAATTGTTGTTGAAGAGATTACAAATGTTCATGAAATTGACAAAGACATAGACAATTCATTTAGGGTCAACGAACTTTGTTGTGGTATTTGTGGAATTATCATAACTTTAAAAGTTTATGGATCTAGTTCATGAAACTTGGACATAGAGCGACCATGTATCCCTGAATATCATGTGTGCGTTGCAGGTCACATGACCAAGATCAAAGGTAATTTCAGGTCAATGAACTATGGCTGTGTTGGCCTGTTGGGGGTATTTGTTGAATTGGCATCAGAACTTAAAAAGTTTATGAATCTAGTTCAAGAAACATAGACATAACGGTAATCAAGTATGAATGATTGTTTTGCACACGTCTTAGGTCACATGATCATGGTCAAAGGTCATTTTGGGTCAATGGACATAGTATTTTATTATAATATGAATGTTTTCTTTTGTGAATAATTATTCAATTATAGTAGCTGTTTTCAAAGTCAGCACTGCTGCTATATCAAATCGCGTGATGCAGGCTAGACTGCCAGAGGTGCTCCACTTTTTTATTATATCAATAGTGTTTTTTTATTAATAATTATTCTATAGCATTTTCAAAGTCAGATCTGCTGCTATATTGAATAGCGTAATGCAGGCGAGACTGCCAGAGGCGCTCCACTTGTTATGTGAAGTTGTTTAGATAAAAGAACTCCAGGCAGAAAAGGCAAAGTGCAAAAATGTATCTAAATTTGGATTAGATCCTTTCGATTGTCCTTTCTATGTCGACAAGTAGTCATGTACCGATCAGTCAATTTTAACATTTTTACAGAAGGAGGCCTCTCCTGGTCCTAGTAACTTCAGACATGTTCAACGACTTAATATAATATGTACATTTATTTTCTTCCAATCCTTAACAGGCTTTAATCTTATCGCTTGGCTGTACCAGTTGTAAAGAAACTAAGCTCACTGGATATCATCTAGATTCCCTGGCGGACCTTACCCTGAACTCTGCCTCCCAGGGCTGGTTCTCAAAGTTCAGACACAACCAAGTTGACACCAATCCTTTGGTCAAGACACAGACAAGGAAGAGAAGAGGTATGGTTGTACATCATGTTAGTTTCAAGAATGTGAACTTGCATATAGCATATAAGTTCATTATTAAACATAACGTAAAGTCTGCAAAATATTTTTAGATAGTTTATATAGTATATACATGTATATTAAAAATGCAAGTCCCAAGTTTTAAAAACATGCCATATTGATAAAATGAGACCAATTTAATTACTTGATCCAATGTAGAAGATGATATGTGAATATTGTGCAAGATCTACATGTATTCAAACTCTCTTCATTCCCGAAAAAGGGATTCTTAAAGAGTATGGTAGATTTCATGACTTCAGGGGGGGGGGGGGGCATAATGGCCCCCCTCGACATTACACAACATTATGTAAGTGCATGTCAGACCCAAAATTACTCTTAAACGTGATTTCATGTACAAATCCAATGCAAATTGTGTATTTAGCCAAAATTCATAAATGTATCATTATTTCTACTTTTACTGATTAAACTTAATTAATTTTGCCTTGTTTATGATCAGAATTAAGTCTGGAACGATTTCCATCGAAAAAACAATAACAAAAATAAAAGTAAAAAAACAAGGAAATACATAAGAAATTAAAAAACAATAAAATACATAAGAAATCGGTCTTGGTACCAGAATTTTTTTCATTCACAATTGTTAGGAATGCTATAAAGAATATTTTCACCAAAAAATAGCATTCTAGGAGCTTTATTTAGTGAATCAGAGCAAAAAGAATGATTTTATGAATAAATTAGCATAATTAATTCATATAAAATAAAAATATATGAATTCAGTGATATTTACCAATGCAACTGCGTAGATTACGTCATTCTCTACCATCATGCAAATTTTCGTTGTGATCGCGCAATTTGCGGCCGAGATCTTGAGGGAATGACAAGAATCAAAATACCCCGGGAGATTTAGAGTTAAGTGCACATTGTTGAATAACATAACACAGTGCACGTGATTTGAAAATAAAGAATTACATGTGCATCATTCAAGTCTTATACCATGGTGGGAATGTAGTCCTCATATGTACTGTTGTGAAAAATTTTATCTTGATTATATAAAATGTTGATTATTTTTCTAAGAATTTGTCTTATAATCGATATGAAACAGGTGTTGCCAGTAATAATCGATATACAGATACTGAGAAAAATGCAATTTAATGTAGAGATGAAAAATATCAAAGTTACTAGTAAATGAATTTTCTCAATTGGTGATGGGTACATACAGTATCACAGTCTGTCATTTCTGCTATACACAGTTTTATATAACCTGTGTAGTTTCATCTTTTTATGTACACAGGAGATTCTCTCGACTTGGAAGACAAATCCCTCATCTCTGAGAATGTGGAAGATGAGGAAAACCGAACAAAAGACCTGGACAGTTCGTTTGGACCAAACAAACAGCCTAAATTGGAAAGGATTTGCTACGAGGTAGTTATGCAAAGCTGTGCAATCTAGTGACAAATTAGTCAATAGGTGTACAATAAGATTGAATTAACTAGAGACCTTGTTACACATTCACACACAATTAAAAAAATGCCTTTGCTCAAGGTCTGTATCTTAATGTAGCTAGATGTCTGTTTGAAGATTGATATCAGATCGCAATAATACAATATGATCACACTGGGACTTGTATGCCCAACTTTATGCAATTATAGAAATGGGTTTTCTATCTAACTGCTGAGCGAAACGTTGGGGGCGGGGTAATCTACATTACCTGTAATGACTGTCATCCTCCAGGGGCTTGTTTCTAGAAGCCAACATAAGTCATACCTTATCCACCAATCTTCCTGAACCTGTCTCCTGACAGGCTTCTTAGCGAGACATCTCTTGATATTGATGCTAATGACAGAAAGAGTATACGAGATGTAGCCATAGTCCCCCCCCCCCCAAAAAAAAGAGGAACACTGAGATAAACTGGTTGAAAGTTTTGTGTAAAGTGGATTTTATAGGTTAGTGAACTGACTCAGACCATTGATCCTCAACTCCTTCACATCTGTACTTCCTACAATCAGATTGTTGGCTCAGCAAAACTGCATAATTCACATGTGAAAATCCAACTTGTATTCTTTCCAAAGTGACATCATTGTGCATTCTTTTTCTCTCTTTTCCCAGATGGAGAACAAGTTCAGGGGTATGCGCGCTGCTCCAAGGATGGCAACCCGTCAGGAGCCATTCCGCTGCACTGTCAAGTTTGAAGGTCCCGATGTCCTGGAAGGCCTTAGACAGCTCCATCCATCAGGGATCAGTTCTTCTGCCTTACCGTACCTCTTTGAACAGGTTCTATCCACTGGCAAGAACCACTTTCGCATCTATGACAAGTCTTCCAGAGACCGGAAAGGCTCATGAAAATTGATTTTTGTAGATGAGGAACCATGTAGTTTCCTTTGGATTTCAGGGGAAGCACTGTATGCATTGATGACACTACAATAGAAGACTGTGAGATGGATCTTAACAACAATCTTCAACCAGGTTTGTTTTAGACCTGTGCCAAACAGTTAGATATATTTTGGATATACATGGTGAAAGAGATCTGATATAAATATGTTTCTGATATAGAGAAAATCCCTATGATATCTAATCCTCTTTCTTCACATTCTTCAGGAGCTTTTTTACCTTAATAGCAGGGCCCGCTGGGAGAACAGTTTTCGGAACTGAAGTGGCTACCCTGGGTAAATATACCTTTATTATTATTATTATTACCTTGATGAAATGTGATTCAAGATATACCATCATAATTTGGATGGTCCCTAGGTCTGGATAACCTAATTACACAGAGATGGCATTGTATCTTTGCTCTTTATTTTCAGTTCTAGCAAACTTCCACTTACCCACAGCCATAATTTCATTTTTCATTGTGATTGAACTTTGTACAATTACAAATTATTCTGATCACATCTCTAATAAACACAGACCTTTGAATTGATTTTAATTTACTTTCAACATACACCATGTTCCATCAGATTAGAGCTCTGTTTAGTCTTCTATGAAGCTAATTTGAATTTGACTGAGCTTTGTACAATAATGACATTCATGCTTTAGTTTTGCACCTGTGGTTACTATTTAATTTGATTTATAGATTTGTTTTCTTTTCTTAGAAGAGTTTTCTTCATTAATTCCTCTTGGAATGGACACGAGTCCCACCATTGTGTCATTGACCTGCTACACAATAAAGATTATGCAATAAATATGCATTGTGATATTTATATCACACCTGGGTGTAGAGTGGTAAATGTAGATCATCATCTTGGCAAAGGGAAATAAATGTCTTGGGCTCTTGGCAGAGTCCATATCATATATATTTGGTCAAATACGGTCCAAGACAACCCTTTAAATGGTACTTTGATAATAAGAAATGGGTTGCAATCATGATGAAAAATACAGACACATGTAAATACAGATAATGCCATTTATATTTATTTACCAGAAAGGGATTGTGGGCGGGAGGGGAGCTGCTGAAATGGATGTCAATAATATGAAGCAAGATTCAAACACCTACTTGTTCATATAACTTTTAGTCAGACATGTCGTAAGAGCAACATGAAAATGACCATTCATTATGACTTCCTACATTTTTTTTTGCCAGGTTTCATTATCCACAGTTGTTCATGGATTGTGGATTATTGACGAACAGCTGTTTAGAAACACCCTGGTTGTTTTATTCAGCTGTTTGTAAGTCCTACATGACTTTACACATGTTCTTGTGCTTAATTTTATACATTATAAAGTTTCGTGATTTACCCAAGTGGGGTTGCATCCTTTAAACCCTAATGAAAATTTGACAAGTGATAAACTTTGCATTCAGATGCTTGTTTAATCTTCAAAGACTGGATTTCAACCGAAGCTGATGGGAATAAAAAATAGACCGAGAATATGCGAAACTGACTAATAGCTCCATTAAATGCCCCTATTCCCCCCTATTCTGTGAACTTGGGGTGGAATAGACAATTTTAGACAAATATTTATCAGAATTTTTTTTTGGGGGGAGGGGGGGAGTTATGACTTTTTGTATTATATGTAGTGTACATACTTATCTGAAATGCTTATACTTGTAAATACTATTATTGTTTTTATGCTAGACTTTGTAATTGAAATAAAATCAGTGAGTCTTACAAGTTTATTCATTTGTTTGTTTATTATAGTCAAGTGTTAGATTTTTAGATAAGGCTACTTTTCTGTATTGGGCACATTTTTATATTACAGCACGAAAGGGAAAAAACAATGGAAAAATAATGTCCAAGGCCAGTGAAAGGGGCGTAGATGGGCGATGAGGCCAGTCAATGGAGCATCCAAGACCATGGCAGTGGATGGTCTTTCATAATAAGCACTGCATACTCTATTCATTAATTATATAATTCTCAAGTCACAAGATGCTGGAGTTGTCAGTTGAAATCACATTAATATATAGATGTAAACTTATCCTAACTTTGCCATTTATATGACGTTAATACTGTAGTTAATTACTTTTCATACTTAAATTTTACAGGAATTCTGAAATAGCCTTGTCTTTACAAAATTTCAGACAGATTCATGGATGTAAATATTATCAGAGTCTTGGGTAGTCTGTATAATCAAGCAATACTTGAACATGGAACACAATATTATTTGATCATTCTGTCATCACACATTGGTCATCTTCTTTGGACAATCTTTTGTATTTTTTCCTAGCATAAAGATATGTTAATCTTTTCTGTCCCATATCTTTCTCAATTTATCTTTCATCTTTGAATTTATGTCTTCCCTGTTCCTTTGTAAAGTTGCATTAGGGTAATTTGTACTGTATTATAGTAACCTTTCCAGATTAACTGTCCGACACTTATATGACACGCATGTGTTGATAGTGTCTTTGATTTTTTATCAATCAATCAATCCAGTCCTTGTCTTCCTTATTCAACTTTCAAAACTGTATTTCTTTTTATTTCCTTCTTTTCTCCACTGGAATCTTTCTTTCTATCTTTGTTTTTTTCTCCTTTCCTCTCCCCCTCTCCTTTCTCTTGCCCACATTTTTAATTGCATAAATTTCTAATCTCTTATAATTTTTCTATTGAGCTTGCTACTTGGTCTTCATCCTGTAGTTTTTAACTTATCTTTCATGTATCCCATTTCCTCGGTCACACTACAATCTTCTATTTCTCTTTCATCTGCCTCAATTCCACTTCCTTATCCCCATATCAAACTCTACTCACTGTCTCAAGCTCTGAAAACATTACTTGCACAAGTACCAATAAATAAAAAGCAAGGATAAACACGCACATCTCCAGTCAATTGCACTTTTGAAATGTTTAGTAGAGGTCATGACAACAGTTATATAAAAATATATGTGAATTTTAAAAATAGTAATAAAAGAGTTTAACAGGTACATGTACACGTATGTTGCACCTGATTATAAGAAAGGTTTAAAATATTGGCGTATCAATTTAAAATGCTACACATAGTCTAATGATGCACAGCCCATCAGCCACCCAATAATGTTATAACAGATTAAATTTACTGGGTATTACCAATGTCCTACTGGCAGTGAACTTCTTTACCAGGGAAGATGATATATTGTGTCGTTACCCCCTCCCCCTATACTGAAAAAGAGTGCATCACTTAACCATGCCCATGCAATGTACAAATCTTTGGGGTCAAGAGACCACAGTGGGATATAACAAGAGTGGTAAAAATTGGTGGGAATTTCAGAAGCCACATTCAGGGAAACAAAATTAACATGGGTCATTTGTTGTAATGGAGAGAATCTGCACCAGCACAGAATGTGTTTGTCAGAGATGAGAATTTCATACACAGAGGGAGAATTTCACAAAACAAATAGTGATTTTCACTGACTATTGTTATTTAATAATCTAGCAACTGAAATCCTTGCATTTGATTGGATCATAGCAAATTTGTTAATGAAATTAGTTGTTTATTTCATGAAAACAATCCCCAGAAAACTTTTGTATTTACAAGATCAAATTCCCCCAGCAAGCCTTCATTACATGTATCCCATACAATTTCATGAAGTTTTCAGTGTCATTCCCCAACAGTTGCTGTAAAACAGTCCAAGATCAAGGATTTTCAACCAATCTAAACCCAGAATTTCAGCAAAATTATCAGAGCTGACAATTCAGTCTGTGCCAACAAATTTCATGGAATGGTCCCCTAAATTTTACATATATGTTTGGATGCATTAATATTGGGTATATTTTCAAACAAGATAAAATCTTGTGTAAGAATACATGTATATTGCTACCGGTAGATTACAGAAAAAAAATATGCCTTTGAATTTCAGTAGACAAAAGACTTTGATTTTGGTGCAGAGATCACTCTCATTAAATTTATCTTAATGGCATTTACTAACATCAAACAAATTCCTGAAACCACAAATAAATCTTTATACTTTGGATGTACATTTTACATTTATTCCAAATTTGGTTTACCTTGTAATAATTGTTCTGTTGTGAATTTCCCTACAATCTCTGAAAAAAAAATTGCATAAAAAACTAGAGTAGTTCAAAGAGTATCGGTCTAAAATAGAAAGCTTCCTCGTTTATGGCTTGAGCAGTAGCAACTTGATTTCAAGGCATCCTCAAACTCTTGTGTAACCCTTGACCTCCAGTCATCTCCCACAATGCATTGGTTAAAAACAGTTAGTCTTGGTGCACCAGTCTTTAGAATGTTGTAGAGGCAATGCACTCTCAAGGCTTCTCTAGACAAGAATGGACCAGTCCAACGATTCCTGTGAGCAAAATATAGAAAGCACAAAGAAAATAAGTTTAAGTGAGGCGAATGTTAAATAATAATGATGGCTACATATAGATGATGAAGCTACTGGTAGAATTAATGTCATCATTGCAGTAAAGTGTTGGTGGTGACAATGATCGTTACATGATCGATGATGTTGATAATCATGATGATGAAAGTAGTCATGATGATGAGTCATCATGGTGATTGTAGTGATGCTGATTATAATCTGTGGAGCAGAAAAACTTTTGAATAAATATGTGTATTGATTAACAAAATTCAAAATCTTTGGAATGCTTCCATCTCCAGATTTTGATTTGCTCTAAAATGTGTTTAATTATTGCAATTAAAGGCGAATCCCGTCTACTGAAAATGGTAATTTGTTCTTAAAAACAGTTCAGTATCCTTTTGACCTTATGGGGGCAGGCAATATATATTCAACATAAAATATCCCTGACTGATTAACATAAAAATACAAGAAATATGTTCTTTTATCCCATTTATTTTAGGGTATGGCCCATCAAAACTAATTTACAAATTCTCTTAGGAAGACTAGTTACTCTACAACATTACTTTGAATTATGAAACATTCTTACAAAATATAAGATTGCAAATGGTCATTAAAAAAATCTGTCCTGTTGGATTCCTTTCCGTTCTTTTATTCATTCTTGCACTTGCTCATGAGAAGTACATCCCCCCCAAAAATCATCATTTTGAAATCCGAATGATTTTTCAATAAAGCCTAGTAGTACCTTGAGGTGGATAGCGATGTTAAAGCTGGTAGATGTACACTCCTTAGAAAGAAACAAGTACTGTTAGAGATGTCCAGCACCTCCAGTGATTCTGACCTCATGATGTATTGTGGAAAAGACATCATTCCGATTAATGGCACACTCACACTCAGCTTGAGCCTCTTCAGACACGGCAAGCTCTCCAGCAAGTAATTCAGGTTCTCCTCTCTCAGGACAGAAAATACCCAGTACTTATCCAGCTCCAATGTGTGTAGCTGCTTGAAGGTTGAGAGTGATTTGACTGAAGAAAAAGACCAATCAAAAGGGGTATGGATTTCTTCAATGGAAGGGCACATCTCACCGAGGGTCATCAGCAGGCACAAGAATGATTTGACCCTGTCTGATTTCCAGGTAATCTCCGGTGCCTGAAATGGCATGAATTCTGGAGAGGCTGTCCACTCTGCATGGACCACCTTGAGTTCATGCGAGTTGGTCATTTTGAGGAGATAGATCAGGAACTTGAGCCATATTTCCTCGCCCTCGATGATATCCAGCTGGAAGAACAAGTGACGCAGCAGGGCTCCTCTTGACACAAAGTGATAGATGTAGTTTGTGGCCCTATCCTTGATACATTTGATGGCTTCGCACTTATCCTTTGGGAGATGTCCTTGAGCCAAAGCAAAGGTGAAATCAGCCACTTGCCACAGACGTGGTGTTCTCATTACCCCAGCCCATTCTGAACACACTTTGGCAGCCTCACATTTATCAGTGTCACTTAGAAAGGAAAATATTCTTACTTTGCATTCCAAAGGCAATCTGGAGAACAAGGCTCCAAAATTTTGATCTGGCATATCATAAGATGTACCACACTGTTCCTTCAGGTGTGGCTTTGAATCCCGTTTACTTCTTGCTTTTCTATGACTGATGTAAGGCTGTCCGCAATTTAATTTTCGCTTTTTTCTCATACAATACGACATAACTGGTTTGGTTGCAGCTGGTCTTGATTTCAAGCACTTTCATTTGTCATGTGAATTTTTCTCTGCATTCGCATATTGGAGAAAGAAATCTTGATCCTTGTCCTAAACACATGGAGAGCTTCCTGATGAAAATATAGACTTCATCCATTTACCTACATAAAGGCAAACAAAAATTAATCATTGTGGGTTTTTTAGTTTGTTTTGAAGAGTTTTGCCGATATCACATGTTGTAGTATACTATGGATGTTAAGTAGATTCTAGTCTAGATACACACATATAACTCAGTTTTCGGCACTTTGGCATGATGAGGTGTAAGGCTTAAGCTCTGCCTAAATATTAAAGGGGAATTTATGTGAATTCCATTTGCATTTACTCAATATTTTAATGGCCATCAATTTTTATTTTCAGCTCTTGGTTCTTTGTGAAAATTTGAAATTTATATTATTTTGAATGCCCTCTCTCAAATTTTTTAAAGGGGAGGTTCAACCTAATCGGTTTAAAGGAAAACAGATAAAATAAAGAAAAATATTAGAGAAGGAAATGAAAATCCATTAAATAAGAGGCTCAAGATTTTTTAAGATTTGAATTTGTAAGTTCATATGCGAGCAGCATCCCCATCCCTAACCCAGAGAGCTCCCGCCCGCTACGCGGGCGGGAGCCCAGAAGCTTACCGTGTATTTGACCATATTCACCGGACTAGGGTGATTTATGGTCTAAATATTTCTCCAAATGAATTGTGAAAACAGAAAGTATACAATTACCACGATTATATGGATGAAGGTCTAACGAGTGGCAGTTTCCTGACATCTGGGCACAGACTGGAACCTCAAAAAAACGAAAAGTTCTCTCCTCTACCCCAGTCTCGATCGGCCATTTTGTTACGATTTTTAACAAAAATGGCCGATCGAAACGGGGGTAGAAGGAGAGAACTTTTCGTTTTTTTGAGGTTCCAGTCTGTTCCCAGATGTCAGGAAACTGCCACTCGTTAGACCTTCATCCATATAATCGTGGTAATTGTATACTTTCTGTTTTCACAATTCATTTGGAGAAATATTTAGACCATAAATCACCCTAGTCCGGTGAATATGGTCAAATATACGGTAAGCTTCTGGGCTCCCGCCCGCTGCGCGGGCGGGAGCTCTCTGGGTTACCCCATCCCATAAATTCAATTTGTTAACTGGAAAGGATATTTTCTTATAGCCTTGGACTCCAAGGCTATAAGAAAATATCCTAAGAAAATATCCTTTCCAGTAAACAAACTGAATTTAGATAAAAAAATGTGTCTGCTGTTGGGCAAGAACAATTTTTTAGAGTAGAGATATGCCCGTGGTCCGAGTTGTCCCTGATTCACACTGTACCCTCATGAATTGAATGCACAAAGCCTCAAAGGCAAAGCTGAGCTTCGTCTTCGAATTAAATCGCCGCTTTCGTTTTCTACTGTCTCATGTCTTCGTAACCCGGCCCAGGGAGCTCCGGCCATTCGCGCTTCGCGGGCTGGAGCTCCCTGGGTTAGGACCAAAGACCTTATAATATATTACTAGACCGAAAGCTGCGTGCGCGTTCAGCACAAAACAAATAAGATTAGGCTCCGCCTACCGCGATCATTTGAAGACAAAAATAAGCCCTCATTGACATTCATGAGCATGAAGATATTCATAATCCGGCCTTTTCATTGGCGAAGAGCGCATTAATACGCAATTTCCCCGATTCTTTGTCATCGATACTAGTGGTATCGTGTTACAGAATTAATTATTCATTTGACCTCATTACGTCATCTAATTTATTCATTCTGAAACTTTTCTTTCCACACACAAAATGGACCTACGAACACTCCGGTGAGTACGTATTAATTGATATAAACACATGAATTCAGTGGACTATTTACACATTTCACACTGTATTTTGTGATCTTAGGTTATTTCTTTAACAAATTAGAACGTTTGTATCATTCTTCTGTTAAAGGAAAGCAGAATTTGGTCTTTGAAATTGAAGTTGGATTGTCATCGTCGCCCAGTGTAGCCTGTATGTTGCTTGCAGTGTTGTGGTTATGCCGTTATCCCGCTATGCTAACCACGTATTTTGTACGGGCTCCTAGCCGGCTGGGAATCGAGAGATAATCGGGCTGGTTTGGTTCACCTCCAACAAGGACCAACCCACGATTGATTAAAACAAGAAGAATGAGGCTTCTTTTTGTACACTGTAACGTTAGATCAAGAGTGAGATCTGCATCTATCTTCAGTAGATCGAGACTCAGTCAGGAATAAACTGCGGAGTGTGGATGAAGATACGCCTGTCATTGTGTCAATCCTCAGTCCTCACTTTGTTTCAGATATCAAATTTATTTTGCATAACTTCAGGCTTCTGCATTTAGCCCCCACCCATTTTAACTCTTATTGTTATTTATAAATATAGTTAGACTCGGTCTTAGAAATAACATGCTGCTCTGCATGTTTGTCTTATTATCAATAGATCTAGGACCTAGATCTTCTTAATCCTAGGCCCTACTTTATATACACTTAGAATTAGATCTAGGCTACTTTACTTCAAGTTTTATTTATTCATCGATGCTGTCAAGAGCTAGGCCTACCTAATTCAAATCTAGTCTAACTTATACTTTCCAACCCTCGACACTTACCCCCAGAGCTTATGATAGGTCTGTAATTTAGGCCTAGATCTAGGTCTGGGCCGAAACGACTCCGTTTACATGTACGAGTATGACTGTCAGTGGACCAAGGACTAGATCTAGATCTACTCTCGGTCAATAATGGCAATGAAGTCTTAGCCAGGAATAAAAGTCAGAGTCAGACATCAAAAATTTCTAAACCGATATAGGGTCTAGATCTCGGTTTAGAACCGAAGCTTTACTTTCTAGTTCTAGATAGATCGAGAGTCCATCGTTAGTCTAGATCTAGACCTAATTTAGATACATGAATGTTGTCGCACAGCACTGAGTCTCGTTGGACTAGATCTATACTTTCTTACAAATAGATCTAGACCTAGTGCATGAGATTATGGAATTATGTTAAAATCAAATGAAATAAGATTCGGAAATAAAAAGATCCAGATTTTTTTTTTTTGGGGGGGGGGGGCAGACATGTGAAAAATTTAGAGAAACCTAAAATTCAGAAGGCGAGGGACAGATGCGACCAATATTACCTATATAGGGCCGTTTTGTGCATTTTCTAAAGTAAAATTGAAGGATGTCATGCAATTCTCTTTTTGATGAAGGTTTCACATTTCAGCTCTTGCCCAAACCCCTCCCCCTATACATACGGCCATGAAAAATATCACTTCTTATTATTGTTCTCTCTTTTCTTTCACAAACAGGTTGAGTTTGAATAACAAGAAAAACAGTAGAGGTCTACCCATAATGGTTCAAGATGATGATCATAAGTGCATGCATCATTTTGCAGATTCTCATCCAGGTATAAAACTTAAACTAACCCATACAAAATTACAGATACATTACATGCATTGAATGTTAACCATGTTTACATTAAATAAAAATTATCCGAGCCACAAAGAGGTAGGATCTGTAATGAATATACACTTCTTAAATATACAGGCTCTCGAGTCTAAAATAGAACCAATGCCAAAAGTTATGTACCTTGGGCAAATTTATAAAATACCGGTAAGGTCATGTCCTTGATCTACTAGTAATTAAATGGCCTTTTTATTTCCTATTTGTTTATAAACAAAGCAATATTTATTTTTCATATTTTACAAAATTCATTTTATTCATTCTTTAGTGTGATATTCATATTTCATATTTGTAGATTTACGATTTTTTTAAAATCTTATTATTTTACATTTTGTCCAATAGGATGATGCAGTTTTACAATTTCCATGGAGGTGATTGATGATGATAAATAATTGGTGAAGTAGGCCTAATAGAACAGCGACTAGACCACAAAGAGAAATACAACCTACATCAGTTATATGAGTGAGTTAATTAGTGAATATTTTTAATAATGGAGGTTGTTCACATTTTTTTTTGGCAACAAATAAACCTGCCTTTGAAAAACCCATTTCAATTTTGTTTTTAGATTATAGTTAGTGTCGTTTTTAATCACAGATCAAAATATTCTGTGCAACAAAACATATCAACTTTAATTCTGACTATTTATATAATTTACATATGTTGATTCATATATTCATATTTATGAGAAATCTCTGACATTTTTTCATAGAGTACATGTAGTTATAATGGAGAGTGGTATGTAAACTGCATAAAACAGGTTTAAGTGATATGCTTTATAGAAGTACAAGTTTATAATTAGTAGAAGTAAGATTTCCTGTTATGTGTTGAAGAAACATATATATGTATAGTCTCACTCTTCTTAAAACATTTATGTTTTATAATTCACGACAATTTTAATTTAAATTCATTGATTTTCTTTCTCTATTTTTTCAATCTGCAGGACTGGTGTAACAGATGTTTTCATTCAAGAAATCCAACAAATCAAGAGTCTGACTTAGGAACCACTTGATGAAGATGGAAAAGGTTTTTTTTTTTCCAAGTCCAATTTTTCAAAAAAAAACATTTCTTGTTGATTTTCATTAAAACTGGTTGCAAAAGGAGAAGCTATAAACATACAAATAGGAGCGGCGGAGTGAAGTTGAAAGTGGGGGGGGGGCATAGGGAAAATGCTGTATTACGTGAAATTTTTAAGAAGTTGCAAAATTTTGACATTTTAAAAAAGAAAATCTAAAGTATTCAGAATGATATATTTCACTTTTTTTTTTTTTTTTTTTTTTTTTTTTTGGGGGGGGGGCAAGAGTCCTTCAAGCCCCCCCCCCCTCCATCTGTACAAACCTGATTATATACCCCCACTCATGAATTATTAAACTTAATGCACAAAGGATTTCCTTCATAAGTATATTATCGAAATGAGAATATTGTTTTCTTGTTTCAAAGGGCAATCGTCATGGTGACCATAAAACGGGTCCTTCTCAGGTGGAAGGGGCACAGAACAAGTTCTTTAGGAGCACTTTTCTTGGGTAAAAGGGGGCAGTGATTCGAGAAAGGGCACTTACAAGAAGGCGAGGGGGCACTCTTTAACACATGAAACGGGCCCTCAGATGAAAGGGCACAGAACACGTTCCGGGGGGGGGGGGGGCATTTATGGGTAAAAAAAATGCATACAAGGAAGAGCACTTGGTAACACCTAAAACAGGTTCTCGTCAGGTGAAAGGGACACAGTACACGTTCGTGAGGGGGCATTTTTCTTGCATAAAAAGGCACTTTTCAGTGCTTCAAGAAGTAGGGGGAACTGTGCCCCCCTCCCGAGGATCGCTGCCCCAGCATACAAAAAAAAATTATTTTGGTTCAAAGTATTAACATATATGCTTAATAAAAAGGCAAAGCTTAATCCTCTGATAATGTGATATTTTTTATGGCTAATTAATAAAATTCATCCCTAACCAGAGAATTCCTTTATGTCTTTCATTTGTGTTCATATAGTATTTGTACAGAGCTAAAATGAAAGGGATTTGGAATTGGCAAAATTCAAAATGAGATGAAGATCGAGAGAGGGAAAGAGTGATGAGAAGTGGGTTGAAAAGAGATGAGAAAGAAATGGAGGGGCACATATGAAGAGATAATTTAGAGGGGGGTGGTAAGAGAGCTAGAATGTGGGAAGTAGGAACAAACGGGGTGGAAGAGAAATAAGACAAGATTTATGGAAACCAGGAGACAGATAACAAGTGGGAAAAGAAGAAGGAAATATATGAAGAGTTTAGTTGCAAAAGGGGTTAGGGCCACTTTGGACCATTCCGAGAAAAACCATGTTTTTATTCTCACTTATTGCAATATTCTTATGAGAAACTAAATTGTCATGATGTACTACTTTACCATGTGAACATAAAATTGGGTATAAAAGAAATCTACCTGTCTTCAATTTTTTTCTATATACTTATAAAAAAATATCATTGTGTACCTAACCCCTTTTGCAAGTAAATTGAAGTGAATCCAATCTCTTTTGATTAAAAAAGTGATTTTTTTTTGCCACTTCCATTCACGTTTTCATTTGAATTTCAAATTTTCTTTGGTATCATCAGAGTGACTGAAAATTTAGAGGTTTAGAGACAGAAAACAATAAAATATATGAAAAATGGACCTAACCCCTTTTGACAAATGAGTTCTTCAGAAAAGTTTAGTTGCAAAAGGGGTTAGGTCCACTCCTAGAAAATAATTATTTTTGAATTCTCCCATATTGCAATATTCTTATGCGAAACTGAATTTTCATGGTACCCTACCATGAGAACATAAAATTGGGTATAAAATATATTTACTTTTTTTTAAGATATTATTTTCCAAAAAAAACCCTTTTGCAACTAAACTGAAATGGACCTAACCCCTTTTGAAAAAAAGGTGATTTTTCTTTGCCATATTAGTTCACTTTTTAATAGGAATTTCAACTTTTATATGGTATCATCTTATATAGCTACTAAAAATCTATACATTAAGACATAAAAATCAAGTTTGATGAAAAATGGACCTAGCCCCTTTTGAAAATGTGCTCTACATATGTAGGAGAAAGGCGGCACAAAAGAATTTTGAGTGAGAAAATGATTAAATGGAAAAAAAAACAGAGTAAGAAATGCTGGAGAATAAAGGGGACAGGAAACGTATTAAACATGATAAATTGGGGCCCGTTTCATCATGAGTTACAAGTATGGTAGCCACGATTTAGGGATAGCAAAAGCTGTAGAGACCTCTTTACCTAATCACGACTTGATCTACTCTTTTCATCTTCCCTTTTTGAATTAGCAAAGGCCTATAAGACGCAATACAAACAATGCTTTGTTTTTAAGTGATATCGCTTGTGATATCGATACTTTATATAGCGCAACGTATCGTCTCAGATTTGCGCTTGCTTGATTCGCTGAATCCTTCGCGTCACGAGCGCGTAACAAAATGAATACATTAATGAATTTGCCAAGTTGACCTTTGTCATTACGCTGATGTGCGTATTGTCTAATACACGTACAAAACCACAGTTGACGAGGGAGCATCGTACGAAATTAATATTAATGAGGGCTTATTTTAGCTTCTAATGGATTAAACAAAATGGCGGTAGCTTCGGGGGCTTGGTTAGGACCACTTTGTCTTCGGCATCGCCCGGCTACAGTGCCTCCCGGTCGCGCGGTCGCCCGCATCTGAGCCTGCGCCTGCGGTTCTCCTATAAAGCGGCGATTGAATTCGAAGTTTTGCCTTTGCGCATTCAATTCATGAGGGTAACCCACCTCCCCATTTATTCAAACCTCACCTCTTTATTAGTTACAATGCTAAAATGTAGACCTAGTACCATCAATCAAGCAAAGTATGACACAGTTCAGTTGGACTGTAAACATGGCCTGGTAAAGTCAGGAAATGTTGTTATGATCTCTCACTCGTTTCAGTTTCTCCGCTGTTCGTGTGCTGCAGTTTGCGACCATTATCGAGATAACAGTTCTGTATGGTGTGCAAAAAGAGCCAAATGCAATAAAAGGAAAATTATTTTTCAAGTAACCCCCTCCATCCCCTCCGCCAGGTTTTAGCTCCGGATCACGTGATTTGAGGTTTCATCTTTTATTTGTTACCTTTGAATGATCGACGATAAGTCTAAATATATGCATTATCGCATTTACTGATGATTAATTAATTATACAATATCTATACTATAGGCTACAGTATATATTGGTAGCCAAGGAAGGAATTTATCTTCCCCTTTTATTATGTCGTGTACAAATCGTATCCTGTTAACACTGCAGGTCTATATATAGTGCCGTTTTGAACATATACATTTACAAAAAACACGGGAAATTTGGGGGGAAATTACCAATAATGACTTTTCAGTCAAAGACCCGCTTGAATTAAACTTCTTATTAAACCCGTTGATACGAAGATAAGACTGTATATGCCTATGTCTCAATACTCGTAATATGATAAACAAATCTAGTGAAGTTTTGTCAATCATAATATTATGTTTATTAAAAGCCTCAAATTTTCGACGATCCTTCGTCTTCTTCAGGAGTAAATGGCACTTCATGTTACGTCTCAAGATGTATATTATATTCTGATTATACATCCGAATGAAATTTCATTTTTTTGCTTGCAGGAATGCGATTTTCTCTTTTATTCAATTCAACTTGTTGGTATTGGTGGACCTTTAAATCAAGTAAAAACTTGTATAGTATAGTATAGCTGAAAAGGAAGGGGCATATGCAGACGGGCCCACCAGTAGTAAATAGACGTCGCTTTGTTCTGAGTCGCTTTATAATAACCATTATTTTTGTGCTATAGCATTAAAGACACGTGCATGGCATGCACAGGGGCCGCGGAACGGTTTTCAAAGTGGGGGGGGGGGGGGGGGGGCTGAGCCAAAAGTGGGGGGCTGAAAAATCACAATCATATGGTTTTGGAAAAAAGTGGGGGGCTGAACCCCAAGCCCCCCCCCCCCCCGCTTCCGCGGCCCCTGATGCAGAACTCCATTTCAGAATCAGATTCTATAACTTATTCTGCAAAAACATTGTCAGATACAGGATTCCTTAATTAGGAGAAGAGTTTTGAAGACAAGGAAAACCCAAATGTTTAAATGGAATTTTTTTAAAAATAATTTTTTTAGTAAGAAAAAAAAGGATGATCACCCTCGTCCCCCCCCCCATGCATTTACGCGAACTTCGGGGATGGAACCCACAAAATCATTACACACTTTTCTGTTGGTTTTAAGAATTAATATATTTTGCTTGCAGGCTCCCCACCCAGCTCCGCCATCATGTGCAAAAAGTGGTAAGAAAGCCGTTATATAGGCCGGGCCCAAAGGAAGTACCGTAGGCCCCCATTTCACAGAAGGGAGACCTTCGATCCAAGGGTGACCTTTGATTGGCATCTCTGACGGTGGAATGGCTCAGAAAGACCCCCAACATGCCCAAACGGAACTCAAAGGACTGATTGATACTTCTTGTCCGGTATGGATTTTAAGATTTTATTGACTCTATCGAGCCCCTCTCGGGAAATGATAGTAAGAAATTATTTACAATACATGAAAATAAAAACATAAGTGATAATATATACATGTACCACCTGCACATAAGAAAATAACAGATTAAAAAATTATTTAAAAGTCAATGCTGTATAGTATATAGGACTTTTGACTACTCTATACCACTACGTGTACACATCTCATCCCATTCTCATCTACTTTACTTTCTATAAAAAATACTGTTTGTCTTCTTTGGTTTTGAAGAACAATAATTATTCTGTCAAATTTTGCACTTTTTTTCAAGTGGCAAGCATTACCTTAGCTTGGCCATGTGCAATAGGCATTTGGTCTACTGGCCGTTAGAGTACTGGGTTTGGGTATACAAAAGTCTCTCTTTGTGAAAAAAGGGACAAACATATTGTAATGTAATTCATCTCCTATGTCTGCATGAACACAGAGCAATGCAATTCATCTGTCATTTGTTCGACCATAATGGTTAGTTGCAAGCGTTTGAGTGTCCGAAAGTCCACACACACAGCTTCAACAGAGGGAACAGTGGTTTTCATGACGGGTTTCATGAACGTATAATATTGCAGAAATCCGGGCATATCTTTATAACTATTAATAATCTCACACCAGATTGATAATAGTGTGACAATTTTATCCAATTCCATTAATTTGATGTAAACATTACAATTAATTCAATATTAACGTCTCGCTGTTCATTTGAAAGTGTCCATGCAACTCTTGCTATGGCAAACGGTCTGAAATTACCCCAATTACCCATATTTTCGAAACACTGGCACCTTTGTTTTCCCACTGGAATACCCCTAAGGTTAAAAAAGGTCGAGATTGATTGTCATCTCAATGCTAAATAGATTACCTACAGTTTGATGTATAATACTTTATGACTGGTATAATGGTTGTAATGGTTACATCTCATTTTCCCCCAAACTTAATTGAGATCGAGCAGGCAGAACATGGCATAATTCTGTATACAACGTCACGTGACTAACGTATGATAGTTTCCGTTACTAGAACCTTTTCATTTGAAACAATTAATACAGTCCAAACAAACTTAATTAACGCATTCAAATGTTAAAAGTAACAATATTCTTGTACTATGAAGCTTTTCTTACTGATATTTATACTATAGCTACAGTTTGAGGAAGCAATTATCGAGTCCGGAATTTATTTTGGTTTGCAATAGGGTCTGCGTAAGTATACTGTATACTAGCAGGCTAGCATCGTCTGCTACGTAAACCAAATGAGCGAACATGACCGAAACTAACCATTATGTGTTTCTGAATTAAAGTAATTAAAGTATATAACATAGTCTTATTTCTTACACAGGATCTGTAAATACTTTTCAAACTTCAAAGTATCCTTAAACATTCTATTTGACCATGTGACTGCCCTCCAGTGAGTTAACATATCCAAAAGTCTAACTTTAGCAGTGTGTGAAATCCATGCAGCACTAAGTCCACCCCTGTGGTATTTTTTTTGTTCTAAATCTGCTGCATATACAGAGTTCAGACGATATTATGAGACACCATCAAACATTGTGACATCTTGTTGTTCACACCAAATAGTCGATAACTTCAGTTGCAATCAGCTGCGACATCCGCGGATCGAAGTAAACAAAGCAAAGAAAGCGGTGATCTTTTTTTTTCATGGTGGATCTTTGCCTTGGAAAACGACATTGCATCATGGCATCTTCTTCGAGTTCGAATCCAGTCGAAGCATGCAAGTGCTCAATATGCCTGGATTTTTTCTTAAAACCGACGAGGATACCCTGCAATCATGTGTGAGTATAGCGCTTGTTAATTTTTATGCACGTACCGGTACCCACATCACAAAGAATCAGGGACAACTCGGACCACGGGACATCTCGGACCGTGGGCCGAGTTGTCCCACCCGTTTCGTGATTTTTTTTCCACAAATTTGCGTCTATTTTTCCGTCATTTCGAAATTTCTTGTAAAGATTTTCTAGAGATATGGTCTGATGGTAATGTTCTTCACTTTCTATTACTTTTTTTTCGCTGAAATAAATTAAAAAGTGTAATTTTAGGCGTTTTTCGACAGCTCGCGATTCCCATAGGCGCGCGTGTATTAATTGTGTAGGTGCTCGGCTCGGCCCCGCTCAACAACTGACTTGATTTTGTGATCATTTCTCCTCAAGTTACCACTTTTATCGCAGAAGATGGACTTTCTTGTATTCCATTAACTCCATTTTCTCATCAAAAGGATAAAATTTGGAGTATTTGCACGATTTTCTTAAAGTTTTTCACCTTTTCTCTCTGGTCGTAAGAAGCGAACAACCGATGAACGGTCCGCTGCTCTTCATCGCAATTCTACGTAGCTCGGCCGCCTAAACTGGCGGGGTGGGATTCAGCCCGAATCCCCAATGGAAGTGGGCGTGCACAGTCAAAGAGCTGAGCTTGACTGAGTGAGAGAGTGAACTACAGCTTGAAGCTTGGCAGTGTCGTATAGGCTCTGCCTTTTTTTGTGTAAATAGATATATATATATTTTTATTTTTTCTATATTGATTTTCCCTGGTACTATGGTGTAGAGCTTTTTAAGATTGTAATAATTTAATATGCTTTAATTTCTTTGACTGAGTGTGACTGTGGTGTGGATGTTTGAGTCGCACAAAAAATACTTTTACGTGGGTGGGGGCTCGGGGCAATTTCACTCCTGCCCCCGAAATGTGAAAAAATATTCGTGGTGTAGCTGTGTGGTCATGCTGGGATGAGGGTAGCCATCAATAAAAAATGTTCATTTGGGGGCTTAACTTTTTATTAAATTAATTATTTTTAGGTCTATTTTTTATATCCTTTTTTTTTATACTGAGTTTCGCTGGTGTAGAGCTGAGATTTAAGTTGCAATAATTATGCTTCAATTTGGTGGCATACGCAGGGGGTGGTTACAGGCGTTCAATCACCCTAAAAAAATTTTCATACCCATTCCCCGGCCCCCCTAATTTTTTTTTTGGGGGGGTTTGTTTGTTTGCTTGTCAATATTTTGGGAGGAAACGACCTAAAATTGGTGGTAAAGAACTTTTTTTTATTTTGTTGATCAACATTTCATTCAGCTTGAACCCCCTCCCTTTCAAAAAATCCTGCGTATGCTCCTGCTTCAATTTCTTTGACTTTGTGGTGTGGAAATTTGAGTCACGGAAAAAATACCTATGTGGGGCTCGGAGCATTTTCATTCCTGCCCCCGAAATGTGAAAATGTTCTAGGTGTATCTGTGTGGCAGGATTTGAAATAAATTGATGTAATTCATTGTGCCATACCTTGTTTTTCCCTGATTTACTTTCTTTAATTTTATTTCTTGGTAAGGGTGGATGTCAGGCTGCCAGGGTGGAATTCAGCCGGAATTGCCAATGGAAGTGGATGTACTTGCACAGTCGTGAGCTTGGAGACTGAAGCCTTGCCCTGCAGTTGTGAATATTTTTTTCAATCAAGTTTTAGGGCCACTCGGTCTTATTCCCATTTGAAATGTAATCAAGGGCGGATCCAAAATTTCCCTACAGGGCCGGAGGGCATTTTGTATAGGAATTTTTTGACAAAAGGTCTTCACTACCAAATCATAATTTTTTCCCAGGAAAAATTTGACAAGCAGTTGCCTTTTGAGTACCTCTCAAGGGGGGGGGGGGGCGGAATGTGCCCCCCCTCCCCGATTTGCCATGGAACTAATGTCCATTTCATATAGTTTGTAATTTTTTACAGGAGGAAAGAATAGAGTTAGAAGTTTTGTGTTTTGTATTTTTACCAATTATTGTTTATTCAATATAAAATGTATTTAATTTAGTATTGTTCCAAAATGCATCACTTAATCACTTAATTAACTTGTTTAAATTTTAAATGTAAACCTGAATAAAAATGAATTGTGAACTTTGAATAAATAGAAATATACATGTATATGTTATATTCTGTAAATTGTAATATTTTATCTCCATTCTTATCTTATCATTGTCTCCCTTTCTCATTATGTTCATCACTCTCATTTCAATTAAATTTATATTCTATTACTGGTATAAAAAAGACAACAATACTAAACACTGATACATCGATCAATAGAAAAAACAAAGAAAAGAGGGAAAATACAAAGAAATGACAGGTACATGGAAGGGGGGGTAGCAACAAATCATACTTGTCTGGGTTTTAAAAACAGGAGAAGGGTGGTCAATACGATATTGCAAAGAGCAACTATGAAGAGGGTTTTGTTTTTATCAAATAATTTTTGCAGTTCCTTTGGAGTGATGTTGTTTTTGTTTTTCTTTGAATAGAATATCACCCATTCTACACTGAAAACCAAAATTGGTCGCCAGACTAGCTTAAAGTTAGTCCAAATGGTGCCCACCTGGACTAGCTTTAAGTTAGTCTGCTTTGCTGGACTAGCATGATGGACTAGTTTTGCTTAGTCCATCTTGCTAGACTAGCCTTTCATTAGTCGGTTGACTAGCATGTTCCTAGTCAAGCGACCAGTTTAACGTTAGTCATGCAAGCCTGACTAGTTTGATGCTAGTCCAGCGACTAGTTATTGGTTAGTCCAGTGAGCTGGACTAACATATAGCTAGTCGCTCGACTAGTTATTGACTAGTTTTAAGTTGGTCCAAATGCCCACTTGGACTAACTTCAAGTTAGTCTTGCTGCTGGACTAACATGATGTTAGTCCACCAAGCTGGACTAGGTTGCTGAACTAGCATGTTTCGGTACGTCAAGCTGGACTAGGTTGCATTACTAGCATGACAGACTAACTTGACGGACTAGCCATGAATGATCCAGAAAACCTAGCCGTGCCTTCAGACGTTCCGACCACGTTGCTAGACATCGCTAAGTTAAGAAGGAAAATATTTTCGAGGAACAAAATATGAAATCAAGAAAATTTGTAATTTCATTTACAGTAATAATACAGTTTTATTATCCAAATATCATATATTTCCAAGACATGAAAAGTAATATCACATCATCAAAATAATGGCATCCAGATGGGCTAGAGCATTTACCACATTCTAGACAAATTATTTTTCACTTAAGTAGAAAAAATACCTCCTTGACAGTATTAATCAATGCATTCTTTAAAATAATTTTTTTTTTTCATTATTTCATACTTGTGTGAATAATATGTCTCCCTTATAATGAAATAAGTTGCAGCAATAAATATCTAATGCACTAAATCAGTTGTCAATCCAATTTTTCTAGTTCTTGGATGAAAACATTTGAATAAACCTTAATTTCATATAATAAAATACAAAAGAACAAGTGGGGATGTGACATCATCAGCCCACCTAATGAATATTCATGACGACTGTTTTCACAAAATATTGTTTAACTTTAAAATTCAATAACTTTGTTAATTGTTATCCGATTTTGATGAAATTTTCGGCATTTTGCTCAGTGCATACTACTCTATTTATTTAGCTATAAATACTTTCAGCCCGGACCATCCCTTTAAGATTTGATGTTGACGCTGCCGTCGGAAAAGCGGCGCCTATATAGTCTCACTCTGCTATCCAGGTGAGACAAAAATCATGATGTAGTGATAGGGAAATTTTGGATCCGCCCTTGATTATATTTCAAATGGGAATAAGACCGAGTGGCCCTAAAACTTGATTGAAAAAAATATTCACAACTGCAGGGCAAGGCTTCAGTCTCCAAGCTCACGACTGTGCAAGTACATCCACTTCCATTGGCAATTCCGGCTGAATTCCACCCTGGCAGCCTGACATCCACCCTTACCAAGAAATAAAATTAAAGAAAGTAAATCAGGGAAAAACAAGGAATGGCACAATGAATTACATCAATTTATTTCAAATCCTGTAAAAAATAAAAATAAGTAATAATTAATTTAATTAAAAATTAAGCCCCCAAATAAAACATTTTTTTATTGATGGCTCCCCTCAGCCTGGCATGCCCACACAGATACACCTAGAACATTTTCACATTTCGGGGGCAGGAGTGAAAATGCTCCGAGCCCCACATAAGTATTTTTTCCGTGACTCAAATTTCCACACCACAAAGTCAAAGAAATTGAAGCAGGAGCATACGCAGGATTTTTTGAAAGGGAGGGGGTTCAAGCTGAATGAAATGTTGATCAACAAAAGAATAAAAAGTTCTTTACCACCAATTTTAGGTCGTTTCCTCATCCCTCATCCCAGCATGCCCACACAGCTACACCACGAATATTTTTTCACATTTCGGGGGCAGGAGTGAAATCGCCCCGAGCCCCCACCCACGTTAAAGTATATTTTGTGCGACTCAAACATCCATACCACAGTCACACTCAGTGTCAAAGAAATTGAAGCATATTAATTATTGCAACTTAAACTCAATATAAAAAAATTTAAAAAAAATTAAAAGAAAAATATAAAGGCCTAAAAGTAATCAATTTGATTAAAAATTAAGCCCCCCCCCTCAAAAAAAAATGTTATGGCTACCCTCAGCCCGGCATGCCAACACAGCTACACCACGAATATTTTTTCACATTTCGGGGCAGGAGTGAAATCGCCCCGAGCCCCCACCCACGTTAAAGTATATTTTGTGCGACTCAAACATCCATACCACAGTCACACTCAGAGTCAAAGAAATTGAAGCATATTAATTATTGTAATCAATATAAAAAAACAAAAATAAAATGTAAAAAAAATAAATAGGCCTAAAATTAATCAATTTGATAAAAAAATTAAGCCCCCAAAATACTTTTTTTTATTGATGGCTACCCTCAGCCCGGCATGCCAACACATTTACAACACGAATATTTTTTCACATTTCGGGGGCAGGAGTGAAATTGCCCCGAGCCCCCACCCACGTAAAAGTATATTTTGTGCGACTCAAACATCCACACCACAGTCACACTCAGTCAAAGAAATTAAAGCATATTAAATTATTACAATCTTAAAAAGCTCTACACCATAGTACCAGGGAAAATCAATATAGAAAAAATAAAAAAATATATATATCTATTTACACAAAAAAAGGCAGAGCCTATACGACACTGCCAAGCTTCAAGCTGTAGTTCACTCTCTCACTCAGTCAAGCTCAGCTCTTTGACTGTGCACGCCCACTTCCATTGGTGATTCGGGCTGAATCCCACCCCGCCAGTTTAGGCGGCCGAGCTACGTAGAATTGCGATGAAGAGCAGCGGACCGTTCATCGGTTGTTCGCTTCTTACGACCAGAGAGAAAAGGTGAAAAACTTTAAGAAAATCGTGCAAATACTCCAAATTTTATCCTTTTGATGAGAAAATGGAGTTAATGGAATACAAGAAAGTCCATCTTCTGCGATAAAAGTGGTAACTTGAGGAGAAATGATCACAAAATCAAGTCAGTTGTTGAGCGGGGCCGAGCCGAGCACCTACACAATTAATACACGCGCGCCTATGGGAATCGCGAGCTGTCGAAAAACGCCTAAAATTACACTTTTTAATTTATTTCAGCGAAAAAAAAGTAATAGAAAGTGAAGAACATTACCATCAGACCATATCTCTAGAAAATCTTTACAAGAAATTTCGAAATGACGGAAAAATAGACGCAAATTTGTGGAAAAAAAATATCGTAATGGGTGGGACAACTCGGCCCGCGGTCCGAGATGTCCCGTGGTCCGAGTTGTCCCGACCCCATCACAAACACGTCGCCACACACTGCACTCACATCATGCACTCAGCTGCAGACACACAAAAATGCGATGAGCTCATTATGAGCTCAATGTTGTTGTTGTTATCTTGGGTTTTCAGATACGAATCTTCAAAGATGGATTTCGGAGGGAAATCCATCTTTGTTGACAAGTAAGTCTCGCTTATATGGCAAGGGTTTCATGTTTTAACTAACTTACTAAGGCTTCGTGATGATGTCAAAATATTATAAAATATCATCACAAAGTCAAGGCTAGGTCTAGGACCTACTCACTACTGTAGGCTTGGCTCAGGACGAGTTTTATGTCATGATCTTATTATGCAAAGTTTTTCAAACATTTAATATTTTCAGGACATTTCCTTTTCATTACATAAAGTTAAACAAAAAAATAACCCAATGCCATGGACTGCCTTTTATTTTCAACAAGGTCCAGGCCAATCATATCCAGATCGGCAGATGAACATGATAAATTATAATATGCTTGATGATGATAAAGATAAACCTGAATTATTATGATAATAGTAATGGTAATACCATGTAATAAAGTAACCCAGGGAGCTCTGGCTCGCGAAGCGGGCCGGAGCCCAGGACTCGTCCGTGTAATACTAGTCAAACATTAGACAGGAATAACCGTCGTTTCTGGGGATTTATTCAACAATTTCTGACATTTTACTGTAATCCCCATTAACCGACGGTAGGGTATACGTGTGGGCTCGCATGTTTTCTCATTCCCACCCTTTTGTCAATTCACAGTCCAAAGTTTGATGTAATTTTACACATCGAATTTACAATCTAAGGATGTATAGCCATCAAACTTTTAAACCATGATATTTAGTGAAGACAATATTTTAAACATATAGATTAAAAGGCATGAAAAATTATACTTTACCGATGTTTAATTGGGTTGAACACGATCAAAATAGTCAATATGGCAGCCAAACTGTGAAATATTTACAAACGAACGGAGAGGGCGTCAACAATCACGAATGTGATATCGATATTGCTTTCGATATTATACGATCTGCTCCTTATGCGAGCGAAACCGCTACGATCACAAGTAGCAGACGACAATCAAACGATCACTTTAGTTCAAGCAGCATAAACGAAAGGCCTGCATGATGGATGCTGTAGCCAAGGGGATATTCGGGGAACACTTCACTCTCAAGCCTGACCAGCGGGAAGCGCTACAGTGTTTGGAGGACGGGAGAGACCTGTGGGTCCAGCTCCCCACTGGACATGGAAAGTCGGCGATTTTCACCGTCTTTCCGATATGGAAATCAAAGGTTATTAATTTTTTAATAGGCCTACTTTATTATAAAATATTGGGAAAATGATAACTACCGTAGTATTAACTTTGACATTCAAAATGCAGCTTTCATCGTTTAGACCCAGATCTAGGTTTGTGGATCACTTAAATTCAAGCAGTATAAACATATGGCCTATTTATACTACATAATCGTTTCAATTAAATATCAAATGGCACTAAAACACTTATATGATGCTATATCTGCATACTAGTCTAACACTGAACATAAAATGAGTGAAAAAATGATTTTAACAGAAAATATTTTTATAGGTTAGAAGTTCCCATAGACCACTACTCCAACTGACCAGACATACAGTCCCAGTTAAATCAAATACACAATTTATTACGTTTATTTACACCTTATTCTTTCTATTCTTCTTTCATTTTACACTATTTATTTTGTGTTGGGCTATTCTGATGACTGGCCACATTGAATGCATTTGTTTATTTCAATGTTTTTAAATCTTTTCTATGTGAACACTGACTGAAATTAAGCCATAACGTCGATTATTGCAATCCACACAGTCAAGTCCTGGATCTTCTCGTATAGGCCTATACGTTCAAATCGCTGTACAGAGTTGCTATGATTGTCGTCTCAGGGGGATATGAGTCAATTTTGAAAAGACATTTCCAACATCTTTATACCTATCATATTTAAATGTCTGATTAAGAAACCTTCAAACACCCCCCCCCCCAAAAAAAAGGGGGGAACAAACTCTAAGAAATGATGTTAAAATTCTGCAATAGCTATCTATTCAAAGTGTTATTTGAGGGCTCCAATTATAGACTTTATCATCGAACCATTCAAATTTGAAGGAAAGGGGAGTGTCTCCTTTGCGTCGCTATTATCACCACAATAGAGGCTATACTGCTTGTTTAAGACGACTCGTAATATTAGATCCATATTGACCTTTATACTCTCATGTAGGACCTTTAGGTCTAACTATTCTAAAAACGCAAAACTTTAAAGACAATCAGACCAATTAATGCTACACAGAGTGAACGTCAATTCAGATCCACCCAATCGGCTGGCAAGAAAAAAAAGGAGAGAAAGAGAAAGGAAGAAAGAAAGTGGGGTTAAAGAAGAATTATTGTCGACCTATGTTATAATGATAATAATAATGGATGTGTAATGCGCCAAATCCACTCGGCAGGGTGCCCGAGGCGCAGTGAAAGAAAGAAAAACACAGAGAGAAAAATACAAAGTATGTTATAATATATGAAATTATATTACGTGTATTTTTATTTCAGAACTATTTATGAAACATAATTTGCTTAAATGTTAGTCCCTACTGGTGCTTGCGTTGTCTGTTTGATGAGATAAATAATCCTGTTTAAGGAGATTAAATGGTTCTAAATCATCCCGTTTCCAAGTCCATAAATATACACCAAATATATTTCCTTGTATTCGGATTTTTCAAAATTATTGTATGTAGTGACATTGATTTTTTTTAATGACTACTACATTTGCCGCATTTAAGGTCTAAATATAAAACATTTCCAGTCCGTGCTTACGTTGACATTAGTGCATTGGCCATACAGTGGCGTACCGTGTGTCACGGCATGGGGGGACCAGCAAAAAAAATGAGTATACTAATAGAGGCATTTTAAGGGCAGTGCCATTAAACGGATATGTATATTACTGATAAAAAATAATGCGAGCGCCAAGCGCGAGCTGAAAATCTTTGATATTCAGACCTAAAAAGGGACACAAGCATTTTTTTGTAATTATGATACGTGCCCGTCTCGCTAAACAATGCAAAACTGCTGAAATGTTTGTATTTATTGACCCCAAACAGGGACATTTTAAGGACAATAGGCCTATTTTAGGAATCCATATCCATGTACATATCTCAAAAGCTACGTTTCTCTTCCCTTCTCCCTCTTTTTCTCCTTTTCCCGTTTTTTAAATATTTTTGCCAGCCGAGGGGGGGGGGGGTGCCCCCATGTCCCCCGTAGTCACTCCACTGATTGGTGAGATATGTCTACTCTTCATGACACGAGCGTAAATCCAGAGGGGGGTGGGGGTATGCATCCCCTCCCCCCACACTTTTCAACACAGAAAAAAAATATTCTTTAATTATCAAATGGTCAATAACTTTTAGTATGTGGATTTATCTTTAAATGCAGTCAAGGTGCTTAAATTGGCCAAGTTTTTCCATTTTAAAGATGAAAAATTTCTCACTCGGCCGCTCTGCCCCGCGCTTAATCTAATTTGGCCTTGACAATCACTACGTTTAGCTTATTGCAGAGGTTAATTTATATCCACTGCGTAATGGGAATATGTTTATAATAATTCAATTTTTTAATATAAGATTCCAATGACTTTTAAATATGATGATAACTATGGACCTTAAACGAATCAAACATCCTTTAAATATACACTTTCGTGAATATGGGGGAGGGGCTGTCATAACTTGGAATCTCTGTGGAAGCGCAGGAATTTTTCACCAAAATATAGGCTCAGTCTTCTTCGTTTCTTCCGAAGAAATGGCGAAGCATAGCTGGTCACTTTCACTTTCCTCCCCAGGTAAACATTGATTCTACTAATTTTCTTTAATTTGGATTTATTTTCAATTACATTTGAATTGCTTTCAGATAATTTTGAAATTATTCTGCAACATCTGTCGCAAATGAATTTTTTTGATTTTTGATCTGGTGTCACTTTAATTCCCAATGATTCGACAGCGTCAGCAGTGGTGTAATCACGGTGATCCAATTTTGCATTCAAAGATCTTCTTTTATTAGGATGATTATTCAAATTACGGTCACAATTACAACACCAGTAGTCAGCCATAATTACTAAAATGAATTAATGAATCAAATAAAATTACCACCAGCAATCAGCACACCTAACGTTATACATGGCAATATACGAATAAAATAATACGATACGATACACTACACGAAGATAAACGATACTAGTTATAATCGCGATAAATCGAGACATGAAAAAGTTAATAACGATAATGACGTCATTCAAGATGGCAACTTGCAAGAAAAACCGTCAGGTCAGGTGAAAATGTCTTAGATGACAGATTTCTCAATCATCCAGAGGATTTTTTTCAATAACTCCGGCCCAAGGTATGCAATTAGCTTAAGTTATCTATATTACACTGATAATGGAAACCATGAAAATGTCAATTTTGCCTAAAAAAAGTTTTAAATCGCGATCTATAAAACGCTAGTTCACTATATAGTATACGTTGGCTGTAGCCAGGGGCCCCCTCCGCTTCAGTCTATGTATGGTGAGTGAGCCAACGCAGTTCAGCGGAACAACCAAAATACAGAGACTGAAGCTTTTGGTCTAGTCAAACATATACTCTCCAAATGGGGTAGAATCAGTGGCGTACCTGGGATTTTTCACAGGGGGGGCAAAACCGTCCGCCAAAAAATTTGACAAAAAAAAAAAAAAAAAAAAAAAAGGTCTTCAATCACAAATGAAGGATTTCGTACCAGAAAAAAATTTGACAAGCAAAAAAAAAAAAGGGTCTTCAAGCTCGTCAGGGGGGGCAATAAAGGTCTTCAAACTTGTCAGGGGGGCAGGGATACGTCCTTTGCATGGGTTGTGGCTCGTCAGGGGGGCAGACTGCCCCCCCCCCGTAGGTACGCTAGTGGGTAGAATGTGGTCGCAATAGCACTCCAAATAAACGGGGATAAAATGAATTATGCACTTACCTCGATTATATCGATAAGGTCTATTGTGACACTAATCCTGACATCGAGGCACAAACTGGACCCTCAAAAAAAGGAAAAGTTATGTCAAAATTGAAAACAAATTGGCCGATCGATACCAAAATGAATGCAACATAGACGTCTAACTTTTCCTTTTTTTGAGGGTCCAGTTTGTGACTCGATGTCAGAATTAGTGTGTCACGATAGACCTTCATCCATATAATCGAGGTAAGTGCATAATTTATTTTTTCCCCTTTTATTTGGAGTGCTATTGCGACCACATTCTACCCCATTTTGGAGAGTAGGCCTATATATTTGACTAGTATTACACTGACAAGTCCTGGGCTAGTAACATTGATTAGTATAATAATAAGCAGATTAAATATTAAAATATAATGATAATAATAAAAATAGAGATCTAATAGCCAATAGGGGCTATTATTCTTCCATTGTTCCAAATTCTCCCCAACATCAATTTGATCCCCTTAATGTCACCTGCCCAGCTACCCTATTGATGGAATAAACCTCTTTATTTCCTGGGATTCTCCCTAACGAGTAGGTCCCCTAACACTAATGAAATTCTGTTTCGTCTTGTAAAACGTTCAAGAACATGGAAAATGTATTGTCAAATGCCCTTCACATGCTTCATGAGAATTGTGACAATGAGCCTTTGTCCGAATTGGTGAATCAAATCAGCAACATCGTCCTGGACTCTGGACAATAACATATTTGCCATTTTTTGTCAGCTCTGAAACTAAAGGATGAACTGCTGTTCTAGTTCACCAATTTTCAACTACTGACCTCCCAGCTGTCCATTGTCATTTTACTGTGTTCTTGAATTTGTCTTGCATGGCGGTGCAAAAACTTGCTGCTAACTTTACTACTGCGCTGTAAAGACTTGTACTTTCGTTTTTTTTGTTTCTATTATGAGTAACTGTGCTTTGCTCTTCAGATTCTGTGAAGAGTGCCTTGCTCCCTTCCTCTCCGTGGTTTCACCCAGCTGCCCTTTATGCCGTGTGACCTTTAAACCCAAGGAGAGAAGCAGGGCAAAGGATCTGGAGAAACAGATGGCATCCATCAAAGATTCTTGTATAGGTTGCAAAAAGAAGGTACAGTACATTGCATTGCAGGGCATCATTGGCTTTCCATTGAGGTTCTTCTAAAATTGGATGTGGAACAAGATTTTAGTGACTGTATTAAAATATTGAATTATTTCTTGAGCTCTGTGATATTTCCTTTTTGGTTTTGCCTGTTTTTTTCAACGTGTAGTTTGTTGTTCGAATATTTTGCTTCAGTACATAAATGTCTACAATGTGTTTATTTCATAATTCTCAGAGCTCAAGGGGACTTGTTCAGTTACTGTTCCAAAAAGTTGTAACAGCTCTAGGCTTTTAAGCACATTGTTTACATTAAGTTATTTATAGTATGTTTAGGGCAAATGGCATTAAAGAAAGAGAAAATTATATAGGTTCTCTAAAAATATTGTTTTTATTAAACAAGGTATCTATTACTGGTACTTAATATGAAATAGAGTTGAAATTATGACTGGAATGCAATGCATGACCATATTGATTGATGGAGAATGATATTTGTTCAATAATTGTAGATTTACACTTACAAAGGCATCATCTACAGGTATGTATGTCTTTAACTCCTTATTCCTCTTGGACTTAGGAAGATTTTGTGGTTTGCTTTTTTTATAATCCATTCAGATGAATTTATCAAAGTTGAGACAGCACACCGTGTCATGTAGACATGTGGATGATGCGGATAAACCTAAATCAAGTTTCCAACCTGTCGGTAATACTTCACAGAAACCACCAAGGTAAGTTACCTGCTAGCATATATCGCTAGTCATTATACACTGTACGTGATGTAATGTAAATGTCCAATGAAACCTGTGTATAAAGACTACCCAAAAGAGATTTTAAAAATGGTCATTATGGACAGGTTTCTATCTAGCATTTCTTATGAGAACAATATGGGAAGCTGACTATACAGTGCGTCCCACAAAAAACGAAACTGAGATTTACCGATGATTTATCACAACTTCATCATAAATACAATAGACAAATGACCTACCAATGGAAAGCTTAGAATCTCCTTTTTCATCTGAAATTACTTAGATTATTCCTCATTCACGCATGAGTGAGCAAAAACAATTTGAAGAAAGGATACCAAAAACTCATTTGGCAGGGGGTATCTGAATTTCAAAAAGAAATTCACATGCCTGAAAAGTTCAATATCTGCTCTTTCATTTGATACCTTAATCACAGAAAATGGTCAAAAAGTGAAAAAGTTCTGTTGCCTCGAAACAATGCTGGTATTTCCATAATTTCATGAAATAAACGTGTTTTCATCGGTTTCCCACAGAAGCTATCGCACGCTTAACAAAAGACTTAATGCATGGCTGATCGTCAACAAAACAAAGTGTCAAGTGAGTTTGGACGCAAGCCTGTAAAACCTCTTCATTTTATGAAATTGTTGAAATTCAAGCCTTACTGGTACTTCAAATAACCAGAACTTTGTTATTTATTGACCATTTTCTGTAATTGAGGTATCAAATTAAAGAGCAGATATTGAACTTTATAAAAATGTGGTTTTCTTTTTGAAACCCAGATACAGCCCGCCAAGTGACTTTTTGGTATCCCCTCTTCAAATTGTTTTTGCTCACTCATGCGTGAATGAGAATTTATCTAAGTAATTTTAAATGAAAGAGGAGATTCTATAAAGCTTTACAATGGTAGGTCATTTGTCTATTGTATTTGTGATTAAGTTACGATAAATCATTGATAAATGTCGGTTTCGTTTTTTTGTGGGACGCACTGTATGTCCTCTATTGGCATGTTATTTAAAAGTGAGATAGTTCCTTTTCGAGAAAACCAGTTTACACACCTTATTAAAATCCTTGAGACAAAGTGATGAGGTTTAATTACTCTTCACTCAATGATTCCATCTGTGAGCAGCAGAATACTTTATGAGATCGATGCCGCATTATAAAATGTATTTACAGATAGCATACTGAAGGTCATTATGTTTTGCAGTCTTCATGCAAGCTTCCATTTAAAGCACCTTGGTTCATAAATTATCAAGTTCAAGCTGGATGTTTAGACCCGTCTATTGGTGGTAGTAACTATACACAACAAAAAAAGTAAGTCCCCCCTTGAACAAACATCAATAATTTCCGAACCAATGCGAGTTTTTGATATATTTTTACATGAGCGTGTAGGTAATTTTATAAGCTACCTTCTGAGTAAATGTTATGAACGTATTTTACGTCATGCTTCAGTGAGCACAGTCGGAAAGCAAAAATATCACTTTTCAAAAGTCACAAGCCAAATGTCATGACTTTGATTCCATTTTATAGGAACTGATTCCACATTCTCATCATGAAAAATAGTCAGAAGGCTTGTAAAGGTACTTTCTAAAAGACGGTATAACTTTTTTGGCTAAATTTCACGGTTGAATAAACACAAGTCCAAATTTGCTATAATTTGATTTTTTACACATTTTTATCAATAAAAATGATCGAATATGAAGTATTTTTGGGAAGAGTGTCTTCAACAATATGCATCGTTTCACGGTTCAATGAACATTTATTGAAAACAAAAAATACGATTTTCAAATACCATAGGCAAGTATTGTGTCATTTTGGTAACTGAAACTGATCTTTTATCAATTTTTTCGTTATGTTCATGAGCAATTAACATGCTTCAATAATTCAAAGGCGTTTAATTAAACATTCACGCTTGAATGAACACGTGGAATGTGATTAGCTCTTTTTTACATTATTGGAAAAAAATGCAATTTGTAACTATGGATATCTGTCACAAACCTCCTTGCATGGTTCATTTGATTTGATTTTTATGAAAATCCCGATGCTTAATGCATCAGTGAGCACACAATATTCGAAAATTATGCAAATGGGAAGAAAGTTCAAGGCCTTGGCCCCACTCTGTGCCGTATCGAATTGTTATTTTGGTTTGCGCGCCTTTTGGATAGTGTCACCCTGAAGCCATGTGCGAAGTTTCATGAAATAACTGTTGGCAAAAGTAACAAAAACCGTCCATGAAACAAACCCTTATTTCATATTTGTTCAAATTTTGACTTCCTCTCTCATAGACTTGTGTACATAAGGGTGCATATGTTTAAGAATAAGTAACCCCTTATTAAATATGGTGGAACTTTTTTTCAAGGCTGTCTTTAGCAATGTCATTTGGCAGTAATGTTTATCAACCTATGGGCAGAATTCTGTGCAAAAATGAAATGGATTTGTTTATTCATGGATGAGTGAGCACGCATCAAAGTGGGAAAATGTGTATTTTCAATGTCACAGACTCATTTTAAAGGGTAATAAGTTGAATATTGGGGGCAAATTCGGTTTCAAATGTGACTTTAATTGCTGTTGTTTTTATCAACCATCATTTCTATCACCACACACTTTCCGAACTTTTAAAATTTTCATGGTTGAACGAGCACATTCGAAAACTTAGGAATGAATACTCTTTATACTGCATAAATGTATTCTTTTCCTAACAATTTCTCATGATCAGTTTAATTCATGGACAAATCAGGGGGGTATCCAGAATTTAAAAATGGGGGAGGGGTCTATAATCGGGGTAGCCACCAACATTTTCAAATTTTAATAAGACCTAACAAGTTGTAGAGGATACTACCAAAAACCCCTATGATGATACGTCACAATACAGGGGCCGCGGAACGGTTTTCAAAGTGTGGGGGAGGGGCTGAGCAAAAAGTGGGGGGGGGGGCGATCATGCAAAAAATCACAATCGTATGGTCAATTTTACATATTTGTACATGCTTTTGGAAAAAAGTGGGGGCCCCCAGCCCACCCCCCCCCCCACTCCGCTTCTGCGGCCCCTAAAATATTGTGCTCACTCAACCATGAACATACGATATCAAAATTGTGTGTTGAGTGGCTAAATGATGGATAGTAATACAGCATTAACACCATAAAATTCACCTAAAAACAACTTTTGCCCAACTTTGTATTTGCACAATCTGAAAAACGACTCTTGTGACTTTAAAAAATTGTCATTTTTTATTCAATTTTTGATTATTCATGCATTATTCAACCGATCAATCTAATTTTTCTCCAGGAGTTGCTTAATAAGTGTAAAAAACTACCTACGAAATATCATATCTCAAAATAATTCCGTTCAAAAGTTACAGCAATTTGATTTAGGGGGGACTTACTTTTTTTGTTGTGTATATATCATGCATTGATATGACTTTCAATCCTTTCTTCAGCAACCTACCGAACCGATCCACCTTCCAGTGTCCTATCTGTGGTGCAAAGAACCTCGACTGTGATGCTCTAAGAAGACACTGCAACAAGGAACATAAGTACAATGACACACCAGTGGTATGTCCCGTATGTGCCTCTATGCCGTGGGGAGACCCCAATTATGAAAGCACTAACTTTCTACACCATATGAACCTCAGGCATCAGTTCGAGTATGATACTTATGTGGTAAGTGGTTCTCTTGTTTAAACGCTAATACTTGTTTGTTATATTACTGATCCTTGTAATAAATATAACAAATGTTTATAAGCAAGATGAGCATCTAGCCAGAGCACATGTTTGAAAGCATGAAATGCTATGAAATGGAAACATATAAAATGTTTATTCAGTAGAAGAATAATAATTGATGGATTTCTTTTATGAACATATATGCCATGGTTGCGTGCTTACAAGCATTCATGCTTTCTTAGCAATCAGGTAAATAATCACCACAACCAATATGTATGCCATATATGTAGGGCTTCAATATGTGCATGACTATCCATGATCATTTTGCACAAGTTCAGGTCACATGATCAAGGTCAAAAGTCATTTAGGGTCAATAACTTGGTATTTTGTTATCATATGAATGGTGTTTCTTGTGAATGATTTATTCATCTTCATTGTTTTCAAAGTCAGCACTGCTGCTATATTGAATTGCGTTGTACAGGCGAGATTGCCAGAGGCGTTCCACTTGTATGTAAAAAAAACCACCCATATAATTTATTTCAATTGGGCACACAATCAAAATAAAATTGTTATGTAAAATCACAAAATCGATCTATTAGAACACATATTTATTCCATATCCTTCACATCACAGCTGTTTCAGGGTATAAACCTTCATGTAATCTAGTAATGAATTGGAATAATGACCTTCACTTTTGGAGGGATTTGCCAAAACCAAATATAAGCTTTAAGTTTTCATAAACAGACAAATAAAATAGAAGCTTGGTTACATGTATTTTGATCAGGATTCATAGAATTCATTTGATAATTTTCAAAGTTATTATTTCTATGCAAGATTGGATTGTTTTTATATCATTGTTTGAGAGCTGTGCAGTCGGTTACTGTTAGTATACTTGTGTGTGTAACTCTGCAGTTATAGCATTTATTTTCAGCAGCTACTACTCTCACTATATCTTTCTTTTTTAATGAGATAGTAAAGTTTCCGAAAATACATATCCTACAGTTTTTCATGCATTCGGATCAAGATATTTGTAGTACCTGCAATTGTATAAATTTGCTGTGCTTTATTTCTGTAGGATTACAATAAACAAGAAGATGAAGTTCTAAAACAAGTGCTTGCAGCATCAATGGCAGACAAGTAGCTACAGTACATGTAAAAGACAGACAGATTGACAAGGACAGGTATAAAACATTGAAAGACGGAGAAGGTCAGAGAAAGAGAGATAGAGGCATACAGACAGACAGATCGGGGTTAAAAGAGAAAGACAGAGAAGCGTACTCATCCGCAGGTCAAATGAGAAAGAAGACAGGATGAATGAATGTCGGATTTAATGTTCAAAAGCATCATAGAGTTCTTGTGCAGGACTGGACACCTTTGACATTAGTGATGTCGTTGAAGGATTCATCAAGCATTTCTCGACCACTGCAGGAGAGTGATTGTTTTGTGCAGCAGCACGGGTGTGATGCGCCAGCTTGTAGAAATAGCCTGTGCATGGGCTTGAGATGACAGTCTATACATGGAGAGATACACCTCATTTCAAATTAACAGAAATGAATGCTGGATATATGCGCTCATTGATGCCATCTTATACCAGTCCATTCAATGGTCAGCAGGTGAAGTTTTTCTTATCAAGAGGCAAGAGAGCACATGAATATTCTATGGTTCTCAATAGTTTTCTGGTCGTTATGTAATGAAAGTCATCACTCGTGTCGACATTTGATATAAGACAATATATTTATTAGAACGAAAGGAGAAATAAGACATATTGGAAATTTTGCTACTGGTTGTATACAATGGAGTTTTGAGATCAACAAACTCCTCATTTTGGACCAGGTGAGGGTGTGCTGTTGAAGCTCATTGGTGGTGTCGCATCAGTGGATGTGAATTTTTTTTTTTTTTAAGAGAGAGATTATAGATATTTATTATAACAAATGGTTTGATAATCTTGTGTATACATGTATTAAGGGTGGTGCATGTGCTCCTAATTGAGAGCAGTGTGTGTAATACGATCAAGCAATGCACAGTCTTGGGGAGATGATGGCTTGTATTCTCAAAAGATGTTTAAATTGAACCATGGTACAAGACAGTGGAGGACAATGCCGATTTCTAATTTAACCACGCATGAATTTAACCCTCTTTGCCTAAAGCAGGCATTTATAATTGGAGTTTTCTTAGTGTACATCATGAAATAAGAGTAATAACATGCACAAAATCTGCATCGTCCATGGTTTTGTACGAATTGTACCATGGTACACTTGAAACCTCTTTTGAAAATGAAGAGCTCACTTGCAAAAGGGGTTAGGTCCATTTTTCATCAAATTTGATTTTTTTGGTCTCAATGTATAGATTTTTAGTAGCTCTATAAGATGATACCAAAGAAAAGTTGAAATTCCTATTAAAAAGTGATCAAAAATGGTAAAGAAAAATCACTTTTTTTTCAAAAGGGGTTAGGTCCATTTCAGTTTAGTTGCAAAAGGGATTAGGTCCACACCAAATTTTTTTGGAAAAGAATATTTTAAAAAGTATGAATAAAGGTAGATTTCTTTTATACCCAATTTTATGTTATCATGGTAGGAATTCTTGAAAATTTAGTTTCACATAAGAATATGCAATATAGGAGAATTAAAAAAAATGATTTTCTTGGAGTGGACCTAACCCCTTTTGCAAACAAACTCTTCTAAAGAGCTCATTTGTCAAAAGGGGTTAGGTCCATTGTTCATAAATTTTATTGTTTTCTGTCTCAAAACCTCTAAATTTTTAGTCGCTTTGATGAAAACAAAGAAAATTTGAAATTTACATGAAAACGTGAAAAAAAGTGGCAAAGAAAAATCACTTTTTTAATCAAAATAGATTAGATTCATTTCAGTTTACTTGCAAAAGGGCTTAGGTCCACAATGATAATTTTTTAAAGAATTTATAGAAAAAAATTGAAGACGGGTAGATTTCTTTTATACCCAATTTTATGTTCACATGATAGGGTAAGTACATCATGACAATTTAGTTTCTCATAAGAATATTGCAGTAAGTGAGAATAAAAAACATGGTTTTTCTCAGAATGGTCCAAAGTGGACCTAAGCCCTTTTGCAACTAAACTCTTCAAATATAGGTTAACATATCTACAATAGGTGATTTCCGAACCATTGCTTACGTTACATATCCAGAGCATTGAATAAACCCTTTTGTAATGTGTATGCAATCCGGACACTTGGCATTTTTGTGAAGTGTGTACATGTAAATACAATCATTCCATCCACAATGTACGTTTAATTAAAGTCTTGTACTTCGTAAGTAAGAATACAAACTGTATCGCATCTGTTATGCATCAATAGGTCAGGCAAGGCAAAATTTTGTGTTGACCCAGCTATTCCAATTCACCTTCATAACTTGTAGACTATACAGTATTGTGATTTATATTGGGTGAATTAAAACTTCAAAAAGTCAGTTGTATCCAGGGATGTATCATAAAGCTTTCAGTAAAGATAGATATTACTTTATGTATCAGCACAAAAGAGTTCTAAAGCTGAAAATATATAGTGACATTTTTCACATTTTTTTTACAACACAACACTTCTCATGCAAATTAGATTTTTTTATCACCACAATTCAATTGACGTCATTGGACGTACATTTGAATTTTCTTTCTGTGTTAGGAGATAGTGTGGGAGTGTAATTTGGATGTTGCAGGTCTTATTGAATGTCGTGTATGAATTCACACTTAACATTTTGAAATATTCTCGGGTACTAGTAATCTACAAAGACATTTGCATTCAATCTGGATTGCATACATGTACGGAACTGAGCGAGGTAATATTTATTTCCTGATGAACTAGAAATCATGAAGAAGGTATCTACTGTATTTTTGTATACAAAATCAACTCGTATTTGAATCATGTCATTTAATATATTGCTGTAAATGTATAAGATGACATCATGAAGTTATATGTGTTTCTTTTTATGATAAGGTAGTATATTTATTGACCAACTATTACATGTACGTGTACACTGCATAAAACTTGCAAGGAACAGTACTTTTACATCTCTGTTTTTTGACATGTGCATGTAAAGTACATTTAAGGATTACTACATTCATGAACTATTTAAAAACAACACACTTATAAATGTACACAAACATGTACAAAGGTGTACATGCAGATGGTATTCATTATGATGTTGAAAATAACTGGAGGCTTGTGAAAGACGTATTACTTATTACGGTGGTCATGCCATTATTCACTGGGAATAAGAGAAAACTGTTCTGTAGAAGATGCAATTAGAGGATTTTTTTTCAATGCCAGTACATTTTGTCATTTTTATCTGTCCTAATCAGAAACCCGGGGGGTGTTTCACAAAGATTCAAGTATGACTTAGAGACTTGCGTATGCTATGAAAGGCTTGACCGCATTGGTCAGATCGTGTCATGAGGAAGCACACTACTGCGTATCTATCAATAAGATCGTGCGTTGCATATCATGTACATGTACGTGTCGGCTTTTAAGTGGGACTTAAGTCATACTTAAATCTTTGTGAAACACCTCCCTGGTGATAGTCCTTGCCACATATATAATGACTTGTATTAAAAGGACAGACAACAGTTGCAATTGAATTAATCTAGGGTGAGAGAGGGTGATAGTGCAATCAACACGTTAACATATAATCTCATGTAATCAGATACCAAGACAATTGTATCATTTTCCCATTCCTTGAAAAAGTAGAGTCAAAGTCTAGACTCTCCTTTCCTTTGGTAAGCAACAAAAATATAAATTTGCCATATTTTTAGAGCTTACCACGGACAAGAGATTGTTTTATTGTGTTTATAAAAAAGCAATATGTTTGAAAATACACATAGTTTTTAGAGTCTTGCCAGTCATCATTTTATATTTCATAATATATTTTCTTTTAATTTATCATTGTATTATTCTTTTTTAGATTTTGTGATACATGTAGCTGATATATCATTTGCATGTCTCAGTATCATTGCTACGGTTTCTTATCTGTATTTTAAGGCAATACATGTTATAAATAGTACTGGGCATTGCTATTTGAATATTCAAATCTATAATAAGTCAATAACCATTTCATAAATCCATTCGTAAGATAGACATGCTACCTTGCATGACTCAACACACCACTGATTATATTTTCTTTTGGTATATAATAACAACAAGTTCTTGGGTATTTGTAACAAGCTGAGAATGCATTTCCTACAACTCTAATAATATTTTATCAGATTGTATAATTTTTATTTTACTTCAATTGTAAGGAATTCAATTTACAAGGAGTGGATTTCAACTTTTGTTGGTCAAATTAAAATAATGGAGAATCTGATTTAGTTACTAAGAATATCTTCCAAAATATCATGTAATTTTCCAAACAGAATGTGTAATGGAATCTGCAGTTCTTGGATCCAGTGTATCTAAGTCTTTTTAACATTTATAAGTCAGAGTTGCATCATTTTCTGCAAAAATCCCTTGAGCAAATTTGTATCGCTTTATAGCCAGACTTCTGCTAGGACAGTCTCGTGTTAAGGTGCCTAAGCTAAATGGGTGATTTCAGCCAATTTTCTTAAGATTCCATATATTTACAAAGTGAATAATTATCATATTTGAAGGTCTAGCTACATGTACGGGTAGCCAAATACGACACAATTCCCCTACAGTGGATTTTAATTCAATCAGCTTTTTTGAGATACTGGTAATAAATGCCAGTACTGGCTGAGAAGGATAAAGTTCAGTAGTTTTTTTGACCATTTAAGTAGGAGACCTAAACACTTTAGCACAAAATTTAAGCAGCCAATCAAAAATTTCACACAGTATTTTTCATTCGTTTTCTGTAGGTATGTTGAACAAAATGTGCATGCAACCGGTAATTTGATTGGACACTAAGTTTTGTGATTGGTTGCTTGTTTGATGTGTGATGGAGCCAGAAGTTATAAGGAACATAACAGCTATGTTGTAACATTTGACCACCAATCATTAAGCAACCGATTCTAAATCATGAATAAGTCAGTATTTCTTTGTAAATCAGGGCCCACATACATGTGCTTCAGTACAGATACAAAAGCCCATCTGGCTTTGACCAGGCTGTATGGTATATAAAACATGTAAATTTCAGAAAATGATTAATTGTATTTCTTCAGTTGGTATGAGTCGAGTATTTGACCACACAAATACAAATAAAATTATTCAACCACAAGTTTGTTTTTCCTTTATTTTAAACTTTTTATGTTATTATATTTCACATTCTAAATATGTTGATGTACAATTTTTAAAAAGTGAATAGAGTGACCAAAAACGAGGGCCTATTCTATGACACTTAATACCAATCTTTTTTTCTTCTTCAAAATCAGGTAAAAAAACAGAGACTCAGTTTAGCACACTTTTAACAGAAGGTAAAGAGTTTCAAGAGTTTTCTCCTGGGAAAGATTTTATACATCAACCCCAAGAAGATGGTCTGTATTTTTCTGACCTTACAATTGGAAACCTTCAATATATAGAAACACAATGAGGAAAATCATTATTTATCTTGAGTATGATTTTTGTTATCAAAAAACGAAAAACAAATAATTTTCAGCAATTGAAAATATAAAACAATTTTTTTCAAAGAGAAAGGGTTAAGGCTGGTGAGGAATGTGGGAGAGTGAGAGGGATAAAGATAAAGAGGAGTGGGATAAAGGAAGAAGGTGGTGAAGGAGGGAATGAGTGTGAGAGAGAGAGTGAGTGAGAGACTGACAGAAAGATTGATATATATACCCTTTTATTCCTGTCTAGCATTTCAATCTGAATGTTTTATACATGTACTTTGGTATATCTTATACTCTGTTTCTTTGTTATGGCCTCTCTCCCTCCATCTTTTTCTTCCCTCCCTCTCTTCCTCCTTTTCTCTTATCCTTTCTCTGTTTCTATCTTTCTCTCTTCTATTTCCAGACAGTTTTCAATCTGCTCCTACCAAAGGTATATTTAGGTATTTTTAATTTGTATATCGCCCTCACTTGCCAAGAATTTTTTATTTTCATCGCCCCCCCCCCTTTCTAATCTGGATCTTTCGTCTATATTCCTCTCTCCCATGGGTGTCGATCACGGGGGGGGGGGGGATGGGGGGGGGGATATACCCCCCCAATATTTCAAGTGGGGGGGATGGCCTGTATTATCATCCCCCCCCCCCCAATAATTTAGGGTAGAAAATTTATAATAATGATGATGAAAAAATGTAAAGGTTTGATCATGATGATTATAGTGATGATTATAGTATGCCATCAATCAGTTTGTTTCCCTCGCAATTTGTGTATATTGTTATTAAATAAAAACATTCTTTTCCAGGACTTTTAAACAGATGGGTGGAGGTTCAAGATGAAAAAGAATGAAATGTTTACGTATATGATATTTTTTAACACATGACATAAAAGGACCCCGACGAAAAACAACTTTTGTTGATAGGGTGTTCCATCCCACCAGTGGTAATATGATCATATTTTTACAATTTTTAATAAGTGAAATCAATTAATGGTTTTAGAAAGAATAATCATTCATTTCTCTCTAAAGCGTATCTTCGGATATGAACATCGGATTTTTTCCCCATGTTATTCTTGTTATTGTTATGGACTTGAATAACTAAACTTGATTGGCTCTTTGTTATTTTGGCAAAAAGAAATCTCTTTTGAGTTTGGAAAGGGATGACAGTTTTGCATTCTATATGAGCACACTCATGCGGTACGTAAATTTCATTTTAACACATAATTAGCTGATATTACACACTGATGGTTCAAGAAAATGTTGGAGAAATATCAAAACATGACAGTTGAGTTTCGATTGTTTTTGTTTGTTTTTGTTTTATGCACTTATAAAGCATTTAAAACATGTTAAAATCTTCTAAGGAATGACGGTAAGCCCGATGGCGCACGAGAAGCCACACAGTTTGTAATTTGTGCTAGTCTTAATTTGTCCAAATCTGCATTTTATCATCATGCATTAAGAAGAAAAAAAGATATCGCCAGTCGGGTTAGATTTTAAGAGAGAAGTTGTATACATCATGCTCAATAAACAGATCACTTTGTACATGGTCCAGACAATTTTTGTCATTTTTTCTTTCGTATGAGTTTAGAATAGGCTTACCTGTAACACAAATTGAATTTTCAAAAAAAATTATAAATACAGTACACTGCAATAATGAAAGAATTTCCTAGAACACAGTGGCGTAACTACGGGGGGGGGGCATGGGGGCACGTGCCCCCCAATCGGCTGGCCAAAAAAAATAAACGGGGAAGAGGAGAAAGGAAGAGAAACGTAGTGGGAATGAAGAAATTATTGTTCATTATAATGTTATATTATAATAATGTTATGTTATAATACATAAGAAACATTTTTTCATAACTTTATTTTGCTCAGGCCTAGATTTCTTCATTGTTCCCGGTACTCGGATTGTCTGTTTAACGTTTTTAAGTCAATATACACCAAATATATTTCCTCGCACTTCGACTTATTATTGTTTTATGTAGTGACATATGGTTCTTTTTCATTACTACTTAAAGTGATTGCCCCATTTTAAGGTGTTAATATAAAACATTTCCTGTCCGTGCTTACGTTCGCACTAGTAGATTGGTGAGATATGACTGCTCTTCATGAATTCCTAAAAATCAGTCCTTAAAATGTCCCTTTTTCTGATCTGAATATCAACATTTTTCGATCGCATCATTTGTTTAGTGAAATACGTATCGTATGGTCTTAGTGAATTCTTACAAACATGCCTTAGAATGCCTCTCTTCAGGTCTGAATATCCTAAATTTTCAGCTCGCGCTTCGCGCTCGCAATATTTGATGAGTGAGATGCGTATTATCATGATTACATTGACTACAAAAAGTGCTTTATGTGTTTAGATGTAGCAAAATTAGCAAGCGCTTTGCACTCGCATTAGATGACTATGGTGAGATATGTATACTCTTAATGGATTCCTAAAATATAGTCCTTAACATGTCCTTGTTTGGGGTAAATATTTACAAAAATTTCAGCGGTTTGTTTAGCGAGACAGGTATGTATCATGATTACAAAAATGTGCTTATAATGTCCTTTTTTGGTCTGCATATCAAAAATTTTCAGATCGCGCTTCGCGCTCGCATTATTTGAGCAGTGAGATACATATCCGTTTAATGGCACTGTCCTTAAAATGTCCCTATATTAGGTCAGTATACCTGGCAACTGAGCGCGCTTCGCGCGCTCCTAAGTGACTCAAAAATTTTGCTGGTACCCCCCCATGCCGTGACTCACGGTACGCCACTGCAAGAACACCATGCATATCAACCACTCCCAAATGTCCTAACTTGTGATTTTAGTGGGGGTAATGTTGAAAGATCCCCATCCACAAGAACATTTGTGTCAATCATCCCCCCCAACCAAGAATACCGATCGACACCCATGCTCTCTCCCTCTATTGTTTCTCTCCTTTTTTTTTCCACACCCGTTGTCCCACATTCCCACTTTCTCTAACTGCAATTATATCATTCATTTGATCTAAATTTATATATTGTCCTGAATGTATTATTTGTTTGTAAAATGGTTTTTTAACCGAATGCAATTCAGCCTATGGGCTGCCATGATAAGTTATTAAATTAACAATATACTTTCACTGAGCTGTTAAAGTCACAGAAGCATTAGGGGAGGGGGCAGAGTGCCACTCCGACAAATTTTTCATCACTTTTTTTTTCACGCAGTTGTCAGAAAATGTGTGCCTCTCCTTACGAAATTCGGGTACGCCACTACCTAGAAGACCTCGCTTTAGTAAAATAATGTTCCGGGTAAATGTTGTACCTTTTATTTAGAGTGGTGATATTTTCAATGATTTGAAGTGGGTCTGCAGCATCAAACTACAGGATATTACTCAATTAAGTTGCTCCAATTAATAGCAGATGTTGAGAGACAGAAAGCGGTCGTGGATTTCTTGATGGATGTTCTTGGCATTTAAGGGTGTTTCTGGTGCAGCTCGAGAAATGTGAAATAATATGTTCCCACCCGAGAAAGTGATTTGCGTTAGGTGTGCCGAGATTCTGGGATTCTTACCCAAGGCTATTAATTGCTTTTTTTCGAGCACGGTTTAACATTGGAAAAACCATTATAAACGGACCTATATTGATATGTTTTGCTTTATAAACGAGTTTTCACTGTAATATTTTCATCATCATCATCATCGTCACTTCCACAAATTTCATTTTCATTATCACCTATATATACCATGGTTCAATTAAGTATATATCATCATCAATCATAATCAACAGCATTAGTACGATAATCGCCTTCGTCTTCGCCACCACCACCACCACCACCACCATCATCATCATCATTATCATCATCATCAATCATCATCATAATCATCATCATCAATCATCATCATAACCATCATCATTATCATCATTATCATCATCGTCGTCGTCGTCACCGTCCCAATTATCCGATTTTCATGATGACTAATATACCCTGGTTCTATTAAACTCTAGTACATATTATCATCAATAATTATAATCAACAGCGTTAGTATGAAACTTGCCTTCGTCTTCGCCATCATCATCATCATCACCATCATCATCACCATCATCATCACCACCACCTCTGCCTCCACCATGCACCACCATCGTTATCATCATCACCACCTCCATGACGATAGTAGATGGATTGATGGTGTGTAGTTAAAACGAAATGAATAGTTATCAAGAACTAAATAACTGTTTTCGTAATTCAATTTAATGTACCGAAATTGTGTATATATGATACATAATTATAATTATCATAAAGAAGTGAAATATACATTGATTATGCACTGCAGTCTAATATACTAGCTATCATACATCATTCATACTATACAGTAAGCTAAATATTTAAACCATTCAAAATAAAACAAACAAAGAAAGAAAAAACAATTGGCCCACTTAACGTAATGCAAAAACAGGCTGTTGATTTACCAATTTTTTTAATGACATATCCGCACGAAGGAATGTGCATAGAACAAAATGAAACAATACTTTTGTATCAATATTTCAATTACATGATTTCATCTGCTTGAATTTATATACTTTTATATGCACAGACAAGGCGCTTGTCAGTAATATATTATAATAAATACTTTCTTCATAAATTATTTGATTCACGATAAAAATAAACGAATGGCTGATTCTATTTTCCATGTAATAAGGAAAATAGATACATAGATAAACAAATAAATTGATAAATTCATCGTTTCGCTTTATTAATTCAATATATCAACAAAAAAAGATAAAGAAAAGCTGCTGGGGGTAATTATTTAAGCACAAATTAAGTCTACAACCATCCCAAATAAAACAAATTTATAAATTTTAATTCTTATACTCATTGGAAACATTTCCAAGCAGTCACCGACTAATCTTAGGTGATCAGTAAATGTTTCACCAAGTGAACCAAATGACCTCAATTTATACACGGATATAAAGTATCCTTGAGGGAGGCTAGACTCAAAGATTCAATAAGAAATAATAATAATAATAATAATAATAACAATAATAATAACAATGATGATAATAATAATAATGATGATAATAATGATAATAATAATAATAACACTTCTTTTATATCGTAGGCCTATATCACATTATGATTATACCATCTCTATATGTAATTCCAAAGGTCTTGGATACTAATTCTCTCGGCTTTACATGTAGCATGTAAGTTGTAAAAAAAAAAAAAAAAAAAAAGACAATGAATAGGACTCTTACAATTATGGGGTTGACAAAAAGAATCGCACACACACCTTATAACAAGAGTAATAGCTATCTAATTGACACATTAACTATTGTATTATTATAAGATGCATAGTACAGTTTCTTCGAAACCTTACGTTTCACGAGAGGAGAATGCGTGGTTATAAAAATTCTTAATATAAGTTTCAAGAACATTTGTAATTCATGACTTAATCTATTCTGACTATGCAGTCAAGATATAAAGAAGTCTTACAAAATAAAAACTCATAAAATACAATATCATGCCTATATTTCTATTATAAGAGGTATATTGGTTTAGAATATATTGTTACAAAAACTTGAATGTTTATGCGGTTTATGGAGTAAACGATTTGAATAAACGTGATTCCTTGCATTTGTATTACATTTATAAAATTAACAAAAAATTATTGACAATAAATTATAATTAATAAATGCACTGCAGAGCAGCATGCTTTCAGTGAGTATAAAATTTAAATAAATGTTAAATACAGTCTACAAATTCAAATGATGAAGCATTGAGCTGCGCGGGCTGTTTTACCACAGTACTTTTTAGCAGTGTCACAAGCAAGAAGATATAAACTCATCTAAGTTGTTGGAATACTTTTGAAAATACCATCAAGTATGGCAAATTCGTACAATGGTTGTCTCTTGTCTTTCTTAAGATACATATCGAATTAAAGAAAACGAGTGAGTATACATTACGTTCATTGATTGAATTTAGAAGAAAACCGAATTTAGATTAGAGTGATATTGTTTTGGAGTATGTGCATAATACTAACGAATCCGTGAAAATTTTCGATGTATAGTTATGTTTTCATCCTAATTCTTTTTTTTTACTCCGAAATCACTCTTAAAAGATTGAAATTTTCAATTATTTTGGGAGGTTATGATTCTTCTCCAATAATTTGAATAAAACGATATGAAGTAAAATTGGAAAAGAAAATGAAAATAGTTCTGGGCGCATGGTGGTGACTTGAAAAATTTTCTATCTACATTTTGTGTTCTTAGTAAATATATAGAAGTGAAATATTTAACCGACTTTTCCTTCGAGTGAGTGATAAACCTATATAAAATCATGAAATTGAACATGAATGCAGTTGCAAGATGTTGTTGCTCGCTCTAATGCATATCACTCTCTTTGTCCATGCAATGGAAGATACGACCTTTAAACCCGGTCTCTTGTATTTTTCGCTTCCCTTTTTTCTTCTTTCCTTTCTCTCTTTCTTCTTCTTCTTTCTCTTCTTCTCCTTCTTCTTCTTTCTCCTATTCAACTTCTTCTTCTTCTTTCTCTTCTTCTTCTTCTTCTTCTTTTCTCCTTCTTCTTCTTTCTCCTATATTAAACTTCTTCTTCTTCTCCTTATTCTTCTTTCTCCTCTTCTTCTTCTTCTTCTTTCTCTTCTTCTTCTTCTTCTAATGCTCTGAATCTCCTTTTCCAAGTCAACATCACTATCATCATCATCATCATCTCCATCACCACCACCATGCAGCACCACCACACCAAAACAATCAGCATAAATATAGAGCATCTCCGTCATCATTATCAACATCCTATCAAGCATCGGATTTCTGTTAGCTCCATCATTCCTCCCCTTAATAATCTCTTTTCTTTTGTTGTCATTTTGTAATTACCATCTTTATAATCATATTTTCCCTCTAATTTCATCTTCTAACTCAGACATTTGCAATCAAATTCGTTCAAGGTACACTTGAAAAAAGTTTATGCTATAAGATAAGAATTCCTTTTCAAAAAAAGGCAACATAGTGCGTCGGTTTTACGCCTTTATCCATTCAAGATGAATTTTCCCAACAACCTTTCCAAAATATTTATGCTTTCGTTTGCTCTAATTGTTTTCACATTCATTCTACCGACCATTTAAGAATATAAATTTCATTTTTCCTGACAAACTTTTTGAGAAAACAGACTTGATAAGTTCGATAAAGAATACATCGAATTTTCTTATTGTGATGGATCGATAAATAGAATTGGGCTATAATAATTATTATCTACCGTATAAAACACGATTATCATCAGTAGAAAACAAAATCTCAATCTACGAATGCACCATCGATGTCGATAACGATGACCGTCGTCATACGGTGGTTTCGTACTGCAGTCGACATCGCCGTGCTGGGCGATCCGTTTCGTCCTGACCGGAGTGGTTATAGGTACCGGAAGGCCAGCCTTTGACACAGGAAGGTCCCAGCGAGGTGGAGAGGGTCATACTGATTGGGATGTGATCGGTCAAGGTGGCCAGCTGGGTCACAAAGGCATAGTCCTCATATTCCTGATAAACGTAAAAAAAAGGATGGATCGGTAAAGAGGAGGGGAAAAGAAAAAAAGGAGACGGCAAAAAGTGTTGAAATTTCTCATTACTTTAGAAATGGAAGCGGAACGCTATTAGACAAGCTCAATCGAACCGTCGGAAAGACGGGGAAGTGGGGGAGGGGCTATGATACAAATTCAATTTAACTGGGACGTATAACCTTCCTCACCAAAGAGAGAACTAGGTATCTCACCCATTCACCGAATCAGTATATCCGTCCTTTGATGCTTCTTTTTTATGTGGGTTTTTTTTTTCTTTCTTTCTTTTTATGTAAAAATGTTTACAAACCTGCATCATGTGAGTGTTGTAGTTACTGCATAGGACATAATCAACCCTCCTCTTTCCGTTGCCTTGGTAATTCCTTAAATCGAAGGTGCTCCAAGGAAGCTGTCCTTCCGTTCCTTCCCATACCTTCACGTCCTCTACGTATGTACTCCGTTTCTGACTATTCTCCAGAACCCTGTTCCATCGGAAAAGAAACGTAAGGAAAACTTAAATTCAAAATATTGATATGGCATTATTTCAATCGGGAATGCAGGATGGAAAGAAATTTCTACATTCAAGTAAATTATTTCCAAGTCGAAAACAGAATTTATTCATCCTCATATCTCGAGCTGCATTAAACACATTTGAATCATGATTATAATGCCATTATTACAAAATCTGATGTGACTGACAAGAAATTCGTAAAATTCCTAAAAGCGTGTGAATATATTAAATTTGGTTAATCCTCTGTGTTTAGTCTTGAAATAAATGTCAAAAAGGTCGACATTAATGGGTACTTAATGGCTGTACCCCCAAATCATTGGTAAATTAACATTTTTTTTTACTACTGTCTTAATGGAGTAACGTAAAATTGGTAACCAGCTATTTTAATTTGAGCACTGACACAATACTATCAAATTCACAAGACTTAAAACGAAAGCAGAGTTGGATATACTGAATAAAACGGTTGAATGGAAATGAAAACTCCCTTCTCCACGTTAGAAAGGATAGAGACCGTTAAATTATTTCGATAGATGAAATAACTGGGCGGGGTGGTCATTAGTGCACTTTCTTTTCTTAAATCGATAAGTTTCTGTAATACCAGACTGGCAGATAGAAATGCTATCTCAGACGTTAAGTCTGAGAGCCAAAAGTCTGAAGGAGATTGATTGCAAGAAGTCCGCATCCCACTGAACAAATTTACTTTGTATGAAATCAAGCTACTATGGAACCAAAGGATATCGAGTTACCTTGTTTTGAAAAAAAAAGTATGCCTGAGCTTTGTTAGGGTTAGGGTTAGGGTTAGGGTTATTTTAAAGATTCCAGAGCGGTTTCTTGCATTCTGCAAATAGCATTTCGAGCGTTAGAAGAACAAATATTAAGACCTAACCCCCACAAGAGTTGCCTCTACAATCGACAAAAATAGAAATTAAGTTAACTTTATAAAATATCTTCTCCCCATTTGAAATGGATATTAGGAAAATACATTTTTTTCAGGAGAAATATGAAAATCATTAAAAATCAAAGAAATCTCTGTCAATCACCCCGGGCACATCATTAACTTGATTATTTCGATCGCATATTTATTTTTTGTTTAACTTTGTAAAACACGCGCGGCTCTATAAATGCCTGAACATGAAAAAAGTACAGTAACAGCATTATAGCTCCGTAAAGGCCATAGGTCTAATTGGACCCATTGATGACTCATGAGTGAGCCGCTCCAGGCAAAATCACTCTCCAAAATGATAAATCTATATGTTTGTTTTTTCAGACAATTGGTTCATAATCAGACATTGCCAATCGTGCTCGCAGACAGCTCTATATAAGCGTGTCTAAACAGGGAGATGTAATGAGACTGTCAGTCAAACGAGACAACCCCTATCTCTTAATTTGCATAATAAAGAACACCTGAGAGGTGATTCAAATATAAGTATTGTTTTTATTTCTGCCTTTTAAAATGGCTACGCTCTCACTCCATGACACAATATTGACTCTTTATTTCCCACGGGGTACTTTCGAAACAGATGCGTACACCTTCGGTTTACGCCTTATAATGCCACCGCACACCTTAAGAATGGTCTGCAACCCAATTTGGAATAAAGCGTAGTAGAATTTGATGCTTATATTAAGACATGGAATATCTTAATGTGTAATGTTCTAAATCATTATACGAATACCTATGTTCAAATATATGACTATGCTATCTTCCTTAGTAGAATCAATCAAAGCGAATTTAATATTTAGTCGTAATGATGTCATATCAATCGTAAGATTGGCTACGATTTGAAACTAATGTGTCTTTTACTAAAAAATAAAGGCATTAAATCATCAAAATTTGTTATATTAGTATTCTTAAAGGCCACCAAACACCTTACGACTGCATTGTCCACAATCCGAATTTGGAACAAATCGCATTTTGCTCACTTTCTGAGAATGTGAAAGAAAAGTATCTTTTTATTTGAGGTTCAAATCAACTGGAAGAATACTGATATAACAAATTTTGATCATTGCAAACCTTTATTTTTTGAGTAAAGGACAAATAAGTTTCCAATCGTAGCTAATCGTACGATTGCTATGACGTCATTACGATTAGATATTAAGTCCGCTTTTATTCTAAGGATGATGGCATGGTCACAGATTTGAACATAGGTTTTCGTACGATGATTTAAAACATTACACAGTAAGAAACGCATGTCTCATATGTCTCAATATTAGCATCAAATTCTACTACTTTTTTTTCCAAAATCGGGTCGCAGACCAATCGTAAGTCGTGTCAGAACTATACGGTAGAATAAAGCTACTACGCTAATGGTTTTTTTTTGTGGTACATTTCTATATGGCAGCTTAAAAGTGCCACCCAGATGTTCATATAATCATCTCGTCATGTCTACATCTCTGAAGGGGGCTTTCACAATTGTTCGTGCGATCGTTTTTGCAATCATTTGGTCACAATACATGTTGCACAGAATCGCAACGGTTGTAAGCAGTCGCACCAAAAATTGTGAAAGGGGCTTAAGGGAAAGGGATGAGATGACGAGATCCAAACGAGATCTTGGATCTCGTCATGTCTACATCTTATAGAAGAGATGATCAGATGACAGGATCTTTGATCTCGTCATGTCTACATCTTACAGAAGAGAATTGATGATGACGAGATCCAAGATCTTGTCATCTCATCATGTCTCCCACAGGATGTAGACATGACGAGATCCGAGATCTTGTCATCTGATCATCTCTCCCACCGGGGATATAGACATGACGAGATCTAAGATCTTGACATCTGAACATCTCTCACACGGAATGTAGACATGACGAGATCCAAGATCTTGTCCTCTCATCATGTCTCCCACAGGATGTAGACATGACGAGATCTAAGATCTTGTCATCTCATCATCTCTCCCACAGGATGTAGACACGATGAGATCCGAGATCTCGTCATCTCATCCTTTTCCCTTAGAGATGTATATAGACATGACGAGATGATGAACATCTGGGTGGCACTTTTAAGCTTCCATACATTTCAGATATGATCGCATGTACATACTTCTGAAGATTTTCTGGAGTAGCCACTTCTTGATCGTGTAGCCGTTGAGAGCGCATGAGTGTCCCTACTGTCCAGTGTTTATCAAGACCAGGCTTCAGTCGACATGGGTCGTGGTAGATGAGAAATAATGGATGACTCCAGTCTGTCATATCACCTGCAAGGGTATACCAGAGAATATTAGGTTTGGTGATGGAAAGTGGTTATAATACAGATAAATAGCAAGATACACATGAATGTTCATATCTCAACAGAAAGAATGGTGTGAATAATTGACTTTCATACTTATGACGTAGTATTAATATTATTATTACTATAGTAGTAGTAGTAGTAGTAGTAGTAGTAGTAGTAGTAGTAGTAGCAGCAGCAACAGCAGCAGTAGTAGTAGTAGAAGTAGTAGTAGTAGTAGTAGTAGTAGTAGTAGAAGTAGAAGTAGTAGTAGTAGTTGTAGTAGTAGAAGGAGTAGTAGTAGTAGTAGTAGTAGTAGTATAGTAGTAGTAGTAGTAGTAGTAGTAGTAGTAGTAGTAGTAGTAGTATAGTAGTAGTAGTAGTAGTAGTAGTAGTAGTAGTAGTAGTAGCAGCAGCAGCAGCAGCAGCAGTAGTAGTAGTAGTAGAAGTAGTAGTAGTAGTAGTAGTAGTAGTAGTAGTAGTAGTAGTAGTAGTAGTATAGTAGTAGTAGTAGCGGTAGTAGCAGCAGCAGCAGCAGTAGTAGTAGTAGTAGTAGTAGTAGTAGTAGTAGTAGTAGTAGTAGTAGTAGTAGTAGTAGTAGTATTAGTAGTAGTAATAGTAGTAGTAGTAGTAGTAATACTAGAAAGAAGAAGAAGAAGAAAGAGTTGTAGCAGTTGTAGAGACTAAGGCCCGTATTCTGAAGTCAGGTTTATTTAGACCACGGTCTAACTCTGTACCAAAATTATGGGAAGCCAAGGAATCAAAAATTAAGTTTATACTTTATATTTCTTATGTGTAGTATTTTGTTTCCTTTTGCTTTCATAATGAAGAAAATACTTCAGTTATCATTCAAAAACAATTATGAACAATTTGGGTGTGATATGAGTTAATAAACTGAATGTTTACCGTTAGGAATTTATGCTCCAGTTGGCTTTCCATACTTAAACCACAACTTTAAACCAGGGTTTAATTTAAACCCGACTTCAGAATACGGGCCTAAGAGTGGTCGGAGGTAGAAAGAGTGAGAGGATGAATGAGGAGAGAGGGACGGGAAAGAGGGAGAGAGAATGAATGAGATAGAAAGGGAAAGGATAGAAAAATTAGGAATGTATATAACCAGGAAACAGAGACTGGATGCCACGTTTCGCAAAATAGTGGGTAGTCATTGAAAGCCTACATGGGACAGTGTAGACTTCAAAATAAACATAAAGTGCGTTACAACCGAAGACTTATATTTTTTTTCATAAAAATATGACCAGGAAGCGATCGATTGTACTCGTGAATTATGGGCGCAAAATAACATTATTCTAGAACCACCGTCTAAAATTGGCATCACATACCATTGGCTTATCTAAATACAACATGTCTGGGGCTATTTCTTTAAGCAAATTTGATCAATATTTTCAAGCAGCGTTTCCCCCTAACAAAATTGTTCGGGTTCCGTCAAGAACCGCTCGGATATATACACAGGAACATGATATCGGAATGCAATTCAAAATGAGCGAATAAAACTTGATTAAATCTATATGATGTAAAAGAGAGACGGTATGGTAATTCTTTAAGTATAATTGCAATCAGTATTTGTTATCGTTGTTCTAGTGTTGTTGTCATCATCATTGTACAGTATTGTAAAGTTTTGTAAATTTTTCTGGTTCCGTTGATAGTCATCAATATCCAGCTATGAACTAATTTAAGACCCACTGGCTGAACTAATAAAATATATTATGTATTTTCCTTGTATCTCTTTTATAGATAATACTGCGTTGGTTTTGAAATTATCTTTCCTCGCTCACCCCCTCTCTCTCTCTCTTATTTTTATCATTTCTCCACTTTCCCTCTCATTCTTTACCCCGTGATTTCTTTACGCTTATCTTTGGCTCTTCCAATGTGTATCTCCATGATTGCCAATTTCATAATCATTTTAAAGGAACCTGTAGACTTCAGAAGCTCTGCTTTTTCAGCAGGTTTCATCACACATGTATTTCACTTTCATTTATTGCCATTGTCATAATATGTTGTATTCTGTATTACAATCAAATGCACTTCTCATATTGTGTTGATATTTGGTTATATTTTGAGAAGTATGAGAATAAATTTAAAATCAAACCAAATATTTGTGTATATGCTGCCATACTGTCCTCGTCAATGATAAGTAAAAACATATAAACAGAACTGGCGAGTGGGGTACTTATATTTCAAGCCTAAACTACAACAAAAACAAACAGAACATTTTCATGAATAAACCGGGCTTCGGGACGAGGCGTACGGCAGGACAAACATACTTTCAATTATTCTTTGCATTCGGCATGACAGCAATAACAGAGTGTCGTGACTCGCCTCGAGTAAAGTAGTACCGGCCTCTCTGACCGTAGAGACGCCTCGAAGAAACACGAGCAGGGATGAACCTTGTCATCCTATTCCCACTCCTGGAATCAATTGGCCTAGCTTTTCATTCTAAAAAAAACTTTAAAGCCTTCCACTAGCAAGCAGAAGAGTATTCCCTCTCTTGAATTCTTGCTAGTTTTTGGGGTTTGTTCGTTTGTGCCTTTGCTCAATGGTCAGTGCTTGTTTAGGCCTACATCAACTTCCATCCTGAACTTTCCAATGTGACGTAATAATCCTGGCTTAATTCTTTTTAAATAGGGCTTGATTAACCAATCACCGCTCTTGCCTCTGTCATGTGACATGTTAATACATTTTGTTCTTATTTCCAGATCACAGATTATGTGAAATGTACTTTCACTGATATACTTGGCACACATTTCAACGGTGAAGAGCATAGTCCATTTCTCGGAAACCTGAGAAATTTTGTGGAATCTCGGGTAAAGCGTGAGAGATAATTCTTGAAAATAATCAACACGTTTCCCCAGTGCTAACGAGAGCTTACATACTTTCCCAATCAATCTTCCACATGTCATGTGGGATTAGTGATCCAGCTGCACTTGCTCTTTCCTCTCAAAACGTATCGCCAAATGCGAGCCAATAAGGTATCCCTGTGAATACGACTAATTATCATAAAAGCAGGTCCAAGAGGCAATCTTCTTCAACGATTGATCTGATCTTCAATTGTTAATTACAACCAAAAGGGAAAAAACAAATATTGAGTGATTTATCCTTTATTGTACATCATTATCTATGGGCCATGGATTTCTCCCTTGGTATTTTGGCACGGTTGGTATAACTAGTAGAGGTAGACTTGGGAAGGTTGCTGTAAAAATAATGTATTTGAAATACAAGGCGATAAAATAGCCGCAGATATTAAGAATTATGTTTCCTTAAAGTCTACGCAATCGTATTGATTTATTGATAAAATAATTAAGAATTGAAGAAAAAAATTGAATAAGAATACATAGAGGGGGGAGCGATACCAGATCGACACAGGTATACATAGAAACAAATGCTACATAAAATTTAAAGAAATAATTACAGACTTAATAAACACCTTGCTATATTGCAGGTTTGAGAAGGGTAAACAAAACTTCTATATAGGCCTATGTCTTAACAGTTCTTCAAATTCAGTCGCTATCCCAGATGACAACTTATTTCAAAGCCACCCGGTGTTATACTCGCAAACGTGTAGCCAATTATATTCGGAAGGTCATACGATTTTCATCCACCGGGTTATTAACTTTTATAAAACTTTCGATACTGAACAAATATAAAACATTGGACAGGACTCAAATTGAATCGTTTGTTTGTATCATGTTCAGAGTTAATAGAAAACACGGACTTGGAATTTCTTGGACACTGAAAAAAAAACCAGCAAAACAACAACAACCACCAGTAATAATACTGCAGACGTGGTGTCTCAAATCTTCTACATTTGATTTATTTTTTTAATTAATCTATAAATATTGTCGAATTCGCATTTACATTTACTCTTTATTACATTCTCAATGATTGAAAGACAAATTATGAATTCAACATTTTGTTCTATATATTGGTTCATTTCTACGTCTATTTTACTCATATTTTTCATTCGTCTCTTCTACATCCTCTTTACGTTGTACCACTTTTTACCGAGTTAAAAATTAGTTATTTCTGTTGATTCGAATTGCGCAAAAATCATTGAAACAATAAAACGTAAGAAAAATTAACCTATTTCTAAATGCCACTGTCTTATATTGGTACGCTGTGTTCACATCTACCGAAGATATGGGGAGTTCATTGAGAAATTTGCTTTGATCCAACCAGATGCAAGGATATTGGTAGCTTCTAACAATACTATAACAGATTATGGAATTTTTTCCTCATGAAATCCTCCCAAAAAGTAGCTCTCTGACGAAATATCGTTCACACGTTATCAAATCGTAATACGGGATTAAACTAACTAGGGAACAAAGTAAAAGCGGAATCTTTTCCCTACATAAATTAAGACTGCATTATAATTTTACTGATGTTATTCTTTTCGAAAATAACACTATAGGCGGTGCTGCACCATCTTTGTGGGTTAGTGGATATGGTATTGGTATTGCTATTTCCTACTCCGATATACATATGATTGTTTTTCCATCCCCTCAAAATCCTATTTAAAAAGATAAAGTTCATTAAAGTTTACTACGCATCATTTGTTTTCCCACTGTCTATCTTGGTTTCATCATTGGTATCGCTGTACCTGCCAACGGGAAGATTCTATCACCGTGCATAAGGAATCTCATGGGCTTTGTGTCTCATCAAGATTCAAGCATAACTCTACCATTTTCATCAAAAACTCATGGGGAATTTACTAATTTAAATACTCATTACATTATGATTAATTATGTAAGAGCTAATCTACCTAACTGCTTGTCGACTAATGATTAATCTAATACGAGAAGAGTGCTTTAACATATAGTATCCATGGTATCAGAGTCCCGGTGTAGGAATAAGGTGACCGGGTTTAAACACCGTGACACCTACTTGGCCCACTTATCTTCTTTTAGGTCTCTCGATCAAATGTGACGGGTCCAAAACGTGTATATTCCACACACAAAATCTCATTTTTGGTGGTAAAGCTTATTTTAATTTTTAACATCGTTTCAGAAGTTTCTTTTTAACCTATGGTGTAACACTAAAAAAGATCCCAAAGATCTGACATAATCATTCGATATTATGTACAACGTTAATAGGTATTATTGACATTCAATACTGAAAAAAGGCCCCAAATCAGGAGAAACAGAAAAGTGAAATTAGAATATATCTATTAGATTTGCTGATCCCCTGACTTTGTATATTTATGATTAAATGGTTTTTGATGCATGTTCAGCGCCCTATTTCAATTCAACACAGTTCGAGTGACAACAATGCCACAAGTTACTGAAGGCAATGAATGATTATTACTATATTGTTCATCAGAAATAGAAATAGACTAGCAGGATAATGACTGAAAGCAAGGCTCGACATTTCATTATATCGATAGATATTGTTCTCTTACACAGCGTTGATAATCAACGACTGATAATACCAACAACTGACATAATAGTGACAATGTATATATTTCCATTCTCAATGTATATAGACATTTTTAAGGGTTCATACAAACAATCAATTGTTGTAAATCAATATTGGTGTATAACAAATTTATTACATTGATTTTCATAATCAAGAACGAAATTTACAAAACAATTATGAAACTATGACAATAGCCGTAATTTTAACCTATTACGCTAAGTGACCCTACATTGTAAAGTAAAATAATCTATAATTCAGAACTAAGAAAAATAAATAAAAAAAGTTTGCCTTTCAGTTTCTTGACAAAGTATATCTCAATCTGTTGTTCATTCAATTTAAAAGTTGTTTACATCCTACATCCACTTTCCCCACCCCTCGCCATTTATACCGCCATATTTTGACTGGCTTATTATACGATAATGAACACCAGAAATAAATGTGATGAATATGATTTGGGTGTTCAAATTAATGACTCATTCTCCGACTTCCATAAGCGGCGCCACGGAAAGGGGGATGGCGGAGCAGTTACAATTGCGACGCAGTCGAGGTGAAAATTGCTTTAATTGGGAGTTAATGAAACGTGTGCGAGGGGGCACTCCTCTGGTATTAGCGGTGCTATGAAATTGCGATAGACACGATAGTCTGAGACTGTACACCTTATCTATATTATCAAATATTCAAGGTACATTATTTATAAATCATCTCCCTTTTCTAAAGTATCAGGTAGTTTAAAAAAAAACACATTCTACCAGCCCCCGCATGACTACACGGAGTTTATCAAGTTACAAAAAAGCTGTTTATTTGCAGATTTGTCTGTCTAAAGATTCTGCTCTCTCGGCGTTCCTCAGTATACCTGCTACTTTTTCATCTTTATGTAACATCAGGGATTTCATGGAAGAAGGTTAATCTTACTTGTTCTCGATTTCCAACAAGACAAGTACTGAAAAAAAAATGGATATACGATTTAAACCATGTATTATTTAATCCATAGTTTGAAATGTTTGTATTGTCTTTATTCTGTCTAGGACTACATTTGTTGCAGTATGACCTATTTCAACATCATAACTATTAAGATATATACAAATCTAGATTCAAGTTTTATAACATAGAAAGTATGAAAAAGTTTTCAAACAAAAAATACTTTTCCCTGGTGAAGATTTATTTCCACTCAGTATTGCTATGATTGTATGTCTAGAATTTACCATGATCACGAAAGGCAGTAATATACAATAAAAATGACAAAGCGTAAACAGTGTCGTTAACAGAGTCCATTTTCCGAACACGATATGCATTTGAGAAAATAGTTCTTTCTGAACTATTACACTGAACGTAAGGACCATCATTCACAAACTCCAATCACGTAAAATAGGAGGATAGACAAGGGGTGACGACATACACTGCCGTGGGCGCCATATAGGATTAAGATTGAAAGGTGAGGCAAGAGGCGGCCTGGAGTAATTTGGAAGTGGTGATAGGCTCAACATCGTCTTCCTCGTATCAAATCGCTTACACGGATTTCCAATCAGCATTGGAACACAAGTCATTATACAAGTACACATTCTTAGGATATGTATATTACTGTTCAAGAAGTTTAAGTAAAATGTAACTATCCTTCGAAGATGATGACCACTGGAAGACAATTTTTTAAATTTCACACTCGTTTTGTCGATGATTCTATGTTTCTTACATAATTATGAATTGTGTTAAGGCAATCTGCTCAAGCAAAAAGATAAAATGCTACATAATACGCCCATAAATCTCTCATGTCGAGGCTTATTAAAGTATTGCGAGATCTGATACACAAAACTAGACCACTGTCACGCTACCATTTAGCATTAATCTAGGGCAAGAATAGTGAGGTACCCTTTTCACCTATAAATCTTTAGTTTGACCTTTGATATTTTAATGAACCAGCTTCCTATATTTATCATCTCCAAGGCGTGCAGACACTTCATTTTCCTCAGTCTTTACCCTCCCGATACCCTAGGGAGAGAGAGAGAGAGAGAGATAGAAGAAAGAAGTAGGGAAAGAGGGGGGGGGGGCACGTATTGGCGAATGGATTGGTAAATGGGCCGATGTATTGAGGGGAGTTGATGATAAGGAAACTCCTTGACTTACGAACTCCCCTCCGACCACGAGTCTTTATCAATTACTTGTCGTTGCCGACCTTTGAGTGAAACCTAGACAGAACTCAGGCCAAAGAAAGGTCCAAATAGTCTTCGGGTACTTGCGTTTTTTCTTCTCTGAACTTGTTTTCCTCTTTCAATCTCCCTCCTTTGAAATTTGTGTCTCCTCAAGGTTAATATCATCAGAGTGGTTCAGTATCACTCTATAGAGTCAATTTTGGCACTAGGAAATTCTTCATTCATTCTTTCATACACTTATTCGTCCGTTCTCACTTTCTTTCTTCTTTTTTTACATTCATTCATTAATGTATTCATTTATTCATTCTTTCTATCTTTCTTTCATTCTTTCTTTCTTTCTTTCCTTCTTTTTTTCTTTAATTGATTCATTCTTTCGTCCATTCATTCATACTTCATTTATCCATTCATAATATTTTCACAAAGTTATACTTTCTCAACTTAAATTGTTTTGATAAAAGCATTTTAACTTATATGGTGCCTACCAATGGCTTACCCCTAGGTCTAAGGTGCTTAGTAATCTGCAAGAAATTCATAGTTATCCAATTCTGTTTGAATTATTGTCCGCATATGTAAGCTTTTTTCAATATTCATTTTTACATAAACACTCAATTTTCCTCTATAACCTTATCGTCGATAAGGAATATGTTGCACTAAAAATGCATTGGGTGCTAATTTTGAAAATTCAGGCAAATAGAGCTAACTCTAAAAATTAATTTGAATTGGTCGATAAATATTACCACAATTTATCATCATAACCTTGAGGAAATTATGAAATTTTGATCTTTTCTTATCTTTAGCCAGGCACAAGCATTTTCCAACCAGAATGGCACCAAAGCCTGTTTTATAAGACTAGCAGATACGTTTTACTAAGATGGATCATGGATTACGACGAAAGGGCACAAATCACGCTGATCAAGATTTGATTAAATTCTGAATACCAACATGTCAAGTCCTATTTCGGGACCCACTGTTGCATGAGAGGCGACATTTTTTTTCGTCTCTCCTACACTCCACCTGTTTCTGGGATTATTGACTGCTTTGTAATGTATTCATCCTAACCATTTTCAAGTTTGCAACCTGGGATGGCTTTTATATCATTCTAAGCTATATACGTGCATCAATATTTACAGTTTGCGTAGATTTTTTTTAAATTTAGGAAAGTAATAAAAAATATCTGCAAGCTTAGAAAACAGTTTTCTAAAAAGGAAGATATGTTTCGCGTACAGAACAAAATATAACACGTTGTATAAGATAAGAGATTATTGAAATAGATAGAAACTTGACTACGTAAAGTATATATACAGTATTAAAACATGTATGTACATGGGAGATTAAGAGAACCTTGAATTCATGGCTCATAATGTTATTTCCATTATGCATTGAGATGCAAAAAAGAAGTAGTCTCAAATGCAGTTTAACATAATTCTTACTGTGTTCCACAAAATAAATATGATTAAGAATTTTCCTGATTGGACTATATTATGTTTGTCACCAAAGTTCTGAGTATAAAAGTAGTTCATTTTATTACAGACATCTTTATGATTACATCAAAACTATATTTAAAAAAAAATCTTTCTATTCGACTATCGAATTACCTCTATCATGATCTTTATAACAAAGACTAAATTCAATTAGCTTCCACAATTTACCAATTTTTTTCCACCGGAAAACGGGATTTTATGATTCTTGAGATATGAATAATTACTGATCTCCCCATTACTTCCTATCGAATCTTGAAAATGTATAAGTATTTTCATATTAATATAAGATAATTAGTAATATATTATTTCATAAACATCATTAGTGAACTAAATTGATACTGGTGGGACTGCCCTGGGATAATGGTCGTAGAATGACCATTGATTATTTTCTTTTAGACAGAAATACTAGAAACCCATTATAAACAGGAAACTGCGGTCTCAAGGAAGATTTGATGCAAATTCGGCAAAGAAATGCAATGAATCGAGAGAAAATGAAATAATGCTCAGTTTGAAAATTGTAATATTGCAATTTTCTCCTCCATTTATTGCTATGATAACCCTATTCATCTCAAATCGATACTAAATTTTACCGAATCAAATCGAGATTTCACGCAATATGAATCATCAAATAATTTGAGATTGATATTTCTAAATGACTAACATTAAATGTACCTCTTTCTCGCTATCTCTCTTTGCAGGATGTACAGTTTCATGAAAAACACTAGGACAAAAGGAATGGTTTGTTGTATTCAGGAGTTGATTTCTTCTGGGAAATTAGCAATAATTTTTTTCATGAACATCATCCCGATTCACTCTTATGTTATAAATGAAAATAATATGCGGTGTAGATTTAATTCAATAATTATTATATAAAAACAAATATAATCCAATAAATTATATCATCAGAAACTGAATCTTGCCAAAAGTCGCGAACATGATATGGCAATGAATGTAATAACAGAACATTTTCATTGATTTGTAAGGTGGTTTGAAATGCTGTCGGCTCAAAAGAATAATAAAAGAAAATATTAAAAGATGGAATTCTTATCTTGTGGGCATTGTGCTATACTGTCGCATTGATAAATGCGAACTTATTGCTTATTTTTAAATAGTAGTGGAAGAAGTGTAATACGGCAGTCGAATTCGATTAAAAAACACTGAAAATGAATGTAATCACAAAGGCAAAATTCTATAAATATTCCAAAGTTTGTCATGTATAGTGAGACGATATGAGTAGGCGTGTATAAAATGCTGGAATTATTTTTTGAATCGGCCTCTGGCCATTGGACAACGTTCTAGATTTGGAATGATCAATTGAAAAACGATTTGGCATTGGATGGCAAGATAAGACACGAGTGATATGCATCGATCAGACACTAATCGATGATACATCACGAGCTTTGCGACGAAAAGGAGGAGGGGAGAGGAAAACAAAATGCGAGGGAGAGAGAGGGAGAAAAGGAGAAAGAGTGAGAGTGAGTGCTTGTGTGTGTGTGTGTGCGAGCGAGAGAGAGAGAGGGTAGATTATAGAGATATGTGTGTATGGAGGATGATGGAGTATTGTGTTTATATGCTTGTACGGTTGTGTGAGTGTGGGTGCATGTGAGGGTGTGCGTGATTGTTGTCAAAGACAGCAGAAAGAAAGAGAAACTAAGGAAATGTTGAGTATAAAGTGTGTAAGGGAAGGAAAGACATAAAAATGCACTCTGTATACCTCTCAACACACACGTATGCACACAATACACACATCCTCACAAACAACATACAAACACGCACACCACCAACATGTCTAGTTCTTTATGGAACTACAAAGCCGTATGTGGGTTGTAAGGGGAGTAATAATATAATTCGCCATGGAAAGAAATGGGGAGAGACACGAATAAAAAAAGAATACAAGAAACTATCTCTGAAACGTAAATGATAGTATGGATGATTATTCAAGCAAGATCAGTAAATATAGAGTTCTTACATGAAGAAATATTTATGCAATTACTTATAATCCGGCAATAAAGGGAAATGGACACAAGGATTAAAACGATTAAATCGAAAGGGCTAAGGAAATAAGAATAATCAATTAAATCAAACAAGAAGAAAGATTTACATTTAGTAAACACCTGCCAAGTCTGACCTGCAGCGGCCTCTGATTTGAAATATGCATTATAGAATATAAAACCACCTGCCAAAAACTTTCAAGATACGAAATAATTTTTTTTTGAGAGAAACTGTATCTCACTTCCTTTTAGTAAGCGAGGGCAGAGATAAAGTAAAGGAGGGCAAGGCAGACTCTTGTCTAGACAGATATTTTAGCACAGAATGTTTTAAAATATACAAGAAAAAAAGTGTACTGTTATCTTCTTCATTTCTTAATTAATTAATTCATTCATTAATCATTCAACTGGATTTTGACACTTTGAAAAAGTGATAGCGTTAGTAAAGGGTGATTAAAAAACCATTCCAAAACATGAAAAAAAAGCAGATTATCATTGCTGATTGCGGTCTCATGACTGTAACACTGTAACACAGCCAAGGAAGTGAAGAGCAAATCAAGCCTCATCTATGTCTCCTGCCATTATTCCAATTTAATAAAGAACACAATACAGTTCACAAACTGAATGGCAGAGGAAGTATCTCAAAATACTTTATTATTGCTCAATTTTGAACCAAGATCAAAGAACCCATGCTCAATCGCACTCTCATCTATCTCTAAACAAACACGCAGGGGATGTGTCAATAACACATCAATAAGAAGCTAATGATTCGAATAATCGAATAATATAAAGTATGATCAAGCATGAATGACATGTTTTACATTATAATCATATATAGCCCGTAATTACCTTGACATGCTACAAGCTGTCGATGTCATCATGGATATTTTTAAACGATAATAATATTCATTGTGATTACCAAGGAGGCAGTGTTTGCCTGTTAATGCGATCAGAGTGATTTTAAGTGTAAACGAACTTGACCAAATCTGATTCGTTCATTCATTCATGTTAATGATTAAAGTATTTTCCGGAGGAAGAGCTATACATTGACTGCAATTACAGTAACTATATACTAAAAGAAAAAAGGTTTACCCAATATTTGGTAATATGGGAGCATGCATGTTGGTTGGGTAAAATGTTACTAAATATGTTGTAAATTGTACGCAATGTTGCGTTAAAATAGCCCAATATAGGATAAAATAAAATACCAAGCAAACATGTATGTTCCATTTCTACCCAACATTGGGTAAAATTTAACTTACTCTTTTTATAGTGTAGTTCATTGATATTAATTGAGTATTATTCTAACACGAGATACTACCTCATAACATTTGCCATTTATGTATTTCCTGCAGTAATTCTACTGAACTAAACTTCAAACAAGAACATGAATTGTTCATATCATAAGTTCACCTTCAGAAATAAGCATCACGAGTGAATGCTGATAAAACAATATAATGCTTAGTCTGAAATGGGAGATATACTTATATTTTTGGCTTGTGTGCATGGATAAATTATGTCACAGGATATTCATGTAATCTTCGCCTGGGGATGTAAATATCATGTTCAAGCAAACTACATAAGACCAATTCGAGATCTTGAAATAAGAGAAGATGAATGACGTTTCTCCCTTTCTCTCCCGCTGGCATAAAACTCCATTTGTGCAAATCACATTAGTTAATCAGAAAAGAATTACACAAAACTCGTGGCATAATAATATTTTCATTCCGGAAGGAGAAATGTGGAAGGAAATAATAACATTATCCTTAGTGTATCCCTATTGTCGAATTATGTTCAGAGTTGGGGCAGGACATTAATTTTAATTCATGTTAGCATAACAAGTAGAAACTAATTCTAGCAAGCTTGATTGTTCTGTACAGACAATTTTGTAGCTAATCCAGTAAAATGACCAAAATATCAATACAAAATATAAATCAAGTGAGAAATGTGACACAGATAGATAAGAGTGTAAAAAAATATATCCTTGAGATGAAGTGAAAGAGAGAGAGAGAGGGGGGGGGAGAAGATCGAGTAGAAGTAGCAGCAGGAAACACACTGCACTTTTCCAAAAGATAAGTATCAGTAAAATTAATCTAAGAAACGAATGACACGAAATACATCTCCTAGATAAATTGGATACCACAATCAGGTTCCTCACAGGCGAATAGATATTAGATTGTTGATAAGAAATAAATTGAAATGGAAGAAATATCGCTTGTCTTCATTACAATACTTTGCAATATCGTCTCCCGTTGGGCGGACTTGCTCCTCCCGCACAACATCCGTATATTATTTTGTCACCAATCCATCACGTGACCATATTTATATATCTTTGCAGCAGACGACTACTCGAATTCAAAGCTTGACCTCCTTAAGTGTTTTACCTTTGTGGAATCGAATTTTTAATTCGTTCTTTCGAATGAAGCTTACTAGAAAATGCGAACATTAATATTGATCATACGGTTGAATAAACAACATAACCGATATAAACATAGAAATACATCAACCATTCAGCCTATATTAGTTGTAACCATAGCATTAAAGGTCAAGTTCACCCCAACAAAATGTTGATTTGAATAAATAGAGAAAAATCAGACAAGCATAATGCTGAAAATTTCATCAAAATCGGATGTAAAATAAGAAAGTTATGATATTTTTAAGTTTCGCTTATTTTTCACAAAACAGTGATATGCATAATTCTGTGACATGCAAATGAGACAGTCGATGATGTCCCTCACTCACTATTTCTTTTGTTTTTTATTGTTTTAATTATACAATATTTCATTTTTTACAGATTTGACAACAAGAAACAGCTTGACTGAACCATATAGTATTAAACAATGCTAATTCCACATGTTCAGGGAGGAATTAATCGTTGTTTCACTTGACAATGTGGAGAAAATCAGAATATTTCATATTTCATATAATAAAATACAAAAGAAATAGTGAGTGGATGACGTCATCAGTCTCCTCATTTGCATACCAACCAGGACGTGCATATAACTGTTTTGTGAAATTAAGTGAAACTTTAAAATGTCATAACTTTCTTATTTTACATCCGATTTTTATGAAATTTTCAGTGTTGTGCTTGTTGGATTTTCTCTTTTTATTCAAACCAACTATTAGTTGGGGTGGACTTGTCCTTTAGGGAGACTCTGACACTTCTTTAGATTGCAAAGAAGGGCCAATCAAAAAATTAGATTGAAATCTCAATTGAATCGATTTAGAAGGAAAGTACTTTTTAATCTGATTTTAGATTAGACCCTCATCATAATTTTATAGAATGATTTTTAAACTAAGGAATTAAGTGAGAAAATAAGAACAAAAATCTTGTCTTATCTAAAATAGATGTTACTACGTTACAATTCCAATGGAGTCATCAATGTATAATGTGCATGTTTCCTTACTTTTACTGACCCTTACTCTGAATCCAGGTTTGAACAGTCTTAAACTGTTCTTATATCTATCTATCGGTGGCAAAACGTGGCATAAATCTCGAAAGTATAGATGTTCCATTTATCAACATATTTTGGTAATTAAATAATTCAAATGGTTGCAATACTATCTTTGACATGCATTACAGAATTATTAAAGAGCCCAGTATATAATACAGAAAGAATATATCATCTTAATGTAAAGAAAAGTTTTGATATTTATTTTACCGATAATTATAGCAGAGACTTGGACCGTGTCCGAAGTTAATATGGGGGCTTTGTCCTCTGTCTTATCATCCATGGCTTCTCTTTCTCATCCGACAACCCTCTACCATCCCTCCATTGATTCCACATCACTTAACTCTTTCAAACCGTGCTGTTCTCTGGTTAAGTAATCAATGGATCGGAATATTTCTTCATGGAATATGCAGGTTAATGATGATACTGTCACATCAAGACATAAATTAGTCATTTCCATCACGCCTGTGACGTAACAGATGATGGGTTTTGCTAGACATCATGGTAACACCTTTTCAAACGCCGAACAACGACACATCCATCAACAGTTTGTACCCCCATAATAACAACTCACGTATATAAAAACGCATCAAAGGTTCGGGTCCTCGCGTAAAGCGGAGGAAAAGCCACAAAATGAATATTTTGAGACCTTAAAAGCGAAACAGAAGACAGCTTAAATCAGCAGTCGGCTATTTACAAGCTTTGGCCCCACTTACCCGCCAGTTATTGCCCTTGCCAAAGGCCGCTTCAAAGTGTTATTACGAGGCAAGAACATTAGGACATTACTCCCATTCTGTACATCCATGGGACTCATTTAATAAGCAAAGCAAGGTCGGTAAAAAGCCGCGTGTCATTCTCCATACCCCTGCCTATTTGTTAGAGAATGTAAAGGACAAAAACGTGCATTAACGTCTGAAAGGACTGCACAACAGAGAGGAAAGGAAAGCGTGAAGGACGTACTTAAAATAGATTTATGAAGAGGATGTCTTTTCTGAATAGAAACACAAGAGTTTTTTTCATGTGCGATTCATGTCGTGATTTTGGCGCCGGCGATCTATCAGGGCCCGTGCATGTATTACGAAGGTGGCGCCGAATAGGTGAGAAATCGACTGCATTTAAGCCGTGTTTTTGCAAGAGTCCACCGCCATTCACATTCTTATTGCGCTGCACTCACTGATATGAAGAGACAGAAAGAGAAATCCCTCAAGGAAAACACAATATCACTATCCGAGAGAGGTATCATCGAATCCTCTCTGTCTAACTCTCGATTATATCATTCACTATCTCTCTCTCTCTCTCTTCCATTTTTACCCACACTATTATCCTCTCTTTCCCAATCCATGTATATTAATCAATCTCCTTCTTTCTCCCCCTGCTCTCCTTTTTATCTCATCTTTTTCAATACCCCTCTTTGCCTCTCTTCCTTATTTCCCAGAGCGTGTTCGACCCCGACCACCTTCTCTTTCCTTCTGTTTCCGTTTCTGTCTCTGTCTCTCACTCACTATCTCTGTCGCTGTGTCCCCCCCCATCTATATTGCATATTAACGAAATAGGGTGACCAAAGATATACAAGCAGGAGGGAGTATGAAACGGATAAGATGAACAATTGAGATAATAAACAAATATGAAGGCAACTAAACGAATGTGGGGGGGGGGCAAATAATGAGAAAGAAAGTTGTATTATATGTCTAGAAAGGGTATCAATTCCCTAACTATTCGTCCATCACAACCTGTACGTGAAAGAACAACGTCTCGAACCCAGGTTCTTGAAAAGGTAGGCCTATAGACGTCATGTGTACAGACAACCAAAGAGGCAAGTGGGGGGATTCGAATCAATATTTACCCAAAAAATTTATGGAGATTTTTATAATTATAAATACAGACTTAAAATTCAATTTTCTGAACTAACAAAGTGATCACATTGCGATTGGGGCACAAAAAAGCAAAATATCCTTTGTTGTGTGCTTGGCAGCAGGGCAGAGCGCGTTTATTTATGTGCGCGGGTGTGCGTGTGGGGGGTGCGTGTGTGTGGATGGATGAGGGGAGGAGGATGGATAAGGTGCATTCATCATTCTTCTTCTTCTAAGCTACAAATTTACAAAACCCAATTAGGTTTGTCATCGGATTTTCTCTTATGTTTACACAACCTAATATGAAAATGTCTATTCCTAAAGACAATATCCCACCTTTTTTTGAAATAGCGTTGTAGTTGGCAGTCAGAATTGTATTCAAATATTGGTTTGTTCAACTTCATGATGAATGTTTGTGTAGTGTGTCAAGGAGTTTTTTTCATTTGATAATCACCACGATACGCTGTAGCAGTGTTCATGTTGTCGCTTAGAGACAGCTTCGTAAGCTTGAACATTATACGTAGAATAATAACATTGAAACAATGCATTCTAAAAACCAATCTACATATTTGATTATAGACATGATAGACATGGAACATGCACGGGGATTCATCTGGCATGAAGATCATCTGGCTTGAAGAATGTATGAATTAATGCCTAGAATTTATGGCCGGAAATGACTACATTGAAAATAAATTACTATTATCGAATCAATTCGATAAAGTGAATTCAACATTTTAAGAAAAGAATTGTATATCGATCAGAAGTAGTTGGTCTGTCAATCAATCTCAGATCTCCTATTTCACCGGTGTGTGCTTTGTGCTCAAGTGAATGTGCATCTACTCACTTGGGAGTCAGCGAAAACAGTGTCAGTTGGAAAAATAATACCCCCTTCAAAGAGATCAATCAGAGAATATCCAGGCAGAAAATCTATATGCGCTATATATCGATAATATATTATTGATATCAAATTGACAAAAACCAAACAAACATGGTGTTAAAATCCATAAACTATCCCGGCATTATGGCGCGGAAAGGCTGTAATATGCAGTTAGACCTTTGAATCAAAGGCGGTCGGTATTTTCTCCTACACCGTCATGTTGTCTTGTAGATCTCCATTTTTACGGCGGACGCTGGAATGCATGTGTACCCAATGTGACCAAAACCCCGAAATGACGTCTTTTTGCTAGACCAAAAGGATTGGGTTACCTTTTAGCGTCCATGGAAAGGGGGAACCTTATTGAGTTGAACATCATGAAGAAATTCGGATAAAGTAGGCTTAGAGAAGACGACAAGGCAAACAAGAATTGGTGATCGCTGAGTACCAGTGCCAGCTGGATCCAGAGGCGCAGACACCTCGATGAAACTCGACCACGTCTCTCTTGTGATCTCGTCTACTTGGAATGTAAAGGGTAAGACGTCCCCATGGCACAATGGCAAGATCATAATGATTGAATATAATATGAAGTTATACAATTTTTACAATTACAATTACATTTGCACTAAAAAAATAGTCAAAATAATGATCAGTGCCCCCCCCCAATTATTTTCAATATTCCATACAGCTTACGACTGCATACATTTTCAATGGAGAAAACAAATACGCCACACTCCCGTGTTGCCCCAAAGGTAAGTACTAATAATGATATCTTGATGACTCTCCGGAATGTGTATTTCAATTGTTTTATTGCTGATGGTCCTTGGAAACAGGCTATGAATGAGTGACTCTGAAGGTGACAGATAGTATATTATTGATGCCCGCAGGAAATGGATGCTAATTTTATTCTAACCAAACCCTCACAGGAATCCTTCCTCAGTCTTGGAGATCAAGGGCTAATAAGAAAAAGAGATACATTGCAACTCAGAACAGTGCGGTTACAGTCACATCAAATAATAAAACAGATCCTGACAGACCGATTCTGCATACGCAAATGTTACGCACATGCTTTGTTTGGTCTGATGTCTATTTAGTGTGATGTGACTGAGGTGGTAGAAACAGCTGGTAAGTAATCACAAAATCCCGTTCCTAGGTTCACATTCTTCTATTTTATAGTAAATGTAGATACAATGTTCCTAACTCCGCCTGGAGGCTCAACATGCTATCCATCCACAAGCTTTCATCTTTTTTCATGACGGGAAATCCACCTGCAATATTATTCCATGTCCTCGATGAAGGAAAAAAATCATCGCCTAAGCTCATGTGAGATGAAAATTACAATTTTATTTTTTTCATGAATCATTTAATCAATACATGATGGGCTTACTTGGAGACATGTTGTCGAAGTTGAAGTTTCCGCAGAGGACGTCAAAGGCCACTACTTCTTGAAGTCCTTCAAGTCGATGACTGTACACATGGAAATTGTTAAGCCACTTCAAAATAGCATCCATCTGAGCCGAGCGCAAATCATCTTCTGAAAAAAAAAAGCAGAACAATTTTCATGTTGTAAATGAGTTTTTATTATATTTACATAATTTACGTAGATATATAGTCAAACTTCTATTTATACCAAATAGATCAACACCAAACCGTTCCTCTTCGAGAAGGATAATCTTTATTTAACGATTTTTAGAATAATTTAGAGGGGAAAAGGCAAGTGGACATGGTGCTTGGATAAAAAAAAAAGGAAATCGACTGTATAAGTTGAAGTCTTCTAGCTGCATTTAATTGGTAATTTCTTACATGGTGTTCTATAAAAAATTTAAACAAAGCTCATTCAATTAATTTGAAGTTGAAAAAAATGTAAGTATCACAGTCTCAACCCCTGTGACAATAATTATAAGCGATATTAATCTAGTCAAAATTGGTTAAAGAGTAGCCATATAAGGTTGGACGTACTTTATACTAGTGGGGTACTTTATTTCAGTAAAGGAAGATCACGATAAGGATTCTATTTGATAGATTAACATTACGTTAATCATTTGCAAAAAATAGACACCATCAGGTGATATTAAGTGAAATTTTAACCAGGGGGAGCCTATTTCAGTTGGATGTATACCAGCGAATTTCAAATGTTTTATTCATGAAAGGTAAGAGTGAAACCAAATACCGTTTCATTTCAAGTACAAATTGCGATATTCAATCTTTTGATAGTATTTCATATTTTAAAAAAAGTAATGATTTGCTCTACTTTAAAATTCTCTCCCACTGCACTTCCGTGCACACATCCCTCTCATGGTTACAATTTACGAGTTTGTTCACAATATGCGTTTCTTTTCTTTTAGTTTTTTCTGAGGCTGCCATCGTTATCAATCAATCGGCTCACAATGACAGTCTCTTGATGTCATAAGTATGTTCATTTCTGTATCACTATGTACCATGTTGATTTGTTTGTAATTTGTCTACTTTTTTATGCCAACTCAACCTAATGGTTTGTAAATGTTTGTACTTTTCATTTATTTGCAAATATTTATGTGAACAAAGATGTGATTTCAGCAATAAATAAATTCACATTAAAAAAATGTGCAACCAGAACTCATCAATTTAAAAAAAAAATATTATTATATAAATGATCTGTCAAATGTTTTCATTCTTCTTCATTCTTTACAGTTATCGCTCCTGGAAATCCTCAGTTTTCTAAAGCAACAATTGCAATCTATCGGAGCAACTCTATAGAGCTGAGAAACAGAATTTATCATTACAATCCCTGAAGGTGTGTAGCTTTTGAGACTGTACGTTTGGAAGTGGGGAAAAATATGCACGGCACAACAACGTCGATAGGCTTTGCCCTTTCTCTATTCCTTGTTATTTGTTTCCTTTTATGGGCATTGGCTGTCCGTGTGGTTGCGATGAAAATACGTTCACCTCTAAGACCTAATACGAGGGATTACATTCCATACTTCGTCCGAGAGTATTCATGAATACAACACCCAAGATTTACAGAAGATGATTTTCATAACCAGTCAAGATACCGTGTGAATATTTGTCTTAGCCCAGTGGTTTGCATTTCTTGTAACAGGACCTCCACAGCCTCTTCTTTGAACACTCAAAAGCAATCACCTAAACACAAGTGCCCGATGCAGACCGCATTTCTCTTTAACCCGACTCTATACCGAGTTAGTGTCCTCTCAATTTAAGGCAAAAGCTACGGTATCTCTTGAAAGCTATACGAAGCAAGAAATATAGGGCATACAGCATCTATGAATAACGTTAAGGAAAATGGCGGTGTCTCAAGGGATAAGGCGGGGTAACTACCCAGCATATCCCCATCACCTCCTCCTATTCGGGTCTAAGCTTAATGATTTTCAGCCGTTCTGATTCATACTAAATCTCATAGCATGGCGGTTATGCTTTAGGAGGGGTCTTGTGGCTTATCTATGTTACCAGAATTTATCCGATCCCCTTCCCCTTCAACACCTTTGGCAGTACCATGTTTAACCCAGGTGTAATGGGAGTGACGTATATACATCTACCGGGTCAACAAGGGTAGATGCCAAGAAAGCCTAATAAATATTTAATGACCTCAAAGGGCATCTTTCAAGGGTGTTGAGATGAGAAAGCTGTATCAGAATAGTCTCTATAGCTAGTCATGCTTTATATAAATGAAAATAACCACTCTATTCCATCACTCTATTCTGACCACCTCTTTCTCATCGTATCCCTTAGAAAAAGATAAAAAGAAGTCTTACTTTTTTTCTTTCGATTGTCTAAACTCTGTAGGCCCAATATTCATTCGTCTTTTGAATAAACCTTCCATGCTGGGAAGAACTCAGTGTCACGTGATGGTCACAGTGTGTTCACATTGTGAACTGTGTGAACATTAACTTTGATTCACACTGTTTAAATACAAAAGTTTGACAGTGTGAAGATGAATTCACACTGTGCGAAGATAATTTCACACTGTGGACACCTCGACATTATGAATGTTTACAGTGTGTTCAGTTTCACTGAGTGTACTATGTAACTATGCACAATGGTGATCCATACTGTTAACATGCTGAAGTTTAAGTGTGAACATTATTTCAAATTGTGTTCCACACTGTGAACACACTGTCGTACACTGTATTTTTCCCCAGCAGTTTTCATCATTCGTAAGTCATGAATTTGATGTACTTATTCTAGGCCATGTTTCTAAAACGGTTTACTTTTTACGCACAAAGAATTAATAGATTTCCCCAATATCAGAAGTAGATATGAAGTTATTTCATTTCTAAAACAATGTTATTGGTCATAAAGGGCGTGGGATTATCTTTTTCTTCATCACTATACTTTTTCATCTATTCAAATAACATTCTATACGAAGATTAATCCGTTGTTGGGTTGGGACTGGGAGTGATTTACGTCAGTATCTTTTTATCTATTTATGACAAACGCCCTTTTCCATCCCCTCACTGCATATATTTCTCCCATTCACCTATCTTTGTTTCTCTCTACCAATTCCTCTCTCTCTCTCACTCTCTTCTGTCATGTGCTCTATCAATCCTTTCATACTGCGAGTCCGTACATGTTTCTCTCCCTCTCTTGCTTTCTCTCTCTCTCTCTCTCTCTCTCTCACTGTATGTTTCTCTCTCAAATTTCTTTCTTTGTCTCCCAGTGTATATGTGTGTATTTCCTTTACCCTGACAATCCCTCCCCTTCTGCCCTTTGCATTATCGATATTATTGGGACCCATCGATTTTTTTTATCATCTAATTCATGACAACAACCTCTCGAAAGTTTTATATTGTTCGTATAGGACACCTGAACAAGACCGGAATATATTGTTATTGCCATTCTGTTAGATTGCAGGCCCGAACACCATGAGGGGCAAAATTATGATTGGAAACACCTTCATGAGATGTTGTAACTGAACAGGTTTACGTAATTATCATTAATTATCTGGCTACATAAAGGTCGAGTGACGGACATATAAATATGCGAGATACGTACATGAGTGTTCGAAGTCATTAAAATCAGAAAGCAAATAACGACCGTGAACTTTAGAATGCACTTTCCAGAATTCTCTTTATGAGAGCTTTTTGCCGACCCGTTTCCTAGGCAACACCCGAGAGGAAACCCTATCCTACGACATTAGGTATAAAAAGCGGCTACTCTCAATTTTCTCTCGCCGTAAACCGTAACGTGTCACCCCTCTGGTCGGACTAACAGCGGAAGCGATCGCATTTCTCGCGGGCCAGCCAATATAAGAGAGAACCCCTAGAGAATACACGTACGAGAGGCGACTACGACACTTTGAGGGAGATGAAAACAGACCGCGCGAAATGGCGCAATAAAAGACCCAAATCTACCTGCTGTGAAAAGCACCCGCCAATCTTCATTCCCCTACCAACGATCTTCGAACTTCAATATCACTTTCACTTTGTAATCAACGTTTTGAGACTCGAGGCTAAAGCAAAAAAAAAGAGGAGTAAACAACCTCCTTTTATTTATTACCAGTGATTCGTGCTGCTGAATGAGAGGTGGGGTGTATAGGGGCGCCAATGTTTGACTTGGCCTGGCTCGTTGATATCATCACCTACACTCGACCTACATAGATACGGATAGGTGGGACAGTTAGTTCAGAGTTTGCTTGCTGTGTCCGTATACACGTGTGAATCTTGGCTTGCCTTTAGGTGTGAGCTATCCTCGTGAGACTACCTGCATGTGTTGCTGATGTATACCCGAGCAGTTTGATTTGTTCCACGTATCTCTGTCGGGATCGACAGCTTTTGGGAGGCCACCTGCCCTTCGCTCTGATTACAATTGTTCCAAGATACATGAACCTTGATTAAACAAATCTGTAGTTACGCACCGACACAGGTACTTCATTTAATTTTATCAACCTTACCTCAATAAGGTCTACAGAGGCTCTAAACAAGAAGGATTGATTGACAATTTCATCTCCCTCGTCTCAAAGAAAGGCCATACCCTTTCTTCTTGTTCCCACTTGTGTAAGCTATAAACCTAACATGTGGTTATATAGCTAATGGATCGGTACCATAAAAAATTAAAAATGGTACGACATTATTACGCAGACTTTCGTCAATTACATAAGTTATTTTGACTGAAGATATTGAATATTTTCCCACTTAAGCTAACAGTCAGATTTTACTAATTTCTTTAATCCAAGACATGTAGTTGCTCCTTAATTCGTATAGAATAAAGATCAAATCTCAATCTGTCTAAGGAGGGAGCATCCCTTACACGCACAAACAGGTTTTTGAGGGAAGAGTATACACGATATAGCGGTTCCATGACATTTGCTCTGGCGACAATTGCTCAGCTGTAAATTCCTCGCACTAACGGAATGACCAACTTCAACCTTTGATTTATTAAACACTGTAATACTTTAACTTAACCTAACATAAAACCCAATTGCTACCCTAACCCTATATCTTAGACGAAATAAAACCCGGAGCAAATGTCGTGTCACCGATATAACCTACACACAAAAAAAATATCATGAATTTCTATGGTAATAGGCAGGGGCCGCGGAAGGTAACAAAAACGTAAAAATGACCATATGATTGTGATTTTTTGCATGGTCAGCCCCCCACTTTTGGCTCAGCCCCCCCCCCCCCCTCTTTGAAAACCGTTCCGCGGCCCCTGATATGGATCTGTTCAGTTTTGGGCCAACATTCTGAGGGTAATATCTAGTGACCAAATCTTCCAATATTACTCATAAGAATGCCCCACAGTTAAAAGAAGTCCACTTCAATATTTCCCGTTCAATTTTTTCAAGGAGGCAAAATATGTGTAATTAATGTAATAGTTCATGTGCTTATTTCTGTGGACTTTGGGGTTAACTTCACTCAACCGGTATATTCGACATGTACAGCACAATTCAACGATAGTAGTGAGATAAGAGTTAATATCTTACTTTGAGCGGCTTGTAATTGTGTAATGGCCACATAGCCTACAACTGGATGACCCTCCTCGCTTCGACCTAGATGAACCTATAATAAAAAGAACATAAATATGTACATTAATCAAGATGCAAGCACTCGTTCAACTCAATAATAAGATTTGCAAGTATCAAAATGTCTTTTAAGAACAAATTACTTTTAAGTTGTATCGATAGACTTATAAATACAATGAATATGCTTCTTTTTCCAACCTTTATCATAATATATGAGCTTACATATTGTTACACAAAAACGACAAGCAAATAGATCGAAGAATCATAGTGAATTATTATAATTAGGCAAAGATAAACAACGGAGGAAGATGTGCTGTGCTAAATGAACCAAAACAAATGTAAATTAATTATTTACCGGTTCGTTTTTGTACATGTAGGTTAAATGTTGCATGAAAGCTTTTATGTCATTAAGTGGAAAAGTCACAACGTAACTTTGATTAGTTCGATCAAGGTACGGTGGAGGCAAAGAGCAAACCGAAGTGAGCATCTCTATTCTATCAAGGCCTGCTTGGCGACATTCAATCCATATGTTTCAATTGGTTGTTGGCCTGTACACCAGGAGGGCTTTATGGATTCTGCTTTAATTAAATGACAGTATGAAGATCTACCAAAAGTACTGATTAACACAACATACGTCCTCACACGTTGCTCCCTAAAACCAATCTTTATCTGACTTTTATTCTACTGAAATATATTTGCCAAAAATGTGACAATTTCAAACATTGACAAGTATATAATTCATGCATCTCTTCATGTATTGTTTTCTGTATACTCTTTAATTGTTTAATAATGTTGAATGTTGATAAACAATTTTGAAATAGATTTCTTGTTACTTTAATTAAGAATTGTTGTTGACTTAAGTCCTGCTTTTCATAGATCTATTTAGAATTTTCAGCATACATTTCCAGATTATTTGGAGTGTATTGATCATGATAAACTTTGATTTTAATTGATAAAGATATACATATGGCAGCAGTGACAAAAATCTAACGAATCTAGGGACATTTATTTTAGTCCTGCTTTAATAATTGCTCTTTAAACACGGCGCTTTTCTCATCTCCACATCAAACTCAAATAATATGATTGTGTCTGTTTTGATGGCATTACGAGGAGAAGGGATTGAACCTAAGAAAGATTTCTTTCCAAGACACTTACTTAGAAACTCAATTTTAATGGAAATATATATTGGATATCTGATCTTTAAAAAAGAGCAATACGATGATATCATGCATCAATGATTTCACCATATGTCTCATAGAGAAAATGTATCATCAAAAGATGTACGTAACAAGTAAAGAAATAATTCTTTCAAAAAAAGTGAAACCACTGTATTATGAGCACGAGCTAAACACATTAATCTATGTACACCATACGACCGAATACCGATGAGAGAACCACGGATTCTTGATAAAAATAAACGAAAGGAGAGGAATCTAAAATTGGTATTCACTCGAGACCCCATGAAATATGACTACAAATGACGTCATTACTAGGTACTCAATAACAGATGGAACGTTTGCTAAATACTATGCAACCCAATAACGGGTGGTTAGTGGTCTAAACTATGTGTTATTTGACCTATACCGATTTAAAACAGAAATATCCATTGGAAATAAGACAAAAAATATGTCTACGTCGATTGTAAACAATCTTTACTTAATCATGCAAAGCTTTCAGCCACTTCTCCCATCATTTTCATTCATTTATGAGTCCGACATGTTTTGTCCAGATTAGAGATATCGATTTCTTTTTAACATTTTAAATGCACGGAATAATCAAGATATGATCACAATGTATAAAACAAAATACAGCGACATTCCAGTTTCCCTAGGAAATATAGCCTTCTCAACAACTTGTAGAATCTTAAGTAGTTTGGCCATCCCTCTTCGTTTGGCAGGCGAATAGAGCTGGTTAATTGGGAGTATTCGGTCGTTGAGATTGGATCTATCCGACCGAATAAAACAATTACATCCCAGAAATTAATCGAATCAGGAAATCTCCTACAACCAGCCATGTTTTCCCCGGTTGCATGCATCCCAAGAGCATTGACCAGCCTATACCTGACCTTCTTTCAAGACCTCAAAATATTTTCTGATATCATGAACTTGATTTTTTTATATACTTTTAAGGTGCCATTTAGAGAAAAAAAAATCACACAAAATGTACAAATGGAATTTTGGATTTTTGGGGATTTTTTTTAAATACTTATTTATAAACATTAAAGGCGTAAACACGATTGACTAAAACAAGTTATGTATTTGTTATTATAGGTATAAAAATTCAATTTTCAGTAGTTTCATAGCACATCATAAACACAGTGGGGACGAAAAACGAAACATTCATTCATTTCATCCGGTGGAAAAGTTTAGAAATATCATTGAAATGCTAATTCATTCGGCAGAATTTGTATTTGAATACGAAGGTATCTCATGAGATATGAAATGAAATATACTTTTCAGACCTTTTGCTAAATTTTAGTGGAAGTTTATGACAACAGCCCCTCAAAAATAAATAAAGGACTTTTAATTTATTTTATAAATTTAAGTTTATTGCATCGGGTGGAAGTGTAAGGAAACAAAGGTGGAAAATGGTGTCTATGTTTCTAAGTGAACACGTTCATCAGGATCCAAACACTTATATTAGACCTAAACACTTTAGACACTAAAATGGAAGGTGAGTAAGATGCGGAGAGTGTGTATACATTATAAATGGTTCTGGGTGTGTTCAATGTACGTGTGTGGGCGTGAACACTGTGTGTGCGTGTTGAATAACAAAGTGATGGAGGGTGTGCTTAGGTGTGTGTGGAGGTCGGATGGATGCACACATTTTTGCGTCAAGAAGAAGATTGAAAAATGAAAAATATGTATGTATGTACAGATGAGATTAGATTAAAGAGGAGGAAATAATGGAAATGAACAAACAGTAAGAAGATAGAAAATAAGATATGGAAGGAAATGGAGAAGAATAAGAGAGGGGGAGAGAGAGAGACCGAGACGGGTGATAGATGAAGAGCGGGAGAAATGAAGAGAGGGAGTGAGAAAGGGGAAGAGAGAATGATAGGAGATTGTTCTTTTACTTGATGAAACCAAAATTCATGAAGAATAGATATGTTCAATCAATTTGCCTCGCTGTATTTCAATTTGAAATTTCATTCATATATAGACATATGGAAATGCTATTTGAACCGCTTGATTGGAATTTCGTCTGCAGGAAGACATGCTCCATGAAGTAAAAAGACACTATTGATTCAAGATGCATACTACCTTGAAGAAGAAACGAAAAATAAGAAAAGTGATGTCTAAATAAGAAGAAATGCATTGACTGCCAAGAAAATTAAGTTACAATGCTTACTTGGTCGTCAGATGTTTCTGATTTTTTTAAATAATATATTTAAATATCATGAATTCAGGAACACAATTACATCCAGGTTGATATATACGAGGGTAAATTATTTGTAGCACAGGTTGATTAAAATGTATGATATCTGAGATCTAGAAGAGTTTGTCGATATGAAAAATGATTGAATTATCAATTATTATATTCTTTGAATAGAAATAATCATACATAAAGTATGTTCGTGGTGGTAATAAATGCGATGTTGGTTCTACTGCTGCTGCTGCTGCTACTTCTGTTAACGGAAGAAAAGAAAAAAACAACCGATATCACTTTATTCTTTATGTTTACAAATACTGTGAGTCTCAATTTACGCCAATATATCTTTCTTTTAAAAGTTTTGTGTCCATACTTCCATTACCCTTTATATTTTCTAAGTCGTAACAGCCAACGAGGCTTGATCACAACCGGCAGCCATAATCAAAACAATAACCTTCCAATCCAAATAGAATTATAATCATGCTGATTTCATTTTCATAGTGCCACGTGTTTGCATTGGAATTAATCTCCTTATCCCGCCTGTTCTATTTATGTCATAAAGGTTCAATCACTGTTTGATTAAATTGCTCGCGTTAAACCCCGTTTTGACACGCCAGTCAGTCATTCGTTCCAAATCTAACGCTGACTTTGTTAAAGATGCAAACCACCTATCTCAATTTTTAGGAAGTTTATCGTTTTCATCACAGACTACATGGTATGATTCGTGAGGGATTGGGACAAGGTTAAAAACATGATAATCTGTGGTCGGAAATAATTGAATCAACGTATTTTAATGAATTTTATATCGGTATACATTGTGTTCATCATAATGTTATTTTTGGCCAATTGACAAACCACTTTTGAGTCTGCTACACAAAATACCAATATTCATCATATTATGACAGTATTCCTAAACGTCGAAACGGAGCATTGCTATGTTCGCTTTTAATTTGAGTTTTATTGAGTGATCGTGAGTTGGAGACAGGGTAAAATATTATTGAATGTTAGGCCAACCACAGAAAATGACACGACGTGTGCTGAAAAAAAAAACCCGCGGATTACTTTCACCTTTTTATCTAGTAATATGCACGAAGCTCTCGGGACCAGTATGGTCATTAAAATCCACTTAATCCAATGAGATTTTGTGTCCATGGACAAACTGTATGATAAAGATTATGAATTATTGATGAAAATGGGAGATACCAAATGATGCTTTGCAATTATACAGGGATATATATTTTATAATGAAGTATTATTTATGCACCACGCCTTTGAAAGGATGAATAGTGCTTAGAAATTAACCGCGTATCATTTTGATTGGATTTTGCATTGTTTGGATTGTATTTAATACATAACGAGGTTACAGCATTAAGGCACTGCTATGAAAATAGGTTCTTAAAACTGTCACCAGTCGCTATTAACTAAGAAATTCTGTTTGTTCATTTTTTCTGATATGTATATATATATATTATGTATGTAAACATATAGCCCAGACTACCAGAATTCGCAAGATCTGTCGAATTTAGACGAGCATTACGAAAAATGCAACATAAATCGAATTCGTGTAACTATATATATATTGGAAAGCTGATATTAAGCTAAAATTCCTTTCAAATTCATAACTACATCTTTAATTTCATTTTAATATCATTACAGGAAATATCATTGTCATCTTTAGAAATCGTTTTTGATAATTGCATAGAAAAAAGTCTAACACTCTTCTCAAAACAAGACCAGTTAAAATAAACAAGGGTCAAAATAGTAATTTAGGATGAATGCACATGGCAGATGTGACGCTTTCAATATTACACGATATTTTAAAGACAAAAGGACGTCTTAAACATAACATTGAAAGTGACTTATCAAATCCATTGTGCAGTTTCAGCTGGAAATGCTTTATTTTACCAATTAGAGTCGCCGGATCAACCTCTTCAAGTATACCACGTGTCATTGACGACAAAGAGTGACGTGTTTTGTTAATTAACAATTCTTACCGTCTCACATGAAAGAAACATGATTAACAAAGACGTAAGCTGACTGACTACATCAGACAGTGGGATTACCTCCAGCCGATATTACAGGTAGTACTGTCACACCAACGAAACCGACTTCAGACCCACCAAAGCTATTTTAATGTGACTGCAGCATAACAGTAATAAACAGGAGGGATATATAGGCCAACAGGGGTAAAGTTATGCACTTTGACCAGGTTCCCGTAACACAAAAGTTAGCGATTAATCGTACGCTTGATTTTCACGATTAATTAATAGTAAATTGCAGTCAATGCAATCAATCATAAAAAAGGGTTCTACGATGATTGGTAAGCTTTATGTTAAGCCCCTTTCACAATTGGTGGTGCGACTGCTTACAATCGTTGCGATTCTGTGCAACATAAATTGTGGCCAAATGACGAGCAATCGTGAAAGCCCCTTTACGGGCAACAGGTTGTGCCCATGTGATCATTCTACAACCACGTGATATATGGAGAAGTGGGGTATCCGGTAGGAGGCAAAAGCCAATACAGTATGCCCAGCAATTAGAGTTTGGCAGCTCTTGGTGGAATACTCCCCAGCGAGTGGAGAAAGGGCATTCATCGTCAACGGGGTAAAGATATATCTGTAAAACAGTGAGAAACATCTTCCCACTATACCAATATTGATACACTCCCAGGTTACTTGCCTTTGTCTAAAATCTATTTGAATTGACCAAAAAGGGTAAGTTCAGTGATATGGAGAAGATAGTAAGCCATATGCAAGTAAAGAAATGCAAGATGTGCAACTACAAGAAGCTTTCTTATCGCGATGATCATGAGGAGCTATGGTCTGATTTCCAAAATCCTTACATAAATCAAAGATTTGTAAATTGAATGCATTCAAAGACGTATTTTTCTTCCTGTTTTAATCTTAAGCTTAAAACTCTGACTATCGATAATGCAGTGATTCTTAATTTGTAGCTCAGTGAACAGAAATTGACCCTGTGACTTGCGACACCACTGTATAATGAAAGAAATTCACACGGCCATATATCTAAAAACAAATATATTCAATATCTCGCTCCAGTCTATCTCACTTTGTCTACATACCCATAATGTGGGTGGAAACACCCCAAAATAAACAAATAAAATATAATAGAATTAGGGATGTTATGGAATCAAATATGTTGTTATTTTCGATTGTGTAGATTTCAGTAATGACAATAGTGTGTATGCCAGGTTTATGCATCATGGATTGACGAACGAAAAAAAAAAATCCTTTTTTGGTGGGTTGGCTGATTATGATGATTATATACTACTACTACTACTACTACTACTACTACTACAACTACTATACTAATAATTGTAATCGTTATTAATAGATCTAATAACAGTTTGAAAAAATGATGACAACGATAATAACTGGATTTATAACGTCTTTTAGCGGAGGAAACATCATCTTATTACAATATTTTACCGTATAAAAGCCAATCAATTCAAGCCAGCATAAGGTTTGAAACATAATAATAGTAAAGCCTATACGTTTCCATTTTATGTTAATTATGTTTATATTGTTTACGTTGGTAAAAGTAACATTATACGGGATGATTACTACATCACAATATCAGTAGCATATGGTTTTCTTTGGCAAAATGTGATCTTCATTTAATGATGCTGTCTGATTCCATTCATTTGACAGCTCTGCGACCCCGAATACATGAAATCGCAGCAAATAATGTGAAAATTTAAATCGTACCCCGTAGCCAACTACGATGCCACCCCCACACCTCAAGAAAATCGTAGGGTAATCAATCCTACGATTACGGAAGCAAATGTAAACTAGACATGGCACAAAAAATGGGAAAGTCACAAGAGATATGCATCATCGAATTCATTTTCCTTCATAAATCCACATGTACCACTTCATAAGGTGTTCATGTAATTCCTCTTCCCGTAGGATGATTTCGAGAACGCTTGATTAAAACGAAATGGGATAAAAGTCTACCGACAACGCTCGCAATCATTAAGACGAGTTTTGCTCCCCTGACTCTCTTTCTCTCTCCCTCTCTCATGTCTTTGGGGCTCCAACATTTCTTTTAAGGAGATACGACGTACCCATTCAAAGCTACCATCAATCTAATTTTGAAAGATGAATCCTCGGGCAAATTTAACCTCTTTCCCAGTCTTGGGGATCATAATCCCTTTAAATACATTAAATACACCCTTCTCCTTATCCTTCCCACCAGTCGTCCTAGTTCAGTGACCATGGTGACTGCTCGTGTGAGCTCTAGTGAGACATGATCATATCGACAGAATCATTCTATTCTCATTTTCGGGTAAGTAATGTAAAAGACACCACATACACACGGATCATCATTTCTTTCAAAATGTCAAAAACCTAAAAGATAAAAGGTCACCATGGCCGAATTTAGATTTCAATTAATTCCAAACCAAAGCAGCTAATTATTATGTGGCTCTCAGAGAGAAGCAGATTGATTACTTTGACATTTTCTGCTACAAGTCGGACTACTGATTTAATGCCTTTCTAATTTAATCTTCGTTAGAACTTATTAACATCGTGAATGTTACCTGGAAACAAGGTCTGTGTAATACATTTAATTCTCCAAAATACACGTCCTTTCACTTCAAAGAAAATGAGGCCTTTGGTTTTATATTTATTATTATTTGCTTCATGGTTGGTTCTTTAGATAAATTGATTCTAGGTATACAGCATTATTCAAATTGAATTACGCTCAGGATATTCAAAGTTAATTCCATAGAGACTCGCTGCGCAGATATCAACTGTATTTGTTCAGTATATACCTTATATTTTTTTTTTAACCAAGGACGTGAGAGGGCACGTCCCTGTTTCAACAAAGCAGATTTGCATAATTATGTTAAGAACAAAATTTTATAATGACTCAAACAATCCAGCATCTAACTGGCCCCGGGTTGACACCAATATCTTACACTCTTTTAATTCCATTTGATTTACATCAATTTAACGTAATACTTATAATTCATCCTAGATGTATTTTTATTTAGTAACCGTATTTTTTTTAAGTGGTCTTTTTGCCCTTTATGCATCACCTTCAATGGTAAAAACTGCTTTAATAATTCATAAAATTTGAAGTCTCCTCCGCTGGCACAGGAGGTTCGCTTCCTTCGAAGATATTGGAATGACTAACTTCCATAAACATGAGCCAAATCGATAACTCATACGTCGATCCCGTGTGTAGTATCAAATCATCTGGCATGGAAGGATAGTTAACATTGGTTGTTTGGAATATAAACAAAAACTAGGAGAACGACGTTCGCAAGATTGTCATTGCCATCGATTTACGGCCCAACAGCTTGCCAAAGAGGGTATAGGGGGAAATTGAGCCCTGCAACCTGCCTGTAACGAATACACACGCGCACACCCGCACACATCCACGTGCACCCACGCACGCCCGCCCGCACACACCCTCCCACACACACACACACACACTCTCTCTCTCTTCTTGTTTCCGATCAAAGAGCTTCGATCTAACAGTCTTGTTTCCAAATCGAGCCAAAAAGAAAGAGCAACATATAGGCCTACAAAATATACAAGTTCAAAAAATTAGCCATCTACAAGGGAATCCCACTGGCTAAAAGTGATAAAATTTAACGAGCAAAACGCTGAGATGTCTTTATAATCTGATGAAAAATAATGAAGGTATTACATTTAAACATTAAGAAATATTATGCGAATTCATTTATATACATGACGTCATGAATAATAGGTGGGCTGATAATGTCATGTTGCCTCTTTTTTTCAAAATTTTTATTTCATGATATCACAAGTAGGCTTTTTCGTTTACGTCTTCCGTGTAACGAGTTCCAACAGTGATTACAAAATAAATCAGTAGTCTGGGCTATATGTTTACATACATAATATATATATACATATCAGAAAAAATGAACAAACATAATTTCTTAATTAATAGCGACTGGTGACAGTTTTAAGAACCTATTTTCATAGCAGGTGAAACGTAACTAATATAACGCTGTCGTCTTTGAAAAAAAATATTCTTTTCTCATACACGCCACATAACAAAAAACAGCTTCTCATACTAGATAATACGATCATACGATATTCATATTTGATATAAAGGGTGTGGTGCCCTATATGAAATTAAGAATTAAAGCTTTGTCAAAAAGATGGAACAAAAAAAACCTGACTTAGTACTGATTCGATTACACACAACACTGTATGCTTTCAATTATTTATAGATGAAATAAAAAAAATAAAAAAATCACTGAAACAGCTTTACATTTAAGAACTGTGCGAGAGCGTATGCCTGTGGGCGGTTTATGGCAATGAGTTCAATAACCGCACGAACATAATCACCCTCGCTTCAATTCATTCACCGTGATTCAAGACACTTCATCCATGATTCAGAACGAACGAGTAGCCATCATAATCATTTTAATGCGATAAAATCAAGAAGTGTTCTTAATGGATTGATCGCCAGAACCACAGTGAGGGTTTCGTTGATGAGAGGAAGGGGAAACATTATCCGAGCACACTACCTATGAAGCTGTCACTTGGTCGAAGGATTTCCCTTTAAAAGTCGAATTCGATATCTCCTGTCTTTGAGCAGGGACACTACTAGGTTAACTTTTGGTAACCTACCTGTCCACGGTTTAAGCAGTGGAGACGGGTGTCTAGCCGCAAGAGAGGGCGTCTAGGGGTTAGTATGCCGTGTAGCATCTCTGACGCGTCACATGTCGCATTCACACATAGTTAGTGGCGTCAATTGCAAAACCACATGATCAACACCAAGGAACAGTCGGTGGCGCCACTCACTGAACGCTAAGTATCCTTGGAATATATCTTAGTCAGACCAAACTGGTTTTAGTTTCCATGTTCATGGGATATGGGGATTCAGCCAGAATATGAATGAATTCTTCATCCGCCTATAGATTTCATTTAACTCTGAACACACACCTGACAAAATGAAGTCCGACATATTCATGCTGAATTTATTCCCCCCCCCCCAATGAACTATAGATTAAGTTGGTACTCCTCCCCCTCCCCCCAAAAAAAACCCAACACTACAACACTACAATGATCATCCCTGTGATACATCGTTGAGACATGCACGTTTGCATGGGTTGTATATTCCTTCTCTGGAATTCTTGTCTTCAAAATCAGATATGCTAAAGGAAGATAGTTCGAGTGAAACAAAACTGCTGTAGTGAAGTGATGTAAACCTTAAACCTTTTGTCGAACTACGAAAGGCAAATGGCCTCTGGGAGAGGGATTGGGGTGGTGACTTCACCAATCTATCCTCCCATGTATACAAAAGAATATGTACATTTACATTACAACTTGTACAACAATGGCCCATCAACGTAATTTAATCCACTAATGCATTTACGTCCTTGTTTAAAGCATTATTTGTAATTGCAATCATTTCATGGTTCAGAATATACCTATCGTAAGGGTAATATGCACATAAACCATAGCTGCAGGCCAAAGGTGGCACGACCTTCTTCGCCTTTCTTAGAAATTAGCTTTGATAAAAGAGCTCTACCAGGAGACGGGGTTAGCGATTATTGAGGATTCCTGGTAATTACGATGCCTGGCGCTATCCTGAGACAAAAGAGCTTTAAATACTATTAGTAAAAAGAAGTAGAATAATTCATTCTTTGTCGAGCTAGAATACCTAATGAACAACTGATAAGTCGAAAGAAAATAAAAAAGAATATGCAATAAAAAGGTCGTTATGGGCTCTGTATGTCTGGTGAATGTCTCGTTGATGAATCGCCTTACAATGGAACATATCAACTTTCAAACATTATCGTCTCGAGATAATGTTTCTGGCATGTTCCTGAGCTCCTTCGAAAATGAATAATGCAAGACTGGCGATAAAATAGTTGTAAGATATGAGAGGATATTCAAATCTCAAGGTGAAGGGGTGAATCATATATATCCACCAATCCCCAAAAGACAGTGTTATGTCAAAGGCCAGCGTCTTTCCTTATATTACACTCTTTCAAAGATTCAGTTAGAAATTACAATCCGTATGGTCTATTAAGTCACACATGGATTTTATATGAATAAAACTGTGAAAAGCAAAAATGACATTCTCAATGTTTTTTTCCTCATCACATTACAGCATAATGAGAATGCATTTTAAATGATTTCCCCAAGAGTAATTATAAAATATAATATATAATTTTAAATCACACTGGCAATAATTTTTACTTCTTTTAAACAGCCTATGCTATTACAGAATCAGTGAAGCTATGCGTTCTTTATATCGAAGTTTTTCGCAATGCCATGTGTATTTCGATACCCAGATTTCCACGACATCAATTAATAAATGACATTGTACATGTTGTAATGATACCAATGAAAAACTTCTGCTATTAGCAATAATCACAAAACAGAATTATGGAACTTTTTTTTCTTGAAGACAATAATTATATTCGTGTAATTTGGGAAACCGCCATTTTAAGCAGAGTGCTTAATATCAATACAGGGCCCTGTTGCAAAAAAGTTTATGTATTGATTTATGTCATGATTTATGTCACGATTTATGTCATACAGCATAAATCATGACATAAACACAAATATTGACATAAATCCGTTGCATAAAGCTTTATGTCATAAATCACGACATAACATCATGACATAAATCCATTTGAATGACATAAATTTATGTCGTGATTAAAATCAAGACATAACCTGCGGCTTTCTGCAATAAGTGACTTAAGGGTAATTTTAGGATTATTTTTTATAATTATGCCCTTTGTAATTTTGATGATATATTGAGTTTTACTTGGAGTTTCGAAATAATTTTTGTGTCATTGGATAGCCCAAGATGTATTCTTTCAATATTAAAAAATATAATTATCGTAAATATTTCCCTTATTTTTATAAGCAAAGCTAGGCCTAAGCATAAAAGTTATTGTGCTTATTTTTTTAGGATAGGACATTTTCCTTAGAATAATATTATAATTTAATATATCAACGTCTCATGTTTTTCAAGCACCACCCCTCCCTTCCGAAATAATGATAATAACTTTGACTTTCGGTCTAGAATCGCCCCTTTTGTGCTTAATTCAGATGTGATTAAACAAGAAATTTGGTACACACATTGGATGACTTCAAGTCCGGTGTTGGCGTTGGTGTTGGAATTGCGATTGCTTCCCCTAGCTCCAAAACCTATTTTGTGTGTTAGAAATCATGTTGCCATGGTAACGGCATATTATATGACAAAAAATTGGTAAAATACTTTCAGTTTTAATTTCTTCATAAATTTTCAACCAATTCTCTTGGAATTTGGTTCACACATTGAGTGAGAGGTAAAGGTGTGAGAGACACATATTTTGTGTGTGTTGGAAGTTGTGTTGCCATGGTTACAACATATTATAAGCCCCAAATTGGGTAAAAATATATTGGTTCCAACTACTTGATTAGTTTTCAACCAATTCTCATGAAATTTGGCTCACACATTGGTCTCGAGGTAAAGACAAATACAGGACATTTTTTTACATGTGTCGGAAATCGTGTTGCCATGGTAACATTATATAATATGTCAATACCACTGTCACCCATCATTTATATTTTTTCATCTTTGAGCACCTGGCCATTTTCTGTCTATCTCTCTCTCATCAAATGTAATCCCCCCCCCCAAAAAAAAAAAAATGCTTTATCCTCTTTCCCCCTTTCATTATCATCCTCCCTCCGAGATTGGCCCACTATCATTCTCGGAACTTATCTCTTCAATTCTCAATACATCTATCTCTGTTAATGACTCCTTCACATTTATAGTACTTTTTCTTTCCCTTTCCCATTCTACTTCACCTCGCCCCCCCCCTCTCATTATTCCCTATATATATATATATATCTTTGCATCTCTGGATCTTTCTCACTTTTATATGAATTTCCTTTTAATTTCTCGCCCTTCCTACTTCAAATCTTCATCTCAATCAATTATTTTCCTAATTTGACAATTTATGGGACAATATTCAGAGTTCATAAAAAAACAATCATACAATTTTCTACAAATATTAATTACTATTTTTAGGAGGGAATCAAGTGTGTTCTGAGGGGCAAATCATATTTTTACCACACCCCACCCCCTCCCGATTCAATAAAAAAAAACGAACAAAGAGATGAAGCAAAAAGAATGACATTTTATGTAAATTTTATTACTTTTAAAATAAAATCACACTAAAATTTGTAAAACAATGTAATCTTGTTACCTGTCCCATGTCCTTTAATCATGACTGTATAAATATGATTCAAAGGTCAAATCCACCCCAGAAAATGTTGATTTAAATAAAAAGAGAAAAATCAAACTAGCAAAACGCTGAAAATTTCATCAAAATCGGATGTAAAATAAGAAAATTATGACATTTTAAAGTTTTGCTTATTTTTCACAAAACATTGTATGCACAACTCAAACGAGACAGTCGATGATGTCCCTAACTCACTATTTCTTTTGTTTTTCATTGTTTGAATTATACTATATTTCTTCTTTTTTTATAGATTTGACAATAAGGAACAACTTGACTGATCATATAGTATTAAACAATGCTCATTCCACATGTTCAGGGAGGAATTAATCGTTCTTTCACTTGACAATGAGGAGAAAAATTGAATATTCCATATTTCATATTATAAAATACCAAAGAAATAGTGAGTGGATGACGTCATCAGTCACCTCATTTGCATACCCACCAGAATGTGCATATAACTGTTTTGTGAAATTAAGCAAAACTTTAAAATGTCATTACTTTCTTATTTTACATCCGATTTTGATGAAATTTTCAGTGTTATGCTTGTTGGATTTTTCTCTTTTTATTCAAATCAACTTTTTGTTGGGGTGGACTTGTCCTTTAAAGAGGTACATGGATTCAAATAAAACATATTATTTATATCCTAAATGAATACAATACATGTACCTCAATCAAGTGTACAACTACAAACATGATACATAATAATACATCTTAAAAAACAAGAATAACTAAATCCTATTTTTATGCTTAATAAATATTTTCATTTAAAAGAGACAAATATTTATGTAATATCATGAAGAGGAACTCACAGTGATGTTATTTATTCTTCTCCTTTTCTCCTCTTCCACCCCTCCTCTTCTTTTTCTTCTTCATCTTCTTCTTTTCCTCCTCATTTTTGGTTGTCTTCTTTTCTACTTATAATTCATTTGTATTATTATGACCTATCATCATTAACATTATAATAATTTTATGATAACAATCATAAAAAGATATCCACAATGTCAATATAATGATTATTATCTCTGAAAAAATGAAAATTAGTACTTTTGCTAATTTTCAAATCTTAAAGCGAATACTTCAGGGTACAACCAGATAGTTCCCTTGCCATGTGCAACCAGGTCCATGTCGTCACGTCTTCAACAGTCTTGACTCTTGAATAATCTGAAATTATAAGAATAATAAGTGAAAACAACTTTAGCAACTCAACTTTATAATAGTAGAGTGTTCACATACATGTGCATGTATGATGTATCTCTTCAAGATTATGAAAGAGCCTTTTGAGATTGCAATCACAGGCTTAAATAAAAAAAATGTATATAATGTAAAATAAAAAATGGGTTAATAGTCTCCGAATATTATTTTGTATACCCTTATATGGTTGTAAGAATATATTTCATTTCAATCAAGTCATTGGAGAAAATGTTCATATTTGGCGAAAAAATACAACAACACAAAATTGAGGTCAAGGTCATGTTTATGTTATCAACTTGCGACCTCTCCCTTCTACTCCTACCACTATTTTATTCCTAAATGCACTTATATTGTGTTTATGCTTGTAAGCTCACATTGTTAGTCTCTTTGTTGAGATGAATTGTATGAGATGAATTGTAAAAGAGATTCATATTTGAAAATGAATGATATATAACAGTACATCACATTTACAACCGCTCTTAAAAACAATAAAATAAATTAGAATAAATATTACCGTATAGTATACTTGTATTTACAAGTAGAATATTCAATAAACACAACTTTATATAAAAACTTACCTTCATACTAAAAGAGATTTCTTGTTCAATGGCACACAGTGGCAGAGTGTCTGGACTTCCATCTCCTTCCAGTTGCAATCCCCCTCTTTATTTCTACCTCTTCTCACCGTTTGTGTGGTTCAACTGTTAGGAAAGTGAATACAAAATTTTTAATAGTGACATATGAGAATGAATTCATATTTACATTTTGAATAAACAACTGAAGTTCCTTCTTTAAAAAAAATATTTTAATCATTACAGATTTTGTCAAATATATTTGACAGGGGTGTTGGGACAGTTTCACTGGCTATTTTCAGAACTGTGTAAAAATGAATTCTATCCATGAGTGCATTGAGAATACTAATCAAAGGCAAATAAGGTCTAGTCATTCAACCTTGAAATGGTTTGATGAAAACACTAAGAAGGTTCAAATTTGAACCTTAGGGGTTGGTACAATAAGGAGTGCCAATGAGCGCAATTATGCTCATTTGTGCACCTTTATGGGTGTAGCAGATTTGAACCATGTAATAAAGGTTAAAAGATTTGAACATTTTTAATGTTTAAGTAATACTATCATGCACCTTAAAAGGTAAAATGTTGCCCCTTTTATTGTGCAAACGAACATTTCTGGGTGCAAACAATAATGACAAGGTCAATTTTTGCACCTTTATCACATATTGCAAGGAGAGTACAAGTGTTTCATTAAGGCTTCAAATTCCTTTTTTCTTGTAGAAAAATATGTTAGAAAAATGATTTACACACGCAATATGTGAATACTTCTAATGAAGATAGGTTTTGATAGGTAAGAAAATTGTAGGCCTTATAATTCTATTATTTATACAAAAATTTGGGATTTAAAAAAATTCAAATTGCCAAGGTTTTTTTTTTCTAAAAAAAAGCACCCCTTTAATAATTTATCTGAAAAATCCTTTAGAGTAAATAGGTAAAGGAAATAGAAAATAGTATAAAAAATTCTTGATAACAGTCACCAAGAGAATTTCAATTATCATGGTTATTTTTATTCACAGATCAGAAACCAAATCTTGTAGTTACCGGTAATGGAAATGCCTTTTCTCCAAACATATTACTTGTGCATTGGTTTAAAATTAATAGAAAAGGCATTTGATAAGGTTTTTAACCTGTTAAACAAATCAAAGAACTAAAATGTGCACTATATCCTCAGAAGTGTATTAAACTTAGCAAACAGGTAGCTTGTCTACAGGCCAGCAGCCAGCTTGCAGAGAATATATTCAAATCAGAAAACACAGAGGATACATACATGTAGATCTCTTTTTTTTTGACTGCATGTTCAACTCATTGCTTTTGTTAAAAATTGGAAGAGTCTAAAATATAAATCGAAGATGTACATTAATATCTATATTAGATATCAACATACAAGTTTTTTGTGAAATTACATGTCTTTTCAGTTCAGTGTTTAAATTAATTAGTTCAGTGCATAATTCTTCTCCCCCCCCCTTCTTTCCCATCCTGTTCAGTAGTCTCCAGTCTTTGTTAACACAGAGGGTGTCCCAGGGTTTTTTATATTATTTTATCACAATACACACCAATCATTTCATTTTTTTTTTGCTTAACAGAGAGGGACCCCCCCCCCCAACTCGCTCCTAGGGCTAGGGTCTAATACTCTACATGTTATTGTAGTGCACATCTTCCAACTGATGAATCTTGACTAGATCTAGGCCTCTACCCCTGTCATTAGAAAACAATATTAGAGCTAGACTACCCTATTCCATAGCTCTATCATAAACCCAGGGGGCTCCACCACCGTAGCGTAGGCAGCAGAGGCCCCGCCTTCCAAAGGTCTAAGTTAGAACCTACAGTACTAGACTCAATTTGAATTTTAATGTCAGAGTTAAGAAGCCAGGCTAAAGATTAGACATAGAATGGATCTAGAGTAACATTTGTAGTTCTAGTAGATCCATAGTGTTAGATAATCTATGATAGATAGGCCCTACAAATGATTAGCTTACTAATGATGCAAAGACAGTTTCAATTTTGGGCCCTAGAATATACAAATAAATTACAAGCAATCGCTCGTTCTGCCTGAGCTACATCTATTTCAGATCTCTTGTATTGCTAAACTAGATTGGGTCCCGAATTAGGTCTCGATTTTGATCTATAATAAAAGCATGAATGGAAGGAACCCAAGCCAGACCCGGTCCAGGGGCAGGGCTGCACCACCTCATTCCCTGACCAGAACCAAGGCCCAAACCGGGGTAGGCCTACATGTAGATCTAGTAAAGCAGTAATACAATGGTAGAGCCAGCTCGGCTAACCAAGACAAATTAAAATTTCTTAGATCTATATCTAGACCTGGGAGGTCTACATCGGCGGATCCAGGGGGGTGGCGCAGGGGGCGCGCGCCCCCCCTAATATTTGAGCGGCGCCGCTAAAAAAAAAAAAAAAAAAAAAGTAAAAGAAAGAAAAGGCGCCGCTTGAAAAAATAAATATAAAGGAAAGAAAAGAAAACTACCTTTTTTCCAACAACTTCGCCGGTAGCAGTGCGCTGCCTGCATATAACTGGTGCCAATTAAGAATAATCAGCGCCACCTAAATCTAAATCGGCGCCGGACAAGAATAATCAGCGCTATTTGGTTATGAATCGGCGCAAGTCAAGAAAAAATGACACTACCAGAGTCTTAACCGGCGCCAATTAAGGATAATCAGCGCCACCTAAATCTAAATCGGCGCCGGACAAGAATAATCGGCGCCATCTGGTTATAAATCGGTGCAAGTCAAGAAAAATCGACACTGCCAGAACCGGCGTCAATCAAGGATAATCAGCGCCACTTAAATCTAAATCGGCGCTGGACAAGAATAATCGGCGCCATTCGGTTATAAATCGGCGCTGCTAGAGGCTTAACCGGCGCAGATCAAGAACAATCAGCTCCACATCTAAATCGGCGCCGGGCAAGAATAATCAGCGCTATTTGGTTATAAATCGGCGCCAGTCAAGAAAAAAATCGGCACTGCCAGAGTCTTAACCGGCGCCAATCCGGGCGCCAATCAAGGATATTCAGCGCCACCTAAATCTAAATCGGCGCCATCTGGTAATAAATCGGCGCCGGTAAAGAAAAATCGACGCTGCCTGAGTTCTTAACCGGCGCCGATCAAGAATAATCAGCTCCACCTAAATCCAAATCGGCGCCAGTCAAGCATAATCGGCGCCTCCTGGTTCTAAATCGGCGCCAGTCGATTATGAATTGCCGCTACCTGAATCTTACGTGACGTCTGTAAAAATAATCAGCACTACTTGTTTGAATCGGTGCCGGTCAAGACAAATCGGCGCTGCCTTTGTCTTAACCGGCGCCACCTAAATTTAAAGAATGATCAGCGTCCCCTGTTTCCAATAAATAGGCGCCGGTAGAATAATGAAGAATGGCCTATTGCCAACCAAATCTAGATCGTCGCCGGTCAGGAATGATCAGCGGCACCTAGCTGGTTATACATTTTATTGTTGAATGGTCATAATGAATAACAAAGCTTATCGCATGCCCTTACAGAGTGGACTAGGGCAGTTGCCCACAGATGTCATGAAATCTTTAATTTGTTATTTTAAGAAATCCAAGAATCATACAAAAGTGTAGAGCAAATCCTTTAATTTTGATCTTATTTTCCAACGCTTTAGTAAAAAAAGGTCAGGTCAGTCACTTTTCTTCTTTACACATTCCACATTGTGCCACCTCTATAGCCTTTAGTGTAAGACAGCTACTCTAATGTTTTATGAAGATGATTCGATATTTTATTCCAAAACGTTGCTTATACCGGGAGTGTATAATTACGCAACCATGCAGACGTATATTCGTTAGACCTTAAACCACTAAATATCATTTTCAATGTGTAAATACAGTTTGTCATTACCTTTGTTTTAACGTTTAAATGTTTACGCCACAAAATTTGATTTATTTTCATCTTCCATTAAGTTAAATTTTATTCATCTGATCACTCAGGAAGAAGTTTAAAACAAAGATAACGATACCTATAAAACTGGTGAACTTTTTCCAAAGCTCTGTCTTGAAAGATCTCTTTCTGAATTCAACTCATAAGCATTATATCCAGTTTCATTAGATTTAGTGAAAAGCATCACAATATATAATTCTGTATATAGGCCTAAACATCATGTACATGAAAATTGAATGAAATTATATAAACCTGGGTTGGTGATGTATTACAAATGATTCACGATGACTTGTAGTATCATTGTATATGCAGTGGCGTCGATCCGGGGGGGGGGGCAGGGGGCGATCGCCCCACCAATGAAAATATTTGGTTTGGGAGGCAAACATATCGTTTTGCCCTCCCCCAATAGTTCCGCATGTGCAAAAATAAAATAAGATGGTAATGTTACACAGAAATCTGCAAGTGAGATAGAGCTACACAACTCGTTCTTTATTTAAAATCGTGCAAATTGTCCGCTTTACAGATTGGAATATAAACATTTTCAGCTCGCGCTTCGCGCTCGCATCATTTCTGTAGCAAAACCCCATACTTTTCATGATTAAATATATGTGAATAGAATGTCCCGTTTTCAGTTCTAATCAAAAGAACTCCCGCTTCGATTTGCAATAATCTTTTATTTGATATAATCTTGTTCTCTATTAAAAACGTCCATTAAACTGTCATTTTTTCAGATCGAAATATCAAAATTTTATGCTCACGCTTCGCGCTCGCATCTATTTTTTTTTAGATACCCATCTTAATCATTGCTACCAAAATGCATAGAATATAAACCTTTCTGGTCAGAATATAAAGAAATTTTAGCCCGCCCTCGGCACTCGCATTATCTGTGTAGTGAGATATGTATCCTTCTCATGAGTTACTACAAACAGTCATAAACAGGCACCTTTTTCCTTTTTAAAGGTCAGTATACTATAAAAATTTCAGCTCGCGCTTCGCGCTCGCATTAATTTGTTGGTGAGATGTGTGTCTCTATCTCATGAGTCATACAGATATATATGTATGTATATATATATATATATATATATATATGAATATATATATATATATATATATATATATATATACCTTTTTCAACATTTTCTTTTATGGCGCCGGTGAAGTGCAAAAATTTTTGCGCCGCTGGGCAGTGCGCCCCCCCTTTCGCAAAAAGCTGGATCCGCCTATGGTCTTGTGACTAGTCTAAGTCTAACTAAGACCCTAGATAGAAAACTAGATCAGAATATATCTACTGACTACTGCAGATCTAGACTAGAACTTAAAAGGGGCCAAGCTAATATAGCTAATATAGGCTTTGGGCCTGGCCCTGTCTACCTCAGGCGAGGGCTCGTATACTATAGGCTCCAATACACTTCACTACCGCTACCCTCCACTCAACATATCTCATTTGTATCTGATAGTGGAGCGGACGGTAGCGGTAGTGAAGTACGTACTATCTATAGTGGAGCCTATACATGTACGAACCCTCGCTTGAGGTAGGCCATACCTAGGCTCTACTCTCTAGCCTAATTCTTTTTTATCTACTAACATAGGCTCTGTTATAACTTATTATAGGTCTGGCCTGGCTAGGCCCTAACTTATTCTTACTTAGTTTGTCTTAGACTTTACTGAGGGCTAGAAAGTCTAGGGCCTGGCTCTGACGCGACGGTCAGTGAGTGACAGAGCTGGATAGACTCTAGTCTAGGCCCTAACTAGAGGGTCTAGACTAGTCTAGTCGAATCTAACATTAGGCCTAGACTAGATCTAACTTGTTAACGTTAGAATTTAGACTCTAGAAAGACTACCAATATACTGACTAGATTTAGAATTTTCCAGAAAGGGCGGGGGTGCTAAAAAAAAACCCTTAAAAATCAATGTCTAATATGTCGTGAAGATGAATTAAAACTGTTTTCTGTCGGTGTTCATTCCACGCATGTTCATCCGACATGCATGTTCATCCGACACGCATGTTCATCCGACACAGGAACCTTAAAAACAATGTCCAATGTCGTGAAGATCATTTAAAACTGTTTTCTGACGGTGTTGATTCTATGCATTATTTGTCTGTGTCAGACGCCGGAACCTCCGGCTAGCACTGCCGGCGTTGTACGGCTAAAAGCAGCCGGAGAGTTTACAAGCAATCATTGCATAAAATTGACGGCGATAATGATTAATTTAAAATATCTCTTTATACTAAGAAACTTTAATTTTTAGTCAGAACGTGAGATAAATCGGCATACTCGTGATATAGGCCCCGCTCGAGAAAAAAATTGTAATCGATCATACCTCAATATCTAGGTTGCTAACTTCAGCTCACTATATATACTCGTGATATAGGCCCCGCTGCTGTGTTGAATGGCTCAGAATGTCCGTTCGCGGGGCCTGTTTCACGAGTATAATACTATAATCGTTATATAGGCCCCGCACTACGGCAATTCAGGCACTCCAACTCAGTAGCGGGGCCTATATCACGAGTATATTATTAAGCTTGCATCCTAAGATAATCGCGAAACTGGCCCCGTCCAATGCGCTTTTCCCAGCATTCGCACGTGCGTGGGGCTCCGATGACGGCTATTAGTATACTCGTTATCGAGGCCCCTTGCACTGTTATATCATGGAAAATAACGTGGTCGTGGGGCTTGTTTCCCCGGCCGGTGAGAATTATCATGGGCGGCGCTGGAGTGGGGGGGGGGGGGGGGGGGGGAGGGCCTCCAATTTATTTTCCAAATAAACAAGGAGAGAGAATAATAAAATGTGTATGTATTTACTTCTTCAGAAATTTTGTCGATTTACTTATATATTAATACAGTTATTAACTTATTTATTTGTCAATCTATTTATATTGATTAATTAATGTATTTTATTCATTTAATTTATTTTTTTTCTTTTTTTTTTCTTTTGTGATATAGAGAGTCAGAGGTATCATTTATTTCAATCTATTTTAATTGATTAATTAATCATTTAATTTATTTGTTTTCAGTTTTTTTTCTTTTGTGATATAGATAGTCAGAGGTATCATTTATTTCAATCTATTTTAATTAATTAATTAATCATTTAATTTATTTGTTTTCAGTTTTTTTTTTCTTTTGTGATATAGAGAGTAAGAGGTATCATTCGTTTTTAATTATTTTTATGTGTGGAAGTTCACTTATTTCAATCTATTTAATTGATTAATTAATGTATTTATGTTGATTAATTAATGTATTTATATTTATTCATTAATCATTTAATTTATTTGTTTTCAGTTTTTTTGTGATGTCCAATGCGCTTGTCCCAGCATTCGCCGTGTGTGGGGCTCGGATGACGGCTATTGAGCTCGTTATCGAGGCCCCTTACACTTGTTATATCATGGAAAATAGCGTGGTCGTGGGTCTTGATTCCCCGGTGAGTGATATCATGCGCGGCGCTGTCGGGGCCCGGGGGGCTCCAATTTATTTTCAAAAGAACAAGGGAATAATAAAGAAGTGAGTATAAAAACTCTGCATGACAATGGAGTAGGATCCATATGGGCGACTTGTTTTAGGCATGATGTTATCCTTCCAGTTTTCAGAGAAAAATCAACCAGACCCCTCACAACCTGACGCCGCCCTCGTGTTGCTAATATTTTGCTTTTAAAGATCTGCTCTCTGAATAACTTTTGATAAATCCGTGAATGATTCATTCATTTGCTAATCTTTTTGGAGTGTTTTCGATGTAATGTTAGGCCTATATATAGTTATTTTTGTTCCATTATCCATCGTAATTTGTATTTGCTAGTTATATTTGATAACCTCGTTTTATTCAGCATTTCATTTGAATAATTTTTTGCGGGGAGGGAGGTGTCATTAATAATTAAATTGTATAGTTCGTGTATAATTTCCCCCAATCTTTCACTTGACGTAATGCTGCGAATGAATCCATTTATTCATTCATGTATCATAATCTATTTATAATCACCTGGATGTAAGAAGTCAATATACATTTTTTTCAAATCGGCTTTCTTCTCTTATTCAATATTGAATCATTCATCTGGCTTCCTGCGTATTATCAATTTGTATTTTTTTCATTCCTTTCATAAATCCACCCCCCCCCCCCCCGCTTCCCCACTTTTCATCCATTTAAGTTCAGAAAAGAAAACGAATAGGCATATTCATACGGGGAAAATGTATTAATTTTCTTTTGGTCAATTTTATAATTGCTTGAGGGATATCTACGCTATAATTAACTTAATCTATATTTTACTGTGACTTATCCCCCTCCCGGCCCCCACAATTGGGGATAGGCCTATTAATATCTATATTATCTAAGTACGTTAAGTACGTTTTCTCTTTTACCTAAATATCAATTTATTAATCTTTTATTTTTTTAAAAGCTTACTAATTTACCGTTCATTGATATCCCAGTATTTCTTCAGCTAATTAACCTATCAACTTAAATTATTTTCTCATCCTGCATTCATTTTAATCAATCCACTTGAAGATTGTTTGTAACTGTATTTTATGGCATGGTTTTAAAAATGATGGATTTCGATTGTTTGCTGGTATACATGGTATAGTAGGCCTGAAATAACGGCATATCGCATCAACAAATTATTATAAAAAACATTTATTGATCGATCGTCATTTCATTAATTCGCCATCCAAATATTGCATTTTTTTCTTCGCCTATATGGTATTCATTTATTTACTAATTCATACACCCTCGCCCCCGATTTTATTAAAAGATTTAATAATTCCGGAAAAGTGTCTCAATGTGTTCTTATAATTTATTTTCATGCACGAATTATTCTACTATTTCCTTATCTGTGATATTTTATTTCAGGAGTTTAATGTGTCCCCCAGATCCGAGATTTCGTAGCGGGGGGGGGGGGGGGGAATTTGAGAAGACAGTTGGTGGCGCATAGGTCTGTCTGGTTGAATGCGTCAGAAAAAAATATACACACAGGTACGGGTTCAGTATTTTTAAAGGGGCGGGGGTACAGCCGTACAGGCCGGTTGGACACATTGCCATTCATGAAATCCCTGGTCGGCCACTCAAAGAGGAAAAGGTAAGTGCTTTTTTGTTTTTTTTGGGGGGGCGTTGTGATAGGGAAGTTTATGTACATTTTACTTTAATATTTACCAACAAGATAGGCCTAACATGACTATACGGTCGAACTAAACGAGAACGCTAACTGTAAAAAAAAAAATTAATTATAATCCATTTGTTAAAAGCTATGAATGGAGCACACTAAGCTCTTATTAACCCTAAACAACAAACGTTTATTTAATATTTTAATTACTGAACTGAAAATGGGAAAAGGACTTTACAGTGACGCATGAACAGGATGTGAAAGAGGAGCACGAGCTGATTTTATTTTCACACTTGAAAATAGCATGCGAATGCAATCGAAGTTCGAGATGAATTTTGTTGATATAATTTATATCGACACGAAAAGGTTATGTTTTTAAACACTGCTGACATGTAGGAGTGAGAGAGGAGGGGGGGGGGCATCTTGTTCAACACTTAACTTTCCTTGTCGAATTTGATCCATTACAAAGGATAATAATGCATTTTAAATGATTTTAGTATAATTGACGTTTTCCTTGAATCGTTTTGTTCTTTGTTTGTAAAATTATATTTCTTGAAGACGAAATGATATGACTGTTGTGTTTAAGTGACATTTGTTACCTTGTCAGTTTCGTCTAATATAGTTTCTGTAGGGTAAGAAATTAGCTTTATTTGATTAGCATTATATTTAGGATATATAACCAAAATGATATTGCTTGGTCATGTTGGATTCATCTGAGAATATCAATATTTTACATCGATTTACATGTAGTTTAATTACCACTAACATAGTATCCTGTTGCTAGGCGACATCCAACAATTCTATAGGCGCTGTTTTTCATGCAGTTGCATCATACATATACTTAGTTGACAGTGAGGTCACGAATCGTGGCATGTTCTGATATTGTTTTTTTATATATATATACAAACACAAATTTAGCATGAGAAATCAGATAAAGCACAAAAGTTTTTATAATTTAATTTTTCTGTTTTTTTATATACAAAAACCAAATCACAACACGTTATTCTCGTTGTGATTTCGTTTTTGTGTTTTCAAAATCCCAAACTAAGGGGCTGATTTTCGTTTACGCTTCTTCATGATTGGAACAGAAAAACAAATCATCCATTAGTACCTTGATTGTGCAGGTTACTGGGCAGGTGAAAGTGACGTTACAATTGATCTTAGCAAGTCATTCATTACATTAATGAGTAGAATAAAATTTAATATAATAAACATTAATTAAAGTGTGAGAATGGAAATATTTGATTAGAGAATAGCGAACTTCTTAACCAAAATGCGTGGCAATTAAAAAAATATATTTTCAGCAAACCTTTAAGAATATTTTTTCTAGTTTCTGCTTTAATTATCATCAACTTTACGTCAGGGTATACTGCCCCCTCTCGGGGTAGGCCTATCGTGTCAATTAATAGACAACATTTTTTCCCAAAACAGCACAAACATGAACGAATAAATGAATAAACCAGGAAATGAATAAGTGAAGCAATACGAAGGAGAACTTGAAATAGTAATGTATTAGCCCCCCCCCCCTCTCTCTCTCTCTATATATATATATATCAATATATAAACGTTTCACGTATTGGCTTCAGTGGTATTATAAGGTAACAAAATATAGTTTGTTATATAGATAATAATATACGGTATAGAGAGAGAGATCAAATCCATACACAAAAAAGAGAAATTAACGATAATTGTTGGTCTAACATCAAATAAAACAAAAAGTTTAATACAAACAAATACATGAATAACAAAATTAATTTAAAGGACAAGTCCATCCCATAAAATTTGATTTGAATAAAAAGAGGAAAATCGAGCGATCATAACGCTGAAAATTTCATAAAAATCGGATGTAAAATAAGAAAGTTATAACATTTTGAAGTTTAGTTTAATTCAAAATAATAGTTATATATGCACATCCAGGTCGGTATGCAAATGAGGAAACTGATGACGCCTCCCACTCACTATTTCTTTAGTATTTTATTATATGAAATATATTTTCAAATTTTCTCCTCATTGTCAAGTGAAACAATGATTAATTCCTCTCTGAACATGTGGAATATATGGTTCAGTCACGTTGGCCCTTATTGTAAAATCTGTGAAAATTGAAATATTGTATAATTCAAACAATAACAAAACAAAAGAAATAGCGAGGGACATCATCAACTGTATCATTTGCAAGCAATATGAGTTGTGCATATCACTGTTTTGTGAAAAATAAGCGAAACTTTCAAATATCACAACTTTCTTATTTTACATCCGATTTTGATAAAATTTCCAGCGTTATGCTAGTTTGATTTTTCTCTATTTATTCAAATCAAGATTTTTCTGGGGTGAACTTGACCTTTAAATAAACTATAAATTCATTTTATGCAACGAAAAAATAAGGTTATAACACCCTTCAACCACGACTAATTCAAAAAAGGTAAACGATTATTTTTAAATTTTGATTATAATACTTTCTTCAAATTGTTAGAGTCATTCATGCCTGAATGATCGAGGAATCTTCTGAGGATACCAGGTGAAAGAGTAAATATTCTGAGCTTTACGTTGATTGCCGTCATCATTTTGTATATCCACAAGAACTTACAGAATGAATAAAAATGAATGAAATGTAGGAGCCTGTATCAACATAAGACCTAGGCCTACGCACGCCTCTCAGATAACGAAAAATAATTAAAAAATATAAATGAATAAATATAGATAATAAATAAATAAATGAACTTCCACACATAAAAAGAATTAAAAACGAATGATACCTCTGACTCTCTATATCACAAAAGAAAAATAAATAATACAAATAAATTAAATGATTAATGAATAAATATATTAATTAATCAATTAAAATAGATCGATAAATGAATAAATAAATGAACTTCCACACATAAAAAGAATTGAAAACGAATGATACCTCTGACTCTCTACATCACAAAAGACAAAAACTGAAAACAAATAAATTAAATGATTAATGAATAAATATAAATACATTAATTAATCAATTAAAATAGATTGATAGATAAATAATACATTAATTAATCAATTAAAATAGATTGAAATAAGTGAACTTCCACACATAAAAATAATTAAAAACGAATGATACCTCTGACTCTCTACATCACAAAAGACCAAAAAAAATGAAAACAATTACATTAAATGATAATGAATAAATATAAATACATTAATTAATAAATATAATTACATTAATTAATCAATTAAAATAAATTGAAATAAGTGAACTTCCACACATAAAAATAAACGAATGATACCTCTTACTCTCTATATCACAAAAGAAAAAAAACTGAAAACAAATAAATTAAAAGATGAATGAAATACATGGCAATAGAAATAGATTGATAAATAAATAAATACAAATTAATAACTATATTAATATATAAGTAAATCGACAAATAAACACATACACATTTTTATTATTCTCTCTCCTTGGTTATTTGGAAAATGAATTTGAGGCCCTCCCCCCCTCCAGCGCCGCCCATGATAATTCTCACCGGCCGGGGAAACAAGCCCCTCGACCACGTTATTTTCCATGATATAACAGTGTAAGGGGCCTCGATAACGAGTATACTAATAGCCGTCATCCGAGCCCCACACACGTGCGAATGCTGGGAAAAGCGCATTGGACGGGGCCAGTTTCGCGACTATCTTAGGATGCAAGCTTAATAATATACTCGTGATATAGGCCCCGCTACTGTGTTGGAGTGTCTAAAGTGCCGTATGCGGGGCCTATATAACGGTTATAGTATATACTCGTGAAACAGGCCCCGCGAACGGACATTCTAAGCCATTCAACACAGCAGCGGGGCCTATATCACGAGTATATATAGTGAGCTGAAGTTAGCAACCTAGATATTGAGGTATGATCGATTACAAGTTTTTCTCGAGCGGGGCCTATATCACGATTTTGCCGATAAATCTATTATCTATGATATATAACAATGAAATTGGATACATACCAAAATATGCCTCTATCCCGTCAAAATGGGAAGCCGATGACCCTTTTTCGCAAGAACTTGCTGCGGCTGAAAAATGACAACTTATATGCCAAGTTTATGTCAACGAACGTAGAGGGCAGCAACACACAAGCGTGTTGCTCTAAGGAAGGTCAACTCCGCTCGAATCTTGTGACCACTCTAAAAAATAAGGTGGGGTTTTGGGAAATTTGTCGAGTTGATTTTTTTTCATTTGTTAATTTCAAATATTTTTTAATGAACAATTATTAGATCGGTTATTCTGGGTATAAATATTAAAGATATTACTTTTATTTTTAAAGAAAATATTTAGCTTAAATAATCATGATTTTGACATTTTTCCTCATTTTGGAATATTAAGTCTATGACGAGGATACCTCATATCTCTTATTTTCTTCTGCTGAATTTCGCTGCACCACTAATAAATGCATAGACAACCACCATAATAATCGAGGTCATTTTTCTGGCCTGGGTGCGCCGAGTCTGGGCCGGTCGCGCAGCTAGCTAGTGACGTTGATGATGCGCTGGGGCTTCAGGCGACTCGTCATAGACCTTCTAGCAACATAGACAATGACGTCCAATTTGCCTAGTCTGATTTGAAGTGCAATTGCTTCAGGGCTGATGTTTATCAACGATGATTGTTCAAGGTCAGATTTCAAATTTTTAATTTCATTCGACTTTTAAATCTATAAATCTGAAATAAAGGCGCTGTTTCCCCGAAATCCGGGTCTAAATTTCAACTTCGAGTCCGAGACTATGGACGGCGAAAAAACCCCATGCATCGGATGCATTGCATTGGCTGCGCGCTGCGCTGCAGCTGCACTGTGATGATGGGTTCAGCGAAGAGCTCAGAGAAAATAAGGTGGTCATATTCAATCCCGAAATGCTTTGCGAGTGGTCACAAAATCGTCTCGACGCAAATCACCTAATACAGCCGTCTGGTGAAATCGCTGATAACAACATTCACCGATTTGGCAATGATTTTAGTTTCCTGATACTTATATTTGTAAAGTTTTAAATATCAAAGTATGTTTTTATATGACATATGTATGTATATTCCTTAACATATTTTTTAATGTTATCTTTGATATTGTTGTAGTCATATTCTTTCATATTCGTTTCTTGATCGCTACTAATTTGTTGTTGTATTGGATCGGCATTTGATTTCGTTGGCATGAACAATAAAATATGCGCGCAGCTCAGCTGCATGCGCGTATCGAGTTGACCTTCCTTAGAGCAACACGCTTGTGTGTTGCTGCCCTCTACGTTCGTTGGTTTATGTCAACAGGCTCGTTCATGACTATTCAGTTTATGTAATGATGATTAAGGACGTTCCACAGTTATGTTTGTGCGCATTATGATCTGCGCATAGTTTACACGCTGCGCGCTGACGTCACAATGGATGAACAGGTGATTAATTAGCTGCGGGTATGAGCTGATTTTTCTCATCTTCTGCACTTTAACTGCAGATCCGATGCGTTATTTCATGAAGCTAAAAAATTGAATTATTCCATGGACCATTCAAAAAAAATTCTCTACAATTTCCAAATACTTTACTCTGCAGTGCTGCCAAGAATCACGAATATTACCCCGAGTTTGAATAAATGGTAGAGTAGTTTTGATTTTTTCTTCACATACATACAAGGCATTCGGCGCATTTTTGGTGTTTTAAAAAGCACATTTGCTCTAATAAAAATGCTGATAGTTTAAAAACAAGCACATGAACCCCTATTTTTTAATGTTTGTACCTATTAGGTATACCCTCCTCTACAACTCTGCAAATTTTGGTGAAAATGACATGGATTTTGAATAAAGTGCAGCATTTATTGTACGTTTGAAGTTTGTGGCTGAAATTTTACATTTTTTAGATCTGGATTGTGTTATCTTTTACGACATTTTTAAGAACTGACAGTGCTGTTAAACTTAAAATTGCGAACAAATAGCACTATAAATAGATTCTCCATTCTAACGATACAATTATTAATTCTCTCGCGAAATTTGATGGCTTTTTCATGTATTTTGACTGAGTAATACAGGTTTAAACTGATTGTAGTAATCTTGGGCGGTGTAAAAATGCCAAATTCTTTTGAATGCGCAATTCTTAAGAACATCAATTTGGGTGGACTTTGAAGCTCTATAGCAAAAAATCAAGCACATGGACCTATGTTAATTTTTGCATATTTCGAATATTAATGTTCTTAAGTATCTATGTGCAAAGTTTGGTGAAAATGACATGGATTTCACTTTAACTGTGCAACGTCCTTAAGGACGTTCCACAGTTATGTTTATGCGCATTATGATCTGCGCATAGTTTACACTCTGCGCGCTGACGTCACAATGGATGAACAGGTGATTAATTAGCTGCGGGTAGGAGCTGATTTTTCTCATCTTCTGCACTTTAACTGCAGATCCGATGTGTTATTTCATGAAGCTAAAAAGTGGAATTATTCCATGGACGATTAAACAAAAATTCTCTACAATTTCAAAATACTTTACTCTGCAGTGCTGCCAAGAATCACGAATATTACCCCGAGTTTGAATAAATGGTAGAGTGGTTTTGATTTTTTCTTCACATAGATACAAAGTATTCGGCGCATTTTTTGTGTTTTAAAAAGCACATTTGCTCTAATAAAAATGCTGATAGTTTAAAAACAAGCACATGAACCCCTATTTTTTAATGTGTGTACCACTTAGGTATACCTTCCTTTACAACTCTGCAAATTTTGGTGAAAATGACATGGATTTTGAATAAAGTGCAGCATTTATTGTACGTTTGTAGTTTGTTACTGAAATTTCACATTTTTTAGATTGGGATTTTGTTATCTTTTACGCCATTTTTAAGAACTGGCAGTGCTGTTAAACTTAAAATTGCAAACAAATAGCACTATAGATAAATTCTCCATTCTAACGGTACAATTATTAACTCTCTTGCGAAATTTGATGACTTTTTCATGTATTTTGACTGAGTAATAAAGGTTTAAACTCATTGTAGTAATCTTGGGCGGTCTAAAAATGCCAAATTCTTTTGAATGCGCAATTTTTAAGAACATCAATTTAGGTGAACTTTGAAGCTCTATAGCAAAAAATCAAGCACATGGACCTATGTTAATTTTTACATATTTCGAATATTAAGGTTCTATGTATCTATGTGCAAAGTTTGGTGAAAATGACATGGATTTCACTTTAACTGTGGAACGTCCTTAAATCGCGTCATAAGCTAAAACAATACATAAATATTTTTATGCAACAGAATTTATGTCAACGGCATAAGCTATGCATGATTTTATGTCATGATCGAAATTTATGTCATAATGACATAAAATTTTTTGCAACAGGGCCCTGGACTTTTAGTTGGGACTTCCCATGGCAGTTTCTTTTCTCTCTCTCTATTGTTTTCCTGAAATAGCCAATGCTCACAGTGCTTCATCTATGTAGCATCTGTCAAAATGTAATATAGATAATATCTTACTCGGTATTATTGATATATAATGTTAGTATCGATTTGGGCAGTATGCGATAATGAGAGTATTGACCTAACTATAGTGGTAAGCGATTGTAATAGCATGCAGAAAGTGTGTTCGAGTGCTGATATTGAGTTGGAAGTTTGTTTAGATGAAAGGTTTCATCCCAAGATGAATCTTTTTACAATTCATGATTTCTTCCCCTGTTTTTGGTTATTTATGAACCTGTCTCTGTCACGTTTTAGTCTCCATTCCTTCTCCTTTTGTCCATCTTATGTTCCTTCTTGTACGTAGCCTGTGTGTTCTGTTTCTATTGAAAGAACATTTAACATTTCGTTCGTTTTATTACAGTGATCATGGTCTTTCAACCTATGTTGTCGTCTTATTTCTTTTTCATTCTTAATTGGTCTCTTTTAGCTTCTCTTCATCACTTATATTTAACCGAATCAAGATCATTACATGGTGTGAACGCGACTCGAGACCCAATCCTCTCACCGTCTGTCATCCATAATGTATGAAGAATCTTGTCTGCAAAGGATCGGGGCTAGTTGCATATAGTTCGTCTCTAGGATGAAAGTTGTGGGTGTGTTTTCGAGCTAAGGAATCTACGAATCTTAACATTGAGCTTTAAAGGTGTGTATGATTATGTTTATGTGCTGCATTAGTCAATATGAAAATAAGAAGAATGTGACGGTCGCCCGGTATGTGTGTGGGTGCGCGCTAGGGTGTGTGTGCGGGTGCTTGTGTGTGTGGGAACAAGGAAGATAAATATCGCTGACATTAATATAGCGTAGATAAAATTACGTACATATATTCTATATGTTGAGGTCATTGCATACCGTTTGAGAATACACTCATGATTTCAATGTTTCATATCCATTTTATCAGATTTAAAGAATAAGTGCGCACGATTTTCATTAGCACGTTCCTATCCCTAGGCTACACAATAACTATAATAAGTAAATATCATCGCTGTCATCATAACGACAGTTCATCCTCGCTTATCCACATATGATTAAACATGACGGGTTGACTGTCCGACACTGCCCTATGATAATGTCAAAACTACCTATAAAACAGCCGACATGATGTAAAGTCGCTTGACTGCCTTTTATCGGGGTTATTTCTTCCAAGGATGTTGACAAAGGATTATGAAAAATGTTGTTCATCAACCTGAAGTCTATTCTCAAGCATACATCATTAGATGTGGGAATTATGAAACATAATCCCTCATCAGATAGCAGTTGTCAAACAAACGAAGGGGTGTAAAGTATTCAAGAATATATTTCAACACAAAAGTGTGAAAGCGTTGTGATCAAGCGATTCTCACACATTATGATCGGAGGATCCTGGGTTCCAACCCCGTCCATGTGGTCAATTTCTTTTAGCAATAATTCTACTCGTAAATGGGTAACCGGTGGGTCTGATATTTATTCTTTGAAATACTTGTGCGTTACTTGATTGCAGGCAGGGATAAGCCTGGGTAATAATGACAATAGTGCCTTGAACACTCAAAAGCCTGGATTCAGTATATGAAATATGGATTATGATGCACGAAGCTCGGAAAGAATCGAGATACGGAGAAATTGACAGCTTGGATGTAAGCGAGATGAAAACCTTTTTATCTTTGGGGGGGGGGTACTTGGGATTTATTTTATTGAGAGTTATGACAGTTTTGAGTGCCTTCGAGTGATTAGTCATTCTTGCTCCTTAAGAGTTGAAATATATAAATCCCGATCGCGAAAAATAGATACAAATCATTTCGCTTTAAATGATGAGAGCTTATGATAATTATAAATCATATCTCTTCATTGACTGTGCGCCACTAAAATGCTTTCGTCGTTTAATACATAATTCTGCAGCTGTCAAGGTGACTTAAAAAAAGGAAATGACTCATAGTATTTAATTCTACCTACCTATATTAATACATATAAAAGGATTTTCATTTCAGAATGATTGTTTCATGAGGGCTTATTCTTTTAACCCGCTTTTAGTGAATGAAATACTAATACTGCATCAACTGGAAACCACAAATGTATACATTACTTGAAAGTGCATTTGCAAGCATCTGAAAAGCTTCCCATGAGTTGACAACCGGAAAGTTATTTTAAGAGCATGTTGGGAAATAATTAATTGGTAGAGTAGATAGTAGGTGTGTTACTATATGCTTACATGTATATAACTCTATAGAGTGCCATTTCAATGCAACTTATTCTGTTTACCGTAGATTTAGTATGTCCTGAAACAATTTCTAAAATTGTGTGAAATCAACTAACTCTGTCACCACTTTCAAAGATTATTATTTGTTGTTTTATCCAGCCTCTCTATTTATAGGCCTTCCCATCACAGCAGGATTTAGCAATGCATCAGAATATTGGATGAAGCTTTTAGCTTTTACTGTAGCTACGCATTTATGATATAACTAATTTCTTAATTGAAGGGAGAGGAGGGAAAGAAACTTCCATGACGTAAAATTCAATTGAAATATCACAAAGTGTATTTTTGCATCGAGAATAGAAAATGGTATATCGTGTTATTTTATGTAGTGAAACCCTCCAATAAATCACGCACACATACATGTAGAATACACAGAAAGAAATCTTATTAACCACACCAAACTCATACAAACACACGCGCGCGCCGGCACCCACTTACGCACTCACACACACCCTTCCACAAAACACACAGACTTTCGACTTAGATATGAGGTCCGCATTAACCCCTCACCCACGCCAGTTTGATATACTTTGACTAAAATTATGCAATCTCTTAGAGTAGGTGCCGTCATGATTGTATTCTCAATATTTTATAAATAAAACAAAGGAGGAAAGGAATAAGGGGTCTCGAACAATGGATTGGGGATAAAAATGGCACGTAAGTGTATTATAACCGTTATCTTACCAGACTACTAATCGCAGTAATAGTACCAAACCATTATGGCCTCAAGGAAAGTCCTGATTGTTGGTCATGTTCACACTTAGATTAAGGTGCATGTGAACGAATTCACGTGGATCTACTGAATGAGTCTATATGCAATGGTGTAACTGAAAACAGAACTTCTAAATAATATTGTAATCCTTTTTGATACACCAATTCCAAGCGATTTCCCAAATATCATCTGACCATTGTGTCCAGCTATGTCTTTTTGATGCATTTTTAAAAACATTTTTAAACTGTATGTTACTGTAATAGAAATAACATACATGTTCATTTTTACTTTATAATACCTTGGTCACATTTGCTCTACGCCTGCCGTACGGCGAGTCGAAAACAGCCGTTTTATTAATTTTAATTCCAACCACATGTATGTATTTGTTACAAAAAATGTTAAAACGGCTGTTTTCGACTCGCCGTACGGCCGCTGTAGAGCAAATGTGACCAAGGTATAAATGACAACCGTCATCACTAGCGTCTCCAGCATCAACTATGACAAAGAAATGTATGGGCCGATGCACAAGCATAATAGAGTCTGTCCCCAGTTTTGTAGGATCAGGGGGTGTTTCATGAAAGTAGCCAGCACTGACCCAAATTGTCAGTGCTGACTACTTCAGTGAAATCCTTGCTTTTGATTGGCTGAGAAGCTCTGGCCTCTGACTGTTACTATGGTAACTTTCAGAGTACGACATGTTGTCAGTGCCGACAACTTTCATGAAACGGTCCCCTGATGCTGGATACCCGCCTGGTCTTTACTATGATTCCTTGAAATTTTGTTATCTACTTTGTCGCAATGAATCGAATTTAACCCCCCAATAATCCCACCTTTATTTTTGTTTATAATTCAGTCTTATTGGAAATTCATCTTACTGCATTTATCCCAATGTACAAAGAAATATGCCTATTTTGTCAATTTCTATAACTTCAAATGTTGAATACTGAAGCCTTCTTCCTTGTTTATGCCTCATCTGCTTGACTTGTGTATATAAAAAAGAATTGTGACATTTCTTCCTAACTTGAATTTAACGTGTGAACATGTCTGCAACCAACCGTACAGATATGGATCTTCAGTGTCAAAACCGACAGCAAACCGTCATCTTTTAAAGAATGATTGCATCAATATTCATGAGTCGATGATCGAACAGCTTTCAGTCTCGTTATATTGCATGGGGGTGAATAATATGTACTAGTACCTTTTTAATCAGCTAATGGGACATCAAAATTTTACCCACTTCAAAAATTGTGACTTAAGAGGAAGAACAATTTGACTTTTTTAGATTTTAAACCCTTCTTTGAGCCTTCTTCCTTTCGTTCTGAAAAAAAAAAGATCTATCGGATCGACTAATTCCATTCGAATAGATGTTATTCCTCATTAATACTCCATCCCTGCCCACACTGAAATGGGTCATCTGGTAATTTACTATACAAAAATAAAAATGATTCACTATGAATACATCTATGGCATAACCCTGGATATATAACAAATAACATGGTTATTGCTAGTGTTTTAAGAGATTTCTAAACTTTCAATCTTAAATATTTCCTAACATTTAATCTCAAAGATTTCCTAAGATCTTTACCAATATCTTTCGATTTCATGATTTAAATGCACTGTTCATCAATGACTTATACTATGTCATATAATCCTAGTTGGGTTCTGAAACTTTTCCCGAAGGCAAGGTTTATACTTTATAAACCAGTTATTAAAGAATTGTGTACCTCTAATGCCTTAAAACGCCATTGTTGAGTAGCACCAATAGTCCTTTCCTCAGTCAAATTTGAAAGGATACAATCGAACTGAAATGAAATTAAATGGATTGGACTGTCCATTGATATCAGTCATATACAGTGGCGGATCCAGGCTTGATAATGCGTAGAGGGGGGGGGGTGTACGTTTTCTGAAAAAGACAAAACAGTGACATCACCAGACACCACTTATGAGGTGCATTTTATGGTAAAAACAGGGGAGTGTTTCATCAACATTTTCGTCCGACAAGTTGTCAGGTCTGACATCTTTCCTTGATTATGATTGGTCGAGAGGCACGGTCGGATAAAACGTCTGTCAAGTCCTTTCATGAAACGCTCACCTGGTCGTAAAGTTTTGATTAGTGAGGTGGGCGTGGCCACTGATATACCTTGGGTACGCACGTTGTTAGGTTCGGATATCCATTGATGTATGGTGGATTCACGGCATAATTATGATAGGAAAATTGACAAAAAAATTATTTTATTAGATTTGAATATTATTGCAGAAATATAAAGCAGCAATTATTTTGCATGAAAAATGAGTAGAGATCCCTTTCTTTGAAAATATTCTAATACAAATAAATGATGGCAATTTGTGTATTCGCAATTAATGATAAATGATTCATGAACTAATATTTTTAAGAATATAGAAATAATCATTTTCATGTCATAATATATGAATGAGCGATATGCGTTTCGTGGATTTCTTCAAGTTCCTCTCGGTTTAGATGTTTCTGATATAAGGAAATTTTGATGATTTAAGAACTCAGGAAGGGGAGAGAAGTAAATCCATTGAAACTAGATCAAACAGCGCAGAGATACTCGCCATTAGAATATATTCTGGCACTTTATTATGCATGCAGGTCTCATCTGCTTTAAAAAGCTGAAGCGAACTCGGAAAGATCAGTCTCCGAAAGACTGAATGTCTGTTGTTTGTAGAACACCGATTTCTTAAAGTTCATCCAGGTTCGAGATATGACGACGGCGCCACGGCGAGGCGCCTTGTTCAAAGCGCATCACGGTAATCTTAACATGAGTTTGTCACTCTTGTATACATTAATCACGTGACTGGTCTCCCTTTTTTTTTGAAACCCCCAATAATAGGCATTTGTTATCTTTCATGCATGCTTGTGATTAAAATCTAGTTTGTTGCCATGTATTGTATTATTTGTATATGTTTGGTATCAACAGGGATGTTTTGTGTCGTGTATAGGTACATACATATATATACATAACCTATTTTCTTCATCGAGAAAACAATTTTATCAAGTTTATGCCAAACCGCCCCTATCAAGACACCTTTGGGGCCTTCACTGGAATAATATACATGTTCACGTTTATCTAACTCATTTTGACAACTGATCTAAATCATTTATACTTTCATGCGGAATGTAAGGATTCAAGTTTTTAGCAAGTTTTTTTAACATACAAACATCCTAAAAGCAATGATTAATGTCATCAGCTTTTGTATCAATCACTGACCACCAATAATAGCTTTTTAATCAAACGAAATATATCGGAGTCTCGGTTTTCATTTATGAATTCAAAACAGGCCCTCGGAGGTTTCCTCTTGATATATCAGTAAAGCAATGAAGCATGATTCGAGATGTGATATATAACAGAGTAAAATGCTCCAGTGGGATTTAAACCGCTTCCGCCTGAAATAGAATGATGAAGGCCTGTTTTATCCCCATGTTGGTAAAAAGCAGATGCATGACACCACAATTAGTTAGAATGACCTTTTACTTGTCTCTTTATTTTCATATCCTCCCACACATACAGTATAACTGATGCCGCTCCGAATTATTATGAGTTGTAAGCAGAAAGGGAAAGGGGACATTATTTAACACTGTATATATACACTCTAAAAAAATATTGGGTAAAATGCTCCATGAGGGTAATTATGTGTCCAAACAACACTGGGCATTTCTTTGGGAATTTTTATTTATCCAGTGTGATGAAAGTTTTCCCATTCTAAAGATATTGCTCTTATTTTTTAACCTTACTGGACAATATGCTTCCCGCCTTGGGTAAAATACTGCCCCAAATTGGTTGGACACATAACTACCCTCGTGCTGGTTAAAATTCTACCCAATATCTTATACAGTGTAGATTTGTTCTTCAAAATATAGCACGTCTTTCAAAATACGTAGGCCTTGCTTCAATCAGGTTCTTACACTGATGTAAAACAAATTCAGTCACATTGAGTGACAGTTCTTACTTTTGTAAAAAATGAAAGGAATTTCATTTTAAAACACACCAGATTTGCTATCACTTGGCGATTTATAGCTGGTCATATATGCACCAACATTATATTTAACCGGGTTCGTGTTTAATGCTCTCCGTAACTTATATTTATGAGTTTACTCACTACTTTTCTTGTACTGAATAAGGAAAAGAAGGCAGCTGCCCACGACAATTTTTTGAATATTCAAAAACTTCAACTAAAACTTCCTCTAAGGAGACGGATTCCCTCCTCTTGATTAGGGTGTAAAGTAAAGGCTTTCAGATCCGAAAGTCGGAAAAAGGAATAGGGATCCAAGAGAAGTTGCTTGGTTGTACTAAAAAGTCATACAGGAACAGATAACGCATGGAAATATCTGCTTGGGGGAATGTGCTCTTTAGATCTGAACAACCTTTTTCAGGACTGAACTTTTTGATGGAAAATTGTGAGAAAAAATTGTTTGTGGATTGTAGGAATAATAGGTGGTGGAAAATTGAAATATAAATCTAGGTGAAGTATTAACGGCAAGAAGAGGACACGAACAGGAAGAGGGGACTTTGATGACCATCGAATTGAGTGAATTCAACCGCACAAAATCTTATCCTATTTCAGCCCGGTTGTAAACATGGCAGAAGCGGAAATGTCCACCTTCTGAAGACATCGAGAAAAACCATTTAAGTGTCATCCACTCCACCAATGGCATTAGGAGGGGATGTCTTCAGGAAAATTAGAACATGGTGTACCAGTTATTTCTATAAATGCATTTTCAATTGGATCAAAGGCGTGGGAAGATGGCTGTCACCGCAATGTTCAACCAGATGCATTAAATTGTGGAGGTTAAAAATTCAAGAACAACGAATCCCAGGACATGGTGTTATATGCTTCTGCAAGGAAATCCTCCATACTGTGTTGCTCTCAACCCAGGTGTAGCGAATGGAGTATACCCGGTGTGAATGTGCATGCATCTTATCTAGATCTACTAATCAACTTGATATGATAAGATACATAGATAAATGAATCAATTATAGGTAATACATATTATATACTGAATAATGATAGATAATGAATACATGATAAAATACATGCATGTACATTCACAAATACATTTATTTGTGAATGTACATGCATGTATTTTATCATGTATTCATTATCTATCATTATTCAGTATAGAAATAGAAATACAGGTAGGTTTACATTAAATACATGTCCATGATTCAGGTTTAGCATTTTATTTATTTTATAGAATATGTCATGTCTACTTGTTTGCGAAAAATCTCTTTGAACCTTTCCTGTCCGGGCAAGTCACGTGACTACAACACAGACATGCCGAAGCCACAAATTCACTATCGATTAAAAAGGGCGGTGTGAAGGGTGCATTCTAAAAATAGCGAAATTTCCTTTTCCTTTCGGCTAAGGTAAAGGTCACATGTAGTCAAATATATGATTCTCAAATTCTTCTTTTCTTGAAGCAAAATCCACTGATGCCATGAGGATGCTGTAGAAATTTCACCTTCTGCATAATAGACCAGGGGGGAGTTTCATCAAAGTTGTCAGCACTGACTAAATGGTCAGTGCTGACTATTTCAGTGAAATCCTTGGTTTTGATTGGCTAAGAAGCACTGGCCTCTGACTGTTGCTATGGTAACTGTCAGAGAAAGACAACTTGTCAGTCCTGACAACTGTAATGAAACGGACCCCTGTTCGTAGTTACTTCATGGACAATTTTGGTCAAATGGCCTTTCATTTCTTTCATTAAGATAGGCAGATTTCAAAGCAAGATATACGTATGCATGCCTTATATAGCGGGATGAAGAAATAGGCCAGATGACTAGAATAGCACATCAATGAACACACTATGAAGGTATTTGTTGCATTTCTACTTTGAATGCATATTAGAAGGTGTTGTACAATGTACTTGGCAAACTGTGAAATATACCAGTCATTCGTGGACGCATTGTTTTTTATGGATGTGAATGAAAAACACAATTCAAAAGAATATATGAATAATCAAGACATCGAATTTGGTGCTTATCTCATTAAATTTTTAAACCACCATGTCACTTTAGTACAAATAACCTTCCTCTGATCATGCGCAGAATCTTCTGATCATGCGCAGAGTGGAACTACGAACTGGCTTATCGATATGCATTTGGGGGGGGGGGTGAGAGAGAGAGAGAGGAAGAGAAAGAGAGTAAAGAGGAGGAGGGGGAAGAGAGGAAAAGAAAGTATATGACGTGGTTTTTAATCTGTTTTACTCAGTACAAAACAAGCTCCCGAGTTTCCGAGAGAAGGAAGAGGAGAAAGACCAGAAAAGAGAGAGAGAAAGAGACAGAGGAAGAATGTGTTTTTTAAACCTTTTTCCGTCAATAAAAAACACAACAAAAAAACGTCGGAGGTTATAATTTTCATTTAAGACCTTAAATTCAATTTCACTTTGTATTCATTAAGACAAATATTTGAACAACTTATGCTAAGATAATCGGATTTAATATTTAATTAAAAAGAGACCCAACATTTTCCTCATTGAATCATGAAAAATATAGGATTTAAACCTTTACATGTTCTCATGCTTTAATAGTAATAATGATAATAATAATGATAATAATAATGATAATAATTACGATAATAACGATAATAATAATATAGAGCGCCTTTTTAGATACATTGTACATACAAAGCGCATAAGATCATTCTTTGAAATAATGTCGGTTGAAATACCATGTAATCCAGTCTGAACTAAGCAGTCGTGCGTTAGATACCAACTTCATAACTCTGAATCCACAATCAAGGAAATGGATCGAGCCATGACATCTGTTTTTTGCGCGGAAAATTGGTAAATAAATCAAGCAAGATGGAAAATTTGATTCATATGAGCCAGCGGCTCTGCAAACGATGTTGCCAAGGGAAAAGAGAGGAAATAATTTCGTAACGGTTCATTGCATTCACTAGGGAGATGTACAAGGGTGACGAAGGGGGGGGGGTGATCTCAGTATAATTCATATAAGGAAATAGATATCATTGTTATACCCCCACTCATGATTTTAAGTATTGTATGTGAGTGTGTACACAGTAAAAACGTTGTTTAAAATTTTTAAACAACGCGGTTTTTCCATATGAATCGTACAGTATTTGTTTAAACAGTTTAAACATGTGTTTAAAATCTTAAACAACAAAGTTTAATTTCTTCTATTTAATTCTCGATAAATTAAACTGTTAAACAACTACTGTGCGATTCATTTAGTAAAAAACGTTGTTTGAAATCTTAAACAGCGCTTTTAATGTGTAGGTGCTAGACGAGTGGGTGTATGGTGTCTCTGTATTTCATTTGCATATCATCTGCATACTGAATGGTAATTATATGTCATCAAAAAGGAATATAAAGTTGGAGAACATGATATAAGAAATAATAGTAGCAGAATGAAATCGCATATACGTCATTACGAAATTCAACTTTTATGAGAACTGTCAATGCGCAGATGTCACTTAACATGCTTAACTAATGTGGATTATTATGTCTTCCTTATATGGTGCATTCTGATGGCTGAATCTAGTTTGCAACCATTTTTTCTCTCATTTATTCTTATTTTGTCCCCAAGGCCTTTTACTTCATTTTATTTGAGTCATCATAACAATACGATGAACTTGAGTTCGTAAACGGAGGAGAAGTAAACCTTCACATTTGAAAGGAGCGACCCTTTTAGCGACATCAGATAATTGGTTTTCTTTCCAGTCACACACATTGCGACAATTCTATTAGTGGATGCACGGGACCGTGCAGAGGCCAGCTCCACAAACTTAGCCGTCCATTAACAATAAATCTTTTCCGAAAAGCATATGTCCTTCCATCTGATTACCAACATTTACCGGAAAAGACAACACGGGGCGGTATATACAGTTATAGGTCATTAGTCAAAACTATCAACGTTTTTAAAATCTCAAGAACATGATCAATGTAAAAAACCATCTGAAGGAAAATTTATATAAATCATATAGCTAATAACTTTTTTTAAAGAAATAAAATCAAGATTGTCCATGAAAAAGTAAAAGAGAAGAACGATAATATTAATGTTACAAGAACAATGATCATAAACATTATACTTCTTTTACCCTATTTGCTTTACAATAATGCATCCTAATGGTGGGCCTTATAGTTCAGTATGATTGTCAAGATGACTTTTTAATGCCTTTGACTGATATATATATATATATATATATATATATATATATATATATATATATTTATATATATATATATATATATTTTTTTTTTTTTTTAGAGAGATAATATAGCTTATAACATGAAGGTTCGTAATGAAACTTATACCTTTCATAAATTGACACACAATTTTCAAAGTTTTTGTGTTCAAAACTCGCGTCATTTCAAAAGCAAGTCTCTATTTAAATGCAATAGCCTGAATTCAATAAAACCAAATTTTATCAAAGTAAACATTTTCGGAATAACTTGATGTTATTTTTCTGCATATTAGTTTACATTTTGTCAAGTAAATTAGCCTACAGTTCTCGGTGAGGATAATAATAAATTGTATCAAAAGTCTGTCTTATGCCTGATTATAGAAATACTCGCGATGGATGAAAAAACACATTTAAAAGAGGGTTTAAATCTTACATTCTGTATACGATGAGTTAATAATCCAACCTGTATATATTGTGCATTTGCATTTCAAGTTGAGGGTCCTCGATATTATTATCCCTAAAAGCCAGTGTCCATTCCTCATCTCTTATCATTAAAAGCCCATCTTCCCCCTCTTCCAATCCCACGTCTTTCCATACGCCCCCTAATGTCTCATTCCTTGTCGATTATGGCACGTTTTATTTCTTCAGTAAATCCTGGCGTATTTTTTCTCAGGGCTCATTTATCATTCATAGCACGAAATCTAGATGCGAATATAAACAGCGGCTCTTGCCGAGGGGGCGAAGATTGCAAACGATCGAGATATGAAGAGGACAGAATGCTTTCTGAAATGAGGACGTGGTGGCATATTTATAAAGCGTTTACTGACATATTTCCATCTCTCAGAAAGGAGTGCGAGAAAAAATATTAATAATGATAACTTATAGGTAATACATTCATGAAACTACAATAGAGAAACAGTGTACACTGCTTCTTATTACCATTTTTAATTGATGAATTTGCCTTCGTTTTGCATTCAATTACCAAAAAGGAGTTGCAATTACATAGTATGCATTAATGAAAATACACCTGTATGGCATTGAATAAATTTTGATATAAACAAAATGGAATACTCACTTAATTGTTTTGCAATATTTCAATGGGGGCACATGGCAAAGAATTACAAGAAATGTAATGATTATACCTGCACGCTAAAATAGCTAGCATTAAAAGGTAGATTATTGTCAAGATGATAATTATCATATTTCAAGGTTTTTCTATTGCTTCCACGAACTTTTAAGCATAAAAATGACTCTGTTTAAATATTTTCAGGCCTATAAATGTATCTAATTAGACTTGATGATTCATTTCATAATTTTCAAAATTTGAAGTTATTAACTAGTGGAAAGATACAAGCGCTCTCTGTTTAATTAAATTCTCTTTCGTCAGCAACAATGAAAGTTTAACACCGCAACAATCACCAAATGGATGATTCAAGTAAAAATCGATTCAATAAACAATCGCGATTGATCAACGGTTGGAGGTAAAAGGAAATACTAAACACCCGCTGCGCCTGAAATCAACTGGTCAGAGCTATAAAGTACGCTGCTTTCAGTTTTATGCATACTTAGTAGTGCAGTAATTTTCATGAAGCCTGGAATTATTATTCGTATGGATAGCGCAATAAACCTACTGAGTCTTATTAACAAAGACATCTTCATTTTGCATGGTGTGGATGGATTTAGAAAGAAGGGGTGAATGTCTTGTTTATTGGTTGTGATTGTCCCACTGTCCTAAAGGCAATGGGATGATAAACAAAGATTTTTCATACAGCATGTTCATAATAGAGGTGATTTATGTCGATAAGTTTGGTTTACCTGCTTCATATGTCATATTATGAGGTGTTTGTTTTATAGAGTAGCCTGCTTAGCAAGGTATTTAATGATTCAATACCAGAGAAATGTATAAAAACTGTATTATGTGATTTTTTCCTTTATACTATAGCATGAGCGCTTTCTGTTGTAACGTGTTAATTGAATGACCAATCTATAGAAAATCTATTTTTGCGTTTAAGAAGGAAAAATTCAGAAATGAAAAATTGGTCAACTCGGATTTAAAGATTCACTGAAATAATGTAATGTCAGGATATATCGTATTGTTCATCAGCTGCTTTAATTAACATCCGTCGATTCTCGTTTTAGTTTTCAAAAGAATATTTTCTGAGTGACTTTATCACTTTATCACTTTAATTATCATTCTATTAGATCTTTTTGTTGACATTTTTAATGACAAATGACAACATATATTACCCTTTTTAAAAGAATCTTATAATACATGAATATAAATGGACGTCGAACGAACAAAAAAAAAACATTTTATCAAACTTATAAAAATGTATCATTATATATTATGTGTAAAATGATTAAAATGTTACTTTGCTAAGCTTTATGTTTTTCACCATTATCCTATCACGAATCACATGCATGCTATGCGTGTTATAATGAGCGAATACTGCCATTTTCATCCTTTGCCGCACAAATCTCAATTTATTATCGGTGTTAGGAAATAGCACTTTAGGTACTCCAAATTAGGGACTTCTATACCTGGTATCACCCCCAGAAAACTGGTATACCAATAACCTTTCCATCTATTTTAATCTATATTGATTCACATCAGACTCAATGGAGTGATTCATTCATTATGATCGAGGTTTGATTGACCTGTGTGACATATTAGTTACCTAAATTACTCACTCAGAACTAATTAGTTTTGATGGCAATGAAATTCATCAATGACGAAGGGCAAATAAACGAAGAAAAAAGCGTGTGGTGTGTGTGTGCGCGCCTTTGGCTGTGCGTGCGAAATATTTTGAGAGAGAGGAGCGCGATTCGTGTGGATGTATTGATGTGTATGTATACATTGCCTAATGGCTGTGTACTAAAGCGTTAAATTAAATGGAGGCCGGGCCACTGGTTTTTAAGACAGTATATTAATGTTTCGAGCTGTTTGTTTTAATTAAGGGGAGAGTGCGTCATTCAGAATTGGGAAAAGGACAGACAAGAATGTGAGTGATAAAGTTACAACATCTCTGAAACATAAGTGGTTTTAAGATTCCTAGGGACAATGTTGGGAGAATGTTTTACCTGAGTCGATGCTTTTTCTTTCACCTCCATGATTGCGAGAAGAGAACCGAACAAAAAATGCACTGAAGCAAGTGACTTTTTTAAGAAAATGAAACAGAAATAAATTATAACTGGCTTAAAATAGCGCGTTTTGTTTAAATTGTCGTTCTGTAATTGTTCTGTCGGTGTGTGTGTGTGTGTGCGTATTGTGTCCTCCTGTTACACCCATATAAAATGTTCCACTGTTTCACCATTCACCTGCTCCATTTCTTATTCCCTTTTTTATATTCCTCCATACCGTTTCCTTATCCTCTCTATTTTATGTTTTGCTTATATACGTCATCTATAGCTCTTGTATGATTTATGTATTCATGGCGTGTGAGCCACACGGCTTGGACAGGATAGCAATTTAGATATGCAGAATGTGAAAACGGGTTCACAAAGCCGCACCCTTGTGTTCCCTAATAGTTTCAAGGAACTCTCATCCGTTTCTTTCATAATAAGTATTACCTCAAGGACAGGGGTTCACATTCACTATCAGAACTCAATTGAGTTTTGATTGAAAAAAATGTTCCTTAATAATGATAATCATTATTAATAAAAATAATAAAGTCAATATTAATATTGATAAACATAAATTTGCATGCACATGTTGTGTTTATATATTTAACTTTGCTGCCTAAGAGTGTTCTTAATTGGAAATTCAAATATATGCTGTGAATAAATACTTCAAATGTTTGTAATTGTTTATTAATCATAATCAGGAGAAATCTACAAAGCTATTGCGCCAGTGTTTTTGCTTCTCAATGAAGGTAAATCATAGAGTGTACCTCGGTGTTTGGAATAATGTTGCTCACTGCTCATTATACTAATAATAGCTGAACACGAAATGGATATATATATATTTATAAATGGAAAGGCTGACCAGTCACTGATTAATATCAAATACAGACGAAACATCTGCAAACCTAAGAGTATTATAAACAATACATTAAATATAATGAGCTTTTCCATTACCACAATCATCTAAATTGACCTTATGTAATATACCTAAATGACCACTGTACTTTACATAAATCATTTGAAACCTCTGTTTCTCGCAAAGAAAATTTTGATTAAATGCTCAAGAGTAATAAATTTCCACTAGAACTAACCCGGCTCCTTGTTGTAAGCATCACTGTGTACTTTTACGTACTACAACTGATCCCGACTCAAAGTAGTTGACTACGGATATACACAAGATAAACTACGGGTGTTTATACTAGTTGAGCTCTCTTCTTTTATCAACAACCATTATCCTAATGGGTTCCCGTAAACTTCTCCCTCCAGTTTCTTCTTTCATCAATTATTTACACTCCTTTTTCTCAGTGATGTATTAGGTATGACGTCTTCCCCCTTGCAGTTTGACATTTTGTGATCGATGCCTCGGTTCTAGACTTGGAACAAACGACTTATCAACGTGAATTATTAAAACAACGTCTTCACAAGAATTTCTAGCATATTGATATTAAGGTCGTAATTAGTTTCATCGCGTAGAAGCGACGAGTGATCACATGCCCTTTTCTTAGAATGCCTTGAGCAAGGAAGGCAAAAAGAATAGTTTCCATTTCACTCTGAGTCAGTATAATGCATTATTTCTACAGTTGTTCCTCTTCATACAAATCAGCCAAATTGACTAGACCAGTAGACAGCTGGGTGCAACTGATATGGCAATCACTGATAGTCACATTTCGGACGTATATTTTGGTAAAAAATAACTCTGTTCTAGTAAAATACGACTAGAATAACAGTTGAACCCAGCTGACCCTATTAACTAGTCATTTCTGACTGATTTGCTTTAAGAGTGTACGTTTCTTTCAGATGAACATATTACATTAGAAAAAAAGAATAATTTTTTTGACCGACCATTAGCCTAATAATCTATCCAAAGTAACAAATTTTACATACAATACTTGACTAGAAGAAGGGATCGAATTTGCAAGAAGGGAAGAAGACTAAATTTACCTGATTATGTCTAATATCGTACACTGTTTGTTTGGTTTCTATGAGTTTCACAAAATAATCGTCAATCCACAATTCTGTGAGATAGATATTCTAGTCCGTTATTTAACTAGAAAACTAATTTCATTTCGTGGAATTTGATTTGCCATATAGTCGTTTTTTCTTTTCATTAAAAGCATATACAGAAAAACAATATGATATGAAATGATATTTTTGTAGTATGTAGCGCAAACTGACATATAAACAGAAAATAAGGACATTTAAATGATCAGCAATATTGAAGTTAATTAGAGTAAAAAAAATTTGAAATTAAGAAAATGCACCTCGATATATGCATCACTTTTGCTCAAGTAATTTGAGGTATTTCCATGAATCAAATTTAGGTCGACTTAGAAATAATTATGTTAAGCATGGATTGAAAATTACGCATATTGATTTATAACCACTGTCAAATTCCACAATCCATTTCCTTCTTAAATCGATGCTTTTTATTTTTTCTATAGTTGTGGCCTTTTAAACTTTTCATTTCTCAATCAATTTAGTCAATTCAAGGCCTAACTTTGCTATTGGTGTGTGTTTGTGTGTCTGGGAGTGTGAGTGTGTGTGTTTTTCTTTTATGTCTGTCTCCCCTCTCTGTCTATCCCTCTATATTTCTACATGTTCTGTCTTTCTTTATTTCTAACTACGTACATAGAGCGTTCTACTGTCCATACAGATCAAATTCGTGCTCGTCGGAAATGAATATGGGGAAAAATTTGTATTGACCATTTACAGTCGGATCACATTCCACTAGCTGGACCGGTCGATTGAGGAACAATTTAGGAGCTGGTCACTTAGTTTTCATGACCATTTACGCAGAACCTTTGATTAAAGGCATTGGATCTCGTCATCAGATGAAATCTTTGATATGAAGGGTTACTTTCTTTGATGAGTTTCCTTGAACAAGAAAATGCAATATGACTTTCGTTTCGTCATCAGATGAGGTCTATTCATATTCAAATAAGTGCAATATGGAAAGAAATATTTTTCTTTGAAGTTGTAAACGACTGCAAAATGCCTTATGCATCTGTTCTTATAGATATCAAAGGAACGAAATATTCGAATTTCAGGAAAGTGGAAATAACAAAGACAGAGAGCAACAAATGACAAAAAACTTTGATTAAGTAGAGTCTGTCAGATCGTATTTTGTACAACGAATTTGAAGGGGAAAAGGCAGGTATCGGCGATTAAGGGTTTCTGGGCAAAGAAGTCATGTTTAGTACAATTAAGGATGAAAAGTTTTTATGAAACCTCGAAGATATGGCGTTTTGGCCCAATCAATTTGAAGGGTATACCCTTTGAGCCATCGAAGTATTATTTTTTAATAATTTTTTTAATCTCAGTGATGGAACTCTATTTGGGTATGAAACTAATTAAATCATTTCATTTTTTATGTATAGAAACATTTTACCTATGTTTCATGATTAATCATTTCAATATTATCTTTCTAACATACTGATGTCTATTTAGTGGGGAAAACATACTCATTTAGAGTAATAAATTAGCAGCAAAGCAGAATATATTCTACTACTTGTAGCCCGACATTAGCCCGACAGAAAAAAAAATCACATTTTCACAGAATTATTTAGATGATATGGACTCAAAGACAACCCCTTTTTCGGTCCAATCGGATTTTTAAAAGCATAACACAATGATGATATAAGCTTCTTAAGAGAAGTAAACCATATATGCTTCGATAAAACTTTGTCATGGTATAATGTCTCTTTTAAAAAAAAAAAATCATTTTGATTACAACCTAAAACAGAATCCAGATGTACGTTTGTAACAATTTATGATTATCAAATTATGAAAGTCACATACATGTTGGTCTAAGTTTTTTTCTCTTAATTCTAACTAGAATTTAAAAAGAGAATACTTATAAAATGAAACATCTGAATATTAAGATGATCAGTATAATGATAAATTTGATACTGTTATTACATTTTATAGTGAATGCGAACTCGAATGAAATGAAATAAATCTTATGGTTCATAATAAACCCAAAATAACCACTCTGTGTAAATTCTGAAACCGTTACTATTATGATTTTACGGTTTCTATTTAAAGGAGATTGAAAAAAAAAATCTGAAACATTAGATATCAGAAATAAAACATTGCTCTTTCCATTCAAAACCTTTTTTTTAATTCAAACATTTCCTGATTGGGTAATATACATGTAATAAACCATGATGTATAAAGCATTTCAGCTGTGTAAGCACCATTTATCAAATAGGAAGATGGGTAAAACATTTACGTGTGAACGAGGCCATCATGTCCTCGTCATTATTGAATTTGTGAGGATGGAAAGGGAAATACTCTCTAAACGACCCACTTGAGACTGAGCTAATCTTGTTTGTCATTATCTTTTCTTCCTCTTGCTCTCAAAAGGGGATCTCTACAGCAAATGAGATGTTACGTCACCCTGTAAGGCCATCCAAGACATCATTTCTATATAAAAAACAGTTGCCCCTTGTACGTCATGTTTCCTTTAGTTGACCAAGCAAATACTCGGAAAATACTCACTACACATTCTATTGATTTTCCAATCAAGAATAAAGATTCCTCTTTGTCTTTTCAAAGTAGATCATAGTTATAGGCCTACTCTGATGATAGCTGTAACTGTCTTGCGGTGACTTCTCATCAGAATACAAACTTCATGTGCCTTATTCAGTTTGTAGAGAAAAGTCGTCTACCGGAAAAATCAGGTTTTAATGCATGTTGATAAATCTAAGAGTAGCCTTATCGATTTAATGGATTACACGCCAAAAAAGGTCGGATAAAACTAGTTCATATAATCAATAGGAAACACTGGACCCAATACTTGAAATTCGCCTTCCCATAAATCCCATCTTTGAAAATAAATCAGGTGGAATTGTTAGTACCCTTTCTAAAAGTATATTTATCTGTATTCGAACTTTCCTTATTATTACCAGTCTCTATATTACGATTTCTGTGGGGAGGGAGGGGGTCGTTCTGCTTTGCATTGTTTATATAGGTATTTTTTGTAAATCTTTCGATAAAGACGTTAACAAAGATTTATTTTCTAGTTAGGTTTGTCATTTCAAATGACCTAACATGACTATTTAGTGTAATTACATTACATTGTATTCTGGAAGTAAATGAACCACGCTACAAAGGGAATCTTTCTGCATAAATTTTAAATTGTGCAAAGAGAATCTAGCTTGCAACTAGTCAAGACGCAATTATTTTTACTCTTGTTTTCGAATGGCAAGCACCAGACCTGTATTTTACTGGATGGAAGCCGACAGTTCCATACAAATATGAAATAGTCACAGATATATCATTGAACTTAAGATACTTTTATGGATATTAGTGGAATATGGAAAACAACTATCGCCCAGAATTAGGTTTTGATCACGACTAATCAAGATAAATGTCATTTTGATTTCTATGAATAATTGTCATTAATATGAGAAAGTCACATCGTGGGAGTAACTAAAGCAGATTACTCTGAGAGGTGAGCATGTCGAAAATGACGTCTGGCTTGAATACTCCCTAGGGGATGTGGAGAATGTGCATAAATTGTCCATGGGCGGTAGTGAATTGTTCTTCAGCGGCCCGTGCATAAAATAATTTTATTATTACCCTTATACATTCTAATACAACGAGCCCCTGACAAAGGGGCAGAAGGTCCTATTTCAAAAAAAGTCGTTATGATTCGAAATCACCACCTTAAGTTCCTGAGGCGGGAGCTCTAATACTGAGCCACCATGTCGAATGGATTAGATAATAATTTTAAAAGTGATATCTAAAGCGCCTGATGAAGACACATTTCCGATATAACAGGATTATTGGCTGTAATGTTCCAAAGGGAGTGAAGAACGTGCATGTGTTACAAATTGACAAGCATGTATCATATTACAAGAAGAAATACACCTTGTTAACCTACCTGGGCCCGTTGCATAAGAGGTACTATATTATAGCAACTTTGCCATCCAACGTCCATGTCCAATGGTAGCTCGCCTGAAATCCTTGATTCTGATTGGTTGTTGAGCCTTGTTACCATGGTAGTTACCATTGAATGGCGTAGTTACCATAATGGTAACTTTTATGTAACAGGACCCGGGTCACAGTGTTCATAAATTACGCTTCATATCAATGGGGATACTAATTTATCATCTCAAGAATGAGTCCATATCTACCGTAGATAGCAAATGTATAAAACGTTATTTCCAGTTTTAACAATTATTTCAATGGTGCAAATTCGTCCATCCTCATAAAATGGTCCACACGATAAGTAATAATTGACACAAATCCCTTTTTTTGGGGGGAGGGGGCTTCACTTGGGGTGTCCAGGCAGAAAGTCTTTCTATACTGCGCCTCATCTAATGAGTTAAACCAATACATAAAGATACAAAACAAAAAATCCGTGACTGATCTCAAAGATCTCATATAGCATACAAAATCTTGATGCAACATTTTTTTAGCGACTGGAATCATATTCACGTCCAACATGGTAGTGTCGAGAATAGTTTAGTAATTACTTAAAATCCTCAAAAGGCAAGATTATATTTCCAATTTGATTTTACTGCATTTGTTGTACCGGAAACTATGCACTTTCATGGCATCGTGCTTCAAGGCTTTATATTTTGATGTTTCCAGAAAGAGGAACAGATGGAGAGAGAGACAGATAGAGAGAGAGAGGGGAGTGTGTGTATGATATACCGTGTGATTTAAAAAAATGACAACTCACAAATCCCTAGTTTAAGGAAAAATATGCCATTGACATATAATTTTATATATGGCCTGAAAGAGTATCTTCTCCCAAATAACTTGATACCATATTCATGTCGTACGTGTTAACGTTTGGATGATCAGGAGGTATTTTTTGCAGTAATGTAAATGTTGATTTGGGCCAAAGTAAGGCATGGCTGCAATGAATGAGTCCAGATGTCAATGATGCCATTATCTTATAAGGGCTACATCTAAATCCATTTAAGAATATCTTTGCAATAATTTACGTTATGATTGTTTAATAAAAAGTTTTTAGTATCGATTCTCAAGTTAATATCCTTGAAATGGGATTTGCAAATAAATTTAATGACTCGTGTAGGATTTTGACATCATTGGCATATGGACTCATTCATTGCAGTCATGCCTTACTTTGGTGCATATCAAAATTTGCATCACTGCAAAGAATACCTACTGATTACCCAATTAAACGTAAGAAGATACTCTTTCTAGCCATAATGATTACGCGTTCATGACATATTTCCCTTTAAATTGGGGGATTTATTAGGTGTCAATTTTTTTTTACTCACACGGTATATATATATATATATATACACCACACACAAATATATATATATATATATAGATAGATAGAGAGAGAGAGAGAGAGAAAGAGAGAGAGGGAAAGAGAGACAGTGAGTGACAGACAAATATATATAAATATACAAATATATTTCCGATTATTATTTACCTTTGAATAAAAAAAAAAGAGTAGTACAATTTAATTTCATTTGAAACTTGGTATTTTATGGTATCATCAATGTCAACTATTCAAACTACATGAGATTGGATCGAGCGTGTATTGCTCAACGTATCCTGGTCATTGGGTTATGTTAGGTTTGGGCGTACATGATATTCTGAAGTTAATTGAGGTTGAATGCCCAAGGCTCTGATGAAATTGATATGTCCTGCATCACTACAGCATGCGATAATTACACCCAAAAAATCAGTCCTAGTAAGTGATATGAAGATGACAGTGCCTCATCTATCCTTACGCTACAATGTCTTATAAACTGTGTGTTCATTATAGTTTGCACAGAATAATCTAGAGTAAGATGTGTAGCGTTATACTCGGGAGAGTTTAGGCAGGAGTCGATGCAAGGTGTTGGGTAGACCAGCTGTAATAGCAGGGCTTGGCGCCGCTAATTCGACCATGCCAGCGGCGTGAGAGACTGATCTCAAGCAAAAGACGCCACTTGTGAGATTAGCCTACATCAAGACTTTAGCAACCTGACGACTGTTGAAAAGTGTTTTGCTCTTCCTGTTTTGTTCTCCTAAACAGCTTTCGATAAAAACGTAGACAAGTAGCATCTTTAAGAATATGATTGCAACCAATACATATAATGGTGTTCTATTGCCCTGGTTGTGAAATTATTATTTTCAAACGTCAATTGATAAACAGTATTTCATAATCAAATTGTTGAGGCATGTGTACATGGCCGTACGCAGCTCGGGGGACAGTTGCCCCCCCCCCCCCAGAAATTTTGAAGAAAAAAATATTGAAATTATTCACAAAATTCACCAAAAGTATTTACAAAAGCAAAAGCGTCCCATTGACAAGCTTGGTCGCTTCGCTCACTTGCTTTCGATTTTTTTTTCTCGAAAAAGCTTACGCGTCGCCCCCCCCCCCGTAAGAAAATCTCGGCGTACGACGATGCATGTGCGAAGATTTCGTGATATTTTTGGCCCTTTTATAGGGGTTAGGGGAGGGGGAGTTTACCCTCTCCCATGTGCTGCTATACAAAATTTGAAACCAAGAGAAGGACACGTTTACCCGTCCCCCGGAATCACCACTCATATGCTTAGGACTGGGTTTGTTTATGATGACAATAATGATGATTCAAATTTATGATGGCCATGATGACGGTTGTGAAAGGTAATACAAATCATGATGATGGCTGTGATGACGAGGATGGCGTTGAAGAGAATAACCATACGAACTATGATGATTACACTGACTGTCATTTTTAAAATCATTTTCTATTAATCACTCATTGATTCAAATGCACCCATCTTCCCATTAAAACTTGACAGTTCCAACTACTCCCTCATTATGCAGTAATAGCCTCAATTCATTCGCTTGCCAAAGCATAAGTGTTTTAAAAAATGACTAAAGAATTCATCCTTTTTTCAGTGCATCAGGTTCACCCACCATGTGACATGAATTGCAAATAATTGGTCGCTTTCAAACATCTGAGGCAAGTCACATGAAAATAACATTTTGTGCACAATTTGTTGCGGCAACCTTTAGGGAAAAAGAAGAAGCAGGGTGTAAAATAAGATCACCCCCTGTCTGATTGGTAGGCTCTTGAACAAACCCTCGTGGGGAATGTAACCAAACAGCATCATGCAGAATGGCGTCTACTAAATCCTCATGGTCATGGCTCTACCAAATTTAATGGAGGGGGTAAGAAAAAGGGGGTATAATCTAGCGGTAATAGGAGTGGATAGAGTTTGTTACCTTGTTCCAGATGCCCCCGTTCTTTGCAGATAAACTGTCGCTTATCATGTTCTTTGTTAATTAGAAGACTCACTAGAGGCTCGATGTCAAAATCATATTGGAAAGAAAATTGGAGAAGATATCACACCCATATCTGCTACACTCCTATCGAATCCTTATTGCTGTTTAAATATTCAATGTGTCGTAAAATGAATGATGACGTGGAATGACAGACCAATAATGTAAATGTTTTCATTGCCATTGTATCCTGTACACAAATTTTCTTTTAATGTGTGCGTAATGACAGTTTAATCACTTCCCTAACCAAAACAAGGTTCTTTGGGAGGAAGATTTAAGAAAAGAGATAGATTCACGCACTTTAAAAACTAATAAAAACACTTTAAAAAAAGCTTAGTCGAAGTGGGACGAGATCTGAAAAATACCAGTGTGAGTATCTTATATAAATTAGTTATATTCCATTTTAAGATTTTATTATATATTTACTTTTTAACGTATGTATTATGCCCATTAAATTCAATTAATTAGGCCATCGCGAAAATTCAAAGAATAACGCTTTGAATAATACACTTCATTTTATCCACATTGAATGGAATCTCAAAATTCACCGACAGTCCAAATCGACTAGGAAATGGAAGTGAGAGGGATGGCAAGAAATGCGGGAGATTGGTTTCATTTTGCATGACGAATTGTTATTAAAGTGTATGATTACGTATTAGATTACACGTCGTTCAGTTTTTGTGGTTATACTTTCGTATTTTGTGTGCTTTAGTTTCTTGGCTCTTAACTTTTGAGATGTCATATAGCTGCCTAAATCCACCAAGGTAAATTATTCCTTTTTTGTTTGTTACATCTATGGATTATTATCCTCATGTATAGAGCCCTTGTACTGCCACTTAAAGCTATGCACAGACAAAGTAACATTTAAACCTCATTTTATGAGTACTTTAGTGAGAGATTTCCTTACGTATTGTTATTTTAAAGTCATAATCTTGATATTAGCCAAATTATTTTCTTATTTTGTATTGTTTGTGTATTTGTTTCAATTATTTGTAAAAAAAATCACTATTCTATAAAATTCTCATCGACATCCACGCGCTTGATGTGAGAATGGAGGAGGGGTATAATAGTACAGAGCTCGCTGGAAGACCAGCTTATAAAGACTACCCGTGATTAAAGTTATTATTCTTCTTATTTGTTCATCATCATCATTTTATACGATTTCCTGAGGTATCTGACGCAACCTATCTTTCTAAAATACATTGTTGGTCCATATAAGACATCAGGGGCCCGTCTTACAAAGAGTTGCGATTGGTGCGATCAATCGCAACTATGGAAAGTCAGCAAAGTCAACATATAAAATGCATGTTTGTTCAAAAGATTTTCTAGATATGAATGTATATCGGATGAATTTATTGATTTCTTATCAAGTTGGTGTGTTCTCCTTTGTTTACAAAGGACATTTTGCAAATTTCATGTAAAAAAATTATGGCACTGATGGATTTCCATAGAGCTACGATTTATTGGATTAAGTGTAATTGTAAGACGGGCCCCTGATATTAGTTAAGCTTAACATATACACATCAGCTTACAACCTTATTTTTCTCATATTCATAACATTTTGAAGGTCCACAGATTAAGGATTCATTTCTGACAAGATAATTTTGACAACCACATGGCTATGACGGCATGCTTCTGAGACTTCCATGTAGATACTTCGAGGCTCCCAATGGTTTATAGACATTTCTTGATTCAAGACATTCTATCCACCTCATGTCATTTTCCTTGGTCAAAATCCCGGGTTTAAGCTCCGTGAATTCTACACCCGAATTCGGATGCTTACATCCCAAATTAGAATGGAATCCGTTTCCACACGCATCAATGACACCATTACGGGATTAGGATGGTAGTGATACACCGAGGAGGAATTAGCGTGATGATGGTGAGACGGTAACCATGCACCGGACTCGCTGTATCTATGCTAATGACCGCCACGCTTGTACAAGTCGGGCATGCGTGCTTGATTAATACATGTCAAGGAAGCCGGCCGGAGTTTCTCCTCGTATATGCATCCTGAACTCGGGCCTTATCAATACTGCATGATGCCTATTTGAGCATAATTACACCAGGATTGCATCCAAATTACTTGATTGCTGTGTCGCATTACACTGAGTGGGCTAATTCTAAAATAACAACCTGTTTGCATATTCCATCCATCCCGCCCACCTCTCCAACTCTCTCTCTTCCTATTTGTATTGTGCATCGTTATCAACCACTTCTACGATGCATATTTAATGATGATAATAATAATAATAATAGTAGTAATAATGATAATGATAATAATAGTAGCAGTAATAATAATGATAATAATAATAATAGTAGTAGTAATAATAATGATGATAACAAGAATAATAATAATAATAATAACAGTAATAAATAATGATATGCAAACATTTATATATGGCTTTATACAATGTTCCTAAGCGTTGCATCCTATTACCCACTGCATTCAAGGAATTCCTTTCTACCGGGTACCCAAATTTTACTACACTTGGGTGGAAAGTGGCAAAATTTAGATAAACGCCAGCATGCCAAATGACGCCAGTGCTGCTGTTGGATTTGAACCCCGGAACATGTGGTATATATATATATCTGTATAGCTTAGATTAATTTCACCTGACGACAGGATGTTACTACCACCAAAGTGTGGTTTTACCCAAACGATAGCCTACACAACTTTCTAACAACATATAACATGTCCATTTTCGAGATCATGGTCCTATACGACATGACATTACAATCAATCGTACGATTTATATCAACTGTAATTATATGAATAAAACAATGTATAACAGTTGATCTTAATTGACTTTCTCTCTTTATACTGTATTATGATAAATGTTCACCCAGGTTAGGTCTTAAGTCTTTTAAATTGCAATCGTTTATATTTCAACTCAACGTACTCATTTAACTTTGTGCCCCCCCCCGGAAAAATGCAATCGTTTATATTTCAACTCAACGTACTCATTTAACTTTGTGCCCCCCCCCCCGGAAAAATACAGGTGTTTGTATAACGTAATAACACAAAATAATATTTTTTAATACACGAAGATCTTTCCAACAACTCACCCCAAAACTGTAATGTTGATGTTTCTTCAAAAAGTGAATAATACCCTTCACAACTGTCATTTTGAGTATATATAGTCAATGTAGGCCTTCATATCGGTAATATGGGCTGTCAAAGAGCTGACCATGTAGAAAATATCGATGTGTATTGAAAGAAAAGGGAAAATGACGAAGACAATACAAGAAAGCGAAGAAAAACTTGATCTCTGACGCCATTTTGTTCTCAAATGTTTCCACGTGGTAACCCAATAACCCAGATTTCGAAGGACAAATATAGAATAGTGGAACAAGGAGTCGTAAAAGTCCATAACGTTCTTATACATGACTTTGTATGCTTGTATTTTGTACCGCTGATGTTTTCGGCTAATGGGGATCAAGAGCAGTTAATGAGTAGTTTATGTCATTAAAGCAAAGACAAACTAAATATAAAAGAAAAAATCAAGTTATAATGCAAAAGATAAATTTTATTGGTTATATAAATAAAAGAATATAACAGGTGACTGCAGTTTTAACATTTTCAATCACGTTATCTAATAAGTATATCAGTTTGATCTATCATTTATTACGTTCTGGACCCCTAGGCAGAACAGAGTGGTAATAATTACCACTCTGAATGGGTAATCCAGCCATTCCTATGTATTCATTTAATATTCTATTTTGTAATTATATTTTTATATTATATATGCATTTTGCATGTTTTTTAGGAATGGAAAATAAATACACTACAATACAATATCACTTTATAAAATATAATTTTCCTTATTAATCTTTATAAATCTCACATTTTTTGAAAAATAAAAAAAAATATGGCTCCAACTACTTTAAGAATTGTTTTTGGATCGCAATACCATGTGCCTATATCGACGCCGTTCTAAAATGGCAGTTTAAACGATGGTAACAATTCATCTTGTTTTTTTTATAAACTATAATTCCATCCATTTTATATTGACAGGAAACAAGACTTGCTTATTTATTTATTTATTCATTCCGTTTTCTTTACAAGACAGGGTTGTCCCATTCAATCCAAATGGTCTGCTTTACAAGGGAGCCCTGTCAAAATGTACATACATAAAAACATAACAAATACAGAAATAAAAACAGTGAAAGAAAATGAATAAAGACAACGCTTTCATAGAAAAAAAATCAGAAATGAAATGAGTAAAAAACAAGGAAAATAATATATAAACACAAAGATAAAGCATGATGGGCAAAAATTATTCCAAGATTAATAGGGGTAAAACCACTTTCCCCCTCCCGTTAAAGGCAGTTACCAAATTCAACTTGTACTTCCTACTTTATTTTAAAACGCATATTACTAAGCATATAAATTGAATAACAAATTATGACTATTGAAACGGTTTGTGTGGCTCCAACATCTTCGTGAAATTCAAGAATTCATTTCCCAACGAGAGCATGAGAAACAATGATGGCTAAAAGAACCTTAGCAATCACGTTTAAAAAAAAATTCTTCTCATTTTTGTATCTACATGAAAAAAAATAGGAACAATGATTTTTTAAACAGTCTATACGGCTCCAGCAATTAATAAAGCTTAAGAATCAAATTGCATATAATAAACGATAGCCAGTCAATAATCATAATGAGCGTTTGAACATAAAACAAAGTGAGCAACTGGTGCCTCGGTCTGTGACATCTAATTTGGTTTAAAATATATACTATCAAGATGAAGAACGATATAGAAAATCTATTTCGCTCTCCGATTATCCATCTCCAAATTTGGTTGAGATATAAATATCGGCGCCAAATAGCAGGGGTATGATTTAAACTGTCGGTACATATTACATTCTCTTCGATCGCAAACAGCTGATGTACGTATTTATTTGTGAACGAATCGTGGAAGAATTGAGAGAGAAAGCAATCCATACTGTTGTTATTCCTGCTGTAATTCTCAGTTGCAACACAAATGTCTTCGGATGAAACACTTTTCTTAAACCCTTCGTAAAGCTACAAGTGGAACACCAATTCAAGTAGGATTGTCCTCCATCTTAAATTACATTAGGCACAGGATAAACAGATGTTGATTAATATTCTACTGCTAACACACATATTCAATTCAAAGTAAAGACTATGTTTTGACACATTCAGGCTCGTTATATAGTTGTTGGTAAAGTCATGCTTAACTTTCGAAACTGATATCAAATAGCTACGTTTGGAGATAAAAAGGACCCTTGAGATTCATCATATTGATTGATAGATTTATCTATTTATTTATAGATTTATTGATTGATTTATCGAATTATTGGTTGATTGACTGACTGACTGGTTGATTAATGGATTGATTGACAGAATGGTTAGATAATGATTGAGTTATTGAATGAGTGATTGGGTGAGCCTTATATTGGTTTATTTTTCATATTTATTTCAACAAAATTAACAATATAAAGCAAAATTTGGATTGAACAACAACTGAAATCCACAAGAGATTTCCAAGGGTAAAACTCATGAAAATATCTTTCTCATCTTTATCATAAATTATTTGAACCAAAGTATTCAAAAAGCATGGACAAATGCATTAAATTTAGGCTAAGACCGTCAAACATTCTTCAGGTATTCTTAACACTGAACTGGATGTAAAGATGAGAGGGATGGCCTTTTTGTTGCATTCATACCATAACGAAAATGCAGATTTTACGTTGGTTCTTCGATTAAGTGTTCTGAAGAGAACAAATAAAACAATGATGCGAAAATGGCGTTAAAAGCTTGGCCATATAGCTATGGTAGAAATCCTGAGATCTGATAGAAGCCGGAGACAAGTATGTCAGCGATCGGGGTGTTTGGTATGGGGAAATTATGGTCCTTAATTGATTTCACATTACCAAAACATACATTTTAACTGACACATGTCATTACTCTCACTGTTCGGACAACGTTTAAACATACATTTATATGTACAAGGACATTATTTCTGAGAAATGATTTGGGGCGCCATCCTGTCCATTGTTTTAATGGCGTTCCGGCGCCTCATTTTATAATCGTGTGTGCTCGAGCATCTATCAAACGGAATGCTAACCTCTGTCTGTAAAGTCCATTCCATCATGATTAAAATGTGCGTATTAGGATTATTTGATTATTAATAGCGAGATATTTACTGGCCGTTTAATATCCACCTTGCTGTCCTAGGCAGTGCCTCAGGGTGCATCTTAAAAATGTTATCTGGACAACTCTCAAGGTCTCAAGATCATTTTATTCTACTTAGATGCATACTGCCACAACAAGGATTTGTTTCCACTGCCTATATAGCATTGCCTTCAAATAAAATCCGTAAACGTTATACATGTATTGCCACTAACCACAGTGGCAGTTGGTTAATCATCCCTGTCTAAACATCGGAAACATAAATCTCAAAGTAAAATACACCAAAAATATTCAACAAACCACTAATTCTTTGCATGTACGATATGGAATCCTGATTTTCTTTTTTATTAAGCCTCCATGTGAACTGATCTTTAAGTGTCAAGGGAAATGCACTCGAGAAGTAAACTATGGAAGAAGGAATTTGATTAGGGTTGCAAACGTTTCGGTCGAAAGAGGAGGACTAGAAAGGAGTGCTGATTTGAATGGACGTAGCAGGCTCTTAAAGTGTAGTGCTTTTAATTTGCTAACCGAATATTAGTCCTTTTGCAAGATTTGTGGCAAGTACGAGCAGTGTGACGTGACCCCGTGTGACTGCATGACTGTGTATATACCCTGAAAAGTGTAACAGACTGTGATGTACATTACATCTTCTAGTATTTGATACCGAAAAAAAAGTACCAACCTATCATAATTTCGACCTACATCCAAATGAACAAGAAATCCTAATATGTGAGAATATGCTATTTCCTATTGACGTTGCATCTCTGTTTTATTTCCTCAGGAATCTTTTAGAACTGAAAAAAACCTTGATTTTAATTAAGTATTTATTTTCTACAAAGACAACAACAACAATGAAAATAAAACCTGCAGAAATTCTCGAGGAGGATTTAGAGGCTTGATCTGACGGCTATACTCTTCATAGTACACGGCGTTTAATCTTTGTTATCGAAACCATAGAGGCTTGCGTCAATGCGAATGATGTTGGCATTCCTAATTGAGAAATTGAAACAAATGGGATTGATGGCTACTCTAGGCAATTTCATTTGCTACTATCATTGTTTTCTACCCCCTCAGTAGTCTATATCCCATGTGTGTCTGCATTATCGTACGACGGTGAGGGGTGTGGGGGGGGGTGTGAGTGGGTGAGAGCGAATGGGTGCGTTCTTGTATTTTTGAACGGATATGATTGTGTTCGCTTGTAGTTTAAATTCATAAAAGTAAAATATAAAAAAATATATGTATTTTTTATAGTCTGGGTTATTTATCAAAGTAAAAAGAAAAATAATTATTCTGATTGTTAATTGGATTTCTACCAAGCAAAATCATCCCAACCCCTCAGTATAACCCCGAACCATCCACCACAACCATCCACCACATCCATCCCCTCCAATAATACTCAGTCACTGATTGAGTGTCTCCAATCAAGGACCTCGTAGATGACACTGAGAGAGAAACAGTTCTTGATTATCTATCCTGTATGTTTATGTATTCTTCTCAAGATATCCCCATAGATTTCGTTCAATCTAGATGCCCTTTCAAACACCGTCTTCATTTTCTTCCCTTTTTTTCACTATCATAGTTCGGTTACATCTCTGTCTCACTCACTCTCTCACTCTATGTCTATCCTTCTCCATAAGGCTGTCTGATTCCTTTCCTTCTTTCTACCGATACATTTTTTTCGTCGTCATATCTATCTCTTCTCCTTCTTTCTCTTCTTCTTCCTCCTCTTCCTCCTTCATCTTTTCTTCTTTTTCTTTTTCGTCTCCTTCTACTTATCTTCTTCCTCATCTTCTCCTTCTTCGTGATTATATTTTCCTCCCTTTTAGTATCATCACCACCATAATCAGCATTATCACCCTCATTAAATACACACTCTTAGAGGTTTATCCAATATTGGGTAAATGGGAACATGCATGTTTGTTGGGTAATAAGATACCAACTATATTGTTAAGTTTACGCAATGATGCGTTGAAATTTACCCTTAAAACATGCATTTCGCCAAATATAGGGGAAAATACCCAGCAGACATGTTCCCTTTCTACCCAATATTGGGTAAACTTTTACCCAGTGTTTTTAGAGTGTGCTCATCATCATCCTCATCGTCGTCGTCGTCATCACTCTGATCCATTTGACCGTCATCATAACATTTTTATCCTAATACTCAACGAAAGAAAAATCACAACCATCTTATGCTCAGCCAACATACCCACATAGTTGAGAATCCCTTCCCCTCTTGTATCTCACCAGCCACACCCCCTCTCCACATAGCATTTATAAACTCTCTTTCTCTCTCTCTCTCTCTATCAGTTTATATCTCTTTCTCCACCGCATCTTCTTTCACATGCATATCCCGTCATATACAACACCCCATATTTGCCATAAACTTTTCAGATCGCCACATTTTTCAGATCGAGTTGTAACGCTAGGAGTTACACATAAACAAAGTTGGCTATTTTGATTAACACCGATCTCCCATGTCGTCTTGGATAATAGACTTATATTAATATCTGTAGCGGTACATTCGATGACAACGGTACATGATACAAACATATCTACCTTGCCTGAGGTGACTTTGGTCGTGGATTAGTATGCAATCAAGCTAAAGAAGTAATCACCGATTATTCATCATTCTGATTAGTGATTACTAAGTGCAACGGCGTTGAAACTTAAAGCAAATCGGAATTAATTAATCTAGAGATTATGTGTCATCATCACCCCTGAAATGAAAATAAGGAAGGAATTATACTTGTTATGAGAGAGGGATTAATTAATCAGTTTCATCTTTTGTGGAGCTAAGGACATGTTATACCACTGGCCTAAGTTGAAAAACGTACACTGTAAAAACTGTGGTGTTAAAACTGACACCAGTGGGTGTTAATAGAGGACCGCACCCTCTGGTGTTAAAATTGCACCCTAGAGATTGAATATAACACCAACGAGTGTACATGTAACAACCAAAGGTGTTGCAACAACACCTATAGGTGCAAAACTAACACTGTCAATTTAACACCGGTGTAAAATAACTGGTGTGGTCCTCTATGTACACCGGTTAACACCGCTGTGTTTGCTGTGTAGAAATATGATCAATTACAAGTAAGATCCAAATCTGTGATAAGAACTCATTCCCCCCTACATGTAGATATCTGGTATGAAGCTAAACATTAGGATTTTCACCATTTCTTGATAACGGATAAAGGATCTATTTTTTGTATTTTTTACTTTCTTAACCGTTCTGTTTCCTAACGATAAGTAGATGAAAATGTTGAAGTTGACTATTGCATACTGGGCTTACTGTACAAATCGTTCACCACCCCCCCCCCCCACCCCCCTCAGCCGCGTAGCGTGCGTGCATGGAGAGGGGAGTGGCCAAAATAATGGATACAAAAGGGGTAATTAATCCGCATCCAACTTTAGGGAAAGTTCGGTGTTTTTTTAAAGATCAGAATTAGTTTACAATTACCGCATAAAATCGAAGGTTTATACTTTCGCATTATTTTATATATATTATATTTTATATATATATATATATATATATATATATATATATATATATATATATATATATATATATAGTGTGAAAGAAATGGATCAAGAGAACAATGGTAGGCGTAGCTTAAATCAAGGTTCCCCAGAGCTATCTACCCTTTTTGGAAAAATTGGTGATGCCGAAAAAATGTCTCTGCCGGGAATCGAACCCGGGCCCCCAGCTTTGAACGCCGGTGCCTTAACCACTTGACCACAGAGACGGGTTAGTGGCTAGGGCGACCCCGATCCGATTGACCGTCAGATAGACAGATTTTCGACACCATACCAATTGTAATTTCCTTTGTCGGGTGAAGGTGGGTTTTGAACAATGACAAGCCGCCATGCCTCAGCTGGATCAAAGCTATTGCTTTGATACAGTACACGTATGGGAGAAAGTATACAAATGTGTGAAGTTATACATGTACTACAGCTTTGGCAACTTGGCTCATCTTAGCTAAAAGAGTTGCCAAAGCTGTAGTACATGTATAACTTCACACATTTATATATATATATATATATATATATATATACATATACTATTCTGGCTACTAGCCTTCTCAAAGTGTGAATGCAAATACTTTTTTTATTCAGGGTTATACTATGTTTATTTCTCCCCTCTAGTAGGAATTTGGATAATCAAAAGCTCATCTTAGCTATGGAGGTATCTTATAAGAAAAAACATAATGGTTGACCGTTGAACCCAGGTCCCTATGAGAGTGGAAAAAGAAATATAAATACTTTCTTTAATGTCTAAAATGAATTTTGGATGATTTTATGATTTGGCCAAATAAATAATCATACTGCTTATACTAAAAAAATGTATAACTGATAGTCGCACTAACACTCCCTTGAACATGCTAAAATTTCTAGCTAGCACACTACAAACTGAACCCTATTGAATAATTCACGTGCTTCTTCTCGGAAGACCTGAAGCACCATAGGATCCGGAAAAAGCAGAAACCATTCTTTCCTTGTCTGAAGTAGAATTAACATAAAACACTGTCTCCTGTTATATTCTAACACCTACAAGGCTCAACTGTAGCTGTCGGTGCTTTATGCTAAGGTTATAGGAGTCGCACAATGGTAAAATATCAAAGTGCATTTTCACACTGGAATTCCTTCCCAAATGAAAGGTGTTTTGAAGAGTACAGCAATTCTAAAAGTTCGCGACTGTCAAGTTGATCGAGTTGAGAGAATCCTTTCACCTTGTTTGGTGCTTTGAAAGCCATGATGGGCGACAGCACGTAAATTTGATACTAAATTTAATATTTGAGCACATTCTGATTCAAACAAGCGTTCAGAGTGACATTTTCTGACACCTTCTATTTCCTGACCATCTTCCCCTTTTTTTCTCACAAATTAATGAATGTTCAGTCATCAACCCACCATATTAAAGTCTTTCTTTCCCCTTATATATAAAGATTCTTTAGTCAAATTGCTTTTTTTTTTGTTCGATCTTTTTACAAGCCTATACAAATATTATCGCACTTGTGGGCGGAAAGATACAGTGGAAGTATGGAGAGCACTGTGCATATCTTTACGCAAAAGGTTTTTTTTTTTTTTTACATTTCCAAAAGCATTAGCCATAATAATACAGGAATCATACGCATATTGGGTGGATCTCGATAACATACTTCATTTTTTTTATCAATCAAGTAGTTATGATAATCATCATATCACTGTCACCTTCTAAACCGACTCCAAACTAAACAGAACCATTACTTTATTCGAATTATTGGTCGGTATTCGTGTTTTTTCTCATTTTATCTTTTATTTTGGGGGAGTGTGGTTGTTAGGGGTGTTACCTCATATAGTACGATATGATTTAATTAATAACTGTTTAATTGTTAGTTTTGGAAGTTTAGTAATTTGAAGGATAACATTTTGTTTAAAACCAAAACTTCCTATCATATCTTGTAAGTCAGATTTTGTTTCATTCGAATCACATGCTATACCTTCTCGGTATTCACAGTATACTAAATTAGACAGTAATATTTGCTTAAATTGATGTTAAAATGAAAAGACCTGCAATTCTTCTCTCATATCTTGCCTTCCTCTGCGGCACCACTGCTCCGTGATGTATGATTGGTTCATGTTCATACGAGGCATCAAGGCAAGGCATTTCCAATATCCTGCATAGAGCAATATACCTTTGAAAAACTGCATTTGATTGAAAATGTTGTATTGTCATGATTGTACGTATTGATATACGAAGTGAAAGTATGAATAATTAATTGGTCCTACACATCAACATTATGTATTATGCAGTCAAAACACTTGGATGAAAACGCGCGTCACATCTTGCATGCTGATGGGCATTTTCATCTCGCTAATAACCCCACTGTATAACATAAGCTTCTAGTATTTCATTCTCTAGTTGAGCTCACGGAAGTAGGGGGGGGGGTTGAGGTCCCCCTGGCGACTTTCCAATCCCAGTTTAATGGATTCATTCATGGTGGACGAGGATGAACTACTATTGTAATACAACAACGATACATGTCGTTGCCAGGCAACGGGCACTATTGATGAAGAAGATGAGATAAATGAATGGAAGCTTCGCTGCATGAGTTTGTACTTCGATATCCCCGACCCTATAAAACGAAATCCCATACACGCAAATTGCGCGTGATAATGGTGAACGTGTCTTATACACGCAACAGGAGATTACTTGAAGGTGAGATAGATTGTAATTTTCTTTAAGATTAAACAACATAAAAATCTAATCGGCCATCAAATTAGCCATTACGTAAATCTATAATGCAATAATTACATTCTACATTAACTGACTTGAACTGACCATGATTGCCGTCTCCCGTGATAAATGAGGAATATACGCTGTTAACTAATTCAGAATCATATTGCAAATGAATATAGGTACTTTGGATTTATTGATTTACGCCCCGTTTTTCTTTATGAAACCCCCGGCTTAATTTATTTTCCACCCCTTATCCATCTAAGGATACAAAAACTTTGAGTAAAATGGGGATATAAGTGTACGAGTATAAATGAAGAAAGTTTTTTTTTACGATGAACTAATTACATGAATAAATGTTTGTTGACACCTACATCAAGAAAAAGAAGACGGTCATAAAACTATGGCCTGAATAAGTTTTTTGGGGGGATATTTGAAATTTCTCGACTTCCACGACAATATATTCAGATGAAGATACCTCTTCTTCCGTTACTTTTGAATGAGGACACCTCTCGTCGTCTTCTATTGGATTGAGCTGACCCGGTAGATACTGCATCATGTCAATGTCATCCTATCTTAGCCACAGTTAAATTAGTTCTTCGTCTCGCATTCCCGTGTAATACAAGCTTTGTCCCAAATCTTTACAGGTGTGTTGAAAGATATAGAACTACAAGGTGTGTCAAGAAAAAAAATGTGCGAATGTTGCTTCTCATTGTCCATCAACTGTGTTATGATGTCATTTTAGGTTATATTGCTTACTCATCTTCTTTCTGCAGAAAATTCGTGTTTGAGATAACCTATGTAGTCCGACTAATCATGATTATGTGACTAAAGCGAATAAAAGAGAAGGAAAGAGAGAGAGAGAAATATAAAGAGAGACACGCAAATGGTGATATTTCATAAAGTAATTCTACATTCGACTATTTATCTCAAGCGTTCCATATTTTTTTTTTATTAAAATGTACATTCAAAATTGAAAAAATAACATATGGCGCGTCCGTTGTAATTAAATCTTCATTAAAATGGCTCCATGCAAGATTTTATTATAAAAACATATGTTTCTTCGCATTCTTGTTATTTGTTAAAGGTCAAGTCCACCCCAGAAAATTGTTGATTTGAATCGATAGAGAAAAATCAAACAAACATAACGCTGCAAATTTCATCGAAATCGGATGTAAAATAAGAAAGTTATGACATTTTAAAGTTTCGCTTATTTTTCACAAAACAGTTCAATGCGCAACTCAGCGATATGCAAATGAGAGAGTCGATGATGTCCATCACTCACTATTTCTTTTGTTTTTTATTGTTTGAATAATAACAATATCTCAAATTTTACAGATTTGACAATAAGGACCTACTTAACTTAACCATAAACTGTTAAAATAATGGTAATTGCACATGTTCAGGGAGAAAATAAACTTTGTTTCACTTGACAAGGAGGAGAAAATTAGAATATTTCATATTTCATATAATAAAATACAAAAGAAATAGTGAGTGGATGACGTCATCAGTCTGCCAATTTGCACACCGACCAGGATGAGCATATAACTGTTTTGTGAAATTAAGCGAAACTTTAAAATGTCATAACTTTCTTATTTTACACCCGATTTTGATGAAATCTTCAGCATTTTGCTTGTTGGATTTTTCTCCTTTTTTTCAAATCAACTTTTTGTTGGGGTGGACTTGTCCTTTAATGATGATGGAGTTTCAACTTGCAAACAAATAAAAAAAATATATATATTAGTATCAAGACATCCCAAGACAAATGGGCATATGGCAGAATATTCATCGTGTGCTGGAGCTCCTTGGTGTCCCTCCTTTAATTCAAATCATTATGCCACTGCACAATGTTTGAAGGCATCTACCGAATCGTTCCCATGCACCTGTCTTCCAACCTTTTACTCCAGGTCCCCTCTCATCCTCCTAAATCGAATGTTAATCTTCTATTTCCGTATACTGCATGACCCGTATTCACCTTATCGAGGGCGACTTTAAAAGTGTGCCAGTGAATGGCGTCTTGGAACGGAACCCCCTCCTTTCCATCTCTTCGGTGATGAGGAAATTATTTCGTTTTAGCGGTTTTTTTTTTCATTTATATCTCGATTCGATGAGCATAACATTGACACATGGTTATATTCACCCCAAAGAAGTACACTGTTGGAAAATTTGTACTTAAAAAAAATGCTGCAGCAGAATCTCGAGAACACTTGTAATCTTACTGCACTGTGTAATCTTACATGCATTTGTGTAAAATTACAGAAAATCAGTATTTGGTGTATGTAACCTTACAAAATTTATTGTAATAAAACGGTCTTCCCCCTTTTTTTAAATGGACCTTTTCTGTAAAGTTGTAGAAAACTTGTAATTTTTTGTCCTTTTATAACAATTTACAGAATGATTTGGTTATTTCTTTCTGTAAAATCTGTTTTAATTTTTCTTCTGTAAAATCTTCTGTTTTTTCTAATAGTCTACTTACAAAGTTATAAATTTATTCAAATTTTAATGGTATTTTCAGTATGTAAATAAAAATAAATGATTTATCTCGGAAATTTAAGCAAAATGCCTATCAACTCACAGAACTCCAATTGTATCACCGAACGGGATATTTTGCCACTAGGGAAGCGAGAATCATTTAAATGTATAACGAAAAAAAGGATAGGCAATGTGATATTCTTTTGTGGTAAATGTCTAATCCGATCATAAATGTGTTTGATTACTTATTCAATTTAATAAAAGATAATTTGGTGTAGAATAGACAGAAACTGTTAATGACAAGCTTAATAATGATTAATCATGTTGAAAAGAAAGGCAACTTGTTATCCATTGTAATTACATCGTTTAGATACAGATTTGTCTCATAGCAAATAAAAAAGCATGATCTTGAGTAGGGGCTGGTGTTCTATACTTATAATCATGTTCCTTGTCAATTTCAACATCTTCGATTCCAGTGAAAATGGTGATACTGGATTGAATTTCATGCCACGCCATTGAGGTCATTGTACAGATAAGCACACAAATACATTAGACGGGAAGACCTAAACATGCAGCACCTGCGTTGCAGAAAAGTTAAGTGTCGCCATGGTGGCGGAAGGAGAAGCTGCCATTGGGAGGGTTTTGAAAACGAATCACTCAAACCTGGGAACTTTCAGAGAATTGAAAATATGATGTAGCCCGATGGTATAACGTAGGTCACTGACGTTCGACTAGCTTTCTCGTCATACCTTCTTGTGTTCGGCAAAGTTAATTATTGTGGTGGCGTCCGACGATGCTCACTAAGCAAAATATTTTAAATTTTAGTATTGAAGAGATAGTGATTGTTAATAGCAAGCAAGCTCTCTGGTTATACTAAAAAGCATTCATGATGGTAAGATTTGCTCTATAAGCAATCAAAATAATCGGTTATAAAATATTATTATTTATATGTGTTTTTAACCGGTTTATCAGTCAACTAGAAACAGAATATAAATTCATGCATATTCACGAGTATATTCATTCCAAAATGTAAAAACAAACATAAGGTAAGGATTTAAGAGCTTACCTTGACCATAAGAACTCCCTTGGAAACAAATCGGTCCTCTTTTTGACTCTCCTTAAAATATTCAAATACTACATCCACAATGGGGTACCTGCTTCCAAACACCAGGCCACTGTTGAGCAGAAAACGGTTTACACTCCAAGAATTGACTCCTACATCGTAAAGTATATAGCTAAAGTAATTATGAAGAATTTTAATCAAGCGATCTGCTGCTCTCTGCTCGAAGACCTCTTGAAAGCAGATGAAATCAAGATGGGCGGGGAAGTTTGAACTAATGCCATGTTCGCATGGTCCAAGACGTTCACGAATGCTACTCTGACTGCAGAAGGACATGGGACAGTGGGTGATGGTCGTCCTAGGAATGGTGTTACCAGGTGTGGAAGGTCCTACGGAAGAAGCGTACTGACTCTGTGATGTCTGGAGTCTCACTGTAGATGTGGAACCTACAGAATCTGGTGATGATGGTGATGAGATAGGACCACCACGACTTGGCACAATATCAGGGATGTCTACATCGGCTGATCCACCGGGTTGTGGTGGAAGTTCTCGCTGTTTCCTCCCCTGGCTTCGAGGTGGCTTTGGTGATTGTTTACTGCTTCCTGCATTCGTCCTTGACATTCGTGGGGATCGTTGGGGTTCTGGACTCCTATCCCTACGTTGGCGACGTCGGTCCTTGTCCCTCATAGGAAGAGTATCGTCTTTTGAGACACTACCTCTTGATGAATATTGTCTGTTCATGTCAAATTTCAAAACATTGTCCTCATCTCCTGCAAGGTGGCTTATGTTCTGAGGCGTCATAACGGAGGTACTTGGTGAATGATAGATGCATGATTGTTTGAGCTCACCATCTGAAGGTGAGTGAATAAATATTTTGGGATTGGGTCGCAGTTGTGAGTTGACAATATGCGTGGCCATCTGTTTTGCCCTGTATTGCACCTGGCCAAGATTGTTCATCCTTGCCATGGCCTCAGGCATTAGACACGAGTCAACGAAGGCGAACTTAAAATTCCTCTTTTCAGATAAGTCAGTCCAGATTCGATTGTTGACGTTAATCAGGTAAGGGTTGCTTTTGAAGGAGAAACGATAAGGCCGACGGAACCTGGCCATAATGACCCTTAAGGCAAACCCAAGCCCTGCAAAGGGGCAGGATATTATTATGATTGCTATCATGATTGGCACAAGAAAGATTAGAGTGATGACTCGCTCGTAGCATGGCATGGCATCGCCATCCTGGAGCTCGTCGGTGGTCCTCAAAAATAGGGCCATCAGCTGATTTAAGTTCCAGGTCCATGGTAAAAGGAGGTAGAACCCTAAAGAATAGAGCTTTTCCTGAAAGGAATAGTTGAACACTTTCTGATGCAGCATCTTGCTAGTATCTTACACTCCAAAATCCTCGACTTATCCTGCGTCAGGAGAGTTTCCTGTCATAGAGTTGCTACCATGCGCTTATCCATATTTGTAACATCAGAGCTGGATGTACGAAAAAACGTGATACAGATTACAGTGGTTGGATAAACCATCATACAAAGGATATCCACAGGATGTCAACATTGTGCCTCGCTCTGTTCGCCTCGGTGGAGCAGACATTTGCATAATTGATGAAAAGCGAACATAACATTCATTCAGATTCACCCACCCTCACGAGTCCATACGGACAGACGGGTCACCGGGTATGATGTCTCTTTACAATGAAGCAACACGTGTACCGATATGATCAAGTCGAAAAAGACTTTACTCTATAAAAACCCATGCGAGCCATTAATCCACAGAGCATGAACGGTTCACACGTTTAGCATGTTGTCCGCCGTACTGCAAGATGCGAATAGATGCACTAGAGAGACGTTGCCTTAGTGACCATATGGCATATGAGAAGCGACGAGAGAGAGATCCCCATATCATCCAACATTCATAGGAATTGCAATTTAGAAGCGAATTTCTTACTTAAGCCAATGCTCATAAATCCAACGGGATCTCACCTCTATCAACTCGTGCGATGAAATCCATTCGTAGTAAGTCGATTGGAGGGGGATGTCCGATTGTTATGACTTGTTGTTAAAGAACAGAAGGCATGGTACGTCGTGCTTGTTTTACGACTCACTCCGGCAATCATTTATCCACGGTTTTATGACACGTGTAGTAGAGTTTGTCATTACTAGATGAATAGTCACTTGAGGTATACCTGGTAAAAGTTAAGCCAAGAAGCTACGTACTCATCAAGAGATTCATTATACTTATACGAATGAAGACTGTTTTTTTCAAATTCAAACTGTATATTAATCAAGGTAATCGTGATAATGTTAGTGCAAATGAATAAAACTACAGTACAGAATCGAGTTGTATTGCCTGACTTTAAAAGTGTTTAATGAGTGTTTTATTGGTATTATTGAAAGCATCACGCTGATAATTGTATAATCTTATCAAAAACGTGTTTTTCTTCCGAATCATTCCCTTCCATTAAAGGCAAAGGAGATTTAGCAACTTCCACATTGCAATTCTGATATGAAATTCCAAATAAAACATAACCCGAGGAATATCAAAATCTTTGCCATACACCTGTTTTGAATTATCCACTTAAATTCCTCCACGCTACTTCCACATCTAAAGAAGACGAAAAGCTTGGCGGCGTCATTACGCGGCGAACACGGTAAGCGATGCAGATCGCCCACAGTCACAATAACTACGGCTTCAATCACAACACACAACCGCCACTTAACACAATCTCCAAGAATAGCACCAAATCAACTCGCGTCCGTTGCTCGCTCGTTCGTTCGTTCGTTTACTGTCTCTCTCGTGTGTGCATGGTGGTTGTATCGTCCACTGCTTGGTCAGCCATCCGTAGGCCACGGCCTTCCTCAATCCTAATATCCCGAACGCACTGCGTTTTTTTTAATGGCCACAAATTCGATAGCACGACGTACGCTCCCATTTGCCCGCCTTCCTTGAATAGCGATGAAATCGGAAGCTTACAATGAGAGAACGCATTTTTATACACGAAACACCTGCAACCCACTTTAAAATAGGAAAGAGATCACACCTTCGGTACAAATCAGTTCTCACTGCAACGTGCAGTACAAAATGAATAGTTAAAAGAAATGTAAAACACCTCTCTCACTTTACCATCAACTCTGCCTATTTGTCCCCGGTATCTGTCTATCGCTCGCCTTTTTTCTCTATTTTCCTTTACCTGGATCATTTTTTAAAAGTTTACACCGAAATGTGAAAGTTGATCACGTTTATTAAAATGAAAATTCTAATTTCTGGGGCCCGTAACACAAACTTAGCAATGATCGTAGAACATTTTCTACGATTGACTAAAATGTACAATCAATCGTAAAAATCAAGTGTACGATTAATCGATAACCTTTGTGTTACGGGACCCAGATCATAAGAATTCCCGGATAAGAATTTAGGGAATATAAGCTTAACAGCATCCTTAATGGTCCTTTATCGTAAAGATTAATATTGTGTTAAATTGAACAATAGTATTGAATTATTTTATCTTGATTTCTTTTATAGTATACAACATTGCAAACAACATTACAAATTGAAACTTTTGAAATCATCATTTCAGTAATATATAAAGGAACGAAAACTGGGGGAAAGGGAAAGTTTTAAAAGGGCAGCCTTTGCTCCTGAGCGTATAGGTTGATCAACTTAACAGGTTCATAAAATGCGCCCCCCCCCCCTTTGGGGGCTACATAACAAGAAAATTAGCTCGCTTTTTACGCTCGCATTATTTATGAGCTTATACATATCCTCACGGTGGAATCAAGAGGTGGTTAAAATGTCCCTTTTCATGTCAGATAAGTCAATGACATGAAAATAAAACGAGGAAGCGTATAACGGAGTACTGAAGGTGGATTTGATGCATCAATCTTAACTCAAATAATTTTGAAACCAGGTTACCCTTTTCCGTAAAAAAATCTTATGCCTCTCGAAAAGGAGGGGGGCGGGCCAGATGTTCCCATCCCTGGATTCGCCACTGGTAATGATAATTATGCAATCCATTTACAAAACGTCTTTTCATACGATAGAAGCGTGATGAACAAAGAAAGATTAGAAACATACAAGCAGAATGTCTTCAGAATTGAAAACTACAGCCATCATATAAAAAAGTCAGATTAGAATTGGTAGGTTTTGAGACATTTCTTATTTGAAGTAAGTGTTTGGGAATTCTTTGATAGGAACGCGGGAATTCCATGTCGTTGTTTGTCTTTTTCAATGGCGCCTCGTTGAAAAAAAAAATCATAAATTATATCCGCCATAATTATGTTTTGGGACTTCTGTTGAAAGGGCCCTATCAACTTCTGGTTTAGCAGTTAGATGCACAAGAAGGGTATAGTCAGTGGTCGATACAAATACATTGGAACTACGTACACATAATGCCTCTTTTCAACAACAACAAAAATGTGTGAATAAATTCTAGTGACATTTCAACAAATTTTCATTGAGCAGGAAAATTTGAGTTGATAATCATGCATCCTACTGGCCGTAGAGGGATAGCACATTGGATTCTTCGCTCTCAAGATTTATTAACACGTCAATTTACGAGTACACGGATTGTGTAGGACAGGATGAAATATTTCACCGACCCCCCCCCCCCCCACCCCTCCTCCATCTCCCCCTCTCTCTCTTTCTATCTATCTATCTATATATCTATCTATCTATCTATCTATCTATCTATCTATCTATCTATCTATCTATCTATCTATCTATCTATCTATCTATCTATCCTTCTATCTCTCGACTGACGAAAATCTTGCCCATGAAGATGCCTGAAATATTATTGTGAGCGTTTTGGGCCATTTAAGAAATAAAAAGCGCATTATAAATACTGGGTATTATAGGTTTCCCGTCCATTTTTATCAGAGTTGCATTTAAGTTAATGGCCGTTCAAGTTCTACGAATTTTTGTCAACCCTCTACACATTTGGTTCATTTTCATTTATTCAGCATTTCTTAATTTCATTGGATGAAATTTCGACGAAATTGGACGGGAAAACCTATATTATTATTATTGGGTATTAAATGTCATTTCAGTTAACCAATAATGTCTCCCCTTTCTCTCTCACGAAATAAAGTTTCTTTTTAACCAATAACATAATTGTCAAGTCATTCTCACTTTTGTTTGTTATTTTTCTTATTCTTAGCTATATCTTTAGCTTACACTTGCATTTCTGTTCGTAATGACTCTAACAAACTTAATAGAATATTTCACGTCTTAACCCTTATTAAATTGGGGGGGGGGGGTCAATATGACCCCCCTCAAAAAATTTTGCCGCTACGCCGCCGCGCAATTTTTGCGAGGCCCGGGTACGCAGTTCCGAAATTACGCAATATTTTGTAAGCGCATGTCGGTCCCAAATTGCTCAAAAACGTGATTACGTGTACAAAGTCAATGAAATTTGTGTTTTTTAACTAAAAATCATAAATGTGTGATTATTTTTACTTTTGTTTGTTTAGATGGATTTACTTTATGTTATTTAGATCGCAAAAGGGTCCCCGACAAAGTTCATCGAAAAAACAATAAAAAACAAAGGTTTGAAGAAAAAATCAAAGAAACATAAGAATTAAATAAACAATAAAATACATAGAAATTAATAATTTTCCGGCAATATTTTTGTAGATTTTTGTTAGAAATGTAAAAATCTATATGTTCACTAAAATTAGCATTCTACTACTAGTAGCTATACAAATTGAGTTGAAGGCAAAACCATACACACAAAAAAATAAAAAAATAGGGCAAATTTCATACGCTTATTTGCATATTTCATTAATAAAAATATATAAGTAATTCATTTTTTTTGAAAATTTTACTATTCAGTCTTGTAGTTTACATCCAGCTTTACGCGCGTGCAAATTTTCGCGGCGATCGCGCAATCAACGGCCGAGATCGGGGGGGGGGGGATTCAAATTGACCCGTATATGTTTGAAGTAGCCCAGTTAAGAGTTAGAGAGAAAATCATTCAACATATTTGAAACTTCACACTCACATATCATCAGATAATTACGAATAACAAAATGACTCAAAAGCGCATTATTGCTTTTGTTTTCATTCTTTCATTTAATTCTGACAATAAATTATCTATACAACAAGCAAGTTAACAAAATATTGACATGCTCCTTAACAAAATGACAAAGACCATACCATGCACGATACAATATCGAACTTATACCTCGGTCATATTTGCTCTTCAGCGGCCGTACGGCGAGACGAAAACGGCCGTTTTAACATTTATGTAATGGCAACATAAAATATAGGTGGTTTGAAAAAAAATGAATAAAACGGCTGTTTTCGACTCGCCGTACGGCCGCCGTAGAGCAAATACTGGTCAAGATAACAATGCGTTTCTCTTTAATTATACATTCAAGTTTTAACTCTCGATTTTTCTTAATTTCGCGGCACAACTGATTAATATTTTCATATGTTTTTTATTAATATGAAAATATACATCATGAACTCGATAAGGATGACATTTAGTTTCAACTCCGAACAGTTGTAATAAAAAAGACTATTAGTTTCAGATAATCGAATATGAAGACAATTAATAGAATTAATCAATGAATTACTTAGAATCAAAATGTTAATTTAAATCATTACGTAATGTATAATTATATTACTGAAAGAGCTTCAAACGTAACAGAACACTAGAAAATAACATAAATATATACAAATATATATATATATATATATATATATATATAAAGGAACGCTACAAAACAAGGGGGAAACAGCGTTGCAAAGCACAGGTTAAATATATACAGTAATTATTACATTGTCGGCAGTATAATACAAAATGGCGAGTGGCTTTCATGTCAATATGCAACCAATAAAACAAAACCGAAATGCAACACCTGAAATATGAAACAAAGTAAATCAGTAAGTCATCCAATGAAACACTAATAGTAAATAATAGACACCGCTTTATAGTACACAGCAAAAACTGCGGTGTTAACCGGTGTACGTATAGGACCACACCAGTGATTTTACACCGGTTTTAAATTGACAGTGTTAGTTTAGCACCTATAGGTGTTATTGCAACACCTTTGGTTGTTACATGTACACTCTTTGGTGTTATATTCAATCTCTAGGGTGTAATTTTAACACCAGAGGGTGTGGTCCTCTATTAACACCCACTGATGTCAGTTTAAACACCACAGTTTTTAAAGTGTAGGGCGACTATAATAATCATGGTAAATAGGTAAATATCATAATGCCTTTTTCCAAACAGGTCAACCATAATAATTTCAATGTTCGCATTAAGGAACCTACAATAGAATGCTTATCATTCTCATCACGCGACTATAATCATCATTAAACTACAAAAAAACAATCAAACCATAGTCTATGGTATCAAGTCAATCGAATTGGGTGGTATGATGTGCTGAAAATGTAATTTTAAACATTGTTCGACAGTAAACATAAAGTGGCAGAAATTAAAATGATTAAGTCCATCATTGTGCAAATCAAAACAAAATTATTCTGGTTACCGATCTTTGGTGACGTTTGCTATTTCAAGGAAAAGTCCTCCCTAACAAGCATAACACTGAAAATTTCATCAAAATCGGATGTAAAATACGAAAGTTATGATATTTTTAAGTTTCACTTAATTTTACAAACCAGTTATATGCACATCCTGGTTGGTATGCAAATGAGGAGACTGATGATGTCATCCACTCACTTTCTTATTTTACATCTGATTTTGATGAAATTTTCAGCGTTATCCTAGTTTGATTTTTTCCTCTATTTATCCAAATCAACATTTCTTCTGGTATGGACTTGACCTTTACGAGTTTAAAGGAAGTTCAACAAATGAATGATGGGAAAATCGATCAATAATCTTCAAAATTGCAGCTAAAAAATATTAGAAACGGATCGCTGGTGTTTGATTTTTAAAACTTCTGTTTAAAAAATACCAAATACACACGTCAACCAAGCTTTAATATCGGGGACATGTAAACAAGTTGAAATGTGAGTAAGCAGGGTTCTCGAGCGTATATTGAAAGAAAAATTCCATATGCATTCTTTAGCTAGCCTGTCTTATAATTTCTCACAATTTCATTTAACTGACCGAAATGACAACTGCACATATCCCCATATTTTTAGTCTATAACACTGTATGACACTGTGAATATGTAAAAACAAACAGTACATCCATGGTTGGAAATCTGATTTCCTGTTCATTTTCATCACAATTCTGATTCATTGTTTTTTTTTCTTCAAATTATAAGCTATTTTTACTTAATAATTAGGAATAATTTTCTTTTGTACATAAAAGAGAAACTAGCATCCAGATCCTATGACCAATTTTGGAATAGACGAAGTCAATAATATTTGTAATTGATTCGCCAAGAGTTACATGAACCATTATATCTGGGATATACATTAGAATGAAACTCTATCGTAATACGCTATACCATCATGCACAAATTTGAGCTGCGATTTACAAAAATTTTGGAAACGTATGTATATTTTATCGATGCATTTAAGGTCAGATCTACCCCTACAAGAAGGAAAATAGAGCAAAAATAAACATGAAAATTTCATCAAAATCGAATGTACAATGAGGAATTTATGAAATTTTAGAATTTGGCTTTAAGAGTAAAAAGCACATCATGTGGACAATTTCTGGCTAAAAGAACAGATGACGTCACCCAATCGTTATTTCTTTCGGGTTTTATTTTAATTTGTTATTTTTTTATGTCTCTGTCAACCGCAGGTGGTTGGAAGCATTATGTATGTTTTCGTGAAAATTTCCTTGTTATAATTTTAAATAGCTTTTATCTCCTGCTTGAACTTGTGGCAATGCCATTGATGCAACGTTTTGTGATTCAAGGAAGAGCTCCCATATTGTTAAATCTGCAAAAATTGAAATAGTCTTCATACAATAACATATAAAATAAACAGTGTGCCACATCGTCAACTCTCTCATCAGCATATCGCATGTGTTAAGTATAACCGGGTTTTGTGTGAAAATAAGTAAAATGTTAAACTATTCAACAAATTTTATTCTACATAAGATTTTGATGAAATTTTCAGTATTATGGTCATTTGAGCTTACCCTTTTCTTTCAAATTAACTTTTGTTGGGCTAGACATAACCTTTGATAGCAACGGTAGAAGGGAACATTTAACATTCATTAATTATGAAACCAACATCACAGCCCCATCATAGTTCTTCTCCTTGTACGTGTAATTGCTAAGTCCTGAACATAAACACTGATTTATCAGATCCTTATGACAATGCCAGGATTATTATTATTATCATCATTATTATCTTAGAACATAGTCAAAACGAGAGATTTGGTGTGAATGAAATCATTTTATTTCCAACCTTCTTAAATATTACATGGTGACTTGATGTGGGAGTTTGCAGATGGTGATTAGCATGGGTCATTGGATAGTGCTTTATATCACCCATCGCATGAAAAGGATGTTTCTCTAAATTTTATCACATTGGCCTGATTGAGTGAATAAATTCATATGTTATGGAGTATACCACTTTACTCTGTATCTGAATATTGCTTTCTTATTCCGTAGATTGATCCCTGGATAGTAAATTGTTTTCAGCTGACAATTTCAGTGTTTCTCAAACTGACAAAATGCTAATATTGTATGATATTATTTCTTTAATTTTCCAACTCCAGAAATCGGCTCTTTCAAAAATATGCAGCTTTCGATCACAGATACCACTTTATCTCTTATTTCATGCTTCGCAGAATCAATGAAAAAAAGAATAATTATGGAAATTCGATGACATGTATTTATATTTACAATTTATAGGTCCATTATTAAACAAAATCCACATTAATATATTCAAGATGGTCAGTCTTAAGCACTCTGACTAGGTTCCATGGAAATGGCAAGGAGGCTTGAATGTAATGATTCCATGATCTCAGTCGACCTTACTTTAGGGTTGAGGGTTTTCACCATCTCACAAGCTCGTGTGGGATCAATCCGAGCCCACACTAATTTAGTTGTGATGGGCGAGGATGGTTTGTCCCACTTCTGGGCGAAGCTGATCCAAACTGCGGGCAGTTCCAATTCTGTCTGTTTACCTGACGCAAACTTGAGTTTGATCTTTTCCTCGAAGCGCTCCCAGTTGAAGATCTCGGTCTCTTGATTTCGCATCAGCTCTTCCGCGCTACCATTTATCTTACTCTCAGTACCAAGCCAAAAGAGCTTGGTATTTGATTTTCTTATTGCGTATATGTTTCCTTCCCTTGAGTACAACCGAAGGCTAAAAGAAAATCACAGAAAATAAACTGGTAAGATGAGAAGAAGACAAGCGAACTACCCAAGGTGGTTTTGGTTGCATTCAGCAGCAGTCTTGACTTGTTCAACTAGAATGTCTTTTAACCTCAATTGATATCATCACCTGAATTCGTGACCCCTAAATGTAACACAGATCTCATTTTTATATGCACACATAAGCCAAGTTAGAAATTTATACTTCAAATTTTTGTTTGGTTATTGTGAATATTTTCATGTGATCTCTATTACCTTTGAACTTGAACCCCAATTCCAATCCAATTATACTCACATTGAGTCACATATATACATGCATTAATAAGCCAGGTTTAAAATTGAATCTGGTTCAAAATTGATCACAAAAATTATTTACATCAATTCATGTAATGACCCCAGTGACCTTTGACCTATGCCGTTATGCCCCCAATAGGCTCACTGATCAGATCATCGTAACTTACATATTCATAGAGTTTTGAGTTGATGCCTCAAATAGTTCTTCTTTTATTGCAAAAAACAAGATATTTTAATATAAATATATATGACCCCTGTGAGCTTGAACTTTTGACATTGATACCCCCCCCAAAAAAAAAAAAAACCCGTTCTTTATCACTTCTGTAAGCATAGTGAGAAAAGGTTTGAAATGGATCTGTAAAATGCTTCTTCTGTTATTGCGAAACCAAAAACGGGATGGACATTTCGAAAACAGACATAATGTTTCCAACCACCTACGGTTGACAGAGGCATTTATTTTTTCCAATGCAGAGATAACAATCCTTAATATGAATAAAAATAGTAAAAGCACCTGGATCCTTTATACTGCAATCTCCCTATGAGCATAAATGAAGGAAGAATGTGGTAAATTTGAAGAAAGGAATTACAAATGATTTTGGACAATGTTTTCTTCTTAGTCGAAGTTCATCCTAAAAAATTCAGCTTTGTTATATCATACCCTCTATAGAAGTTCTGTAAAATCTTATCCACCGTGAATCGTCTCTGTTTCTCGTTGGTCCAAGGGAAGTCTTTCAAGGAACCATCTTCTTGTTGAATCTTGGTTGGAATGAGTACTCGATCTGTCTCGTCTGGTAGAGGAATAGGAGGCTTATCAGACAGATGGTAATGAAGCAAGCATCCACCCCTCTCGGTGACTTCTTTGTGTACCACGAGATTTGAAAGGAACTTGACGCTGACATTGAAATAGTCAACTACAGCAACGACAACAACAACAAAATATCATAACCTCGAAATCAATCCCCGAAACAAGGGACAAGGCATAAATCTATGCAAAATGTATTTACCCCTTGATTACTCAAATTTTTCAGTTAGATACCATCATATAATTTATTTCGTACACTCTGTAACGCCGTTATTTAAGCATGAACTTTCAGCAAGATGCAATGGCATTTGTTCCAGCGATAATTGTTCCTATGGAATATCTGCATATTAGGCCAGACATAAACCCTAGCCTCAACCCCAACCTTTAGCGACTATCATCATTGTGGTCAGGGCAATGTATTTAGTGCTTTGTAATTCTAAAATAGCATTACTGATAGAGGGGCAGAATGTGACAGAGAAGGGTTGAACAATCGATCTCTGTCAAACTTCTTTAAGATTGTTGATTTAACTTAGTAAATAATTTGTAAATAGATTTGTACTATATTAATCTTGAAATATCATATCACTAGATTATTCCCTTCTCAAAATAAAAAGCTGAATACAGTTGATATGCAGGTATATGTAAGTGATATTATAAGTAAGTGATAAAATAATTCTAATACTGCACAACTAAGCAAACTCCTAGCTCCAATTTGAGAGTAACATTAAATTGAAGTAAACTGTAACACCTTATGAACCAAATTATAATGAATTTAAACAAAAGCAACTTACACTCTGGCAATCTATAATTTCGATAATAATCTTCTCCAGCAGTTCTGGTTGCACTATTAGATGCTGTGGCAACAGTAGTCTGCGATTGACTGCTGTCTGGTTGAGCTTGTCTTTGGGTAGCAACTCCACTGGCTGTTACCACTGCAGTCAAAAAAATATTTGTATTAATTGGTACATGAATGTATTTCATTGTATAAAAAAAATCACTTTCATGCAATCATTTACTTGTACTTCATTGTATGAAACAATAAATATCATGCAATCATTTTATTGGACATCATTGTATGCAACAGTTATCATGCAATCATTTACTTGTACTTGATTGTATGAAACAATCACTATCATGCAATCATTTACTTGTACATGTACTTCATTGTATGAAACAGTCATCATGCAATCAAATTTTGTATTCAATTGTATGAAACAATCACTATCATGCAATCATTTACTTGCATTTTACTGCATTAAACAATTCCTATCTTGCAATTATTTCCATGTATTTCATTGTGACATTTAAAGATTCAAGATATTGTCTCCAACCTTCTTTTACCACATAGACCTTTTTATTGCTGCAATGATAGTAAAGAATACTTTACAGATCATTTGTAAAGGATACCAGTTCTTTGCTAATCGTGTTTGACAGACTCCTCTCTTAACCCCACTTATACACTGTAAAAACTGGTGTTAAAACTGACACCAATTGGTGTTAATAGAGGACCACACCCTAAGGTGTTAAAATAACACCCTAGAGATTGAACATAACACCAAAGAGTGTAAATGTAACAACCATAGGTGTTTTAATAACACCTATAGGTGTAAAACTAACACCACCAATTTAACACCGGTGTAAAATAACTGGTGTGGTCCTCTATGTACACCGGTTAACACCACAGTTTTTGCTGTGTACAAGCAAATGAGAAACATTTCAGTGTGATGTGATATAAAAGACACAATCTATGTTGGAGTTTATATCAATTTTTTGTAGATCTGTGCCAAACCAAATGGTAAAAGATTGTAACTTATCGCAAATTCAAACATATGATTTGATATAACACGACACAGAACTACATCATTGTGGCTGTCAGATGTCAATGTGAATCGTTATTGCTGATTTGACTCACTCGAGGAATTTCTAGAAGAATTCAATTCGATGGATCCCAAGCTTTCTCTGAGAGTAGAAGGATCTGCCATGACCGCCCTTTCAATATCCGAACCCAACCTCATTGGTTCAATGTCAGCTAAATTACTGTCCATCCTCTCTGATTGTATAACATCAGAACTGGTAACAGTAACGACCTGGGCTTGAGGTGGCATGGGTGATCCAACACCAAACATAGGGTCATTGTAGGGACTCTCGAAAGCAGAGCTCTGTTGGAAACTTCTTTCGGGACTCCCTTCAGCCATACCGCCCAGTTCTGTGCAAGCAGAAGAAAATTGTATCTTTCTTGTCTATCAACAAAATACTTAAGATCTTTACGGACCAAAGCACATTTATACATAGGAAACAGTAGTAATAATAATAGTAACAATATTGATAATAATAATAATGATAACATAACATAATAATAATAAGTTGTTTGTAATATTTCATTGAATTAAATTTGAAACAATATATAGTAACAAATTGGAACAAAACACATTTTCGAAGGCATTAGTATTAATTATAATTATGCACGAGGTATCTTTAGATCAATCCTAACATACTGTATCTAGAAACAGTGGAGTGTTTGGACTTTTTCACATGTAACAAAAACAAATGTGGGTAAATATGCTAATGCCAAAACAAAAATCATATATTGTAAATAAAATGTGAACAAGTAATTTTGTGCATTCAGGAAAACACCTACCCGCCATTCCACACACAGACACACATCTCCACACACCCAACCATCCGCACCCACACAAGCTTCCTAAAACATTCAATAAATACTTTAGAAAGTAGAGTGTATATTTCCCAATGACCCATTATCTATTTAGTTATGTCTTCCGTTGATCAACATGAACAACCGTCCTACTATACCAACCTTCTAATGGCCTGCCTGATTTGGACGCAGTTACTTAAGTTGAGCCCTTCACAAGTGTGAGCGTGAGTGTGTGGGAGGTTGTGTGCTTGTGTGTGTGCGCGCGAGAGAGATAATTACCGCGTTTACACTTGGCTTTTGCATCGGCTCGCGGTTCTGGAACAGCGTGTAAACGCAGTGCAAGATAAACCAAAAGCCGATTCTGCATTGGCTTTTGGTTCTGAACCAAAAAGTGTAAACACGGTAAATGTGTTATATTTGAGGGTTGGTACGCGCGCGCGTGTGTGTGAGGAATGACCATTACAAATGTGTGTTTTTTCTGTATGCACGGAATGACTTTGTTTTCAGTCTTCACCCAGCAACTTGGGGCAACTAAGATTTTACCTCCTTTTGGAGATTGTCTCGTAGTAAGTCATGCATGTAAGGATCCACATGAAAATGACACATGCAGAGAGAATCACTATATCAGGACATATCAATAAATCAATTATTAAATAACTTCGGACAAGTCAACTTCAAACTGATGGGGCATTTTCTGACTCAATCCGCATACATGTAGGCATGTACATGCAAGCGTGTGGGGGTGTACGTGTGTGTTTGGTTGCGTATCTCTTGAATAAGGTATTCTTTTGGGGGAATTTCACTGATTTTTTTTTCTTTTACGCAAGGTAAAAGTCTACTGTGACTGCACTGAATACATACCAATTGATTGTGCCAAACCGTTGGAAGGACTAGAGCTGTTAGAATATCGGTTGACAGAAGTTGGGCTGGTGAGAATATCCTGTTGTACATATTCAAAGAATTGAAGAGTCGAAATGATTAATACAGAATGGTTAAATAGCCCGTCATGTATATTAGTCCAGGATTGAAGAGGCATAACCTTGTTTTTTTTTATATATACAATATTTTTTGATGGTTTCTTGTCAATTCGAGGGTGCTGATTACGAATCTGAATGATGCCACTCGTGTAACCTTGAGCATTTTCCGCAAATTGGCAAAATCCAATATGGCCGCCAAATTACCCATGAAAATCCTAAAATTGTCCGCACATTGGCTGCGAAATGCATGAAATTGTGTGGCAGGAGTGAAATGCTCTCTGAAAAAATAATTTTTTAACAAATTTATTTATTTTCCTGATATTCAAAATGGCCGCCATAGGCCATTGTATACCCTATTATGTACAATATAAATAGGGAAAACTAATTTTCACAAAAATGAGCACTAAACTGCAAAAAATCGCGATGTATGAACGAAGTAATATATGCAAATCATCATTACTAACGAGATATATCATTTATAATGTCATATATGGGAACATTGCTGTATTTTGATATCTAAAATAGCCGCCACTGGCCAAAACAGTATTGCGTACAATGGCAATGGGGGCCAAAAAATTCACAAGAGTGATCACTAAAATGCTTATTATGAAGATTAAACAGGTGGAATACTGACTATAAACATAATTATTAACGAAATGTATTATTAATATGCCATGTATGTGATGAATGTTGTATTTTGATATTCAAAATGGCTGCCAAAGGCCCTAAAAGTATTATGCGCAATGAGAAATGGGAGAAAAGAAATCACAAGAGTAAGCACTAAAATACATTTATATGTGATAAATTAATTGGATACTGTCTAAAAACGTATTTCCTAACGAAATATATCTTTCAGGTTTCATGTTTGTGTTAAATACTGTATTTCGACTTTCAAAATGGCCGCCATCGACATTAACTGTGGGAAACCAATATTCACAGGAGTGAGCACCATAAATGCACGTAATAGTGATCTATGAGTAGAATATTGTCTGAAAGTATAATTTCCATTAAGATATATCGTTTATCCTGCCAGTTAGGTGATAAATACGGTTATTTTAAAGTCAAAATTGCCGCTACAGTCCCTTACGGTATTATGCACAATATGAGTGGGAACAAATCATTTCAACAGAATTTGGCTTTGCTTGGTCAAATGGTGATGTACAAGTGGTATGTTGTCTGAAAACATGATTTATAACAAAATGTATCATATCTTATGTAATTTAGGTGATAAATACCGTATTTAAACATTCAAAATGGCTGCCATATGCCCTTTTTGTGAACATTATTTGTCTCCACCCAAATTGTATAATATACGATAAGTGCCTATGGTGGCCATTTTCAATTTAAAAATGCAGCATTTATCACCTTAATTACACAACATTATGATATATCTCGTTAGAAACCATGGTTGTAGACAATAATTCACCCTTACATCACAATTCACAATGATATGCAATATTTAGAGTCAAGCAAAGCCAAATTCTGTCAAAATTATATGTCCCATGTTACAATTTACACAATACTTTTAGGACCTATGGCAGCCATTTTGGATGTCAAAGTACAGCATTTATTACCTCCACCATGTCCACGGCCAATATGTGATGTATCTAGTTCGAAATAATGTTAAAGACAATATCTTTACTCGTACATCACAGTTATATGCATTTTATGATTCTCACTCTTGTGAAAATTAGTTTTCCTGTTCGCATGTTACATACTTTAGTTAGGGCTTGTAGAGGTTATTTTGAATGTCAAAATACAGTATTTATCACCTATATGGAAGAAGAAATGCGATGATTAAAAAAAAATGTTTTCAAATAACGTTTTACTCATACAGCAGGATTATATGGATGACATAGTCAAGCAAATCCAAATTCTTACAAAATTATATGTCCCAATTCACATTGTAGATAATACTGTTAGGGCTTATAGGGGCCATTTTGAATTTCACAATACTGTATTTATCTCATGCATGACAAAAGAAATGATATGTCTTGCTATAAAACATGTTGTCAGACAATATTTTACTCGTAGATCACAATTACATGCATTTTATGTTTCTTACTCGTGTGAAAATTAGTTTCTCCATTCGCATTGTACATGATGAATAGAGGGGCTAAGGCGGCCATTTTGAATTTCAAAATACAGCATTTATCACATAAATGACATATTTCCAATTATGTTTTAGTCAGTATTCCACTCGTTTATCTTAATATGCATTTTAATGCTCAATCTTGTCATTTTTTTCGCCCCGGCCATTGCCATTGTACGCAATACTGTTTGGGCCAGTGGCGGCTATTTTAGATATCAAAATACAGCAATGTTCCCATATATGACATTATAAATGATATATCTCGTTAGTAATGATAATTTGCATATTACTTCGTTCATACATCGCGATTTTTTGCAGTTTAGTGCTCATTTTTGTGAAAATTTGTTTTCCATATTCATATTGTACATAATAGGGTATACAATGGCCTATGGCGGCCATTTTGAATATCAGGAAAATAAATATATTGTTAAAAAAATATTTTTTCAGAGAGCATTTCACTCCTGCCACACAATTTTATGCATTTCACAGCCAATGTGCAGACAATTTTAGGATTTTCATGGGTAATTTGCATATTTTGGCGGCCATATTGGATTTTGCCAATTTGCGGAAAATGCTCAAGGTTACACGAGTGGCATCATCCAGATTCGTAATCAGCACCCTCGAATTGACAAAAAACCATCAAAAAATATTGTATATATAAAAAAACAAGGTTTGGTCAATTTTCTATGGGGCCTATCCTGGACTATATAGGGATATGTGAATACTGTATCCTAAGCAACAGTTGTATTTTTATAAAGTGCATAGGCCTACATTAAAAGCAAAGTAAAGTTCCAACGCCTATGACGAATATTATGCCTATATCACAAAACAAAGTGAATGAATAGGCCTATATAGTCAACTCTACTACTACTGCTTTAAAGTTATTTATACCTCGGACGTGGTCGTTATGGTTGGGCCTTGTCTTACTAAGAGCTGTGATAAAATTAAAATTCAAAGTAAGAATAACCTAAATTTATCCCATCTGTTAAAGAGTTAAGAAGACAACACACTTTCAGATTAATACCAGTTTGAGTTTGATTCAAATTTATTCTGTTGGGTCTTAATCTTAAACTGTTCTTGCAAAGATATAAGCAAATAAATAAATAAATAAACTTTCAAAGCGTTTGCAAATTCGGAGAGAAGAAAGAGGTGCCACCTTCTTGGACAAAATTCGAAGGCTATCTTGGTATGATCAGTCTTGATTGCAAAATTACTTTACAGTCGCATTTAACTCTTTAACCCACTAAGCAAATAATCCAAATTCATATTTTGAATTCTGAACAGGTTTTTTTTCGATTTTTATTTTGTGGGTAACAAGGAGAAAAAAACTCAAAGCCGCCCATTTTTCTTTTCTCCCTTCGCCCCTTCCCCTTCTCTTTTACCTCTTTTTTATGGGGCGTTTATCATTCTGGTCGGTTTGAAAGGAATTTGCTTCATTGTTTCCCATTGGGGAGGATGTATATGAGAATTAAGTTTCAGAAACTTTGAAATTCATCAATTTTTGTTAACTCTACACGTATATACAATCAAAATGCCGTTTAGAATTTTATAATAATAATGTTTGATATACATAGGCATTATCAACTTGACCATAGTTCCACAGTTAAAACAACCATGCTTAATTTCTTGAATATTAAATATCAACAGGTGGAGCGCCTCTGTCTCGCCTGCATTACTCAATTCAATATAGCAGCAATGCTGACTTTGAAAACGACTATGAAAAAAAATATTACAAAAAACACCATTCACATGATAATAGAATACTATATTCATTGACCCAAAATTGCATATGACCTTGATCATGTGACCAAAGACCTTGTCCGCATTTCATGAACTATATCCATAAAATCACAAAGTTATGATGGCACTTCAAGAAATACCCCGAATTTGGCCAAAGTTTATTGACCTTAAATGACCCTTGACCTAAGTCATGTGACCTGAAACTCGCACAGGATATTCAGGGATACATGGTTACTCTTATTTCCAAGTTGGCTAGATCCAGAAATTTTAAAGTTATGATGACAATTCCACAATTATCCCCAACATGGCCAAAGTTCGTTGACCCTAAATTACCTTTGACCTTGCTGATGTGACCTGTAACTCGCACAGGATGTTCATAGATATTTGATTGTCCAAGTTGACTAGATCCATAAATTTTCAAAGTTATGATGACAATTCAACAATTACCCCCATCATGGCCAAAGTTAGATGACCCTGAAGACCTTACACCTTAGTCATGTGACCTGAAACTCAGGCAGGATCTTCAGTGATACACCCCTACTACACCCGTATGTCCAAGTTTCATGAGCTTGATCCATAAACATTCAAAGTTATGATGACAATTCAAAACATTAACCTTGGTTGAGATTTCGATATTGATTCCCCAAACATGGTCAGGAATACCATTACATCTAAGTTTCATGAACTAGGTCCATATTCTTTCTAAGTAATAATGACATTTCAAAAACTTAACCTTGGTTAAGATTTCATGTTGACGACGCCTCTGCCGCCGTCCAAAAACCGGTGCCTATAATAGTCTCACTCTGCTTTGCAGGCTAGACAAATATTAATCTTTGTTGATTTAGATTTTAAACACTTAACGATTAAACTACCGTAAATTTAGTACACCAAACAGAGTTGTATATGTATATATATATATATATATATATATATATATATATATATATATATATATATATATATATATATTGAACAGCGTTTTTACTGTGAATACTTAAATTTTTGCGACCCGATTTGTGTTAACATGGTCAAAGTTATTAGCGGGCAAATGATACAGAAATAATGTAGTGAACGCAGTAAAGGTGCAATATTTTCTTACTTCCTGATAGCGAATTATTTTTTAGGAAAATTAGATTTTCATTGAGCTATGTTAACTAAAAATAAATACCGTGGTTTCATTCCTCTTAATCGCCCCCTTTTATTTTGATTTCGGCGGGGTTTTTTGTATCAATATGTTTTTATTTGATAATAACTTCGATTCTCGACATATACATTAGAAAATACATATAGGAAATGAATATCATCTCTTAAAAAAATCATTCCTTCTATATGGAAGCACTAACATAATATATCAAATGGTTTGTTTTCCCATTTAGCTTGCTATTATTTTTTAACTATATATATATATATAAATGTGTGAAGTAAGTGCTAAATTACCACTAATTTTTTTTTACAGTATACATATATATATATATATATATATATATGTATACTGTAAAAAAAAATTAGTGGTAATTTAGCACTTACAGTGTTTGTATATATAGTGACTGCACTACGAGTGCTATAATTTTCTAGTTTAAATTTTAACTAGAAAATCAGCATTCGTAGTGCAGTCATTATACAAGCACTGTAAGTGCTAAATTAGTACTTCATTTTTAACAGTATCAATCATGGAGTGTTACCTTGAAACTCAACCTTCAAATAGTAATAAATAATATTGATGATAATAATGTATACACATTAAGTATAAACTCTACTTATATACTCAACAACTCACTTTTTTTTCATATGTCAATTATTCAAAACAAAACATAAAAAGGGGACTTTCCAAAATAACTTATTCAGGATCGATCATCCCACACTTTGCTTTGCACCTGATTTGATTTGATTTTGATTTGATCAATTTTATTTCATCATGGTAAAATATCCCTCAATCAGCCATTGGCTGTTTTTCAGAAAGATCGCGCATAAAATATTAAAAAATATACAAAGAATAATATATCATAACGTAAATAACAGTAAAACAGAAAATTTCATTCTAAACCAAAAGTAAGCAAATATGAGGAAACAAATCTAAAATAACAACAACCGACAAATATAAAGAGGAGTGCCAAGATTTCAAGACTTTTTAAACTTCGTATTCTAATAAGATCTATGTTACTGTGTAAAAGTGCTAAAATGAAAATGAATCAAACTCAAGGATATCAAGATCCATTAGGAATTGGAATTAGAATAACCTCCACTTGATAATTCGAAACAATTTTTTTCTTATATTTTTTAACATAAAATGAACGAATTTTATGTCATTCTTTTCAAATATTTCATACTACTTACCGACCAATCAATACTGTTAAGAATTTCTAGGTCGGGGCCTGTAAAGATATAAAAACGCCAAGATTAGTGGAAATTTGATTTAAATAGTACTACAAATATAGAGATAATGTAAAGATATATTAAGACAAAATATTTTAATATGATGCAGTTGTAAGCTAAGACCTGTTCCCCCTCCAACGTCAACTCTCATGAAAAATATTCAACTCTGTTTCATGTATTTGACGCTCAAATCAGTCTCTCTGTGCATTTACGATTACTCATGACTCTAAATGACCACCGATTTATCAAATCTTCCCGGTAATTAAATGACTCCGCACAACCCACAGATAAAATGTCTTGCTGATTTATTCATATCAAACCGAGAGAAAATAGCAGTAACTAAAAAAAATAGATCATTATTGATTAATGCAGTTATTTATTGATTCAACTTGTTCAGGACATTGTTACTTTAAAAAAGGGGAAATTTATTGTTAAGAAGATATACAACTCTAAAGTTGAACAGACTATACAACAATAATAATAAAAACAACAAAGATACTGAATAATAATAATGATAAAAATGACGATATCACTACTACTACTACTACGACGACGACTAATAATAATAATAATAATAACAATAAAACTACTACTACTAATAATAAATATAATGATAATAATAATAATAATAATATTCCGTTGATAACAGCCCTACCATCGTATCATCTAATGTCTCTATCATAGGCTATAACATTGGTAATAGTTGTAAATATTAATATACTTTAAAACGATCAAATACATTGACTCACTGATGTAAAGCAAACTTCAGGGGTAGAAATAAAAGAGCAAAATAAAAGACGACATTGTCGATAAATAATATTAAAAATACGAATCAGTGGAACTAATCTTACCAATTAACAGTATTTCTTCAAAAATATTTCCACTTATTTCGTAAGTGCGGCGAGATCAGAGAAATTTCACGAAACCGAAACCAAAAGTTGAACCAATGTGCTAGTAAAATAGTCTATATCCTGGAAGCGCTGTCACCGAAATGAAATAATTTCAATCAGGGTTAAATGATGATGAAAATAGACCTATATGCACACTCTCACCAATAGCGCGAAGAATATGAATGCAGTTCAGTTATTTTTCACGAAATATATAAGCTAACCCAAAGCCTAATTTTAATGAAGGCAATCCCCGATTCCGAATAAGTTAGTTGTTATCATAGTTATAAATTCCTGTTCAAGCTTGCTTCACAGTAGGCCGATACAGTCAGCGTGAGTAGTGGCCATTAACAAAACACAAACGCCCCCGCGTTCCTCGAACTGAGACTAATCGCAAACTTTGTTGCGCGCGCATATCTAGGGGATTCCCAACATATTGCGATATCGAGATCGCACGGTCCTATACTATTGCGCAATAACTGCCTCTACACGCTGGTATAGGTTGACCATTACTCAATACGTGTGTTAACATGTGAATCATAAAAGAGTATGTCATTTGGACGTGATTCTCCTAATCTGAACCCTGGAGTTAGATCACAACAAATCTCTAAGCGCGTTGAAATATCAACAAACTTGCATATCCCTTGGGTATGCAGACTTCCCCGATATTGGATTTCACTTTGAAAATTTGACAGGGGTGGAGATATGTGGATCACGGGAAATATGAAAAGGTTCATCATCTACTATAGTAGGCCTTTTGTCAATTCAATGGTTGGACTTGAAACGTTTTAAAGGAAGTTTTGATATCCGTTCATACTGATAACCATTTGAAGCCCAGGGGCCCGTTTCATAAATGACTTGCAACTATTGTTGTAACTTTGCCATCATGGCAACTACCATGAAAAACTTGATTCTGATTGGCTGCTGAGCCCTGTTACCATGGCAGTTGCCATTATGGCAAAGTTACAACAGTTGCAACTCTTTATGAAACGGGCCTCTGGCCTTGTATCTTCACCATCTCACGCATATACGACACATAAAGAAAGGGACCGAAAATAATCAGAGCTGTGATGCGAACGTTTGATTACGTTCATTAACGCTATAAAAAAAAAAGGCGATAAATTTTTCTTTAAAAAACATGCTCCTCCGAGTCCTTCCTATGATATGTCAAATTTAGTGCCTAATCATAATTACTTCTTATATGATTACAATTGTTTACCCAAAAGGTTTAAAAATTCAACTCTCTATTTTGGTTAGCTAAAATAAAGGAAAAATATGTTATAATTTCTCAAGCACGTACCACATATTAGATATTTTGATACAATTTCTACAACTTACTATTGAATGTTTCCTTTTGATTTGTTGTGACAAACTGGATCATAATTATTATCAAATTGAAAATCAAGAAAAGAAGCAAATAGGATGTTGACGTACCATTTTGATAATCGTGGTGAATTCTACTGAAAAGGTCATCATCAATATCCATTGATTCGGGTAGTTCTCCGTTCATGTTCATGACGATAATAGGCTAGAAAAATAAAATAATGTTACACAATTTTTTTTTATATCATATGTACATTTTGTGAGTCTTCGTCAGGTCTACAATCATAACAAATTAAATGAACATTAATTGTAATTCGTAAATCAACACATCGAACTCATTTCTTATAACAGTGCATTTTATTCCCGAAATGATGACCTATACACCCGAACAAGGGCGTGGGCTTCTTTGCTACGATCATGTTTGAGCAAAGACCATTCAGATGGGGACGCTGTGTGACCGGCATTATTTTTCATACTCTTATTGTCATTGATATTATTAACATTAATCCTATAAAACTAACTCGTTAAAAGTTGATTTTTTTTTCTTTACTCGCTCGCAGTATATTTTGATAAAAGAACAGAGGGGATGTAAACACACTGGCATATGTGCACTTACATTTAACACATATTATGCATACAAACACCTAACACACACATACATACACACCCACAATTATGCATAACGTAATTTTCGCTGATCCCACTCCCCCAGGTATATATGAAGACCTATCTACGCCGCTGTGTGTGATTGGTAAAGTACAGTTATCCCCAAAATGTCTTTAAGACTCGTATATTGCTACCAGTATCAGTTGGCATGAACACCTATGAAAAAATAAGATGACAAGATACTTGCTCCGGGCTTTATTCCGTCTAAGACAAAGGGTTAAGGTTCTAATGGTTGCAGTAGAATAGGGCTATATATTAGGTGTAGGGTTAGGTTTAGGATATAGTGTGTAGTGTTAGAGCTAGGGTTGAAGTTGGCCAATCCATTAATGTTTGGAATTTGCAGCGGAGCAATTGTCGCCGGAGCAAATGTCATGGAACCAGATAACAGTCCGCCCCCCCCCCCGTTCAAAAAATATTTCCTATCCCTCAAAACAATTAATCAGTTTTTATGTTAGTGGTTATGTGGTGGTCATAGTAACCTGACTGCGAAAAACATTGACAAAGTCACTTTGATAGTAAGTATCTAGATGACCAAACATGTTATTATGCCAACTGCTTTAAATGTCTTGCATGAGGGGCATAGAGGGGCCTATAATGTAGTACAATCCCTTACCAAAGGGCACAACCATTGTTGCTTCGACTTTTCTAATCGACCTGGCTCGATTACGAAATCACTATCTTCTCAACCAACTAAGCAATCCTCTCTTTTTTCTTAAAGTATATCATCTATTACACCCCTCCTTCCCCCTTATAATATACCCCCCCCCCTCTCACAATATCCTCTCCGTGTGTAGCTTTATCCTATTTCTTCTACTGTTTTCTTCTTCCCCCTCCTTCTTCATCCCCTGCACCTATTTTTCTTCTCTCTCTCTACTCTTTTAATTTTGTCCGCACTCTGTTTCTCAAATGAAATGTTAACGTTTGACAAAACATATCAACAATTATTGATCATGAATGGTATAGAAACTAAAAATACTGTATCACATTGAACATGATTATTTTCCACATTTTATCAAGTGGTCTTTCTTGATTTAGTCGCTCTTTTATTCACTGCCGTTAATTGTTCTCGCGCACCATTTACCATCAACCTGCGTTATCACTGGGTCTCTATCTGTGATGTCACTGCGCTTGCGCATTTCTGGCAGCAATTAAAAACCAACCAATCCTGGGTCGTATGTGCAGAGAAGTTGTCAAGCTCACCACTGTATAAGTTTTACCCTAATTAGGGTAGGGCCATAGGACGATCTTTAGAGTTTTTTGGGAATACCAACGCTTGGGTTTTACCCAACTATAAGGCCTGTTTTATCATGATTATACTTGTCAATATGGTCAAAAGCAAAACTGTGAAATAGCGAAGTAAAATGGACAGTTTCGGCGTCGTCTTTGAAGTCGACGAACAATTCATCCGTGCGACACTGTTCTTCCAACGAAGGAGACTGGTAAGAATTTAAACAAAATAATGTTGCATATTGTTTGAATGCTGAATACAATAACCGAAGCTTCATGTTATGCTATAGGTGTATTGTAAGAGAAGTTGCAATTGTAGTAGCCATATCCCTTTTTGTTTATATCTATCGGCTCGACCGAAAATATAAATTCCTACATTAATTCTCATTTATATATCAGTTGTATGTTTTTATGATATAATGATAATAACAACCGCCACCACAAATAATAACAATTAATAATACTACTATTCATCATTATTATCAGCATCGTCGTCGTCATCATTATCATCATATTCTGCAAGAGCGCAATGTGATTCAGACAGTAAAAAATAATGCTAGTCGTTCAGATATATTGTTCTAAATCAAACTTCTAAATGAAATCGCTTAAACGGCAATCATATGCCTATTTTCTCTTCAATCATATTTCTTTGAATTAAAATGAATCTATTACAAGATTTTTGTTTTACTGTTTCTCTATCATAACAAGTGGAGCGCCTCTGGCACTATGACCTGCATTACGCAATTCAATACAACAGCATTGCTGGCTTTGAAAACTAATAAAAAATAATTATTCACAAAAATCACTATTCATACAGTGATACGATACTATGTTCATTGACCCTAAATGACATTTGACCTTGATCATGTGACCTAAGACTTGTCAGTGATACTTGATTACCCCTATGTCCACATTTCATAAACTATATCCATAAACTTTAAAAGTTATGACGGCAGTTTAATAATTACCTCCAACATGGCCAAAGTTCATTGACCTTAAATGACCTTTGACTTTGTTCATGTGACCTGAAGCTCGCACGAGATGTTTAGTGATAGTGATACTTGATTACTCTTATGTCCAAGTTTTATGAACTAGCCCGATACATTTTCAGAGTTATGGTAATTCAACGAATACCCCCAACACTGATGGCCAAAGTTCATTGATCTTAAAGTTAAATGACCTTTGACCTTCAGTTGGTCATGTGACCAGAAACGCGCACATGTTGTTCAGTAATACTTGATTACGCTTGTGTCCAAGTTTTATAAATCAGATCCATAAACTTTCAAAGTTATGATGGTAATTCAACAAATACCCCCAACTTGGCTAAATGTCATTGACCTTAAAGTTAAATGACCTTTGACCTTGGTCATGTGACCTGAAACTCGCACAGAATGTTCAGTGATACTTGATTACTCTTATGTCTAAGTTATATGAATCAGATCCATAAACTGTATGATGGTAATTCAACAAATACCACAACTTGGCCAAAGTTCATTGACCCTTAAAAAAATGAAATTAAAAACTATAGCCCTTTTAAATCAATATTTACACCTACTCACAAAAGGTCATAATATTCATCAATTTGTAATTAAAAATAAGTGAGATCTTTAAAGGGGGTGAACTGTATGTGGTCTCTCATGTGTTATAAATACATAGTCTTAAATATACGTTTTCAGATATCTACTAATACTACAGAGAATAAATTGACCTATAATTATATTTGTATAGAGAAACTGAAATGATTTGAAAGGAAAAATAATTATTTTGCTACTTGGTAACATAATCAATGCGGTTTAAATGTTTTGAGTAATTAATTAGCATGTTATCATTCAATTGGGTCTATATTACTAGACTACACTAGCATTATGGGTCAGGAAAGTGGTCTGGTATGAGAAGTTGAGGACTCGAGATGGCGCTATTAGTTTCTGCTGTAAATGTAAACAATCGATTGTATATTCTCATCATTTATAGCTACGTAATTCACAATTCATTATTCTTAGCAGTGGTTGCCCACCCCCCCCCTATTTTTCTTACTTTCCTGAGGGGGGGGGGGCACAAAGTTGTGTATTATAGACCTACAGACAGTGGTTGTTGTTTTTTATTTTCATTTTATAATGTTGGTAGAGGGCCTTTATGCATTTCGTCGATCTCTCGTATTATTTATTATTTTGAAATATCGTAGGGCATTTTCTTGTCGTCTTTCTTCTGGATTCCTTGGATATGAAAGCAAGGAGAGATTCGTTTCGATGATCCTAAAATTCTAAACTATACATTCGCAGATATGTTTTGAAAAGTCCATGTTGTTTTGTTAACAACGTGTTTTATTTTATATTTATTTATGTATCATTCATTTAAAACATGGTATATATTTTTCAAATGTAGCCTAGAGAATAAAGACCCAACCCCAAGAAAACTGGATAACCCCGGATATTTTGGAGACTGAAAAATGTATGCAAGTTCGGTGAGGAGATTCAACAGAATCTCATCGAGACCGCGAAAAGCTAATAATTCAACCGAGTCGAGTTCACTTTTATCTCTTGATTTTATGGTCAGTAGGACCAGGGGTTACCAAGAAATAAGTGTATTTTATTTCGAGTGAAGAACGTTGTTTCTTTGTAAATTGTATCAATCAACGCTCTGTTTTATTTCAAGACTAATGTGCAACACATAATTTTAGGTTTTTATTGTTTTTCTGACAAATAATAACTGTCAAGAAAAAAAATATGATTCAACCATTCATTATTCAAAGTAATTAATTTTTTTTCTTACTTTTTGGCATTTATATATACGTTCCCTTTAAATAAGTCCTGGATACAATTTGCAATTCCATGTATATTTCTTGAGACCTATGGAAAGTACATGTTTGTATTTACATCAGGGTGTCATAATGTTTCACTGTCGTTATATTCTTGTTTGATCGCAACACTCCATGTGAATACCTGCACATTATTGAAACTTAGATTTTTAGGGGGTTTAGTAAGGTGACGTCACAGTACTCTTCTTTTTTCGTTAGCAGTTTCGTCCCCCCATTCCCCGGTCGTGAAAAAAATTGCCGCCCCTGCATAGCAAAAAAAAAATATGGTGTAGATTGGTGTACATAGAAAAACACACCAGTCCGGTGTTAATATATTTTGGTGTTCGACGGGTGTTATGTAACACTCGTGATTGTTACTTTTACACTTGTTGGTGTTATGTTCAAAAGCTAGTTTGTAATGTTACACCTTAGCAAGTGGTCCTACAGGAACACCAACTGGTGTCATTTATTTCAACACCCAAGTTTTTACACTGTGCTAAAAATCAAGGTATAACTTTGAAGAGTACAACTTTTGAGCATAAATGTTTTTTTTTTTTTTTTTTTTAAGTAATTTCTTCTCATTATTTCAAGTTTAATGTAACATGTTACTAGTATTGGTCCATTCCTCCTCTACTCGATTGATTTCTCTTCATCCTTTCCTCATTTTATAGCAGATGTGTAAATCGCAATAACTACATAAAACCAGAAAATATGTCAATATACAATCAAGATTCCCAATCAATAGTAAAGTTACTATTTGTTTCTACAAGATTACAATTGAATATACAGTTGAAATAATGATTGTTATTTTTTTTGTCACAGAGACCAGCATAGAGACTATACAGACTAAAATTAGCCAACGGTGACAACAAAGGGTCTAAAGGTCATCATCAGCCGGAATCGCACTGATACACGGGTATTACATTTCCACTGTCGACAATGCATTGAAAGGAAGTATACGCATGCTTGTTATATTTCCCGGTAATAATAACTTGCTGTAGTGTGTGCCAAAGTGTAGTTATACAGTATACACATAACACATTTCAACTTTGCTCTGAAGTAGGCCTACATTGATCGGCCTCAAATGACTTCTTATAAAAAGAAATGTATGATTAACTACCATTTTAAAAGTTTTGAATTTGGCATTTCAGGAACAATATTCCAATACAAATAGAAATAAAAGATAATAAAACTTAAAGGTCAAGTCCACCCCAGGAAAATGCTGGCTTGAATAAATAGAGAAAAATCAAAACTAGCACAGTGCTGAAAATTTCATCAAAATCGGATGTAAAATAAGAAAGTTATGACATTTTAAAGTTTCGCTTATTTATCACAAAAAAGTGATATGCACAACTAGGTGAGTCAGTTGATGATGTCCATCACTCACTATTTCTTTTTTTTTCTCTTTTTATTCAAATCAACTTTTCGTTGCGGTGGACTTGTCCTTTAATATAACACTATACTACTACTGCCACTACTCTATACTTTTACTGCTATAGGCCTATTTCTACTACTACTACTACTACTACTACTACTACTACTACTACTACTACATATACATACATACCGAGGTTTTTACCTGACTGCTAAGAAAGCACGAATGCCTGTGAGCAAGCAACCAGGGGACCGACGGCTTAAGGTCCTCTCCGAGGGACCTGGTAATGAGGATAAATGCCTTGCCAAAGGGCACTAGCGCATCACTTGGGAATCGAACCCGGGTCACCGGAATCCGAAACCCCCGCTCTACCGACTGAGCTATCGCGCCTCCATTTACTACTACTACTACTACTACTACTTCTACTACTACTACTTTTACTACTACTACTACTACTACTACTACTACTACTACTACTAGTACTTAACTACTACTTCTTCTCATTCTCCTACTACCACCACTACAACTACTTCAACTAACTACATGTAACTACTACTAGTCTACTACTACTACCACCAATTAACTTCTACTAATACTACTAGTACTACTACTATTACCACCAACTACTACTACTACTACTACTACTACTACTACTACCAACTACTACTACTACTACTAATTCTACTACAACTATTACTAATACTACTATCAATAAAACTACTACAACTACTACTACTAATAATAATAGCATTAATAATAATAATAATAATGATAATAATAATAATAAATCTTGATAATTCTTCCTCTTCCAGTTTAGTTCATACGAACAATATTTTTACCAAAAACATGAAAAACTTTAGTTTACCTACTTTGTGGTATCAAATTTTATTAAGAAATATCTGCCCCCAAATTGGTGATTAAAAGCATCAAGAAGTAACTGAATTATGATATATGCCCCTCCACTAACCCCTCACTCTCTCTTTATAGATACAGAATAACAGTGGTGTAATGAGCCCAAAAAATTGAGGGGGCCAGAAATGGCAAATGGGGCTGAATTTATAAAAAGTTGCGAGCGAGCGAAGTGAGCGAGCAAAAAATTTGAACGAAAGGATCATTATAGCCTAACTAGTACTAGTAATAAAATTAAAATGACAGTAACGT